>NC_092545.1:4800000-5477500 GCF_037038585.1 Patagioenas fasciata
TCGTTCAAAAGTACAAACCCAGCTGTGCTGTCAGCTTGCAGATCTGTCTGGGCTTCTGCTTCTCCCGTCAATGAAAATCACATTGGCTCTAAAAATTAAATCACTTTTGGGATGGGATGTTCAAACCTGCTTGGAAATAGATGAGCAGATATTTCCTTGCCCATCATCCATTCCCATGTTTAAATTACTAAGGCTTGTTTTAAATAAACGACTGGTAAGTACTTAATATGCAATGTAAAACCACCTGTGACATGATTCACGACTTATTAATCACCAAGCCCTAGAAATATGGACCAATTAATTTTACGAAGAGTATCTTGCATAATTTTTGTCAATTCTAAGTCTACAGCCTGCATAGAAAAAAAAAAAATGAAGATCCCCTATATATCGTGCACAAATTTGAATAAATCTAATCTCTTTCCAATACTATTTCTCTTTCTAGGCAAGGGTGACATTTATTCGCTTAAATATCGCTTGCGTTACCAGGTACCTGGCCAGAATTAGATCACAAATATAAATAAAAGTCTATGTAACATACTGCTGGAAAACACCGATAAATCTGCCATTGACTTACAATTGAGAACCATGCAGCAGAATATTGTTTTCTCCTTACATATGGAAAATCTGTTGGAACAGAGTAAGCAGGAACCAAAGGGATTAACAGAAGTTATGAAGTTGAGAAAGAAGGTGAAAGAAGATTAAAACTTGGAGGGCAGCATTTACCTTTCTTCAACATGTTAAGGAATATCATATTCACATCCACTGTTATAATCCCTCTGCTTTGAATCAGGACAGGATTTCACCACACAACACAGAATGTGATTAATTCTACATGCATCAAAAACAAATTGCCAAATTTAGCCTTTATTGTCTTTTCTGCATGGTAGAGCCTGCAAAAGCTGCTTGAGAGGTCATAATAAAATAGTATAGAATTGAAACAGCCTAGATTTGAAGCGGTATTCAGCTTTAGATATAGACAGAAAACCTCTACATGGACTATCCTGTAGCTAATGAGTGTAACACACCCTGGTAGCATCGGGGAAGAGGATGAGTCCGGACGATGGACGAGACATGATCATCATGTTCCACCAAGTCTCCCAGGTCGTACGGATTCCCAGTTGCAGCAGAACGGCTGGGACACTGCCAGGAAAACGGCCCTTCCTGCGGACACACCAGCTCGGTATTTGTAGAAATGGCATTAACGACAGTGACACTGTCATTTAGCTTTCCAAGGAGGGAGACGACACAAACACCTCTTCTTGCTTTCCGCTGCACTACTGCATTCTTTGAAGTTTCTCTGCTGAATGAGTCTCTACATTCAGAGCAAATATCATCGGAGGCTAATGAGCATTTGCCTGGAAAAAGGTTCAAACACCTGGGTTACTGAATTATTGGACACTGTGTTACGACTGCAACGAGGGGCCCAATTAGCGCCAATTGTAATGCCAGGCTTTGTAACGTGGACAAATATCCAGCCGGAACTGAACTGGGACAAAGCTCCTGACGGTCAACTGCACATAATCAGGTCCGTGAACTTCACTGAAGTCTGTTCCTTCAATTCAGCCTTAGTTACACCGGCAATAAGCTGCGGTGGCAGAATGAATTTAAACCTCACTTGGCTATTTCACAAACAGAACAAGGACAAACATCCATCTAATTGAGCAAGGATACAGGCGTGCCCAGAATAACCAACCAGCTTTTCTGAGTTCAGATTAAACAGCACCGAGACAGCTCCTGTGCCCACAACATTCCACTTCAGCACTACCTTGGCGGTGCAACCACTTCACATATCGCATTTTCCTATTTATTTTCACTGCTAAAGAAAATGTTTATTATTACCGTGCAAATAATTGACCCAGAAGAAGAGAAAAATAATTGCGCTGCTAAAAAGAAGCAAGCAAAGTTTCCCTATAGGGCACTAACAAATGGTGTGTTAGATTTGTGATACTTCGAGGTGAAGCCCGTATGTGGGATTTCTGCCGGCCTTCACACTAATTTTCAGATGCAACAGGCCTCTAGATATTTCAAATTAGATTAAAAACATGCACACATTAGAAACTGTCCTTGTAAACATCCGCAAAACCCTCAAAATAAAGAACCCAGGCTGGGGAGCACAGTTCACATTTTACAGCAACTAAAGGTACACGTTACTATTTAACTGAAGAAAGCAATGGGAAAAGCCGCATTCAAAATTAATTCAAAAGTAGCGAGCCTAAGATTTAATCCAGTGCTTTTTACTCTCTGGAACCTCTCAGCACACCCACAGTCTGTCTTACAGGGAATATTTTCTTACAATTTGAGGAATGTCTGAAAATATACAAGAATTCTGTGGCAGAGCTGCACTCACGCAGCACTAGAATCCGCTGCAGCCCCCGCTTTTCCCCTCAGAAGTGATTTTATCCGCAGAGCCGCACGTCAATATCTGTATTTCAGTCCCTGGCTCCAGGGGTGCGTTTATTGTTTCAACATCAATCAAGTTTCTTCTCAAAAAAAAGTTAAAGCAGCTCCTGCCTCCTTATTTCTGTTTTCTCAAGCGCGCTTTCTCCCCGCTGTTCTGCAAGAGCTCCCCAGCATCCCTCTGCTCTGCGAGCTCATTTCGGCTTCTCCAGGAGAGAAGCGGCTGATTAATCACAGCCGGTGCTGCATTCCCCTCCTCTAAACAACTACAATATGACCTGGACCGACCTGAACCACGAGGGCTGAGGAACCTTCTCCTGCAGGCGAGCTTTTACAAAACCAGCTATTGCTGCTTTCTTTGATCGCTGATCGAATATCAGACTGCAGAAATCACTGGTTTCACCCAACTTTTATCTAGTACAACACAACAAAACAACACGCTCTTTCCTTTGGGTTTGTTGTCTCCATTTCTTTCTAGGTGGCCTCTGTTTTGTTTCTTTCACTTGTACACCCTGCTCAGTATTTCATGATGTAGAGTTTACAACTTTTCCTCCCATTTCAGGGAACACCGATCCATTGGAAACCAGCAAGTTTGCTGATGACACCAACCTGGGAGGAGTGGCTGACACTGGAAGCTGTGCTGCCATCCAGAGACCTGGACAGGTTGGAGAGCTGGGCAGGAAAAAATTGAATGAAATAGAACAAGGGCAAGTGCAGAGTCTTGAATCTGGGCAGGAACAACCCCAGGTTCCAGTGTAAGTTGGGGAATGACCTATTAGAGAGCAGTGTAGGGGAAAGGGACCTGGGGGTCCTGGGGACAGCAGGGTGACCATGAGCCAGCACTGGGCCCTTGTGGCCAGAAAGGCCAATGGTACCTGGGGTGGGTTAGAAGGGGGTGGTCAGTAGGTCAGAGAGGTTCTCCTGCCCCTCTGCTCTGCCCTGGGGAGACCACACCTGGAATATTGTGTCCAGTTGTGGCCCCTCAGCTCCAGAAGGACAGGGAACTGCTGCAGAGAGTCCAGCGCAGGGCAACCAAGATGCTGAAGGGAGTGGAGCATCTCCCGTGTGAGGAAAGGCTGAGGGAGCTGGGGCTCTGGAGCTGGAGAAGAGGAGACTGAGGGGTGACCTCATTCATGTTTAGAGAGATCTAAAGGGGGAGTGTCAGGAGGATGGAGCCAGACTCTTCTGGGTGACAACCAGTGACAGGACAAGGGGCAATGGGTGCAAACTGGAACACAGGAGGTTCCACTCAAATTTGAGAAGAAACTTCTTCCTGGTGAGGGTGTCAGAGCCTGACCCAGGCTGCCCAGGGAGGCTGTGGAGTCTCCTTCTCTGCAGACATTCAAACCCGCCTGGACACCTTCCTGTGGAACCTCAGCTGGGTGTTCCTGCTCCATGGGGGGGTTGCACTGGATGAGTTTTCCAGGTCCCTTCCAGCCCCTGGCATTCTGGAATTCTGTGATAGCTTTCAGCCCAAGTTGCAGCTGTGTCAAAAGGAGGGAAAATTATAAATACTGGGAGAGTAAATCTACCTTTCAGGCTTAAGGGAGTCAGCCCTTCGGTACCTTTTGAAGCTCCATGCTTTGAATTGTGAATTTAGAGCTCAAAAATCCATAGCTGAAAGATCCCAATAATTAAACTTCATAAGCAAATCGGTGAAATTGAAATAGTGCTATTAAACCTTATTACACCCCAGGTGCTTTGTGACTCAAATGGATTCTGACCCAGTGTCACATATTTACAGGACATGTCAAATATTTATTATACTTTGTCACTCAGCTTCTGCCAGGTACCACTTACACACTCCTGAGCATAACACTTTAATCGCCAGTTGTTTGGTTTCATTTCCATAAACCATTCAGCATAATCTACTGCCAATGTCAGAGTAACACAAATACAAATTATAAAGTATTTCTTTTTCTTCCTTATATACCTACCTGTCACATACTTGAGCTTCAGAAATCTGCCCACAATTTAAATCACTGCATCTTAAGACTGTATTAGCAAGAAGAAGCACTTTCATCCTGTAAACATCAAGCACCCACATCTCCCCATGGCTCTTTAAGTAAGTAAAAGAGGAAAATGAGAAAAACACAGCTATACTTTAATATTAGATAGGCACCATTCTCTTATTTCTGTTCTGAAGTGCTGGATAGCATAACGCCCTGTAGATGGTTTGACCAAAGTGACACAGGTTTCCTGCTGCACAGTAGTAGGTCCACAAGGTTTGAGGTTTGTGGGGTTTTTTTGTTTGTTTCAACCTCAGAGAATGAAGATTTTCAATTTTTACTGGAGTAAATTAAAGTGGACTTTTGCATTTAAAATGCAAACCCCACATTTGATGAAATACTGTATATGCACTATAAAAAACCTAAGCAGTACAAGGCATAATTGGCATCCAGGAGTCAATTACTTTGCTCATAAAGTGGTTGTTTCTATAAAGTTAGTGACATAATTCAGGCTACAAATCAGTTACATTGCTAATCCTTGACAAGTCTCACCTGCATTATTTGGGTCAATAACTTTTATTTATTTATTTTCTAAGTGGTTTCAAAGTCAATTTCAATTAGTTCCCTACCTGGGAAATACAAACAAGGAAATGAAGAACTGGTGGGTATTCCCAAGCTTTTAAAGATGTAATAAAGATGTGGATTAGCAGCCTCAATGAAGTATCAGGCTCTGAAAAGGCATCAAAGCATTTTTCAAGCAGCTTTCTGAAATATTTGATGCACACAAGAGCATCCACAGATTTTTCCATGGAGACAGAAAAAGCGAGGATTAACTCCAGCCAGCTCCGACTTACAAAGCTGAGCCCAGCTCTAAGCCTACACGATGCTCAGACTGATTTTGTAAAATAAGTTAGTCCCACAAAGTCATCAAGCCAGTGGTTAAGCCTGAAATGGAAGAATTCTGGTACCACGCAGGTTTTTAGGTTGGTCCCGTAAGGGAACATCAATTCAAATACCTGTTAGAGCACCGAGAAGCTGCGACAGTCCCACAGTTTTAATTGTCTCCCTTCTCAATGTGCCGAGAGCAGCAGCCACCACATGACAAAGTGCTTGTTCTGATAATTAAATTATAACAAAGAGTCGACAGATACTTGCAAAATTTACATTTTTATATCAAATATGACATTTGATAGCGACAATCCAAATGCCTGGAAATCTGTCTTTTCAGCTTTAATGACTCTTACAGCAATAAACACCTTGTGCTGTGACCCTTGCCAGGCTCTTTGTAAAGTTGAGGGGACGTTTATTGCTACATATATGCCCATTCTATTAAAGTTATTGCCGAAAATAACCATATTCCTTCAGTTGCCTTGGTGGATTTATCCAAGTCTTCCGATTTTATACCTTTGTGGCGGAGAGACTGCTTGCATGAAAATTTAGTATGCTATATAACCACCCATGAAAAGAGATCTTGGAACATCTGCGGATACATAACACAGAGCTTATTAGTAACACTGCTGTAGCTAAAGGCTACAGACAAAATTAGAGACCAAAATATCCAGTATTTTGCACATACGTAAGGATACTAAAAAAACATTCCTGGATATTATGCTTTTTGCTAAATTAGTTATCTGCATCATTGAGCAAGGAAAAAAGCAAAACAAGCTACGCACACACAGACAGGTCCTTATTTAAGTACATATTTCTTTTGGAAAACTGTTCCAGGAGAGAACAGAAAAATAAACCAGTAACTAATAAGCCTGTTCCCAACCTCCATTCCTCAACCAATTACTACTTGGATATGAATTACTGAAAGCAATGGGATGGGAGACAAAAAGAAAGGGTAAACCACCTAGCTTGCTAAACTCATTCTTTGCACCCAGAGCTTTCCTGCGTGTCTCTGGTGTTCTGTTTCTCTGCAAATCTCATGTGAAATCTCATCGAGGCGCTGAGGTTTTGTTTAAGGGTGCAGTGGAAATGTGCTTAAGGACAGAGGAGCGGAGAAGGGACGGGCACGAGGGCTAATGAACCATCAAGAGAAGGTTGTCGAGAATGGAACAAGAAAGAAATTTACTCAGAGAGCCTTAAGAAAAGGAAATGAAAACATGTCAGAAACATTATACCAAACTGTGAAATACATAATGTCAGCAAAAGGCAGATGAGGCGGTGTTACTGTAACCGAGCCTTTATTAGTGCCGCTAGGAAAAACAAGAAATTCCACATCGGAGCACATTATTTTTCCATTGACCTTGATCACTCAATCTTAAGCTATTAGCAAACCCCATGACAAGAGCCTGACGAGCAAAAGAGACTGGTGCAAGAGAGCCTGGGCAGCTGGGTGCTAATAAATACATTTGGAGAAAAGACTTTTTAGCAAAGCCAGGAAAATAGAACACGTCAACGCACGAGGATTTGGAGTGTGGGGAGAGGAAAGCAGAACAGAATCTCAAAAGCTGTGGTTTTTCTCCTTTCCTCACTCTTGACAGCCCCTTCTCAGCCATTTCTGTCTTCCCATGCTTGAGCTTTGGGGAAAGAGAAAGGGATGACACGAGATTACAGCAGTTGTCTGGTGAGCCATTTCTACTGAATATCGTGAGTCCACCAGGAGCTGAGCTCTTGGCATCTTGCGGCACCAGCCGCCAAGCTGAGCTCCTTTCCCATAATTTGAAATCAAGCCTAGAAAAGCCAGCGGAAAGGCCACAGCAACACCCTGAGCACCATGTCCGTCTAGGGAATGTCAACCAGGACACCACCTCATGATACTTTTCCTTTCCGTCAGGAAAGAAATACAATAATATAGGAAAGAAATAACAATAGGCAAAGAGCCATCACCTTTAGTTTCAATATCACGCTGTCACAGCTCAAATTCTCCTGAGCTTAAAACAAATACTCCCAGGCAGAAATCAATAAAATCAAATGCAAACAGTCAACAAGGCTGATGAACACCTGTACTTCATAAGTTCTCTGTCTTATTTATTTAGCATCCAGCTAAAGCCTTTCTTCCCCAGGAAAATCAAATGGCAGAGCATTGCCCATGGGAGGTGGACTTTTTTCTCTTGCTTATGAAATACCCAACGTTGCTTACACTACACAATGAGGCATCTGTCTGTGTTACTTTTATTGACACCAATTAGTCCTTTATTACATTTCCTGAGATTCGTTATGTGCAGTAATTAATATACCAGGCTACCAATCAAATCAGCATTCGCCAATAAGGTTGGGCAGCATAAAATACATGCAGGGTTTTTCGAGTTTTTAGCTATGTAATTACTGAGCTCCAAATTACCTAATGGAAGAAAATGATCTGAAATTGTATTAACATATACATATTCTGCTGCTTTTGAAAAACTCCTGAAAATGGTTATATCTTTTCTTCCATGAGAACTGTAAACTCAGAGTGCTGTTTCTCATCCATCCCTTTGATTCCGGCCTTATATACCATACACATATTTTCATGGATGACTAAATGCCTTTTAATATTCTCCATGAATAAAGCATTAAAAGCTTACTGAAATTAAGACTATTCAAGAAAGCACTGACACTTAAATGGTGAGCAGTGTTTTAAAGGTGCTTAATTACAAATTGGAAATACGTATGATAACAGAACCATTCATATTGCATATAAAAAAGATTTTGTTATGCACAGGTTCTCTCAAGCAATCGAACAGAGTCATTAAAGAACTCCCATATTTAAAGCAATGTTTTCTTAATGGAAGAAGAAATCATTATGTAACGGTTTGTTTGCCTTTTTTATTTGAATCCTAAGGCCTTGACTCTCTTCTCAATTGAGATTAAAATTCACATTTCACTTAAACACCCTGCCACAGTTCAATGCCAGTTTTATCTGATTTTTAAGGAATCACAGAATCCCAGAATGTCAGGGATTGGAAGGGACCTGGAAAGCTCATCCAGTGCAATCCCCCCATGGAGCAGGAACACCCAGATGCCACTGGCCTTCCTGGCCACAAGGGCCCAGTGCTGGCTCATGGTCACCCTGCTGTCCCCAGGACCCCCAGGTCCCTTTCCCCTACACTGCTCTCTAATAGGTCATTCCCCAACTTACACTGGAATCTGGGGTTGTTCCTGCCCAGATTCAAGACTCTACACTTGCCCTTGTTCTATTTCATTACATTTTTCCCTGCCCAACTCTCCAGCCTGTCCAGGTCTCTGGATGGCAGCACAGCTTCCAGTGTCAGCCACTCCTCCCAGCTTGGTGTCACCAGCAAACTTGCTGACAGTCACTCTGTTCCCTTGTCCAAATCATTGATGAATATATTGAATAATCCCGGCCCCAGCACTGCCCCCTGAGGCACTGCACTGGGTCCAGGCCTCAACTGGACTCTGCCCCATTGACCACGACTCTCTGGCTTCTTCCCTTCAGCCAGTTCGCAGTCACCTCACTGCCCGCTCATCCAGACCCCACTCCCTCAGTTCAGCTGTGAGGATGCTGTGCACACTGTGTCCAATGCCTCACTCAAGTCAAGGTAGATCACATCCACCACTCTGCCATCATCCATTCAGCTGGCTCAGATTTCTGCATGACAAAACCTCTTTCCCCTTCAAAAACATTTTCCTTCTCCAACTCTCAGACACCTCAACCTCCTTTTGGGATGATTTAACTTACCCAAATCTCCTTTGGGGATGATTTAACTTCAATGGAGAGGGGGGAACACAATTCTACTACTCCAGTACTCAGACACTGCGGTAAAAGGGGCTGTGTGGCTACAGAAAGAGGGATGGTTTAGATGACCAGCCAAGCTGTTCACGGTCTTCTAAGAGCAAAGTGAATGACAAGAGTGAGAGAACACCCAAAACAGCTCCTGCGTTTGCTCCTTGCAGAGCTGGTTCAGCTTCCACAGAAACAGCAGGTTCCTCACAGCTTGTCTGCTTCAAATGTTTCGCACTTTCTGGACCAAGCCCGTTGCAAGATGCAAGAATGGAACTGCTAAATGTGCTGCTTTGCAGGACACCATGTATGGCCTAGCAAAAGTGCAAGAAAAACTAAAGCTAAGTATTCATCCAAACCTTTATAAATGTGGTTTGCTAGAAAACATACAATGTCCTCCCTGAAATTTATTCCTCTTTTCCCACTTTTAACAGCAAAATGAAGCGTTCGCCCAGGTTTTCTTCATGGAAGATAAAACCCTTGCTCTTTTTGTCTGAAAAGCTGACATTTGAAAAAGGCATCAAGACAAAAATCATATAAGAGTAGCAGAAAATTAATACTGTTATCGCTTGCCAAAGAATAAAACACACTTAGAGTAGCTGCCAAACCATTTGCTGGATGCAAACAATCCTGCTGCCCACCTTTAGTGGGCTCTTTCATCAATTTTACAGAATTGTAAACATATTCACTTAAATTGCATTGCTTCTGATTCTGAATGGTATCACTAAAACCCCAAAGTCAGAGGAGAATACTGTTTTCCGATAGAATCTGAATTTCCTGAAAGGGAGAGCATACAAACAGCTTCATTGTGTCTCTGCCAGAGGTTCCCTTCACAAAGAGGTAAATGACTCCACTTCTTTACCTCTGGTGTTTGTGTCACCATTACTTATCTGCAAGTTTATTATTTTATATCTAAAAACAACGACTTGCCACTGTATCTTTGCCTAAATGCATTCGAGCAAGATAAGAATATCCCCACTCTAGGTGACGAAAATAAACTTGTGCATTATACTAAACAATAACATCTATGAAAAGAGAATTAAGCACATTGTGGGTATGGTAATTAACACTTGCAGCATGAAGTTAATAGCTGTAATCTTCTGACCTGTGCTATGTGGGAGGCCCAACTGTTACATTGTGTCTTTATAAACTTTATTTCACATTATACAAAGGAGAACAAACTAAACTCACTTCCCATAAACCTGAATACAAAGTGTTATTGCGAGAAAGTTCAGTGTGGTGCACAATGACAAAAACACATGCAGGCTCCAGTTTTGCTAAGAATAAAATTTCTGGTGAAAACAAGAGGAAAAAGGGAAAATACCAATTGGCGCATTGGCCATCGGTAACCAGACAATTCCTCTAGCACATGAAATACAAGCAACACTTGCTACGTCTGTCCTTTCCACAGTCGTTTACCACGTCCAGGTCACAGTCATGAACCAGCAGCTTATTTTCCTTTACTGGACCTCCACAACCATTTGAAGAACAAGAAGTCGACCATATGAAAACTCAGTGGCCAACTATATTCCGTCTACACCTACATGTGAACCCAGTTAAATTCAGCACATCCTGAGCCACGTCCACCGCTCTGCCATCATCCATCCGTCTTGTTATGTCCTCATAAAAGTCAAGGAGGTTGGTCAAGCACGACTTGCCCTTGGTGAAGCCGTGTTGACTGCCCCTAATGACCCTCTTATCCCTGATGTGCCTTGAGATGGCACCAAGGAGAAGTCGTTCCATCAGTTTCCCAGGGATGGAGGTGATGCTGACCGGTCTGGAGTTACCCAGGTCCTCCCTTTTGCCCTTTTTGAAGACTGGAGTGACATTTGCTTTCCTCCAGTCCTCAGGCACCTCTCTCATTTCCCAAGACTTGGTAAAGATGATGATGCCCAGCAAGGATGCTGGTGCCCAGGGGATGGAAATCCCAACTTTCAACTTCTGTTAAGAGTACCTTTTTAAGAGAAATAATCTTTGCAATGATAATAGACAGAAACAAATTAGAACGGTTTTCTGTAAAGTATTTAAAAAAAAAGCGAATCTCCCAGGTTTTATCCTCATTTCCATGATGTGATTCTTCTTCATAACTTGCATTTATTGTTGCAAGTCTGCGTCTTCCAGTATTAACATTCTCCAGGACCCATGAGGGCTGCTGGTGTCACCGAAGGTATCAGAAAGAGATGGATGCCAGACAAATTATTTCTGCTCTGTGTGTCTACGCCAGCCTCTGCCTCCTTGCAGGGATCATCGTAAGCAGAAATCTATACGCGCCGAGCTGCCAGAACCCAAACTGGCATCATGTCCAGGAGCCAAACCAAGTGACTGAAGCCCTGAGATAACATTCAGGAAGGGAGCGCTCTGCTTGTTCCAAATAGGATTTGTTTGGAGGGTGTACGTGTGAGGTGAGGATTAGCTTACATTGCTTTCATGTTGATACTGTTAGGAGAGAAAAGAGAAAACAAGGAATACAAAGGGAAGCAGCAGGTGAGATGAGATCAAGGAGATGAAGGAGGCTGAGGACACAGTGGAAACAATTGCAGAGAATATACTTTTGCATTCCAGCAGCACCCCCAAACCTCCAACGGGAGGAGGAATGGCCTTGTATTAAACAATCATCTTCGCCCCAATAATTAGCAGAGCCCATTCATAAGCAACAATGGAAATATTGTTAATTGCGTGTGAAATTCCTTACGCCAGCCCGCGTGGCCACGTTCCACAGCAGCTGGAGACCATCCACCCTGCACAGATGGATCCGCGCTGCGCAACCAGGATAAGAGGGATCTTCAGCTTACATGCATTGCTTCCTGATATTAAAATCGAGATCTCCCCAGTTTGTGGCAATGAAATAAGAATAGGCGTAAGTGCTCTGGGTGAAAAGCTGCAAGCGCTATCCTCGCTCTCCAAGGTGTGCTGTTTTAGTTCACATGGTGTGAAAGTCAAAGCTGGGACGAGGCAGTGGAAAACACAACCATATCACTGGCAACCTGTTCCTCAAAGACATGGTATTCCTTCTTGGCAACAAGTGTTTCCTACCCAACACCGCACTTAAAATTCCCCCAGTATCAATGGGATGAGTAGAGAATTAAAGACTTGAAGGAAAAAGCCAAATTTATTCCCTTATTCAATTAAAAAAAAATAAAAAGGGCATAGCATACAACATCCAGGTCCAAATTTTTAAGTGCAGCATACTCATGGTTCAGAGTAGATTTTTCACAGCTTGTTATCAATAGACTCCAGTTCTTTAATTTCAATTCTGAAGCAGAACTGAGCTCTATAGAAGCCTTGTGCAAATGTTCATTCATTTTTCATTTTGCATCTTTTTCATATCAGTCAGAACCCAAGTCAGCTAAAAGCAGCACATCAGCTGAAGTTACAGGGAACAAGCGTAAAAACTAACTTTCAAGGCTTAAAGCCTGTTTAACCATAAAGAGATGTTTCTTGACCCCAAAAGTGAGACTAAGCCTCAGAGGGCTACCCAAATGGAATCTCGAGATGCCCTCATAATTTTCCAAACACTTTTCTAGCCAGGTCTTCTCCTCAAAATAAAGCCCCAATCCCAGAGGTCTAAGCCTGCATTGAAGACACTGCCCATCACATAGTGATGTCTGTATCCTGTCACCTCGGCACTGGTTCTTGATGACTGCAAACTGCATTAATCAGACAGCTGCACCACAGCCAGGCATCATACCAAAGAAATAATTAGTAATCAAAAGCTGGAAATAGAAACCAGGGCTTTTGAGGCAGGCTGAGAAGAAATCTCAGGACAATCGACTCTGTAATCACCTGAAACGGAGAGAGACTGAGTCTGAAAGGTTTTTTCACTTTTCTGTTCCAAATGAAAAGCGAAGAGCAGAGAGAGACTTGGACAAGCAGGTAAAGCCAAGAAGCTACAGTCTGACAGAAATAAGAACAGGAGAAACGAGGGACAATCTTGGGTTGCAGAAAGCCTCCTAAACCTGGAGGCTCTGGACAGTAGCTGAGGCAACGTGCGTAGATGTCACCAGACAAGATTGCTGGCACTGAACTGCAAAGCAACTATTAATATTGTAACTTTAATAATTAACCACCTAATTGTAACAATGACATTAGTGGTGAGCATGAGCATAGACAGATGTGAACACAAGTGTCTATTCTATATGTACGAACTGACACAGGAAAGGCATCAGCAAAGTCCAGCACCAAGCTCATGGTTCCTGGCTCCAAACAGCACCTTAATCACTCTCTCAGCAGTTATAAAGAGAGGAAAAGGGCACTACGCTTAAAGCACGCAACTGGAAATACAGGAATTCCCTTTCCTAATTTGAGAATTTAATAAACACCTGGAGCTCCTATTGATTTAGGTACCTCTGGAAATCAAAACATCCCTATATTATATTCTCTCTCCTCACTCTACTTCCCTTCTAATCTCCCTCCTTTCCAACTCCCATAAATAACTAATCTCTTTTTCACATTTATAAAGATTTTTTTCCCCTCTTACAAAGCGTGACAGCCTCTGGGATATTTCTGCTGCTAGTCCTGTAATGATGCATGACTTCCATACATCATCAAAACAATAGCACATAAATGATGTATTACAGCCATGGATTACCCAAATGATGGCAGCCTGACGACAGCATTCCACGGCGTTCATCAGGCAGCGCTGGCAGGAATATTGTGGGTGCGCCATGAGAGTTACACTCGGGTCAAAACAAGGATTAATTTTGTGATGTGGGAACGAGCTCAGAGGGGAAAAGGAATGTGGTTATAGCACACCAAACAATTACTGTACTTAACAGGGTAATGAAATTACAATGTCTGTGTTTGCTTGGGAAATATATCACCATTGCTCCCTGCCTGGGTGCTAAGAGATAATATTGCTCATTCACCAGTGACAACTGTTTGAAGTTTATTGGCTTAATATGTCATAGTTTGTTTTTTTAAAAGAAAAATAGCTGGAGTAAACTAATATCCAAATCTGTCGGTTTAAAGCTACAGAAGCCTACAGATTACATGCATACGTAAAACGATAGCCTGATTCTTATCTCACTCATTTAATAGCTGTTACATTTGTCTAACTTTAACGCCTTAATCTATTTTCCCAGCATTACACCACTGTAATTAAGACTACAATTAGTCCTGTCATTTATAACATTTATAACACTGTAATGGTGAATACTCACTGATTTCTTTCAGCAGACTTCAAGTCTTTTGCTATAATAATGTATTCTTTCCTATCCGAAAAGCATGCACAGACCCATGGATGTACCAGCTTTCTGCACTCACATTTTCATGCTGTTGTAGCATCAATTCTGAGCACCCACCTGCCCTGGTTTTCTTGGGTGCTTTTCTTTATGGCAGCCTCTAATACCTCACCCTCTATTTTCCCCCGAAACATGCAATTTTCCAGGCTCTGCTGTCAGCTTTTAGAAAGCACAAAGATCAGAGTTCACCAAACCAGCTTTTCTGCCAAGACTACGCTGGGGAAGAACAGAACACGTACAATCAGGATTGTCTCGAGTAATCTATGACTCACACAAAGAGAAAATAACATGGTCAAGACACTACAGTTGGAGAACAAACTGATGGTTAGAAAGGAGAAAGGCTTTCTGACTTCTGCTCACAGCGGGGGGGTTTGGGAAGAAGCAAAATATTACAAGCAGAGATGAAATTAATCTCGAAATCAAGAATTTCGATCTTCATTTCGGTACCCCTGGGTTACACCAAACCAGCAGAGGGGCTGGGAATCGTGCAGACCCGTCATACGGATTTGGAGTCTGTCATCTGGCTGCTGGTCAAAGTATTAACGGTGGTGTTAAACGGATTTTTGCAGCTTGCTTCAGGGCATGCCTGACTTTTTATTTATGCACAGCTAAGAACAGTGCTACTACTTATTTCCAGAGAATAAAGTCACGACGGAAATGTATTTGCGAGCCTGTATCAACTCTTCCATTGCCTTCAGTTATCTTCCTTTGAACTTCTGGATTTTTCTGATAAATGGGTTGCTCAGATAAGAACTAATTCCTGACATTTAAGCAGCTGAGATGAAAAATCCTTAGCGCTGCATGTTGGTTTCAGGTTTTAAAAAAAGAGAAAGAGATTTAATTCCACTATGCAATGACAAGCTTCACTTTCCGAGTTCCAGCCCCCAAGTCATCTCAAATCACTTTACAAGCTTTAATAAAGGCACAATACTAAAGAGACTTCATCTATTCTAATTATTTTAAAATCCATTTTTACACAAAACACTTTCAATTTTGTAACCTAGTTTTTCCTCTTCCCGTCCCTTTTTAAACTTTCATTATAAGCTATTACCCAATTTGCTTTTTTGTATGCTTGCAAAGGTCTTTTCCTTTTAGCGAATTAATTTTCAAGGAAAACGGTGAAATTATTCCCAGCCATAAATTTTGTCAAATATAGAACTAGAGAGAAATTGGCCAGCAATTTTATATCAGAACTCCAATTTTATTAAAACTTTATGTGAGATTCTTAATGGGAGTTGTTGAGTATTAAGCACCTAGGCCCTAAATCCATTTGCTATCTCCTCATCTAAAATGATGGAAGTAATAGTTTATTTCTTCCATATACAGTCCGATTTTGCTCATTTTTAGCATCTGCAGTATCTGGGACAGGAACAATGTCACTCTGCAGTTCTGTACCATTTCCAGTATGGCAGACCTCTGATTTATTTTAGTTATCTAGATTTATATACTAGTTATCGTTTCTCACAGTTCAGGTGCACGTCTGCTCACTCACGCACTGGGACACCAAAATCCTTGCAGCTTGTGCCACTGACCCAGAAAATGACATTTTAACTTCACTAATTGAGTCAGATGCAAAGTGAACGAACGAGTTAATGATGTGTCCTCGGAGCAGCTCTCTGGAGTCGCCGAGTGGTCTCATTCCTCCCAAAACAACCCCAGACCAAGCCCATGTGTTCAGTCGAGCTCATTTTCCCTATTTACCAGCCACCTCCCCACGCAGCTGCTGAGCTCAAAAGACAAAGACAAGGAGAGATGGCCAATTGAACCAAAAGCCCTCACCTTCGATTTGCAGAGAATTAGAGACTAGAAAAAGCTTCTTGTCCTCCCAAGCTGGCTTTGCATCTCAGGATTGCAGTCCTTTCGTTTAAGAAACTCAGTCCTTGAAGTAAAAGAGAGAAAGCACGTTCTCCTCTTTCATGGAAGCCTCCAAAACATCGCTACTTTTGGGAGCAATTACTTAATGTAATATAGCTGATTTGTACCATGATATAGTTTATCTGCACTGGCATTGTGTCTATATATATATATATACACACATATATATAGACAACTCCGCGTGAAAATTACACTGCATTATTTATGGCATGCTTGGAGTGAACAAAACACTCTGCATTATTGCTTTCAGCAACACCTGTATAAAACATGCTTTAATATAACACCATCACTCAAAGGGTTCACAGTCCTCTGGATTGTATCTTATAATTGTAGATATAGTGGAAAATAAATTTGCAAAGCTAGTGGAAACCTGTAGCATCCTAGGTGACTTTACCATTAGCACAATGGCACGGAGATGGATTGTGAATGACCTTTTTAGCAAAACTTATTCAAGAAAATGCTACTTAATAAATGAATATTAACACAGCAGAGACTAACAGACTGCGTAGCGCTTCGGGAATTGAACAGTACTTTACTCTAGATTTAAATTTAGCAATTGCCAATGCAGTCATGGAAAACTGTAATTTAACTTTCTAACACCATCTGTACGAGAGGTGCTTATAACCAAAGCCTGATAAAAAGCTGATACTGAGAAGCAACAATAACACACATGCCTAATTTTATGTCTGAAGGAAAGGAGACCACTCAAGCTAATGACACAAATAAGTAAACACAGAAATGTTTACAGAATTGAGATCAATATTAGAATTATTTTGCATAATGATTCAGGTGGAGGGAAACTTGGCTCGGTCCCCCCTGTGCAGAGCTAAGGAAACACGGAGCCAAGGGACAAATGGATTAAGCCAGGAAATAAAAAGCAGATCTCCCGAGCCACAGACCAATGCTCAGTTTAAAGACTTTCTTACCTCCTCACAAGCTTACACAACCAGTAAGACTGCACACAATGCATGAAGCAAACAAAACCCTGCCAACCCCTCTCTGACTGCTTCATGAACCAGAAAAGCATTTTTCTGACAAAGTTCGAATTGAACCCAGCTTGCTAAAGCTGGAGAATCACCGTCTTTAATAAGCATAATGTACGTTATTAAGTTTGCTAACTGCTGTTGCATAGAAACCACTGGATGCTATTTATATTGGGGTACTATGGAAACAATAGTTACTGGGTTTTCTGTTTTTCCTACTAGTAAAGCCAGTATTATACATATTCGCAATGCGGGTACTTGCTCAATACCAGGCTGTACAGATTCAACCACTTTAAGTCCAGAAGGGCTCACATCCTTCTCCTGTCCTGTAAAACCCGCTTATATTCAGCTCTTTGTCCTTTCTTCCCCCACACCCCTTAAGTTTTCACAGCATTTTCAGAGTTTCTCTTCTGCAGAAGCACTACATTAAGTGATTTGTCCTGCAGTCTGTCTTTCTGGGCATATGATATCCCATCTGGTTATATTAAACACAGTAGTGTCTGTGGGAAGCTGGCACCTTGATGTCGCATTCTGACAACTGTGTGACACACATTAGTCACAGGCTGGTGAAGCAACGTCCTAACTCTGTTCTCCAGTCCAGTCGAAATAACAAAAAGCACCTTGCGGGATGAAGCCTTAATACAGGAGATAACAACTGCGCCCAGGATGGCTGATGCAGTCGACTGCGAAGAATCTTTTGACCTGGGCATCTAAATCAGCTTGTCACACTGGATGGTGCTGGAAATAGGACTGTGCATTTGGGCAACTTGTGTTCATCACTTTCCAAACAACCGTGACCTGAATGTTTCAGGTCAGAGAAATGAAAGACAAAGTAGTTCAGCATCAGAAAAACAAGTTCAAGAGAGCAGGGAAACAGTGCAGCTCAAGTCATCACACTAAAGCGGTTGTGTCTCTTCAGGATACTATCAAAACTGGCAGAAGCAGCTTTTATACACGGTCATCCTTTCAGATGTCCTGCACGAAGAACAGGATCTTCAGCTATCACAGTTCAAGTGAGCCCATCACAATAACACGCAGGTGTTACAAACCTGTACAACCCCACTATTTCTGCTAGTAGTTTGCAAAAGACCTGTAATTTGGTTTGCAAGCACGACCTAACAGGTAAAAAATAGATCATCCAATAGTCACATTCCTCCTCTCTTTGATCAGAGCAGCACTGTGAGACACTTAACTGTTAAAGCTCTGCTCTTCTGACTGGTCTTGAAAATGTCATTTTAGCCCCCTCAGTTGGTTAAGTATCAGCATTGCTGTTCTGGTCTCATATCAAATCTGAACATTCCCTTCTGTAAAATATTAAAGCATTCATGTTTCCAACATCTGTATGTTGCAAAGAGAGAATGGAGGTAAAAAAAATATATAAAGAATATACCTGATGCATAAAAATATTCGGCAAAGCTGAAGATTGTTTTGAGGCCACCTGTGATTTAGCTATATACCTGGAATAGAAGATTGCTCTTCTCCCATAATGCAAATGAAGAAAACCACATAATCGCACTGCAATTTTATTCAAGCCTGGCCACAGTCATTCCTCACTGTCACTACATTTTATTCTTTTTCCTTTTCAGAACAAAAAGAAACATATATTGCGATTAAAAGGGGTAAACATTGCAAACCACATGCAGATAAACTATTCCTTAACCAGTTTTCCTGCTCCGGGACATACTACAGGACAAATCTCAACAACACGATGTCACTGCAGCAAGCAGGGATAAAATACCACAGTCAAACACAACAGAACAATGAAAAACACCCTTTCCAGCCCACACCAACACGCGCTTCCCACAGCAAAAATGAGATGATTTAAACTGATTTAACCATCACTGAAAGTAGATTAAATCAACCCGAATTACTCTGTACTCCATATGAATGGGACCACGAAACCACATATCAATTGATGCACAATAAGTTATTGCCCTGTGGGATTTTGATCAAGTGTCGGTGCTTCAAGTCTGAAATGCATTAAAGGCCCCTTCCATCATGCCAAGGTGCCAAATACTCTTCCTCGTTACCAGATTCCAACGCTAAACATGGAAAAGTGGGTGAAAAATCTTACTATATGCTATTCTCACCTCCAGGATGGTGCCAAACTGACAAATTAAACGAGATCCCTGCACCCTCCAAAACACCCTTCCTGTAAAGCAAGAAAGTTCTTTGCATTCCCCAAACTGCCAGCACTTCTTTTTTGCCTCTAAAATAAACAATCTACATTCATTTCTGGTTCTCTCCCCAAGGACAATGTGACAGTATAATTAGACAAATGTGCCCACCCCAATAAAGTTGCGATACCAGTAAGCTGGAAATTAAGCATGCCCTGTTTTAACGATGGTTGGTCTCTCTGGAGATGTACACAATTCAAGTGCCGGCTTTGAAAGGGGCACGGGCAGCAGATTTCATTCTAGGCATCCCATTGTGTTCATGAGGCAAGCCGAGTTGTTAGCATCTTATTTCCTACAGGGTAAGTTTAATTAAAATATAAAATGTCAAAAGCCAGGATGAAAGATGATATCCCTGTGGGCCCTGGGAGTGAATTAAAGCATATCAGCAACTGCAGAGTGGGCTGCAACCCTCTATTTGAAGAAAAGATTTAAAGTCCTAGTCACTTGTAGCTAGAGGACGACTGTTTGCTGAGCCTCGTATTAGACCGCACTCGTCAGCCTTTTCTGTTGCATACAAGATGGAGTAATCACGTCTCTCTGTACTTTAAATGCAATGTGCAGGTCTGACACACGTGTCTGTTACACCATTTCCAAACCCCTTATTTGCAGTGCTTTTCTGCATGACTATTTAGCCTCAAATCTAGCTAAAGATTTTTGCCGTTTTGGAGAGAAAATATCACTTACTGATATTGATTACTCACACGGAAAAGGAAATGCAATTAAAAGAATGGCAGAGATCCACACAATCAATGCAGTCTTATTAAGGAAAACACTTTTCAGAGTCTTTGCATGTTCCAGTGAGACTCATGGGAAGCCTTTTACTGTACTAGCTGAAATTAAGCAAGCCAGAGGAGGCTGCCTTCTCTGCCTGCCCTTTCTCAGAAAGGCTCTGTGCAAGGTGACACGTTAGAAGACTAAAATACTCTAAAGCATGGTACAAAGAGCCATAGGTGTGCCCTCCAGCTTGACAGGGAGAGATACTACTGCAAGTATCAAGTTCTAAAACCTTTGAGCTTTTAGCTCGAGGTTTGAAGCTTGGTCGTATCAGAGCGTAGCTTCCACTTTGAGAATTGTTGGCGTGTCTTTTAAGTTATTGGTATTTCTGGGCTCTGAGCGAGGAGGCTGGTTTGAATACAGCCGGGATCCTCACGGTCTGTGTCACACAGAGCACGAACGCAGCTAAGGCAATGTCAAACCCTAAGTGATGTTAACTTGCATTCCCATTTCGGGTGACGGATGCTCACAGACAAAAACCTTATTGTCTTTAGTGTTCTGGTGACCTTCTTCATCAAACACATGGGAAGACAGCACGGGGAGATACGCCACGCTTCAGAGCAGCGCCTCGCAGCCTGCCCAGAAAACTGCCAAAGTCTACAAAGGGTGTTTTTATTTTCACGTTTAGGGGTGTTTTTTAAGTAGAAAAATGCCACTCGCGAGAAACGCAGAGGGATTGTGTGACACCTATTCTGTTGCTGTTCAGAGCAGCGAATTCCCACTAGAGATAGCTGGAGAAAACCACAAATTAATCCAGGAGAGTAATCCCAGTGAAGCCAAGAGCGTTATTGGATTAATTTAACACATTGTTTCTGTAAGCATAATACTTGGTTGTCCTTTTATTTATAGTGCTGTATACTGGGGGAATGCCATCAAATCAACCAAGTGACATGGCTGCTGATGAGAGGATAATCAACCTCTCTGCAGTGTCCCATTTCTCCTTCCAAAACCCCATAGGGAACACGTAAGAGTCTCAAAGGGCACGGACAAATATTGTGATATGTAGTGTATTGTGTCGCTGAACTATTTAGCAAAGAGTCTCTTTCACTGATACCCTGTGACATAACTGTAGCTTCCAAACAATACATCATTAACATCTGAATACATAACACAGATAAAGAATGAAATACTGCTTTACATCTGCATAACACCACTCACCAGAGCCCCGTTCAAATGTCTATGCAGCCTGAAAACAGCCAGAGAAATGCTGTTGGAATTGTTGCGATTTGGAGAGAAGCAGCCAAAGGACAGACTCCCAAACCCGTACTGTATCCATCTGAAACCACAGAAAGAATTTAAAATACATAGCATGTAATTATGCAGATGTGATTTTAATGAGGGCTTCCCGACCATGTTTATATTCAGATTTTGTAAGGTTGAAACTTAAGAAAAGGACCTTCATCCAGACTCAGTTCACTTGGGCTAGTGGCATCATAGTCTGCTCCATGGTTGCCATGACACAACAGACCAGTTAACACCTGAATCCTCATCACTGCCAAGCTGAATTTAATTCAAATTTACAATATCCTACCAGCAATCCACTAGCACCTCTGCAGAGAATAACTGACATTGCTTAACACAAAAAGAATAAGAAAAAAATCAAATTACTCTTTAGAACTGTCTAATTCCATGGGATAAAGTATGTAAAGATGGATACATCTGACATCCATTTTATTAATCAGGCTATTTTAGTAGATAAAGCAGTCAGAAAACCAGCAGGAGTTTAATAAAATATACATTAGTAGAACAATTATGGAGAAGTTGCAGCAGACTGTTCCCTCTGATAGCGAGCAGTAGGAAACATTGTTCAGTTGGAACACAATACAGCAATGCAGTATTTAAGTGAATAATACATTTCGTGGAGAGTTAGCCCCTAGGTTATATTCTACAAAGCAGGTTTAGAAAAAGTTAGGGAATATCTGATACATTTCCATTTTCCATCCGCCCTTTCAATAGCACATTGAGCAGAAAGATCTCAAAAATCAACGGGTTTACAATCTTTCGCCTGTATAAGTATTAATGTATGTATTTTACAGACAGGGATACAGTCTGGATTTTATGACTTAGTCTAGTAAAGCCAGAGCCAGGAACTAAGCCTGGACTTCCAGAGCTCCTTTCCTCCTATACAAACAACTCCGACTCTACACTCAGGTTTAAGTGCCCCAGCTGACAGCAGTTCAAGAGAACAAAAACACGAAAAAATACATCAAGCATTTTTTTCAGTTGCAAAGCAGACCACTACACACACATCTGAAAGTCCATTTCAATATTAGACACATTTTTACCTACTAAAGTACTAACAGAGCCACCCAATCCATAGAAATCCTGAATATGTGACAGCCTAGATAATTTATGTTTAAGATACTCACGGAAACAAGGTGTTTCCACCTTCCAAACTACAAACTGAGCCCAGGCTCAAAGTTTTAATAAATCTGCTGTTAATCCAGAAGCCCCTAAAGATAATAAATCTCCTCTCATCACATCAGCTGGTGCTGGATCAGTCCCTATAAACTCAAGTGCTAACAGATGCACAAATGACCATAAGAGATGAAACAAAACAGAGCTGCTCTGGCTATGACATCTCACTTTATTCCCCTTTGTCTGTACATTTTGGTAACTGCTCCCTATAATTATTGAAGCACATAAAAAATAAATTCTATACAGTAACACGCTGGCTACCGCGTTTTGTTTCAAAATAACTTATGGGTACTGTATTTCCCCACTGCAATATTAGTTCATTGCAGTAATAAAGTTGTCACACTCACTACGTGACAGACCACTCTACATTGCTCTAACTGCCTTTTTTTTGGGATTATAACCGTTTGCAACTTCACGTCATCTCCCTAAACATGATCAATAGCAACAATAAAGTTACAAGACAGCTTATATTTTTTCCCCACGACCCCATGAGTTACCTTAGTACTGGTGGCAGCTCTATTTCAATTCTCTCCTCATTTTTCACTGTTGTTGTGCTGAACTTCACACAGATCCCCCCTCAGGGTTTTGCTGCTCACCAAGCACCGAGGGGCAGAGTCCCGCCAGCCTCCTCCCCACCACACGTTCGGACAAAATGCTCCATCTGAACTTACGTAGGAAATAAAAAAAACATACTTGTATTTGTTGTTGAATCGGGGCTGTAAAATTTCCCTCATAAAGTTGTGCTTGAGGCCGCCATGTGTGACCCAGTCACGTGGTGCCCGTCATGCGACAAAATGGCCGCCCGGCCATTTCCTGTTCCTCGGCGTCAACACAAAATGGCCGCCGCTGGTAATGGCGGAGCCTCCACAGCAGAAAATACAGGAAGATTCAGTTAAGGAAGGAACCATGTCTATTCATACCCGTCAAAACAGTGACCAAGTAGCTAAATAATCCATAATTTACAATTGGTTTCTATCTGCTAGAGGAAAAGTTAACAACCCATAGTTTGAAATAGGAAGAAAGGGTTTGGGCAAATAAATCCATTTAATGGTAAAGCTGAAGCTGAACATGTATGACTAGTTAGGTTAATCAGGCAGGTATTGCTATAACTTGGGCATTTTGAAGTTAAAGAAGCAGTATCACAGACTTGACGAAATACACGCGTGTTAAAAAAACTTAAAAACGGGGAAAAATACCTTTGTGTGTTGTTTTACATATCATCTTCTTAAATACTTTGATTATAAACCACACGGTTTGGTGAACTGGAAGTGGAAAAACCTCATTTCCAACCTGCAGGTCTCTACTTATTATTCTAATGCGGGGTTGTCCTGTGCAGGGACAGGCGTTGGGCTCAGTGATGCTTTTGGGTCCCTCCAACTCAGGACATTATGAGATTCTGTGATTCTGTTCCAAGCACAGGAGCGTTGAAAGACCTGAACCATCGCAGCTACGCGGAGGAAACATTTGGCCACAGCGTCGTGCAGCACAACACCACGAGCAATTCGGTCTCGGGAAGATCTATTGTCTTGCAGCCACCAGCGGATGGATGGCTGCGTCTGAAAGTTCACAGGTACCTTGAGATAGTTCCTATACTGTCAGGGCTATCTGCCTCACTGTCAGTTAACCTCGATGTATGGATATATACCCATCCAGCTGCATCCTCCTGCCTCCCTGCTGGGCTACGTGACCCTTGCCGGTGAAAGCGCACGCATCCCAAATGGCTGAGCAATCAAAGCAACAGTAGGAGCTGGACGTGTCAGCCTCCACATCCCCCATGCAGCTTTAGCTGATCTATAACAGTTACAAATCAGTCCTGGTCCTTTAGCTCCACAAAATTTCATTCGGTGTATCCTTACTGTGACCCGTTTTTCCCTGCTCCATTTTTTTCCCCGAGGCATTGAATGCTCAGTTGAAAGGTGACCCTGTTGCTCTCCTCAAAAGCAGCATATTCTCCCTGTTTTTACCATCCTTGCTTTCTTCCCACTCCTTCTACTTTCACAATGAGTCCTTAACGAAACTGTGTTCATTATACATGCTCAGCTCATCCTGATTTGTATGGCAGCTTCTCAGAACTGACCACCAGGGTGCATCAGGAGAAAGAGAGCTAACTGCTTCTTTGGACAAATGCTATTATTAATAAGGATTTTTTGCAATTCTCCATATATAACTCTGTCTCACTAGGAGATGGCTGAAATTCAGCCTGTGGGTTTAATCAGATTTATGCAAAAATTGCCTTTCCACAGGTTTACAACTGTTTGGGTTTTTTTTTTTAAACAAATTTGCCAGTGTTCACATGGAGGTTTTGTGAGAGATGAGAAGAGTTGTGAAAGGATATGGTGGTGCTTCGTAGAAACAAAAACCAGACAGATCTTCACCCAACCGCTAAATCTGTTCTCCCCAAACTTACAGAAGTTTAATGCTATTAGCAGCTATGGATCCAAATAAATCCGTAAGAGCTGGAGAGGTGGCCAAATTACTATAGAAAAATAGACTTGACAGAAAAGGTCTTATATAAATACTCTGAAAAAGTAAAAGGAAACTATAGCAAAAGGGAAAGTCACGTAGTGACAGTGTGATGGATGAGGAAAAAAACCCTTGCAGTGATCACTTTGATAATAAGGAATTTCGGAGTGCTGAGCATCAACAGCAAGTAATGTTAATTTAAGACACAGCATAACCTTGCAGCATGCGGGCTGACAGCACCGACTCAAGTGACAGCCCTGCAGACCGTGGCTGTCGTCGTACTGACACCATGAAATATAGATAATGGCAGAGCACCTTGAGCTATGGGAGAGCTGCTGAGGGCTGTTTGGCTGATGAGGTGGGGGGGAAAAAGAAGCCACAACACAACAAGGCTCACCTACATAAAGTCAACTGTTGCTCTTATTGAAATGCAATACTTAGGTTCATGCTGCCCAAACATGTATCAATCTGAAATGCAGGGCTGCATGGCGGGGAGAAGACAAACTACAAGGTGATTGAATTTAATTAATCATGCATGTCTAGTCCCACACTTGTTTATCCTGAAGAGCCTTTCCTGGAGACCTTCCCTGCCACAAGGATTTCCAAAGCCAAATAGTTCTCTACAAAGCAAAAGACAAATTTGTATGCAAGTTGTTGTAAGGGAGGAGGAGAATATCTACTAATTAAATGTAACCACTGCAGTCAGAGTTATTTGAAAATATAGGGAAAGAAGAAAAATCTGTCTTTGGCACTTAAACTGGATTTGCAGTTTCTCCTGTCTGGTAATAATGAACCACCTTGGTTTTAGAGTAGGAGATGAGATACAAGGAGCAGAAGTGACTTCTCTAAGCTCATACAGGGATTCTATCACAGGCAGAAAATTCAACACAAAACTTTCTTGCAGGGCATCTATTCTGCCTGACCTGGGTTGCACTCAGGTTAGTATCCCAAATTTCGTCTCATTTTTGACACGCAAAGTCATTTTTACTGAGCTCTGCTCACAGGCAGAGGATAGAGACTGCAATTAGCTTCATATCTCTATTTGGACAGTAATAATGTCATTACAGACTGTTCATTATAATAGCAAATATTGCTGTTGTTCGAGTCATCTTTGCAGGCCACAGGAAGCATGTGTTAAGTGTTCTCCTGTGCCACATCTAAGCACGGTGTTGGGCTCAGATGGCAGCCACTCGTGCTTCTCAGATCACAAGAGCAGAACGAGTTTCCATTGTTTCATGGTGTGATGAGAACCGAGCCTGCGGGGGACGGAGGTTTCACTGGGAGCCCGTGAGGTGCGCGTTGGACAAATTTGGATCTAGCAATCCAAGGATGGGTAAGAAGTCATTGCAAGGAAGGGAGCAGATATTAACGAAAGGCAATTAAGAGCAAAATTGAAAGCCACAGCTGCCTGGATATATGGGTCAGGTTGACCCTTTTAATGTCTTGAAAAGCAAGACCAGAGCAGTCAAGACCATGGCCATGTACCTTTTCAAAGCAGCTGCTTGCCCAAAACCTGTGCCCAGTCCTTTGAGCACACTCAGATGCAGTTTTAGCTTTCTTGTGAAATCTCTTAGTGGGACCTTTTTAAAGATTTCTATAAAACATTCCATTGAATAGCTAGGAAAAATTAGCTATTAGACCACCATTGAGGTGGTACATGAGCAGCCTCATTGCCTTGCAAAGACCGAAGAATTGCGTCCCAAGAATACACACGCTAAAGGAAAGAAGCACTATGAGTTCTATATTCCCAGCTAGGTATCAAAAGAGCATTCTCCCATCACTCACGCCCAAGTTTCAAACCAGTGAACATGTGCAAGTACTTTGAAGAGGAAGAAACTGCAAGGAACCAGAAAAACATGGAAAATAGGAAAATGAAGATTTTGGTTGCGTGGTTTGTAAAGATGACTGCTCGGTGATGTAATTACTCGCGTTCACAAGACACAGAAATCAAGACAACTATGAATCAAGAGTGTGGAAGAGCTGGAAGAACCTGAACGATAAACTACTACGGAGAAATATAATTAGTCAGATCTCCAGCTCTTTAAGGCAGAGTGACTGATGGACATGGTAACACATCTATAGGATCAAGGTATCAAGGAGTCCACCACTGTCACAGTTTCAATCAAAATGAATACTGATTATTAAAAGGGTAGAGCTATTAGAAATGAAAATTATCTGACTAAAAAGCTACCAAAACAAACAGCTCCAACTGCGGCACAAATCTAAATTCATCGCCCGCGTGTTTTCATTCTGCAAATCCTGGCTCAGAAGAGGTGAAGGGTCATGTTTAGTTGTCGAAAGAACCCGTTCTTGAACATAATTAAGACAACAATCTTAAAATCACTACTGATTAAAAATTGCTAATAACCTTTTAATTGTTTCCACCTCCCCAAACTTTTTGCTTTAGAATAGAGATGCTTCACTAGGCATGACACTTGCTTTTCCAAGCACTAGAAAGGAAGACATTGCATTTGACCCGCAGAGATTGTGAAGATGAAGGAAAAATACTTTCTATTTAAAATAACAATAAAAAGGACTACAAATATGGGAGTAAATTGATAGAATAATCCGCAAGCTATAATTTTGGAGAGGGCTACGTGTTTCACACTTGTCATTTAAGAGAGACAATTACAGAGCGAAAGAGCCCTGGTGCTGTGGGAGTGTGCCTTAAACTGCAAATTTATGCTTGTTTCATATGTATTAAAATGTATATGAGAGACAAACGCTCTTGAGGATTTGTTGATGCCACAAATGCTTTGATGACATTTAAGAAAACAGGCTATTTACCTCAAAACATTTGTATTGCAACACATGCAGTTGCCGTCTACATTTCTGTTGGAAAATGTCCTCTAAGCCTTTAGAGAAAATAAATGGAGTTTCTCTAAGTTGTAGCTGCTCTTAATAAAAGAAATTCTGCTGTGCAGTGAGCAAGACCACAAATATCTATCATTAGCATGCTTCACCGAAGTAATTAAACACTTGAATTTTCAATTTGCGTAGTCTAAACTGCTCCCACATTGTATTACCAAGGCAGAGCAGGAATAGAGCTGCATTGTAAAGTAAAATGGTATAAACTTGTTATATTACTTTACGAAAAAGTAAATGTTGTAAACTTGCTATTTCTCCCCATACTGATTTAAAATACGAAGTTGGTTTTTAAGGAGGTGCTGGGCCAAGAGAGACAATGCCTGTGTAAAATGGATCAAACCGTGCTGGCGAAGTCTTTATGTCTGCTCTGCTTTACAGATCACGGACAAAATATGGCACATGACAATGACACACAGGACAGCTTAGAGATGTTAGGAAGCGAGTCCTGCTCAATGAGAGCATCAGATGCGATTTTTTAATGTAATTTGAAATAGTTTCGCTTAAGGCTTAATGAATTAGGTGGCCTTTCAAATATCTCCGGGAAAATGCGATTACCTTTTAGAAATATTTTATTTCTTTTATTCCATCAGCTTTAAAGATAAAGGGAAGACATAAAAAATGCAGTAATAGCCAGCAGCTGTTCTGTCCAAGTCTGACTGGCTTATAATCCCCTTTTATACTCCTCTTTGTGTAAAGCAGCAAGAACAACACTGCTCCCAATCGTTACCTTGTCTCTAAGACTCTAAGCACGAGGACCAGAGCCTTCAGAAAAAGGTGAAAGGATTTCCAGTCTTGTAATGTTACTCCAGAGACAGCACGAGCATGCTCCACAAGCAAACTTACTGCATTTAAGCAACTTAAGTTGGTATTTTTTGCCAAATAGCAGAAGATACTAAATTAAGAAGAGACTTCCTTGGTGCTTTTTCCTCCAGTGATATTCTCCCAATTCCTCTTTCTCCAGACTAGCCACATAATTAAGAAATGGCAAATGAAGCTCACAGTAATCACTGATGGTGCTTTTAAAGGCACCGATGCACCTTCTGGGAGGTGCAGCTATTGAAGACAAGCTGAAAATTGACAGAAGCCCCAAGTGGATTATAAGTAAGATCAATATAACTACAAACAGGTGGGGCTGAAGTTGGCTGCGATTTGTGACTGTGTTATGTAATTAAGAAACAATGCCAAGGTCAGATAAATTTAGCAAAGAGCTGGGTTTAGTATGTACATCACAAAGAGCCAACTTAATTTATGGGCTACTTTCAAATCTGAATGAGGTACTGAGGTACTTAGGGGGAGGACTGACAGCCATCATCAGCAATTCCCAGGGAAAAATAAAGACACTTGACATCCCATGCAATAATTTTACTAGTTCTTGAATATTTGCTGCTTTTCCTACTATCTTATTTGGAAAATTTCCTTTTACAAAAGCAGTCACACTTGTGTTTAGTGTCTCAATAAGGTGAGAGAGCTGTAACAGGGGCCACGCTTCCGAGACCTGCTCTGAAAATAAACTCTGTAGGGAGTGCAACCGTCCTCCTCATTTCCTCCAAACTCTCTTTGAGGCAAAAGGACTTGAGCCATTTCTGCTGAACGCCGGTGCCGTCCCCTCCGCAAGCCTTCCCGTCACTGCACTTCACGCAGCTTTATTGTCCTCGCAGGGACAGGTCCGATAACTCTTGTATTTTTGTTAAGAGGTTAACGTCTGCCGTGCCTGCGGTGATGACAGCGCATTCATATACATCCACATCCTCCTGTGCAAGGCTGCTCGCGAGCAAATCGCCGTACAACACCTTGGGGTAGGGAAATAAGATCTTTTAAATTCCTTTCTTTCTTGCCCATGACATGACACTGAGAAATATTTTAAGCATGCACACTGGTTTTAACATCCCATGTTCTAAGAGACTGATATAGGAACTCAATGATTATAAAAGATACAGCAGAGCCCAAAAACCATTTCTCTAATGTATTTCATGCTTCCTTTTGCTGCTTGTTTGCGCTACTCTGCATATCTAATGAACTGTCCTCGGGTTAACCCCAGACCTGCACAGTTGGTAATTACTTCAGGTGTCACATTCTGGCTGGGTTGAACATCTCTTATTGTGATCACCGTGTGCATGTTCACCAAGGAAGGAGGCGTTTTGACAGCAGCAAAGCCTGAAATCCAATTTTACTGTCACACTGATGCTACCAAAGTTCAGTCTCAAAAGCAGTGCGCACGGGAATGAAAATTTGCCTACCAGCTGTGATACTGGAGATTCATAAAAATTACTCAAAAAAACTAGTAAATTTAGTTGATCTAGTTTTCTTTGATCAAATTGTATAGTAGAAATCAAAGAAATCTTCATCTTCCTTTTAGGTACTGCAGTATAGTCTCTTCCCCAGCCGCCCAGTTCTGCCAGCTGGCATTGGAAGAGCACACTCCATTCACACCAACCAAATGAAATAAATCATTTTTCACTTTAACTATTCAAACAAGTCCCCAAACAAAAAGCTATTCTGAGGTTGCTTGAAAAATGTTGAGTCCGTGCCTGAAGGAAAGGTGGCAGGAAAAAAAATCCCAAAGTGTTCATGTTAAGTTTTGCAATTTAAAACAGAAAAGTAAATAATATATTACAGATTAAATTAAGATCCCTGGCTGGTAACCAGACCAAATTAGCTTATAACAGCCAGAGTAAAAAGGCAGGAGTGTAGCTCATTTGGCTATGTTGGGGATGGCATCTGCCATGGTGAGAAAGGGGCTTGAAGGTTCAGGTTACTCACATCTTCCAAAAAGCGTAATTATGTCCAAAGAAATGAGCTCTCTATTCCCATCACAGCATCCCAGAATGTCAGGGGTTGAAGGGCCCTGGAAAGCTCATCCAGTGCAATCCCCCCACGGAGCAGGAACACCCAGCTGAGGTTCCACAGGAAGGGGTCCAGGCGGGTTTGAATGGCTGCAGAGAAGGAGACTCCACAACCTCCCTGGGCAGCCTGGGCCAGGCTCTGACACCCTCACCACAAACAAGTTTCTTCTCAAATTTAAGTGGAACCTCCTGTGTTCCAGTTTGCACCCATTGCCCCTTGTCCTGTCACTGGTTGTCACCCAGAAGAGCCTGGCTCCATCCTCCTGACACTGCCCCTTTAGATCTCTGTAAACATGAATGAGGTCACCCCTCAGTCTCCTCTTCTCCAGCTCCAGAGCCCCAGCTCCCTCAGCCTTTCCTCACACGGGAGATGCTCCACTCCCTTCAGCATCTTGGTTGCCCTGCGCTGGACTCTCTCCAGCAGTTCCCTGTCCTTCTGGAGCTGAGGGGCCACAACTGGACACAATATTCCAGGTGTGGTCTCCCCAGGGCAGAGCAGAGAGGGAGGAGAACCTCTCTGACCTACTGACCACCCCATTCTAATCCAGCCCAGGTACCACTGGCCTTCCTGGTACACTCTATTTCCTCATCCCAATCGTTGATGAATATATTCAATAATACCGGCCCCAGTGCTGACCCTGAGGCACTGCACTGGATCCAGGCCTCAACTGGACTCTGCCCCATTGACCCCATTACTCAGTGTTCTGCTTTCCTATATAAAAAGGCTCCTGAATTCGGAGGCACTCGGGTCTCCACATAATTGATTGTCTAAGAGGAATTTAAGTATTTTTTCCTCACATAAAGACATGCAGCTGCCCCCGTGTACTAGCTGATAAGGATTTCTGCTTTTTCTTAGAACTATATTTCCTTATACTTGCTTTAAAGCTCCACAGTTTTAATCATACTCTAACAGGCAAGAGGCGTTCGAGAAGGTTTGCAAACCCTTAGTGGCAGCTTGTGTGTCATCCTGTCGCCGAGGTCTCGTTCAAAAAGAGCTCCCATTAAACTTAAGATTTTGATGAAACCGCACACCAGTCGTACCAATTGTTGGGATAAAACTGTCTCTAGCGAACTAGCAGCCTGATTAAAATCAGTCCTAACACACCTCACTATCAAGTGTATTAAGAATTCTGGCTGGAAATGTAGGATATCAGAGCTTGATGTTGATTTCCGTGTCACCGATACCCAGATGTGCCAGCCGGGGCTGTGCTGGGTCCGTGAGGGTTTCTTACAGGCAGGGCAGCTCTTGTGCTTATCTGCCGTGGCTCCCAGCAACCAGAGTTTTAATTGAATTTCATTCCCTAGTCCTCATCTTTGGATGAAAATATATAGATTAATTTCCTGTATTTATGGCAGAGCCGTGAATAACCACATGGGAACAGGTGGCATAAAACCTCAGCAACTTCCAAGCACGGTATAATACTCTGAGCAGTAATATCTCAGTGGCAGAATAACCTCAGCCTTCCTCCCCCTGCTGCCCAAGATTTAGCTATAAAAACGCTATTGTGTGTTGTTTCCTTTGGGAAGGTGATGGGTTGAGAAGACTAAAAGGGATATAAACTCCCCGTATTCACAGTGTGAACCAATTATTGGGAGATAAAAAGGAAAATCTGCAGGTAATTCGCCCACACCTCATCCGTATAACACACGTAAAAACTGCTGCTCTTGCTGGCTTAGCATTAAAGGAACAAATACACTATATTTTTGGGGGTGTGAGTAACAGAGGCAACTTTTTTGCATTCCATTGAATCAATTTGGTTTGGAGTGATGTTTTTTAATCACTCGCCAGTTGAGAGCTGACAGTGCAACACTGCAGGCTGGTTTCAGGACTAACTATGGCAGATTTATAAGAGAGATACCAACAAGATCCTAACTATAAAATCATTAATGTATTGCTACAGTAACCCCAGAAACACTGAGTGATTTTTATTGGAACACACATATTTCTTCAAGACGGTTCATGACATTTTATCAAATTTGCTTCTGTAAAGAAAGTTTTCGTATTATAACGAAACCATTTTACTGTTGCTGTGGTAACCACAGTACCAGTTAAAAAAGGTAACCGCAATTGCTATGTAAAACTCATAGCCAAGTTTTCTTTATAATCTAACCAGTCATCCTGGTTGTGTTAAATCAGGAACTGGAAGAACAACTGAAATGAAATATCATGGTTGAGAAGGTGCATGAGAACGAGAAGACCCAGGATCTTTCTCCAAGGAGCCATTGTTTTTTGGTACGGTCTTGGCAGAGGTAAAAGGGATGGGGGTGAATGGGTAGGAGGACTGGAATGGTGACAGGCAGAGCTATCCTCTTAGAAAACCTCAAATCAGACCTAGAAGCATTTCATAATCACGCCTGCTCTCACTCAGCAAAATTCCTACTGTGGCATTAAGTTGGAGGCAGGAAAGCTGTTGAACAGCATCACCCTCTGGAACGAACATCACCTCCTTTAATCAAGGAAAATAACATTCATAAATCTTTTGGTATTTTAACTTATTTGACAATGATGGTCACAGTCAGTGCATGCGGCTTTACAGCCTCCGTTGACTCTCGTATGCAAACGATGTTTTCTTAGAGCATATGACAATAAATATTGCATATTGAAATGAGCTATCGAACACGCTTATACACTAATATCTGCACAACAAAGCCCTCAGGACAAATAACGTTACATGCAAAATTCAGCCCCAGCTTTCTGTTTTCAGCCTGCCAAGAAGTTGTCATTTTCCCTTCGGTTCTGCAGGACCTCCCTGGAAGGGTTTGCGCACACGTACAGTAATGACACAATTTAATTGCACAGTCTCAAATAATGCATGAGTCTCGGGGAATGAGACCCCAGAAAGGTCACAGGTTCCCTCATTATCTCTTTGCTTCCTTTTGTTTCTGTGCTCTGCCCTTTTTCATCCCGAGAAAACGCTTCTGAATGTTAATGTCACGGTGCTTGGCATCCTCTTCACCAGTCATGTCAACATAATTAATTAGGATGGTAGAACAAACACCATCTCGCACAGGTCAGGTAAACCCATTTTGACACCAAAGGAAGAGGAGACACTGCAGGATGATGCAAAGGACCTAAACACATTGCCAGGACTCAGTAAATAGTAAAATATAACAGCTGGAACGAACAGGATGAAGCAAAGAGAAGCGCAGCCTGCCTGTTGCTGGAAATGTATTGTACTGCAGAGTCACCTCCCGGGAAAGATGCTGGAAACCAGAGTAACCGGAGGTTTGCAGCTCTCCGTGGGCAGTGAGACCTTGCCCTTAGGCACAATGTGAGCACAGAGTAGGCTCTGAAAGCATTTATGGCTCATTTTCCCTTCTCCTTCTGTCTTGTTGTCAGCAAGATTAGCACTGAAATATTTTCCTACTGGTCCGATTGCTCCTGGACCTTATTGCCTGCAATTCTCAGTTAACTAAAACAGAAATATTAATTTGTTTCTCTTCATCCTTTTACACATATGCACGTAGCCATATTGCAAAAAGGTCTTTAGAAATAATATAGCCTTTAATATTTTACAGGTGATTTTTTGTGTCTTCAGTGAAGCAGCTGTGCCCCTCAAGCAGAACCTCACACACGCCACCCCCTCTGTGATTAATCCCACGCCGCTGAGGCTACAACCTCGGAGGCAAGAAGCGTGCAGGTTCTGACAAACAGGAGCAAAACGTTATCACTGCTGACAAGATGTTTGTCACGCTGGGACGCCAGGATCCCTCCTCAGTTAACACAGGTGCCTACGAGAGCTGCCGCTGCCGTACTTTGGGCTTAGAAATACAAGGAAGCACTGCTCTAAGTCAGAAGTCACCCTGACAATCAGACAGTTGCCCTGATGGGAGGATTCAGAGCAATATCTGTGCAGAAAAAGCCTTCCCCGGTGTCTATCCAGCCACGCCATTAGCTCGTCCTTACTGCAGTTAAGCTTAATTAAAGCAGATCTTCCCCAAGACTCCACACCTTGCTCGATTTGGGTGTCAAATGGGCCATCGCTGGGACCGAGGGTAGAACATATAATGAGGAAAAGTGCCTCACCACTCCAGACACACTCACCCCGGTGTTTCTTCACCATTTGCAAAGTCATTTACATTCGAGCACAACCGACTTAAAATGCTTTTAATTTGGCGGCAGTACAGATGCTCAGCATAGCAGCCCAAAATATACGGTGCCAAAGAATAACTGGTTTAAATGCAGGGTTATAAGCAACGCACAGGTTTCAAGAGTTAACCTAAGGGTCAAAACCACCTCCCCAGCATAGATATTTTTTTTGTCAATCTCCCTGCAGAGGGAAGGAAAATTGTTCTCTCTGTATGGAGAAAGAAGCTGCTAATACAAGTTTCAGGTTCCAAAACCTTCTCGTTGTTAGGGGGAGGAATGCTAATTTCTGGCTATCTCATATGCCTGATCAAATCGAATATTTTTCAATAGAAACTGTAAACTAAACAGCTTCAAATGTCAAAATGTTTGCTTTGTGGGTTTAATATATTGATTCTTACATCCTCTGACACATGAAGAACGTGATTCCATTGACAGAGTGGAAAAGTACATTTCTAATTATTTTAAATGTCAATACGGTCGGAATGCTACACATCTGATGTCATGTCAAGGAAAGACGTGATATTCCCTTCCTGCGCATCAAAACCAGACTGTACGTAGGTAGGGGAAGGGAATACCTGCTCTCGAGACCAGCCGAAGGGAAACCTCTGGAAGGCGGAAGCCTGAAGAGACAGCTCGGAGTTCTGTTGTCATTCGTTTGCCGCCTGTCGGCCTTTACCAAGTGAGGCTGAACTGGGAGCCGAAGTCCTTCAGGAGAAAGAAATTGAGATTGAAGCAGAGGATGGACAAACTCAGAACTGAATTCTCTTAACCCAGGGGACAACCTAAGAGAAAGGAGGAGTTAATCCTCGCAGACGGACAGAAACGTTAGCGAGGGAGAGAGCCCAGTGATTTCTGCCTTTGGACAGAGGGGTGCAGATCAACAACAGGTGAAACCCGCCTGCTTCAACTGGCCATGCGGCAAATACAAACCCCACCGTAGCTATCGGCACTCGAATTTTTAGTATTAAGAGATTAATTTTGATTTTGAGGGTCAACTTTAACCACAACTCGTAGATCTCCCTCGGAAATCCATTATGATGTGGAGAACCTGCCAAGCACCCATGGAGTGTGCAGACACAGAACCCCTGCTGCAGAACTGGAGGTATTTCCATTTGCAATTGGCTTTGCTGCCGTTTCTAATGCCCTTGTTGCGGAAGTCCACGTCTCTATTTTCCACAGCTCTAACCCAGCTCCTCAGTAAGCTGAGCTGCTTCCCGCAGCTCGCCGGGAATTTATTTCTTCCTCTCTAAAAAGCTGCTTTCCAGTTTCAAACAAAAATGGGTTTGTCAACTGGATGGATTTGATAGTTAGATAAATGTGGTTTATCAACGGAATGGATTAGGCTGTTTGCATTTTGTCACCACAATCTCAATCCATCCTGCCAATAAAACATATTTCATCAAAGCTTTAGGCCACCATGCTAACAGAATGTGTTTTGTCAACAGCCTAAATCCATCCTGTCAACAAAATCCATTCAGAGGGAAAATAACTCAATCTCTTCTGTCAACATCAGGAGTAAAATCTTGGTTGTTAGTGTACGAAAAAGAAAACCAAACACCACCGTTAACTGTCCATATTTTCAGGCCAAAGTAAGAAAAGCACAAAAGTATCCATCAACTTCGCATATAGAAGTGACAACAGTGGGGAAAATTAAATAATGAGTTAATATTTCCAGGTGTGATTGGAGTGTGATCAAGCTATGGAAGCATCGAGGCTGAAACCTGAGGTTTCTCCTGCCCAGACCTCAGAATTGAATTGAACACGCAGAGATGCTGAGTCTGTATTTATTAAGACAACGACTCAGTACGCGAAGAATAACTGGTTTGAATGCAGGGCTATAAGCAACACACATTTCCCCTACACTGCAGCAATATGAGGGCACACAGTGCAGTTTCCTGTCCCAAATCTTGATGCAAGCACAAATAAAAAGAGTAAGATCCCTGTTGCGAAAGGCGCTTTTGAGTTCTGCACGCGCAATTAGAAATTCATCTTACTCAACAAGATGGCGCACAGATCACTCCCAGTTAAGGCAAGGCTTGTGGCATCAAATTAACTCAATTTCGTCAGCGTTTCTCTACTTCAGGTGAAATTCCTGCTATTTAAAACCAGATTCAGCCTCTCGTTAAAAGGAGTCTTCCCTTCCTCCATATGGTCTATGCTAATTATCAGCCTTTTGAATGGCGCTGTTTTGGGATCTATCGTGAAGAAAAAGCATTCATTTTAATCACACGAAGCCGACTAATAAAATGATCTCCATGTGGAATTCCACAATGGGTTTTTGCACCTACAAATGGACTTAAGCATTTGATGATTTATCAATGTAGTTACTTTGGCTTCCTAAGCTTTTTAATTTTGTTCAATCTGCATACGGTCTTGCAGACCCTTGATTACAGCACTCACCTTGATCATGTACAACTTGATCAGCTTAGCAGGCTCTTCCCCAGCTCTGTTTCATAACACTTGGCAAACAAATATCAACAACAGCAGTAGGGATTTATTTTTCCTATTAATAGCAGGCTTAGATCTTGCATTGTGACCCCTGCAAATGGGATGCTGCACCCTTAGCAGTAATAAGACTAAGTTATTTGGGACAGGGATCATCTATTAATTACCTGCACAGAAATTCATACCACTGCAGAAATGTTGTGTTCATCTGATCAAAATAAATGGCTTCTCTGCCTGCCAAATTCTCATCTGGGTCACACAAGCACTAAGCCATTGACAGCTTGGCAGAATGACTTGTACTCTCTCTTATTAAATTCTTCTATACGTAGATTCACTCATCCTCTGGAACTTGTTAACAAGGGGTATCGTTCTGATCAAACAGGTTCAGGGATATCAAAGCTGATCTGGCCACTAGGAATACAAAGCTGCTTCGGTGCAGTCAGAGCCATCAGTCACTCTGACAGCACCACCAACATCAGTAGTAATGCCCAGCACACTAATGAGCCGTCACTGCTGGAGCAGCATCAGGGCCAGCCAAAAAACAGCAGGAGAGGTGTGTGTCCCACATCTATAGGTATGTACATACACCATCATCTACATACCATCTACATATACCATCATTTCTACAAACAAGCGAATAATTCCAGGGGCGCAGTGAAGAAGCAGCTCTGCGACAGCACCGAAAATTGCCGCGCTCTGAGGAGCGGTGAAAGGACGGCTGGGACAGCTGAGCATCAGACAGCTTACTAATTGAACAAGGTACTAATTGAAACCTTGATTAGCTGGATAACCCAGCTCCATGACAATAGGCATTTAGACAGTCCAACTGCACACCTGTTTTGTTTTACTACCAATGGATCGTCTCGTTCCTGAGTTCCCCACACGGATGGATCTCACCCCACCCAATTCCAAATCAGTCCGACTTCATTTTCATAGCCTGCTTTTCTAATCCATTTCTGGCACACATAGCTTAAAACTGGTTAGTTCTGAGGAGACATCACTTCATCACACACAGGGCAACAAACCACGCAGTCCGTGTCCAGCTTTAACTCACGTTTGCTTTCCTGATCGAGGATTAAACAAATACATCCTCAGCTTTTGGCATCTTGCAGCACCATTCGTTTGTGGTACCTCTGAGGAACTCCAGGCTTGTTGCCTCCACAACTAGAAATGAGGGTTTTGGTCCTGTGTTGACTGCCATGGTTTCACTTTACGAGGATTTGAGTAGCACCCGAGGAAAGGAGAGTTTTTATTTCCCTGATGGACATTTGACTTCCATCCTATAGCCAAGCCCCAGGTAGCTCTGATACCTCTTGAATCACTGAAACCTCAGTTCAGTCCCTGCCCTGCAGTTACTTTGGAAAGTCCTTTCATTTCCCTGTACTTACTCTATCTCCCCTGCTTTATTACATATTAAACACTTGGACTGTACATTTTTCCAGGCCAGAGATGCAACCTCTGTAATGGAGTCTTCATTTCACCTGGTCCATTTCTGGGCTGTAGCATCCTTCAAAGCGCAACCGCAATTCCCCCATGACCATATTTCCACAATATTCAGAATAAAAAGCCCCACAAAAGAGTATATTCATATTCATCATCATTGTGGCCAGAGCAAGTAGATTGTTTTAAGAACTTCCCTTCTAGCTCCTACTCAGTGCCTGTGCAGGATTTCTGTATTTGCATTTTTATTAAAACCTTATCAGGTCTAATGCCTCTATTTGTCATGGTACAATTATATGAAACTGGAGATTAGGCAGGGTCTTACACATCCCATTTTTTTAGGTATTTTATCATGCCCCACTAGTGATGGTATTCATCAAGTTGACACTGAGTGGCCCCCTCTCCCATCATATGTACTGATGGTTACTTTGCTCCCACTGCCTGTTACCTTTGTTTTCCCATCGATGCTTCCTTGACAAACTGCCTCTCAATAACAGCAGCGCTGCCGTGAGGGAATCGCTCGTGTGATTTGTCCTGGGCATTTGCAGAACAGCTGGGTGGAATAGACTCCGGTTAGAGGTGAACTCATACAGAAAACATCCAGATAAGAAACCAAAGGAATCGCTCTTAGCCTTTAATCCTAGCAATTTAAAAAATAGAAGCAGCAGGTATATAATTCATGGAAGCTTTCTCCACAAGGGCAAAGGATATTGTGTGCCCCTGCAAAATCCATAGCATTCATTCAGTTTTGAATCATCTCAGCTTAGTCAAACACCCCTTTTTCTGGGGGAAAAAAGCTCCATGATGCTCTTCGCTTTCTGGAAACCAAACGCTGTATCTGTGATGCCCTCCTGGAGCAGCGATTCAGCAGCATAAATTCATCCACCGCTTTCTATTAAATGCGTTTCAGTATTGCTTGTTAGACACTAAATTAAAAGCCCTTTAATTTAAACACACCAGAAGCAGTCGCTAAGCTGTCTTCACTCCAGTTCCCAAGGCATCGGTAAACTCATGAGGTTATTTCAGCCTTCCTAGGCCCTTCCCATCACTTTTCTCCTCTGAAGACACTACCAGTAACACCCCCATCCTTGAAGAAGTGCAAGAGTCTACTCAGCACTGAGGTGTCCAGCTTCTGTTTGCTATCCTAATGTACTTTCTAAACCACTGTTGCCTTTGTGCCAGAACAGAGTACTTGAGCGTGATGAGCCCTGAAGAAGTGAGAGCGAAATGGAGCTTCTTGCCCTCCTCTCATCGCCACAGGGACTCCCGTCATTATGCACAGGCAGGCAAGTGGAGACAAAGCAACATGTAAAAAACCCCGGGCTGATTCACACGCCGATGTTTTTACGATAGGGGGCGGGTTTTGCACGGCACGACTGTGGTTTTCAGAAAGAAACGCAAAGATTTTGCTCGCTATAAACCTCGCCTGCTCTGCCAGGGGTGGATGGATGGAGCAGCCAGATACCATCAGCTCTGGGAAAAAGGTGTCTTATGGTGTAAAGTGACTTTGAAAATTTACCCATTGAGACAGAAGATAAGACAGCAGCCGGGTGTCCTCGACAGGGAAACTTATGTTCAAGCCAAGGCCCTTTTCTTGAGGGTTCATGTTATTAACCTCAAAACAATTCAAAACCAAGTGCAATACCAAAAAGTCTTAACTCCCAGTGAAGTCAACGGGGAAGCTTGAAGTGAAGTTGTTAAAGGAAGGGCTGAGGGGACCCAATTCTCATTTTAGTGGATGTGACTCTATTAGTAAGTCCCAGGTGAATCCTGCCCGCCCCGCACAGCAGCTTTGTCCAAAGGAGGTACGATAAGGGATGGCAGCAGTCGTCCTGTGTGGAAGCTTTACCAGCTGGCTCTCAGCCTTGCTTGGTTCAGAGAGCAAAGATCCACATTACTGGTAGCTGGAAAAAAAGCTTAACGCACTAAATATTTCAAAGTGGACCTGTGCAGATAGCATCATTTTATTCCTGAATTCCCTAGAGAAGGAGACACATCTCACCTGAGCTATTACCTAAGCTTAATGAAAGAAGCAGAGGGGAAAAACCAAGAATGTTTGCCTCTAAATTTTTAAGCGTCCTTTTATCCTTCCAGTGAATCACATTGCAGGCACTGGGCAGAGTCACAGAAGGACACTGTAAAATGATGAACCTGCTCTCCCTGCCTACTTTCAGCTTGGAAGGCGTTTATTAGCTCCACGCAATGGATTTCAAGAGATGCAAATCGCTCCGTGGCCAGCAAAGAGCTTCCAGCTGATCGGGTTGGGGAGCAGACGCAGGGTGACATCTTTCTTCTCATTTCAGTTACAAATCCGCTGCTGCTGTGCTTGTAATTTATTAACCATGGATTAATCCACACTCCCTTGAACTGCTGGAAAACATCTTCACGAATTCCTGCTCCTAACCCAAGTCTCGAGTCCTGCAAAGTTCTTTTCAACGTGACCAAATGCTGTTGCATCCCCCAAAAATATCACTGGTGCTTTGGAGCAAACAGTGGCTCAATTGTTGGGACAAATCTCGCTTGGCACAAAATATTATAAGCAGCAAAGCTGGTTTCTAGCAGCAAAGAGGAAAAGAGGCTTAACAGCCCAAGCATTACATTTCCAGCACCATAAAAGCTGGTCAAATAATGGAAAAATGTATGCAAGTATAAAGTCATTTGGTGATAGATGGGGAGGATTAAGCTCTGATGAATAAGTTATTCTCCGTAGAATATATTTCAGCTTTACCATACTGCTTGACAAATAATGGACAGATTAACTGGCTACATTTTGCATAATGTATTGTTTGCTAAGGTTGTAAACCACACAAAAATATTAGGTGGGTTTTTTTCAAACTTGAGACTAGTTTTCTGAATATTCCTCCCCCCATGCTTTAAATCGCTATCTTACAAAAGAACACAATAAAACTAATCTGCATCAAGCCCAAAATGGAGTCATTAAGCTGTACTAAATCCCCGTGAAGACTGTTCAGTGCAGTTTAACATCCTTCATAAATGGAGTACGATAAATTGACCTAAGGCTACTCTGAACCTGGATGAGAATTAACAATGTCGTTTAATTAATCCACTCCAAGTTTAAAAATTTCTCCTAATTAAAACAATTTAATGAGGGTGGTGATGCCCTGACCCAGCTTGCCCAGAGAGGTGGTGGATGTTCCTACCCATGTTTTATTGGCGTATCTCACAGGACTGTACTAATACTTATGAAACTTCAGAATGTATTTACTGTAAGGCAAAATGCATGAGTATCATTGCAATTCCTGTAGCACTAGGGAATATTTTCACATAGGAGTCTTTGTTATGCCAAAGTCGTGTAAAAGATGCTCACAATAAATGATCTGCATGCATCTTCCTCAAGTCCTCGAGCTGCAAGTGAATACCAGAAGCATCGTTTAAATTTCCCATGAAGGAAGCAAAGCCATTTTTTCTTACCTCCCCGTCTTTCTCCTCCCAAATCAAATAAATTTGAGATATTTAAGTGAATTAAAAGGCAATGAATCCTCACCTGAGAAATGGTAGAAGTGCATAGCGAACACTGTGCTTAAATAATTTAGAGAAATGACCTGCAGTGATATAATGCCTGCTGAAGTTCAGGTATTTATTAGATTACCTTCCTTAGTGCTTTGGTTCTTTCATGAATCTCATTACATCAAAGGTGCCCCACGCTAAGGGAACGGTTCAGTGACTTAGGGGACCTTTAACAACTCCTCGTGTTCCTTTCAGACGGCGTCTTGAAAGGAGAACAGAAATACGGTCCATAAATTGCACAGGGCCTGAACAGGTCCAGAGGCAGAAAGAGGCGACGTTTCTGCTCTGCAGAGCTATGAATCTCCTCAAAATCCTCCCCAAAATCTCAGCCAAACCCCAGGGTTACCCAGCTTCTCCCCAACCCCAGCAGAACCCCCCCAGTGACAACCTGTGTGCAGAGCAAAACATCTGACGCCTGTGTATCCACGAGGGGCCGTTGTTGGTAGCTCATTTCTACAAAGTTTAGTTGCAAGAGATAATAAAAACCTGATGTATTTTCAGTGCTACAAAGGGCGGGCGGCTGCAAGGTGCTGTGGTTGTTAACAGCGTCTCTTTTCCCACCCAAATGTCCCGGCCTCCACACTCGATACAGAACTGGATAAGAGCAAAATAAAATTGAGATTTCAGGAGATGGAAAGGAGGGGATTTCACTGTTCAAACCGTTTACTTCTGCCCCCCACCCGGAAAAATAAAAAGACGCAATAAAATCTCATGTTACCGCTTCTTTTCCTTTGACTGTGAGTTCTTTGGGGCGCCGGTGGCTCCTTGATGCTCCTCGGGATGCAGATGAGCAGAACGAGCCCCGTCTGTGTGGCAGCATCTGCACATTAATGGGGTGCAGGTAGGCGAGGGCACTTTCTGGAAACATCCACACATTTCCCGCTCTCTAACTGGGCTTTTGGCACTGGAAACACGCTGCGAACCTACCCCAGGTGAATTGCCATGGCAGAGAAGATACGAAGGCGGCCTGAGAAGCAAATGATTTGATGGAAGAAAATAGATAAATGCAAACTGCAGCTCTTAAGACAGCACGAGAAATAGGAAAGAGCTTGTGAATTGGTGTTCTTCACATAACATGGGAAATTGCTGGTTTTCGAGCGGGGCCTTTGGGACATTGGACATTTCTACCTAAATAAGACTTGAAGGAGCTTTTCGGTGCACAAGGGGCTCTCGGCTGGAAATACGAGAACGGTTTCTTCTGACAACAGGGGCACAGGAAATAATTTGTGCTTGCAGCTCACAAATCCAAAAGCAATTCTTTCCGTTCCCAAATACAGTCATTTTCTGCCTGAATTCGGCCCACAGTGCAGCGCGATAGGTGAACCCTATAGCAAGGCACCTTTTGCAGGATTTTAAGGCTTTAGATGTAATGACTGACAAGCCTTTGGAGCCAGATCCATCCTTTTAGCAGATGATCTTTCATTCAGCAAGGTTACTTAACACAGTGTTTAAATACAAAGCGGTAAACATTTGCTTTAAGTTGTTAGACTCACCCCGTGTTTAAAATTAAGGAGCATCGTTGAATGGAGAAATGGAGATGAGCCCAACTCTTTGAGGAAACATTGGGCCACAAGAGGCTGATTCACTAATTGCAAATGCAAACAGGCTTTTGCTAAACTAGAGGTGATAAGAGGCTGTTGAGAGGCTTAGGTGGCATTTCCTTATCACGTAATTTGTTTGCGTGGCTCAAATGAAAGCGAACCCACGTGTTTGAGTAGTCTGACACCTCTTACCTCGTGTACATAAGGGCATCCTAAGTAGGCAGTGAAATTCCAGGTTTTCTGACGGTCTTTTCCTCTCCTCCACCTCCGGTTTCCTTGAGAATTCAGCTCTGGTGGTTGGTGCCGTGACAGAGCAGCACTGGGACGTTATCTTAGTCTGAAACCTGCCGAGACTTTAATGTCAATGTAACTTAAAATTAAAACCTGAAGTATTTTCAGTAACATCTAAACGCACCGATTCTCATAAGAAATACCTGACACCAGTTGTTTTAACTGGCTCTCATTTCTCTAAGAAATACATCCAGTTCTTGCACTTCAAGGCTGCAGGTGAAATCTCAGCCCGTTTCCTCATGTTATGCTGCACCAGCATTTAAAAAGATATTGCACAATGATAAAGAAAACCCTTCCTATCCTGCAGAAAAAAACCTCTGTCTTGTTCCACCTTCCCCAAAATCCATGTGCATCTAGAACTCAAGTGTTCCCTGAACTTGAAAAGGCAAAAACCTTCATTCTCATGAAGCCAACTTAGTGATTTCAGCAAGGAACCAAAGAATTTAGGCTCGTCCAAACGCAGTTGCTTGGTTTGAATCCATCCAGCCAGTTGATAATGATGGATTAGTGGCAAACAAATACCCATCCGGGTACTTCTGATCACACCACTTATCTCCTCCCTGGGCAGGAGACACCTGAACCATCACTCTATCCTCTTCTTCTCTAGGTAGCGTAATTTCAGCAGAAAACCAGAGAGAAACAATTAAAAAGCAAAGCATGAACTGAAGTGTGTTTTTAACCCCCAGAAATGAAGATGTTTAAGTGAGTACCTGCCTCTCAGCACTCATTTACATGGCGATGGATTAGGTGGGGTCTTAATATCTAATTGTTTTGTAACTCAATCTGAGGTGTTGCCATGGCAATCCCTCCATGCTGTGTGAGATGTATTATTCAGTGAAGTGCCTCCTGAACGCAAAAGCCACCCAGACACTCATTGACAGCTCCAGTGAGGGACCAGAAGCCACCGTGTCCTTCTAAACCTCTGCGCACTCCAGTTGTCTCCGAACCCGAGACTTGACCAGAACCATCAGCCGCTTCTCGATTCTCTCTGCTTTGCAGTAAAGCTCCACCAGAACAGATGTATTCCTTGCAATGTTTTCAAGCCGGGAAGCATTCTGCAGAAAATGCTTTTGGTTTTGTGCGTGGGCTTGGTTTTGTTTGTTTGTTTAAATTAACAGCTGGACTTATGCCGTTACATAAAGAAAATTCCTTATCAACTCTGACCTTTTAATCCCGGAGAGGATTAAAGTTCCCCTATCAGTTTATTAGCGGTAGCCTAGAAATGCCTGGTTTATTTTCTATCAGTCACAGACTTCCTCCACAACAGCATTTAAAATGGGTTTTTAGGTTTTTGTGCTTTAGGTTTTTATGCTTTATTAGGTTTTTATGCTTTATTCACTCTTAATATTTGTCTTCCAAGACCATGAAGCAAACCTAGGCACAATATAAATACTCTATATAAACCAACATGCTGGTGGCTGAAACAATAGTAAGAGATGGAGTGATTTACTTTATAGCACCTAGAAATATAATCTATTATCACGGGATTCAACGGGTAGGATCATTTGGAACCTTGTGCTGCAGCCCTGGTCCATCTTCTGACTGCTGGAAAAGCTGGCAAGAGCAACCAGAATGAAACTGAATCCCTTTCTGAGGAGCGTGGCAGCTGGATGCGCATGTAAAGACACTTGCACACGCTTTCATTGATACTACTATGTGCAAATGCTCCTTCTAAGTTGATTAAAAATGCTATATAAAAACAGAGTTAAGAAACCTTACCTTAGGACATGCAAGCCAATTAATCTGATATTAATTGGCGAAGGGACTTGAACACAAGCCCTATGGGGAGAGGCTGAGGGAGCTGGGCTTGTTCAGTCTGGAGCAGAGGAGGCTTAGAGGTGAGCTCAGCACTCTCTAGAACGACCTGAAGGGCAGTTCTAGCCAGGGGGGATTGGGCTCTTCTCCCAGGCATCAGCAATAGGACAAGGGGGCATGGGCTTCAACTCTGCCAGGGGAAATTGAGGCTGGAGATTCGAAAGCAATTCTGTGCAGAGAGAGTGGTCAGCATTGGAATGGCTGCCCAGGGAGGTGCTGGACTCACCGGCCATGGAGGTTTGTAAACTGAGATTGGCCATGGCACTTAGTGCCGTGATCTGGTGAATGGACTGGAGTTGGACCAAGGGTTGGACTGGATGAGCTCTGAGGGCTTTTCCAACCCAGTCCATTCTGTGATTGTTCTTCCAAACGAAGACGATTGAGCAATTCATTGAGGAAAATTTGCGTAATTCAACAGACTCACCTCACTGAATTTCTGCGTATTACTCCTGAGTTTAGCACTGTGTGTTTTCATGTTAGAGAGAGGAGAAAAAGGAAACGCGTGAACAGAAATTAATCTCTGAGATTCCAGGGTTCACATAACACAGCGGTTTTCTTTGATGTTGTGTTGTCCGGACTAATTAAGAGTTGCCAGCACAGCCTGGAGCCCCAACACCAGATTTTTGCAGGACCACAAAGTGACATTTGTTGGACTAAAGAGCTGCAGGAGTGGGGGGACAGGAGTTGTTGATGCTGCACAACCAGCTACGTTCTTTGCAAACCTGCACGTATTTATTTAAACATTTAAAAATGCATTTAACATTTGCCTTGATCTAAATAGATTGCAGTAAGTAAACAAACACCACGCTATTATTACTAAATGTTGGTCGTGTTCCTTCATCCTTAAATTCTCTTCTATACTATTTCTACAAGTAGTAATTGTAATAATTTGTAGTTGGGGCCCTCTAGATTTCTTTGCTAAACTACAACAGCATTGCCTTACAGCTCCCAATTCCCATCGCACCATATATATCAAACTACTCTTTCAACTCCTGCACTTCCAAAGATTTTAAACACCTTAATGGCTTTTCTCACTGAACCATAAAAATTATTTATAAATTCATTTTAAGACATTCATACAACAAGAAACTCATAACATGTCGTGAAATACAAATTATGTTTACTGGAGTATAAAAAATTCTTCGGGTCTATGTATACGTAATGAAGGAAAATAAAAAACAACTGCTTCTCAAAAGTGGACTCTTATTATAAGCAATCGCCAAACGCAAGGTGAGAAGGTAATGAACTATTTGCTCCAGAGTAATTTTTTAAGTAAACAGCTTAGCAGGAGAAAACAGTATCTTCTAAGACTTAATTTGAATTAAGTACATTTGGTGCAGATGCAAAGAATAATCACATTAGTTTATCCAGTATTATTCACGACTGCAGCATCTGCTTTTCTCTAAGGTTAATATTAACACCGTGGGCTATTAGTCTTTGTTATCCCTCTGCAACTGAGAGCAAGGTAAATCACCCCAACATTGACATTTCAGAGGAAACATTTTTAATCAAGATTGATCCATTATTAGAGCTCCAGAAGAAGGAGAGACTGGGTTTTAAATAACTAATAATATGTGAAATATGGACAGGCGGTAGTCATTCTGGAAACCTTCAGCCATTGGAGGCGTAACTACACAAACCAAGTGCATTGGATCAGAGGCTGCCCTTCTCAGGACACTTGAAGTTGCGGCTCATCCCACAGCACAGGCGTCAGACTGTTCTAAAAACTCTGATTATCACAGAATCCCAGAATGTCAGGGGTTGAAGGGCCCTGGAAAGCTCATCCAGTGCAATCCCCCATGGAGCAGGAACACCCAGCTGAGGTTCCACAGGAAGGGGTCCAGGCGGGTTTGAATGTCTGCAGAGAAGGAGACTCCACAACCTCCCTGGGCAGCCTGGGCCAGGCTCTGACACCCTCACCAGGAACAAGTTTCTTCTCAAATATAAGCTGAACCTTTCTCAGATACACTTACATACCCACCCGGTCACCTTCAGGACATCACCTCAGCCCATTTTGTCCTTTCAGATCTTTTTCTGGCTCTGTCCCCTGTATCACGCATTCCCCTTTGGTAAGTTAAGAGCTCACCATTAGTGCCAAAGGACCATTAAAGTCCGACCACATGGAGAGAGGGACCTGGATTTTTAGCACTGATGTACTGGGGTTCTCTTCTCTGTGGCAAATGGGTCATAACATCTCTCTTTTCTCGTTTATAGCAAAGTATTTCAAAGCAAAGCTTAATCTGCCAGATCCATAATGTAGATTTTTAGTAAGATCCTTTGTGCAAGGAAAAGGACATAAACCAGCTGCCTTTGAGTTCAGATGGAAACACTGATGATCTAAATCATCCAAGCCTGGTATAGAAATGAAAAGCAACAACCGGACCAGGGATTGATCCCTAGAGAACTCGCTTATGATTCACTGTGGAAGACGAAAAGCTGTCTATGTAAACAAATTGTTTATGGTCTGTTAAGCAAAAGTAAAACCAATGGAGTGCGGCAGATGCAATTCCAGCTGAGGATTCAATCTTACAGAAGCACACGGGTCTGACCCCGCAGCCCTTTTTCTTAAGAGCAGTTTCCCTGCAGACACTCGAACAAGCAAGGACTGCGGAATTTGCCATCTGTGCCCCTTCTGTCCCCGGTGAGCGGAGTCGGAGCCCGAAGAAGCGCTTTGTGCTGCCCTTTCGGTGAACACAGAGATGCTGCAGCCCAAGGCGAGCTCTGGGATGACAGCAACATCGCTCGACTCTTGACTCGTCATCATCCAGACAAACCTCAAACAGCTCTTGTCTGTTAAGTTCCAACCTTAACTCTGTTAGGAGCAGCCTCTTCATCAATTTGAGGGGCACTGGAGCAAGTGCACAAGGGAACTACAAGGACAACAAGGATTTCTGCTATAGTTCCTACACATAACTTTACATCCCAACTCCCTCTTTGCTCCACCCCATCCCCACCACATCACTTAAAGTCTGGGATACATGGACAAGTGGGCAGACGATCAGATGAACACAGCTTTCCGACGATCTCACGGCGGCAGGCGTGTTTAAACACTGCTAGAGGTCCTTATGTTCTTCTTAATCAACCTTGCCTAATTTTCACCTGCCTGCCATTTCTAGTTTATTTTCAGACATCATTACCTTCAACCTTGGGTTTCTCTGTTAATCTAAGGAGCTGGTGTTTCCAAGGCTCGAACAGCAGCTGCACCACAGCGAGCGAAGGCGATAAAACATCTGTTTGCCGCGTTCTCGTTTGGGCAGATTGGAGTGATGGGGATTCAGTTAATAACCCCTGATGCGCCTGCACGCTCACCTGGCCACCCGTCTGGCACCCTCGGAACGTCACCTCAGACCGCGTTTGCGCTCCGCTTTTCAAATTAACGAACCTTCGGCATCGCTTGTTTACAGGTTCGTGATAATTGGCAGTGCTATTAGGCAGCAAGAAAGGATAAATACGCTGCCTGTCGTAGCTTTAGGGAGGGAATGTGTGATTGCGTAACGTAGATTTACAGGAAAAATAGGAGAGATTCAAGTCTGTTCTCCCACCCATCATGTAAGTGGGTTTTAGGGTTTATAACCCCACGAGTACTAATTAAACTGGGCTCTGCAGCCTTACACCGCAAGAAAAGCCAGGGCTAACTGTAGAGGTGTTTGACACTGGGAAATATTCAAATAAAAGTCTAATCAAGTGTGAAAAATAGGGCACTGGAAATAGAAACACGTAACTGATGCTAAGGAGTAAATAAGAAATACAACTAGGCAGGCATTGTTCAACAGTCTGGATGCTGAGCTGGGAAGAGTTTACTCAACCCAGATAATTGTCTTTATGAAATCTGTAGCATTTTCCTGCTTGTCTGAGATGCACACACACACAGAACAGTTGTCCTAATTACTTCTGAAGGGGATAACGTTTATCTCATTACTAAACTAATGCCAACAGCAGATAGGGAAGACACTATGGTAAACCAGCTCTTAATTCTCAGATGCATCTTTAAGAGCGTTGTCTAAACATCCACATCTCCAGAAGGCAAAAAAGACTCAATCACAGGACAAACCTGATCTCAATAAGCAGGAAATCATAGGACCTTCCCACATCTGTTCTCCTCTTATTAGATTAGCGGCGGTGTCATATCCCATGTCATGCTGTTACACACTGACCTTCAGCTACTTAGCAGGTTTATTGTTATTTTTAAACACCAAGAAAGCTTTTCGGAAGCTGCATTTCTTGCCAAGGAACATCGATATGCATGGTTCTCTCTGCCAGGCTGATTGCACTGGGATGGCATCTGGAATATGGGCAATAAGGCTTCAAACCTGCAATATTTAAGCTGCCAGACAAACGAAGTGGTTAAAGATCAGGACTTCATCTTTAGTCTGGGAGATCTGCAGACGGCCTTCAGTCTCTTTGGAGCTCCCTTCAAGGTAACATCTAAACGTCGGTTTTCTTTTTGCACTATTTTTTGCTGCTCATTTTAATTACATTTCAAATTTTGGCTGTTTTCTCCTGCTACAGCCAATGAGACACTTAAGAAGAGGATCTAGACTTTATCACTCAAAGCTATTTTATAAAGAGAGAAATTCCAAGTCTTCACAAATGTAATTCTAACAAATATTACTACAGACTCATGTCTTTCTGTTTACCACATCACGAAACATTCGGACAAATCCAGCCAAGGTTTCCTCGCTCTTGCTCTGAACACATTGAGACTTTGCTGCATGACAAGAACCATAACCAGTAACAGCGTTTTATTTCTGCTGCTGCTCCAAGTGTGAGCACAGAGACGAGGGCCAAGCAAACTCGCCTCCTCCAAGCACAGAGCCCTGTTTATTTGTTCGAAAGACAGAAGTTGCCATTCTGCTGGAAATAACATCCAGACTTCAAAACGCCCTCTCTTACCAAACGCAAACATATTCTCTGTGAAACAGGCAAAACAAATAAGCCTGAAGTACTTCAGACACGTGAATTCAACCTCATCTCTTCCTTATTAATTTATATAACGAAAGTTTCGATTACATTTGGGATGGAATTTGTCCAATATGACATCACTTATCCCAGAGTCCGGGAGCGCTGATTTGGCTGAGGTGATGCTCCTGTGTCCCAATACTCGGGTCATTTCACATTTTAGAAATTAAATTTATTGCAATGAACACATCATCCTCATTCACAGGATCTTAAGCAAAGGGTCAGAGCAAGGAAGCCATTCCAGACTTCCCCTTCCAGGCAATACTCCTTTTCCTATTAAATCCCTTTTAATCCATTCTGCAGCATAAGAGGTGCAGAATGAGCCGTCTCCAATTGTTTTTAACATGGCTTTTGAACATGGATCTTTGACATAGTTTTAAAATGCATCGGTCCTTTATGTGTTTATCTATGCTGATGAGCATTACGTTCTGCTTCAAAAATATCTATTTCTGCACTTGGGTTGTTTTATTTCCCTATTGTTAAAATGAAGGATTGGCTACAGCATTCCAGCAGTGCCTGTCAAGCGCTTCCTTCCTCTGCAAATCCGAAAGCTCTGATGCTCATCATTAAGTCACTGACAATATAAAGACAGACCTCTTCAAATAAACCATCATCAACAAAGATAAATGCACAGAAACGATACAGAAATTGGCCTGCAGCGTCATTGCAGCACAAATAGAACTGTCGAACGAGGAAATACACCCATATTCACTACCCAGAGCTCAACATAGAACAATAATGACCTGCATTTTAAAAGCCTCTTGTATCGAGTGCTGTGCAAGGATTCGAAAGCTTTTCAAACTTTTCCTAGACCACGTGAAAACCCCTCCATTCCATGAAGATAGAGCCATCAGCCCCACTAGACAACACGGACGACGTAGTTATCAACCCCTTCTGCCCATGGAAAGCCCAGCTGAAGGTCAATCCAATACTCTGCCTTGGCGGTGGATGCTCGAAAACCAGCGTAATGAAAGAAAAGCACAGGATGATTTGCTACCCAACCTCTTCACAATCAGAGTGTGGCATTTTTTCAGAGCTGGAAGTGGCGTCTGGAGCACCGGTGAACATGGACGTCCCTTTCCCCTTTTTAGGGTCAATCTGTGTTTCCAGTTGCTGCAGCACCAATTGCAAGGCTCGCACAATTAGTCACTTGCTTTCTTAAATGTCACTTCATTTCATTTCTGAAACACACTGCTTACTAATTTCTAGTGCCCCTCTGCTTCTTGTATTGTGAAACAGCATCCCACGGTAATCATGCCCTCTGTGTCCTTAGCCATCTTCATTTTGAATTTCTATCATGTAATCTAAATGGAAAGCCAATCATCCTTCTTATGCTTTCTTAGCAGTCTGGTTTAAAGAATACCAAGCAGATCATGGCACAAGTGGCCATGGTACAGCTCGGGGAACCCGTATTTGCCCATTCCCCCATCACTGGACATTCAGTCGAGCGCTTGGAGTTGACTCACAGCCTGAACTAAGCATTTGGAATCACCTGGGAGATGACAATTGCTGCAATTACTCCAAGTGTAAAAAGATTAACAACAGTTTATCCAGCTTTTATTCTCCTGCGACTGACTGCAGTTAATTCTCCTAACACCTCACACCACACAGCCCAGGCCCAACAGCAGCTTAATTGCTCCTGCACTCTCTGTATTCTTTGCTCCGTCTGGAGCGGAGCCGTGGAAGCCACAGCGCTGCCAGGATATTACAATCAGAAAAAGACTCAGAAATAGAAACACAGCACTAGGCAGATGGTTGAGGTCCTTCCTTCATTTGCTTTTCAAATTAACTAAGTGTGTCCAAATGAGACACTTGATAACTGAATATCAGTTTTCCTTTTCCAATATAGCTGCGCTCTGGAACGACTTGGTTTTTTGCCTTCCTATAGATGAATGCTAGTTGCAAACACTCGGTTTATATTTGGGAACGAAAAGGTAAAGGGTGCTTCTGAACCTGACTTTATGCGGCCAAGTTTTATGAAACACCAAGCCTTTTTAAAGCATTTCTCTGCAATAAAGGCTGCTTCTTTCGTATGGTATCTGGAATCACATCGGTGAGACGCTGCCGGAGATTGTGTGTGTTCTGTGCAATGACACAGGTCTAAGGGTGAAGCTGAGGGTGCCTGGGGACAGGGCAACAGGCTGAGGAACCGAACCCACCGTTCGAGGAGCTGGGGAGCCACGTGTGATGGGGTGGAGGGCAGGGTGACACAAAGCACCGGCGACAGCAATAAAACCATCATGCACAGCAGGTCTTACCTTCCCTTCTCCTCCAAACCGCTTCGGAGGTAAGGAAACAACACAAGAGAAAAGGCATCCTCTTTCATTTGTGGGACCGTTCAACCCATTTGCTCCAATGTTCTCTCCATGAATACCTGCGGTGATGGCAACTGTACAAAGGAGGACTTCTTGCAGCAAGAAGCGCTTTGTAAACAGTCACATCTCAAAGCACAACACGAGCAGACATGATTTCAAATGTTTGGCAAGATGCAGGTACATCATGACAGCATGTTAAATGCATTATTCAACGCACTACAAAGTGTAACATGTCAACGTGACAATTTATACTGTATTTACCTCCCGTCAGCAAAGGCATTAGAACAGAATGGCGGGCGCTTGAGCAACAGAACTAACAGAGCGGAAGAGATATCCAACCCGGAACAGCAAAGAAACCAGTTCACCAAAGGTAGAGGTTTTCACCTCAAAGGGGAATTTCAGGAAATACTTTGAACCAGAACATTTTAGTGAACAAACCCATTGTTTTTACTTTGCAGACATTAAACCCATTGCATTTGGTTTGCAGGCATTATCATGGGTAAGGAAAAAACCAATCAGATTTCTAATATCCCTAAAACTTCATCTCAAGGTGGGTTCCCAAATTGTATCACCTACTATTTCCTTTACATTCTTTCCTTTACATCCCAAGGGGACTTTCTGCACTTAAATCTCCTCAGGTACAGACATGGGAGATCTCATCCGAGTTCCTTTTGCTGAGGGCGCAGCCAAATAAACTGGGGTTCGATAGACCTGGCTTATCTCCCAGCTCTGCTGCTGTCCTGTAGGCTGAATTACAGTGAGCGGGTCAGTCTATTTGTGAACTGAGATTAACACTGATCATCACAGCAGAATTTTTCGAAATAAGTGGGAATGAAACATATTCTACCAGAACAGTCATCATTCTTCCAGTTAGTGCCGTAATTAAGCACTAAACCTCTCTATTTCCCTCTTCCAAAACTTCTCTCGGCTACAAGTAAGCAAAATGTTCTGAAAAAACTTATTTAAGCTTCCGAGCTGGAGTTGAGGAACAAGAAACCTCGGTTGCCTGACTCAGGTACAGGAGCATAAAGGCAACGAGTACACTGAGAGCTCGGGTAACTCACCATTGTCATTGCCGGCCCGCGTTCCACAGCCCACGAGCAGCAGCAAAGGGCCACTGCTTATGTTTATTGTAAATCATTCACTAAAATGGATGCTCCACAACATTAAAAGTACGTCGGGTGTCCGGGCGCAATAAAAAATTAATTTACCATTCACAAAGCTCCTCATTTAGTTAAATCAGCTTTGTTTCCGCTACATTATCTGTATGTTTCTAACGTATTTATTCCCTATATTTTTGCAGAGCTGGCTCAAACCGAGCTTTATTTTTTGTTATTAGTGTAATTTCTATGCATTCCTGGGCATGGTGGAACAATTACACTACCACATTGCCATCTCCAGGCAAGCCAGAGAACTGTCTAAATGCTCTTGCAGACACATGCAATGCTCCTGCATGTATGTAATTTTTTAGAGGAATTTCTTCTAAAAATACTCTTTTGGAATACTCTTCTATTTCAGAGAAAGGTGTCAGTCCCATGGTGTTTTACTTCTGGAATATTTCCACAGCTATAAACACACCGAGGCAGCTCAGGGATAACTCTTCTGCTTTAACTTGTGCCCTCCAAAAAGTGCAGTTTGGTTCTAAACCAGATTTTAAATGCCCACAAGAACTACAACGCTCTATAGTGTCCCTAAGCTGACAAACCCAACACAACAAGTCCATACCCTCCCATCAAGCTACTTCTAAGAGCTCTGACTGGCAAGGACAAAAAGTCATTTCGTATCTACAGCTTCCATTTGATTTTAACATATCCTGTCGCATTAAGGCTTCCAGCACATTTATAAGCAGCACTACTGAAGAGATGCCCAGTTGTAGATTTTGGCTGGGAAGGGACAGTTAACACCGCCCTAAGGATTTCTCAACCTCGCACATGCTTCGGCTGCGATGTGGAGACACACAATGGCTTCGCTGCCCTGTTTTCAAGCTAATTAAGCTGTTCCAACTAATTACTCTACCCTTCAAGTATCGTGATGAGAAATGACATATGTAAAACTTCTTGGAAGCGTTGTTCACTCGGCAACTTCCTCACTTTAAAATGAAGGGAGCAAAACTAATTGTTAAACCTCTTTCATTCAAACACAGATTGACGCTATATCTCTAGTAAGGTTTTGGGGAATCATCACGGCTCATAGCAGAATAAGGGCCAGGTTTGCAAGGGCACATATGGGTGTGTAATCCAGCCCAGGTGAGATGCAAAAGGATGCTGAGAACAATGAAATTCCCACATCATCTCACATCAAGGGTGGAGGTAACTGGGCACTGGTTGCAATTCGTATCTGTTCTCAGCTTCAAATCCCGAAACTGAAATACGGCCTCAAAGAGAAAAATACTGGTATAGGCGGACCTTCCTGATGGAAACATCCATTCTGCAGCCCCTGCAGTGAGAACTAAACCTAATCATACATACAGAGAAGAGTTTGTCCAAAAAGAAAACATCTAATGGCTTACAAGAACAGAATAACAGCAAGAAAGAAACAAATCCTACTGTAGTCATACCAGTAGATTTATTCCTAACTGCTTCAGCTCTTACCTAAACCAGAAAAGCAGCAGTTTAGACAAATTGGGGAAAACAGAGCATGGGCTGTCTCTTCATTGCATCTTCCTTGCCAAGGATATACAGGTAGCATCGAAGACTTCAAGGAGAAAAACCCCCATTTATCAGTTTTTAGGCTTATTTTTGGTTTACAGGTTCTCACAAAGGTAGAAGGTTCCATCCTGATCATATTCTGATGCACAGATCTCTTAATACACCTGTAAAATTCAGCTGTTTAGTCCCAAAGAGCATGGAAGTGAAAAGGATTCATTAAAGATCCTTGTACACGTGGTTTCCCCAGAAGAGCTCGACACGCTCACCTGGCTCCGTTCCCACGCAGGATGGACAATGAGCAACACCCACCTGGGCACTGAAACAACTTCTTTCTCAGCAAGGCTCATTATCTGGTTCTGAGCTTTGTGGCAACACCATTTATACATCTGTGCCAACACCAGAGCCATTAGTTCCATGCCAAAAATGGACAAATTAATCATACCCCTATTGAAAATGGTTGTACATATTTATTCACCAAACCTCGTCTACCACAGCAACAAGGAAAACAAAATAATTCTTGAAGGTAACTAAATGATAAATCATTTAAATTCCATTGGAGAAACAAGAGGGAACAAGGGTCAGATCTCACTTCACATGCTCATAGCCTACTTAAAATCAAAACATTTTGCTTTGTTCTTCAAATTACCAAACCTGAGGACAAATTACCACAGTAAAGCCAGACTCTGCATATTAAAACTCAAGTTCAACAGTGTTTGGGTTTTTTTTTACTATGATTATCAACTGATTATAGCTCTACAGATGTCAGAAACAGATTGAGAAATCCAGAGTTTAGATTGCCATTTAGAGAACAAAATTTAGAAGTCATTTGGAAAAAAGCCTCTTGGATGGCGTTCTCAAACCAATCACCAACTCCCTATGCCTGTTTCAGGGTGGTTTTGGTACCCTTTACTAATCACAAGAGCTTCATCATTTTATTTAAACCAACAAAAAAAGACAAGCGTACCTGCTCATTTCTTCACAACTCATTTAGTCCCCATTGGGAGCTTGTAGGCGGATCTGCATTTCCAGACCCCAGGCTTGCTTCTTGCCCTAATCACTTCAAAACTCAGTTAAAAATCACTTACTGAAAATCAGAGGGTGTTCCCATGTGGATGTCTCCTGGACACAGGTCAGCTCTGATGTCTGCCCTTCAAGTTACGCTTATTAGCAAGTAGAAGACCGACCAGAGGAAAATAGAAGGAAACATTTTATAACCAAAGCTTTTCTGAAGATTAAGCTGTAGGTTGAATTTTTATGGGTGCCTGTCTGTTACTTGTCATTCAAATGGAAGCACGATTACAAAAAACACAATGAGATTTTTATACTCATAGATTACAAGATACTACACAAATGAGGGTGGTGTCATTACAGATTTTACGTATTACCCCCCGTCCTTTTAATCAGAAATCACTCTACAGCCCACTGGCAGAACAAGAACATAGTCAAGATCCATATAACCACAGTTTATACAAGGCTTCTGTGAACTTTATACAAACAGAATCCATCTAAACCATTTCCTCCCCAAGCTGCTTTCCCCCCCTCAACCTCCAAACCACCTCAGGATGCTCTGAACCTATTTCTCCCAGTTACCTCGGGTAAAATCTTAAGCAACAGGGTGCTACAGCAGGCAAACTGCCTTTTACAGCTGGGGAAACCTTCCTGAAGTTGCTGTCTGTCTGTATTTTCCAATTGCCTGTGGAACAGTGCAGGAAACCCAAATTACTCGGTGACTTTGGAAAAGGAGACTTCAACACTTGGAAATATGGCGTGTTGGGTTTTTCCGCCCCAGGACAAGTTAATAACCCCAACCAGTTGCAGCAGAGTTCTCTGCTTTTTAAAACAACTGCTTTCTGTCCCTGCCCTGTTATCCAGGGCTGTATGTCTGACATTAATTGAAGTTATTGACAGGAGGGTTAAGTGTTAATGCATGCTCATTAAGCAGATTTACTGTTCCCCTGCTCTCCTGTTTTCAAAGGAACCACGGAGCTACCTCGTTCTTCCTATTGAACAGCTACTTTTCTATAAACCAAGGAAATCAACTTGCAAAAAAGACCAAGAAAAGAGAAAGTAGTATGATTCTATGCAGATCTACAGGTTCGTATCAGACTGTGTCCGCAGCAAGAGTTCCTTTTCTCCACAGCTCGCTCCGACAACACAAGATAAATTCAAACAGCTGTCTTAGCTAATTGGCATCTGAGCCAGCAGCCCCAGTGTTGGAGCCTCTTTAAATGAAGCTTAAATATCACAGGGACAAACCAGGATCCATGCAGGTCTCCTGCACCTCACCGAAGCCTGCAGACAGGCTTATTGACATCTCTGAGAGCTGGGCCTTTGGTTCTTTCAACCCAATTAAGAGCGATTCAACTTTTCTGAGTGGTTTTCTGCCCCTGCTGAACTCCTGGATTTCCACAAGTGGTGGGCTCTAAGTCCTTAAAACAGAAGCCGTTTTTCTTCTAAATCAGCACTGCGAGAATTATGAATAACGTGTTGATCACTGAGTCCTAGCTCTGGCTGTGCATGCTCCAAATAAACCAGTTCTGAACGAAAAGCAGAGCCAGTCTGCACTGCCACTGATGTGGCTGTGGGCACATAAACTACAGAAGAACCAGCCCCTCCATCTGCAGCCTCAATCATGCAGCAGCCCCAGCCCAAATTTTGGATGCCACCACAGAATCCCAGAATGTCAGGGGTTGGAAGGGACCTGGAAAGCTCATCCAGTGCAATCCCCCATGGAGCAGGAACACCCAGCTGAGGTTCCACAGGAAGGTGTCCAGGCGGGTTTGAATGTCTGCAGAGAAGGAGACTCCACAACCTCCCTGGGCAGCCTGGGCCAGGCTCTGACACCCTCACCAGGAACAAGTTTCTTCTCAAATTTAAGTAGAACCTCCTGTGTTCCAGTTTGCACCCATTACCCCTTGTCCTATCACTGGTTGTCACCGAGAAGAGCCTGGCTCCATCCTCCTGACACTCCCCCTTTAGATCTCTGTGAACATGAATGAGGTCACCCCTCAGTCTCCTCTTCTGATCATGCTCATCCTGCTGTCCCCAGGACCCCCAGGTCCCTTTCCCCTACGCTACTCTCTAATAGGTCATTCCCCAACAGGCCTCAACTGGACTCTGCCCCATTGACCACGACTCTCTGGCTTCTTCCCTTCAGCCAGTTCGCAGTCACCTCACTGCCCGCTCATCCAGACCGCACTCCCTCAGTTCAGCTGTGAGGATGCTGTGCAGACTGTGTCCAATGCCTCACTCAAGTCAAGGCAGATCACGTCCACCGCTCTGCCATCATCCATCCATCTTGTTATGTCCTCATAAAAGTCAAGGAGGTTGGTCAAGCACGGCTTCCCCTTGGTGAAGCCATGTTGACTGCCCCTAATGACCCCCTTATCCCTGATGTGCCTTGAGATGGCACCAAGGAGAAGTCGTTCCATCAGTTTCCCAGGGATGGAGGTGATGCTGACCGGTCTGGAGTTCCCTGGGTCCTCTCTCTGGCCCTTTTTGAAGACTGCAGTGACATTTGCTTTCCTCCAGTCCTCAGGCACCTCTCCCGTTTCCCAAGACTTGGCAAAGATGATGGAGAGCGGTCCAGCAATGACCTCAGCCAGCTCCCTCAGCACCTGTGGGTGCATCCCATCCGGACCCATGGATTTATGGATGTCCAGATTGCCTGACTGCTCCCTAACCCAGTCCTCATCAACGCAGGCAAACTCCTCCATTGTGCTGCCTTCCTCTGGGGCCTCAGCGGTACGGGATCCTCAGGACATACAACTACTCAGACATAAAACACCCTCAGACATAAAACTACTTTCCACACGAATACCAGCCGCTCAAGTCATGCAGATAAACCACACACCTAAATTTCCCCAAAATACACATATTACTCAGTGCAATCGTTTGTACTTCAATTGGCACACGTTCATTAGCAGAGAATTGGTCCTGGGTTAAGCAGCTCACTCTTCTTTTGGTAAGGGTTAAAATACAGTGGCTATTAAGAATTGCATCATATTTTTCAATATGAATTTATCTACCTTTCACTTTTTGGCCATTTAACTGTGTTATGCATTAGTCTTTAAGATTAAGAGCAGAGCTCCGTGTTTACTGATTGTTGCTGCTGAACCTGCACACATATATTATTAGTATTTTTCTTCCCACAAAGAATGCAAACTTCAATAATTCAAAAAAAAAGCCTTTGCCAGCAGGTAAAATATTCTTGCTTGAACAATAGCTCAAGAAATACCTTAATCATGGTCTTCCTGTGTTCTATCCCTCCTGCCAAGTCAATTCCGTTGAAGAACAGAGTTTCTGAGAGAGAAATGGGGTCTGGCTCTTCATCTGCTCTGCATCACGCACGAGCATTTGCATTACTGTAGAAACACTGGTTTTCAACACAATATCGGGTTTCTATTCCCAAAAAAAGAGCCTACTTTTGGCAGAGGAATTTAAATTTTCACTTGGGAGGAATCAGACTGACAAGCTGAAAGGTACATATGTCTACACGCACATTCAAAAGCATCACTGCAGTATCTCCGGACTGCTATTCCCTAAGGCATGTCTAAATTAAATTTCCAAATTAAATCTCTCTTGATTTACTTTGGCAAAATGTAACAGCATTACACCAGAGCAGCTCAGCGAAAAGGACAGTGTGATATATCACAAGTGCTTAGCCAAAGAACTGGGCCATCAGAGGAGAATACAGCCAACGAATAACAAACTACAGTGCACATGTACAAACCAGAGCAGCATTTGTAAGTTTAAAGTGTCCGTTTTCAGCCTGAAGAGTCTTTTTCTCTCCCATATTAAGCATAACTTTTCTGCCAAAGCAAACAGTTGAAAATATTATTAAACAGTTCTAACCGAGAAGTTCATAACCATGCAATATGAATACAAAGTGATGGCAAACATGATGAAGGTCAAAACAGCGTAAGATTTGATCCATTCTAGGGTTTCATTTCCTTAGGCAAATTTTGAACATCCAGATGATAGCATCTCTACAAATGACAGATTTCTACTGTTTGGGGTTTTTTTTTAAAGCCTTTTTCCAATGGCAAATCATCAGTAAAACGCAGACTACAAACAGAAAAGAGTCACCACCGAGGGCCCGTTTAAGGCGGAACGGCAGTGAGATGTGACCTGCTTTACCAATGCTCTGTTTCCACAGGACACCAAGAGGCTGAGGGAAACTACAAATTAATTCAGGTATCATTTTCAAGCTCATTCCTCATCTGGTGGAAAAATGTATGTGGCAGAGAAACAAACAGTTACATGCTTCTGAGCATATTCAATGAGACCCGTTGACACAACAGAGCGGCCGAGGCCGTCCAGGCCTATTTATCCTGACTCATTTCCATAATCTATTGTGCCTGCATCTGCAGGCATTTGACTCAAACTGCTTTCAGAAGCGGCTCAGTTTTCCAGACCTTTTATTTTCCATTCCACTTCAATAAATGCCTTCCCCCCCCCCCCCCGCTATTTTCACTCAATTGTATTACATCTTCATGTGAAGAATTCCCTTTGGATCGCTTGGGGAAGAATATAACAGTCTAGAGGGAACCTAGAGTAGCAATTTCCATGGGGATCCTTCTCATGATGGCAGCTAACCTTATCCATAAATATTAATTACTGCAATACGTAAGGAATAAGCAAAGAGAAGCCTTCTTATAGCATTTATCAAAGTCTAACACTACTCATATACACTGAAACAACATGGGTTTTATCTTCTTTTTCCACAAGGACCAAGCGTGCTGCTTCCGCACTGCTGGGATAACAGTCTCAAGTATTTGTGCTGATAACAATAATCTCGTGTTTAAGTGCCTTGCAACCCCTATAGCATTTATGGGAGACATTCCCATTCTGCTGAGGAGGACACGAAGCAGCATACAGTGATTTTCCAGGGATTGAAACGTGCTAAAGAAAACCCCTCATATTTTAAGTTACACCGCTGCTTCCTGCAGAGTTATTTATTTTAATTTGAACTTATCTGCACTTCTGTGGGTGGATGACAATTCCTAGAACAATGTTACCATCTTGGAGAATCCAATAAAACTACAGAAGAAAATCAAACACAAGCTTTGAAGATGTAGCAGGATACAGGAGCAAAGAGACAGATTGCTATTGTCTCGCCCACTTTAGATCCAGAAACAAATCACCCGGCAATGTCAGTGCAGCTAGTAACCTACATTGCTTTTGGCCCCAAGGAAATCACCTCTGCACAGCACCATCCTGTGCCCGCAGGTGAAAGGAAGGTCCGTGTCCATCTTCCATGGCCTGGCAAGCGGAACACGAGCTCTTCTCTGCCACACAGATCCACCCCAGCACACCAGAGACAGGTAGAAAATCCCCAGATTAAGCACGATAGCGATTAAAATACGCATCTCTAAGGAAACAGCCTTGCACAATGAAAAGAATGGTATTTGCGCCAAGTCTGCCTCTTGATAGATGCTCTGTGATGATTAACCAAGGTCTAAATTGGCCTAGAAGTTTAATTTATCAAACTACGTTCTCTCAGGCTTCAACTTGAAGACGATTTGCGGGACAGACCATGGGGTCAGTCAACTCACTGCTTTTCAGGGCAGACGGGATCTCTTCCCATGTTCTGAAAGGCAACTAAACCAGAGCAGAAGAATTAAATGTTCTGGGGAATGAGCGTCCTGGAGCAGCCATAGACTTGCTCTTGAAGAGGTGTATGAGCCAGATGAACAGGTGATGGAGCCTAGAACCATTTTCATGACTTTGCAGAAAATCAGTCGTAATTCTCCCATCCGTAAAACAGAGAAACCTAAAAGTGCTCTGAGTTCTCTAAGTGAACAGCGTTAAGTATATTATTATTATTATTATTCATAGTCATCAATCAGCCACCTCCCGGCAGCACTACAAATTCAGTCAAAGCAGCTCTCAGCAGAATTGATCCAGAACAGGCTGGGCTGCATAATGAGGATTCTCAAATTCAGGACCGCTTGGCTGATCCAACACGTACCAGCCCTAGCTCAGCACGCTGCTCTGCTAACGCTTCCCCATGTACCCAATTACACTCTCGTATTTGTTAAAGTTACACGAGGAATCTTTACAATCACAGTAAATCACCCACTATGAATCCCGGAGCTCAAACCTGGTGGGCCGCACGAGATGGGTCTGGTTTTTAACCAGGATTGCAGATTGCTTGTTTAGGTTCCTGCCTGAGATGCATCATCTTTGTCATCACAATAAAGAAGCCAGGTTTGCAAAGAGCACCATGACAAAACGCTCCGTCATTATTCCACTGGAGTTGAGCTCAGCAAAGGACTAAAATCCACAAATGATGCGTCCTGCCAGTTCACAAAGGGAAAAGAAAAAACCTGCTCAAAAATGGTTATGAAAATTTCCTTGGTGGCTTGGGAGGAGGGGGAGAAATGACACCGAGGTCATTTTATAAGACCTCGAATATTTTTAATTCAGAATTTGTATCACATTTTAATCAAACCAGCTCTGTGCTATTTCTATCCAAGTAATTTGCATTCTGGCTGCGTCATGGGGGGAGTTATGAGTCAGCTAAGCTCTCTAATATAATAACTATCAGAAAATTGGCTTGCATTATTCATGTTAATTATGCTCAACCAAACACTGCGGACAGGAAAATGTATTTTCCATCGCAATGTTTTTTTGCCTCATAGAGATTTGAAGAATTGGTTGGACGGAGTTTCTTTCTCAAGATTAAGCCTTCAGACAGCAAGGATGTCAAATACGCTCGTGCCTTGGCCAACAACATGAATTTGCCTCTGGATTTTCGTTACCTTCAGCTGGCATGTCTACAGTGTAGAGATTCTGTTCCTCCACAAACAGCTAAAACACAAATAAACCCCAATGCACTGAATTAGCAGCACACTCCAACATTTACAGATGCCTGGATCACCCAAAGAAAGCATCTGTTAACAAGAATGGTCATTTTCCTTGTTTGCCTCCGTTCCAGTCAGCCTTGTATTTCAACTTTTGACTTAACATTTTAAAAAGCAACTTGCTTTCTCACAAGTAGCCTTGTTACATATCCCATCCCACCCTTTAACTCAAAAATACAACATTTAGAGCTGTTTCTGCTTCTCCAATTCAAACAACCACAACTAGTGTGAGACAAGTTTGTGTCATCTGCACCTATAACACAACTCTCCTGGGAAAACCTATGGAAAATATATGTACACCCATCCATTCCACCTGCATTGAGATGATGCTCTGCCAGCAGCCAAACCCAAAACTTCAGAAGATGTTGGAAATCACCTCCCTGTTCACCACCGTATTGCCTGCAAGTGTTAGAAACAACTATCTGGGCACCGTCCACCCAAGTCATTGATTCCCCTGTTCAGGTTTGGTTTGGTTTGGTTTTTAAATCAACTCTGAGCAATTTGATTTGATGTTTTCATTACATTTAACAGACAAATTAATTGAGCTCACTTCCAGAAATTCCCCTTCAAATTGCTAAAGAAAGCACCTAATAAAGTAACCTGGTCTCAGTAGCAGAACTGGACCCAGCTCATGCTTAAGGTGACATTTGTGTTCTTGTTCTCAAAGCCTCATAAATTGACTGTCTGGGATGGCCGGGGAATTAAAGAGCCCATGAAGACGTGGGAGGAGAAGGGAAGAAAGAAAGCAAGGGTTTTAAACCCTCGCCTTGTTTTTCCCACCGGTCACACAGCTCAACGAAGGAGCTGGTTGACAAACGTGAAGGTGCAAGGGCCGAGCCGGGGGAGCTGGTTTTATTTCCAGAACGTTAAGGAGCTTGTGTACCTTTTTCACACCAATCTATCAACAGCGAGTAAAATGAAAATGAATTTATGAACACCGAGCCAGCCAGTTCACATCCATTTTGCTCCGCAGATTCTCAATGGCTCTCTCGAACCCCATTATCTCCGTATCCTTGAGGATGTCTAACATAAAAGGCTATTAACTCCCCTTGTAGGTGGAGACCTGAACATCGCCGCTGGCAGATTTACGCTACTGCAAATACAAACGCTTGATCAAATTAGCCTGTGATCAGTAAAATGGATTGATAGTCCGAGCACGCTTAACCCTAAAAGGCAGAGTGATAATACTTCGTCTTTATTACAGTAATTCAAAAGGTATGTTTCAGATAATTACAATCGGAGGTTTGACCTAATTATAACTCAAGTTTCTGGTAAGTTTATTGGGTATGTGCGGACCCAGGAAGATAACATAGAGGCAATCTGCAGGATTTCTACAGAACATGTGCTGATGGATGATCCTGTAAGTACCTTCAAAGAGGTCAGCAAGTTTTCTTTGCACAGGACAAAGCAATAAGATATCACCACTTTTTGTAGCCTGATGCAAAAGACACCATATTAGAAACTGAAGAGATGTGCGGTTTAGATCTTGATTCAAGCAGCATATGTTTTCCCATGGCTTTCACCGAGGAAACTTGCAAAAAACCAAGCTCAGCGTTAAGAACTTGTCTCTGAATCAGGTTCTAATCATTGCCTGCTATTCTCATTTTACAGGCTTTGGGGACAGCAGGCAATTCCAAGTGCAGCAAACATCCCTATTTGTTTTTAACAGATGCAAAGGGGTTAATAAAAGAACTTTACTATTTCCTAGCTTTGTGTCTTGACCCTTGATAGAGCACGACACTGGGTTATACCTTCAGTTCTCTGTGCACCGTACGTACCTGTACGCACAGACTGCACGAGCCTGAAAAGCAGCCAGAACAATTACCCCCAGCAACAATATCCCAATTATCAGGTCAGCTATAGACGTAGTAATTCTTCTTAAGGACTTAAATAACCTTCTCACCAGCTAAATAAAAAAGGTCAGCCAATGCTAATTAAATACAATGCTGCTTTGTACAGCAAAGGCAAAATATGAAGCAAGCCCATTAATGAGCTAACAAAATCAAAATTAACTGTTATATGTAACAGACTCTATCAATTATTTCACAATAAGAATGTCAGGCAGCATACAGTAAGTTACACAGGCTGAAGTTTACCATGCTGTTCCTCCTACTACACAGGCTGAACTTCCATCCTCAATGATAATGACAATTAAGAGGGACAAGTATTGGGGGTGTCAAGTGGGGACCAGCATACAGTCCCCTCTCCAGTGAAGAGCATCATCTGGGACCTTTGGTGTTGCCACTTGAGCAGAAACCTCGACAAGAGGATGTGATTTGCTACAAGAGTTGGGCAGGGAAAAATTGAATTAAATATAACAAGGCCAAGTGTAGAGTCTTGAGTCTAGTAGGAACAACCCCAGGTTCCAGTGTAAATTGGGGAATGAGCTATTAGAGAGCAGTGTAGGGGAAAGGGACCTGGGGTCCTGGGGACAGCAGGGTGACCATGAGCCAGCACTGGGCCCTTGTGGCCAGGAAGGCCAATGGTACCTGGGGTGGGTTAGAAGGGGGTGGTCAGTAGGTCAGAGAGGTTCTCCTGCCCCTCTGCTCTGCCCTGGGGAGACCACACCTGGAATATTGTGTCCAGTTGTGGCCCCTCAGTTCCAGAAGGACAGGGAACTGCTGCAGAGAGTCCAGCGCAGGGCAACCAAGATGCTGAAGGGAGTGGAGCATCTCCCGTGTGAGGAAAGGCTGAGGGAGCTGGGGCTCTGGAGCTGGAGAAGAGGAGACTGAGGGGTGACCTCATTCATGTTTACAGAGATCTAAAGGGGCAGTGTCAGGAGGATGGAGCCAGGCTCTTCTCGGTGACAACCAGTGACAGGACAAGGGGCAATGGGTGCAAACTGGAACACAGGAGGTTCCACTTAAATTTGAGGAGAAACTTGTTCCTGGTGAGGGTGTCAGAGCCTGGCCCAGGCTGCCCAGGGAGGTTGTGGAGTCTCCTTCTCTGCAGACATTCAAACCCGCCTGGACACCTTCCTGTGGAACCTCAGCTGGGTGTTCCTGCTCCATGGGGGATTGCACTGGATGAGCTTTCCAGGGCCCTTCAACCCCTGACATTCTGGGATTCTGTGAAGCTGACCCTGCTGGCCAACAAACACATCTAAGTGGGGTTTCTTTATCTGTTTTCATTATTTAAGGGAAAACTATCCGAGTCAAAAAGATTGCTTGATTTTTCAGTGGGATCTAACCCTCCTTATAAAAGAGAAAGAAACTCTTGTCTAAATGATGAAGAATTTACTATAGGAAACTATAAATCAATCTTTGGGTTCTGACGGTAGTGCAAAAAATAAAACTTATAAATCAGTCTTAGTTCCCAAAGACCAAGTTCACTGCATCTATCTCCACTCATTGTTTTCTCTATAAATCTCTTTAGCTAAGAGTGATATCAGGTTTCCCAGAGGCATCACTCACAGTTACAAGCTCCATTCTTCAGCGGATTTCAAACACAAAATTATTCCAATTTAGGAAGTAATTTTTTCAAAGTTCGCAGCTCAGTTTTTCAAATAAATAAACCAAAGCTTTAAACAAATTGGACTCGGACATCCAGCCTCAACATCCCATTTGTGTTTCTGAAGAAAACCTCAGACTTCCTTTCCCTCCTCTGTGTTTCCTTCTGTTATTTAACAAATGGAGGGTCACACTCCGAATGGTATATTGAACAGATCTCTTACAGATCATGAGCATGGTTATATCTACACCAACAAGAGATGAGGAGGCAGCACAGAGCTTAGAGCTAAATCCCCAACTCACCAGTGTTCAAACCCAGTGTTGATTTCCCCCTTCTAGAGCTGACGCTCGCAGCTGGAAACTCCATTTCAAGACCTCACTAAAGTTCTCCAAAAATAACCTTTAAAGTCTTAGGCTAGAAATGGATGTGAGCCAGGGAAAATGTTTAAGGGATTTCATTCATATCACACTTAATGTCCACCTAGGAACAGGTTGATTTTGGTACCCAGCTTGCCCGGGCATCCCTACATCCCTGTTCCCCGAGCAGTTCTAAGATGTATAACTTCAACCCAAAGCTCCTGCGGTGTGAACTCTTTATTTAGGTCATAAACTCCAAAGCAGAAGCCATCCCGCATTTTATAATTGCTCATCCAGCCATGCCCAGATGTGACAAACACGTGAATTCCACCAGACTAAAATGGCTAAATACCAGGCAAAAATTCCTTTGCATTTCACCCTGCGTGTCTCATTACAGTCGAGTTCTCAACGCACTGGTGGCTGCCTTGGATGAATTACAGCGCAAAGTTTGCTTTCCCATCACAGCAAACTGAAAATGTGTGATTTTCCTTTTGGGCTGTAACGGTGTAAACACACGATCGCTGTTGACAGCAGCTCGGAGCCGAATCACACGCTCCTTTACCTCCCCACATTGCACTGGCGCCTGTTTTGATGGGGCTATGGTGAACACTGCATTGCACCTGTCTAGACGAAAATAAAGATTAAAAAATAGTAGTTGTTTCTAAATCCTAGAAAACCAGATTGGAAGGAACCACAAGTACTGCAATTCGGAAAGCCCAACAGCGTTTTCAAAAAGCAAGGTTCATCGCAGCGGATGAAGATGAGATGTGACAATTACTGCAGAACCATCCATCGCAAGGAACGCTCAACAACCTAAAAACGTCAGCTCTTGTCATGTTCCTGACACCGCTGGTGATTTTAATTGCCTTTCGTCCTTCTCAAGTGAATGATAGAAAGGACAGGTGGAATATTAGATTTTAAACCTCTGGAAGTTCAGTCCAACAAACATAAAACAAATGTAAAACCCTTGTCATGTCCTCTGCAGCACAGCGAGGCTGCTGGAGAGCAGCTTCACAAACACAGAGCCGAGAGAACTTTTAATGGGACAGCTTTGTCCGAACCCCATGGAGATTATAATACAGCTGTGTCTGTTCTGCTTCCCAAACCTTAGCCACTTGTACTTGTAAAACACGAGCCAAAGAAACTGCTCTAAAAAACTTGTTCCTGCAGCTTAACACATCACAAAACACCATGGCATAAGCCAGGGTACAGCAAAGGATAAGCCAGGAGATGTTGCTGTGGGAGAACAACATTCCCCTCTAAGACCCAAGTGGAAGCAGAGACCTGGAGGTGGAATGAAGGCACAAACTGCATTAGAAATCTCGTTAGGTCATTAAGGACAACATAGACCAGCTTTAAATTCATCAACACTCTACAGAAATCAGCCAAAAATCCAAATAAACCCATTCCAATGCACACAGTTCCCTTGCTGCAGCAGATGACTGCTGTCCTCTGAAGAATCCAGTGGGACATCTGACGCTCGCTGTGCAACGGGTCACATATAGTCTTGGGATGAATGGCTCATTTCTTTGATGCTTATTACTAAAAAACAGTAGCAACAACCTCATTTCTTTTCCCTCTTTCACTCCTACACACATGCCGAGAACTTCTCCAAAGTTACTCGTGCAATATATTTGTGGAGGTTAATTCAGGACAAAGATCCCAGGAAGAAAATAGCACAGAAACTACCAACATATTCTCTTTTTTATTGTTTCTGACAATCAGTAGTAAAATGTGTTGCTGCTACCAAGGGAGCCAGTTCTAACATTACTCATTTTACATTAGGGTCCGGAAGAATAAATCCTTCCAGAGCTCTTGCTGGCGTTAAGCTAAAACATAAGTCTAGATTTGTAAAGGAAATGTATTAAACAGATGAGACAGCGGTAGAATACAGATTTAAAGGAGAAGAAAGATATTGTATCTTCCTTCCCTATGTACTATTAAAGAACAAACAGAAGGCAACCACATGGAAACACCTGCACTATATTAATTGATGAAATTATTTGCAGAGACGTACAGTTCTAACTACAAGAAGTAAATCACTGTATTCCACTGTGTTCTAGTTAGATTCTGGAGATTTCTGCAATTGTAGGTAAAGTGACCTCTAAGAAAAATAACTAATGAGAGGATGGGCCACAAACGCCTTTTTTGCTAGGTTCACTCCGCGTATCAAGGCTGCTGGTTTTGCCACAGTGCATTCATTCAGGTAACAATACATATTAAATCAGAATACACACCTTTTTCCATTAAGACAAAGCTCAAATGGTTGCTGTGCTATGCTTGCATACAAACAGGCACAGAGTATGAAAACAAAGAACAGAAACAGCTTCACTCCTGATCCACAACCAAGAGAGCAGAAAGTAACCCAGCCAGGGACAAAGGGAAGTCCTCCTTGTGTTTAAAAAAATCAGCACATCTTTTGGGCCTGATTAAAACTCAGCTCAGATGCTGCATCATTTCCTTGCCTGTCACACAAGGCTGCTCAACACAGCTGTTTGAGCAGGAGAACAAAATCAAATTGGCTGCGCTCACCAGACAAAGGGAGTGAAAAAACCACCCTGGCTGTCAAGGTAGAAGAAAGATCCAGGCCATGATGTGCCAAAGGCTGGAGCAATCATCGCAAGCGTCAAGCGTAGAGGAACAATCACAGCATGACGGATAACGTGTTGGTATTGCACCCCGCAAAGCAAGAGGTGGGAACTGAACGCTGGGGAAAGAACTTGGCTTGGTGCTTCATGTGCTTCAAAAGATCACCTGGGTTTTTGGTGAGAGGAATCTCCCGTGACAGTGCACATATAGGAAGCGAGGAACCATCAGGTTTGCGAGTCACACAGACATCCCAGATCAGGCCTTGTTGTGACAATATCATTTAGGTTTGTCAAGAAAGGCTGCTTAAGGCTGAAAATTGATCTGCAAACCGTCACTGCATCAAATTAATTGTTCTTTGTAAGGCCTTTGTCCAACCCTCCTTAAATATTTGATTGTTTTCTGCTGTTAACAGAGACAACATTATCTGCAAAGAAAGATAGGGCTTCTCTTGGACAACTGCCCATCAAGCCCTTCCAAAAGCTTTATAAAACAGCCAGACAAGCCAAGCGAGCATATGGGAAGCAGTGACTGAAACACAGTTCCAGGGAGCCCAGGACCAGTGAGCCAACCACAACTATAAGCATGCAGACCAAGAATGTCTTATTTTAAGAGGCGTTTTCACAGGCAGCACTTGTCTACTGTGAATGTTCAAGGACAACAATGTCCTATCTGGGACGTCACAGGCATCATAAGACACGACAGCCAGTGACCCAGGACTCCATGGCAAGACCTGAAGCTCTCACCAAGCCATCACCACCCACAGGTGGTTTGTGCGTCCAGTTTCACTGCCCTCATTCCAAGAGTAACACAAGTAATTAAGCATTCACCCCAGATCCTGCAAGAACGGTGCTTTTCACATGCTTTCTACTATGAAATTACGTCTTCATTCGCATTTAAAGACAAGGCTTGCTCATCACACAAGATGTCCGTGTAGGTGAGAAATACTTGGTCATTTCTACCACCCGCTCCTGCAGGCCTGACCGGGTGGTGGATCCTAAATATAGCAAGAGCAGGTCAAGGTCTTTATGTGAGCTGTGGCAAATCTCACCGCCTTGTCCATCAGCAGCGTAACACGGACAACGCCAGCTTCATCTGTGTGCCCTGTAGGAAGGCAAAACGCTCCCCTATAGAGCAGTTTCTAACCTACAAAGTCTCATCAGCAATTAATTAGTAGTCAAGTCTCGTTCAATGTGAAAGAAATTGTCTGTGAAACAGAATTTGATGCCGTGTACCTGGGCAAGGCAGACCTGAGCAGGAGGCTGTTTTCATCAGCGCGCTTCTCCCACAGTTGGTTGCAACAGCTGTATTCTCTTTATGTTCCTCTCTTGTATGGAAAAAGCCGAATTTCAAAAATGACAATATTTGGGACTGTATTATAAGAACCAATACCCATCTATTAATACAGGAAGGAGAAATGTTCTATTGAATTTAATCAAAATTACACGAGTTGAAGAGGGGACACTTCAAACAGTTCAGAGAACACAGGCAAACCAAAGAAGACCAATAAAACCTAAACAGCACTACTCATGTGTTTCAGAAAAAGGTAGAAATTCTGCTCAAGAGGGAAATTAGAAGTCCAAACACTATGGTTACTGTTAGCAGAAACACTCATATTTTAGTCCAAACTTAGTTTATTTCCAGCCACTGAACTGTGCTGTACATAATTATAGGGCAGAGATTCAAACACACTGTATTTGCTTCGCTTAATACTACGTAACATTACTGTGGCCCGACACACAAAACAGTTATATGGGCAGAAAACAGATTAGGAGTCCCCTGCCACAGTATTTTTCCAAACAACAGTGGTGTTTTACCATGACTCTGCATGAATAGCACCCGTGGGTGATCATAAGGAAGATTTGCAGGTATGAATGGGTGACCATTACATCTGCATACAGCATAAGACCAGAAGGGCAGGACTATTGAAGGTATCAAAGCTCTAGATAGGAATGGGGTTTATTTTTCCCACTAGGAATAATCATTTGCAGCTTAATGGAAAACTGTATTCATACTAAAATAAAACAGTTTCTTTCCATTTGAGTTGGAGAAGGTTGCGTTTGTTAGTTAAGCAAAGCTTTAAGATCAGTTATTTTAATTGAAATGCTTCTTATAATCATAAACCAGAGAAATAATGTTGGCAGGAAAAAGATAACCAGCCTCGACTTGTGTCAAAGCCTGCTGAAAGATGAGTCGTTGACTCAAAATACAGGCCATGTTACCAAATTCACTCATTATTTAAATAAATACTTCTGCACTATTCAGCTGCCAGCATTCATACTTCACTAGCTTTTTTAATCAAGTCTTCTTCCAAGTCTTGACACAACAGATTAGTCTTTGATAGGACAAATTAAGGCCTGTACAGGCTTCTGAAGCAGCGCGGCAAATGACTTGGTTTATTTTTTGAGTCATGTTTGTAAATTGCTATGTTTGAGAACTGATACAGTCATGCTGCTAGAGAACTCTGAAATATTCTCCTTAATAGCACAGCAGCATTTCTTTGAACCTGCTTGGTTACGCTTATTTATGCCTTTGACTCACCAACTGTGCTTCCCTTACAGCCCTTTGATATAAATGAAATGGTTGCTCCGGATGAAGAGGGCACAGCTGTGGGCTGCAGCCCTCAGATACCTGGGAACATATTTTGACTTCCAATTCATTTATTTCTGATTGAAGCTGCTGACATCCTGCTTGTGATGGAAACCTGCGCAGAGCGCGTCCCTGTTCTAAAAGCTCCGGCAGACCTCGAAAACATCTTGTACCGAACACCGGCGCTTACAGCTTCAGAAAGCTGTTTGTGCCCTCTGCGACTCGGCCATAGAGGGAATTTCATGTGCAGCGTTACCAAAATCACGGCGGGGGAGGCTCCAGCCATTCTCTTCAGCTGGCATTTTCCGATTTTATCTGCAGCTATAGTTGTTTGCATTGCAACGTCTGCAGTTTAAGTGTCTGCGCAAAGCTTTCCAGCGGTAAGAATAAACGGCGTGCAGGTGCTTTATCTCCCGTTCTCTCCCCTGCTATCTGACAATATTGCCGAGGATAAAAGGATTAATGCACAACTACCTCTGACATAAAGAGATGGGAAAAAGGCCCAGATCCTCTGCTTGCGGTGAGCAACACCCAATTTGCGGGCTGCTAAAACCACCGGCAATCCTCCCCCTGAGCTCAGAGGACACAAGGTGTTAAAAACCAAGCCATTAAACATCTCCATCCCCTGGTCAATGCGCAAAGCGTGCACACAACAGCCAGATCTAAGCGTGCTGGGCAGGATACATTCAAACCCAAGGTTTATTGCTGGGCTGCATACAAGCCGCAGCGCCAAAAAATTGTAGGACTAGCAGATCTTGATCTCTGCAGCAACACGAGAGCTGGTGGAGCATTTTACAGCCCGCTAATAGATTCTAGAAACAGGAATAGGTTAGCAGGTTTTTTCCTTTGACTCGCTCTACTATGAATTAATACAATTTAATGAAGCCGGTGATGTGGTGTAGCAGATGGGTTGTATTTAAAGTTCAGCTCTCTGTAGCCCTTGGTTCAGCTTTGGCCGTGAGAACACAGCACATTTGAAGCAGACTGAGCGGTTAGCACGGTTTCTGCAGTGCTGGGCCTTCCCAATTCACCTTTCTATAAAATAATAATAATAAAGTATTGAATGCATCCCCAGCCTTGACAAAATGTGGTGAATGGGGTGATAAATGTTAATGGAAGTAGCTGTGCTGCTTACAATGGTTTCATTATTAGCATCAAACAATGCATTAACATTTGTTTTATTAATGGAAAAATACAGCTTAATAACCTAATCCACTGCTAGCAGCGCGATGCGGAGCTTAATCAAAATTGTGTTCCTCTGGGTTGGTGGTTTTTAATCAGCAATGCAGACCCTCCTGTACTTGGGCTAAACAATTGTATCTGTAATCACCAAAATTTACTATATCCCCTGCATTACATGCTTTCCATCCAAAGTAATACCTCTGCAATGTTTAATTATGCAGTACATTACAGCTCCATCAACTTTAGAGCAGAAACAAGTACATATAAAGAAATCTTTCCATTACGAGCAAGAATATTATTTTATTGCGTACAAGCTAAATAATGTAACGTTATTTGGGTTAGTTACCCAGCAAGACATAGATTTCAAGACTCATTTCTTTTAGGAAGGCTCTGTCTTTTAAAGCTAGTCTTGCATTAAAGATACACAAATATATACTCGGCATTGACAGCCACATTTATATCTGCTCCCATACCACAATATGAACTGACACTTGCATCTTGCAGTTTTATTGGCATCCAAAAGTCAACGTATGCAGGCAACAAGCTCCAAAGAGACTTTAGCCAGAAACATTTAGCAAAGGAACCAACCAGACAGGGGGTTTATCCAAAATTATTCAGCACTCCGACAACATTATAAAATCCAGGTTCAGATGCCAGTCTGAAATTCATTGTATGGATTGAGCTGCCCCTCAGTTGTCCTCAGAAGCCAGGAAAAACTAGAGACCTATAGAAAATGAGCATGCTAGCCAGCCTAATTCCTTAGCCCTTTTGTGAGGCCTAGCTTAATTCTGAAACTCAACCAGAACTACTTCTACAAAGCACATTTGAGTTTCAACCTCTTCCTACACACTTCCTCCTTGGAAGCCAATTTTATGAAGAATATAAAGCTGTTTTAACACAAGGCCCAATAATGTGTCTCAGTCAAGCCCAGAGCTCTAATTAAAGCTTGCATGGGAGGTAGGGAGGTGGCATCAGGTTTCCCACCGCTCTTCTAATGTGCTGCTCCTGCCCGTCTAACGGCAAAGCCAGCGGACGATCCCAACGGCGTGTTCCTCCTCACCCTTCGCCTTTTTAAAAGGAACGTCCGCTAATTGGTGATTAATCACCTTCCTCAATGTTGCACGTAGCAAGCGGAAATTTGATTGCTACCCTAACGATAACGAAAACGTTATTTCTGCTGGAAATCTCACAAGCCTGTTTTGCACAGCCGGAGGGAACGGTTTGGGGCCTTGGTACCACGCGCTTCATTTGCACCGACTCAGGGTGTTGCTGGGTTCGGTAAGGTTGCCGGTTATTGCAATTACAGCCTTTTTTCTTCTGGATGCAAAGAATCAGTGCTTGCTACCCATTTATAAAGGTTTCAAGGCCTTGATGTTTGGAAAGAAAAGGATGAAGGGAGGTAAAGACTGGAGCTTTTGCACAGACACAAGAGAAAAGAAGCTCCCGATGCACACAAACATCTCAATCCCACTTCTCAAGATGAACAAAAGAAGGTAGATATCACATGCCAACAATGACACCTGGATCAGCTGCAGCACATAAAGCTGAAGCTGCCTCAGCACCATCCTGAATTGAGTTATAATTGCGCCCTCTGCTATTATTTGACACTTAAGCATTTGTGCAAGTGAGCAACAAACAGGACCTCCTGCTGCCGGAAGATTTAAAATACAATAAATGATATAACCGGAGCGGATTATCTCTCGCCAGGTACACGAAGCATTTCAAATTAAATGGTTTGGGTGCGTCTTCTCACGTTTACATCCCCAAGCGATTTGAGATTGGCCCAAAACTGACGGCAGGAAAATATCCTTTGCGTCATACCAATCATTAAACATTAAGCAATTTCATTAAGTGTTCCCACACTTGTAGAGCAAATGAGAAAACAGCTGGCTGCTCAGTTTTACTGAGATCTTTGCTTGCACACACAAACAGATCCTAACGCTCGAGTTAATAGGGGCAAAACTGGTACAGCAGGAATCTTTACAATAGGATTGATAAGGACAGTTAAGATCCTTAACTGTGCCAGCCAAAGGATATTGTGTTTGAGAACAAAGTACGCTATTCCCTGTTCTATCTGATAACCAGCACGTCTTCTACTTGCGTGGGACATCAGGTGAAATTCCAGTTAACAACCACCTAAATAGGAGAAGATTTCTTGTGCATTTTGAAAGCCAATTTTCTCTTACATCTATAAGCAGCAGCATTAATAACTAAATAAATTAATCCAAAAAAACACTGAAAGCAGAGCAGAGTAGTCTGTTTTCCCTTCTACAGCCCAGCTCTTTCCACCGAGCACTGCGGTCTCATGGTGCTTTTCCCATAGTCTGCAGGGCTGAGGAGCGCGCTAAGGTCCTCTTATCACACATAGGGTTAAAAAAGCTGTTTGCAAGTGAGTTATGCTGGATGAGTGCGACTGCCCACAGCGGCCTCGGAAGGGCTGGCACCTCACCCCATCCTTAAAGCTGTCTCTGGCCTTCCAGAAGTGCTGACAAACCAATACCCTCCGAGTCAGCTCCTGTTTGCTTTTCTATCACAAAGACGAGTGAGTGAAGGGACTTCAATAGCATCGATTGGCTCTGCAGGCTCGTCCCTCTTGTTTGCCAGGGCATGGCTGGGGGTTTCCATATTCCGGGGCTTAGCCATCGCTTTTGCGCTTCTTGTTCGGTCCCTTAGCCCCATCTAGCGCCAAAGCAACATAAAAAGCCTAAAAATAATCAAACCAGAGTGCAACTCCTTTGCTTCATGGTGAATTCTGTGATGTGCGTCTCTCTGCAAAAGGATTTCTCCTAAATGCTATTATACTAAGATGCAGCCACAATTAATTATTCCCTTTTGACAGGGACTTTTGCAACATTCCTGTTGCAAAACTTCCCTGGAGATTCTCCCTGAAACAAATTATTGTTAAACAGGTGTTTGAAACAACCTCATAAGCGACGAGCAGTTTTTCGTTGTTTCCTGACCTATTTCCTAGTGGCACTGTCTGGCAATCCTATACAAACATATTCTAAATTCTACCTTCTGCAAAACTTATGAAATATTTCCCAAACCCTTAAACACAAACTACTTGGAAGTATTGCGATTTCCTCTGGTGCTAATTAAGGTGGAAGAAAACCTGTGCTCCCCTTGTCCCTGTAAAAGTGTCTTCTGGTAGGAATGCTATCCTCTCAATGGAAGATTTGAAACACAATGCTTTTTAGAAGTCAGAATTTCTGTTCTCTTTCCCATCATTTTTCCCTAAATGCAAATAAAGCAGGCTCAAGAGACAAATACATTGCATTTAAATGCTGTTAAACTGGAATAACGCTAAAGCGTTACTGAGCAATGGCTACCGCAAGAACAGAAACGCTTCCTTTCGACCGTACAAAAGCCCTGATTTTATTTTCCTGCCATGTACACCAGATGAGATCATCTATTATCACCCTCCATGGCTACACGGATTTGTCAGGGCTCCTATGGCAAATATCCACTGCAGCAAAGCAGGGAAGGGAACTCCGGGGAAAGAAGCCTTTTGTGATTTACATTCCAAACACACTAATTTGGGCTTTTCATTAGGGCAAATCAGGAGGTCCTTACCCAGCATTTGCACTAACTAGTCCATGGTTTGAGTCTTGCAGACCTTTGGGCTGCGTGTTACTCTGTTATTATATCAAACTTTCCATATCCGCACTGATTTGCAATTACCCACTGTGGAAACAAAGGCACTGTGCTTTGGCTACTGCCCAGCATAATTGAAGCACTAAATAAACAACGTGGGTTTTTATCGTGGTTCTTAGATATTTACCCAGCGCAAGAAGCATCCCCTAAGAACAGAAACTTCACCAGACGCTCGTTTAGGAACACGAAACGGATACAGTATCATGCACCGCTTAATGCAAGAGAAAGGACCATACTGCTCAGGGGGTAAGTACATGAGAAACAACTTGGATTTTACCAAATTAATTAGTTCTTTTTCTAACTGGCCAAGTTAATACTTTCAAATTGATCAAAGGCAGATGAACGTGAGAAGGACGGACAGATAATTGGTAGAGTGCTGCCCACAACTGTCATCAATACAATCCTGAACTCGAAAAGAAAGGTCCAGAGAAGATGATCATCGCAACACCACAGAAAAGTTAGATTAGGCCAAACATAAATTGCATAAAGAGTATTTTGTCATGATAAAACCCCTACCTTTCTACTCGAGTCACAGGTAACCGCTGTATCCCACCAGGCCAAGCTGATAATGGGCCAAGCTTCCTCTCTCCACCCTGTATTTAAAACCTATCATCACCACCTGTCCACCGCTAATTGCTCCTAATCTTCCCCAGGCAGAGTCAGATTAATTTATTACCTCTTTATGCCAATTTGGGTGATTCCACCCCAAATTCTTTCAGTGGAGCAATATGGGAAAAACTCTCCAGTAGTTTGGGTGATTCGTTGACGTTTATGACTCTGCTTACAGAAAATAAGACTTGAGATTCACTTTGAGAACGGCCCTGTAGAAAACCATGGTTACCGTGCAAGCTGAAGCTTCATTTTTCAGTCCTCATTTGCCACATATTTAGGGGTTTAATCAGAACATGTTTCCTCAAGGCTTGTGCCCAGATCTGTTGCCCACAAAAGCCACCGCTACCGCACCGTTCACTCCAGAGCAAGACTTAAGGTTTGCTGTGTGAAGATTAAGGATTAATACAAAACCAGCCAATTCCTACGTAGCTTTGTTTGCCAAAACCTACTCTACGTTGTAGTGTAAACATGTTAATATTTGATAACATTTAATGCAGAATCAACTTCTGTGGTCTCCGTTATAGTGAGCTAATATGTTAACTCTGACAGTAAAGTCTTCCAAGAGCCTTTTCAAAGAGAATCAGCATTGCCATGGCATAGCTTAAAAATTGCAATAGCTGTTAGCAGGAAAGGAGACGAGCGTATGCGTGAGTGCCAAAGTACATAAAGAAAAAGGACATCAAGGTAAACAAGCTTCCTAAGGGTAATAAAAATGCTATTTTAGGCAATCGTTAACACCAGTATCAAGAACAGCAGATAAAACCTCAAGGACCACTCAAAGGATATCAACCACCTGGAAGAAGAAATCTCAAAGACTGAGTTGAAACCCATGAGAGAGGCTCACGCCCCATGTAAATTCAACCTATTCTATATTTATGTATTTACACATCTCACAAGCCTGATGTGTTCTCTTTGAGTCCATACAGAAAGAGTCAAATGGAGCTGTGCACTAAAGCAGATTTTCAAAGCAGAATCACAGCCTCTGCTGTTGGTTTTATCTGCCACCTATTAGAAAAAGCTCTTCCTGTTGTCCTTGACCCCTCTCACCAGGTTTAATTCTAAGGAGGCCTTAGCTTTCCTGGTTGCCTCCCTACACCCTCTGACAACAGCCTTACGTTCTCCCCAAGTGGCCAGTCCATCATGGAAGGGGTTCCATGATCTATAAACTCTGAACTGGAAATAAATTATACTATAAAATCTCCTTTTATATAGCCTTTTATATAGCAAAACCCCCACTAGAATTCCCGCAAGGCACAGTGCAATTTTGAATACTGGATAAAAGCATGTGCAGGTGCCTCTTTTCATGTGTGTACAAATATCCTGTGTTTAAACAGATTCTTAAAGTGAACACAGGTTGTGCTGGAGGTTTCTAAGTCAGGCACAGGGAAATAGAGACAATAAAATACAGCAAAAAAAAAGATAAATCGTTTGACTTTGAAGACATTTAATGAATCAATCAGTGCTTAAACCCCAGTGTTTAAAAAGATTGAAGGGCAAGAAATTGATGTATGCCATGGACTCCTCAGTCAGAAACAATTTGAGAGTGTAATACCGGATGACAAGATAAAACTGGCTTATAAAGTGAATGATATTGTGATTTGGAGTGACCTCCAGCCTCCCTAATCTTTAATAGCAAAACCTTTTTGACACCAAGGAGAGCATGATGGATCTTTTATGGCATTCAGAGGCTTCCTGAACGACGTCAAAGGCTACCTGAGATAGTTTATCTGACTCTGGTCTGGAGCGATCAGAGGAGCTGAGGGGATTAAGGAACAAATCTGATGCAGCCAGAAGTGCTACATTTTGGGGAGATAAACTGGACATCAAGAGCAGTGATTTAAAATCATTAAAGAGAATGAGGGCGACCATTAAAGCAATCTGAGAGGGAAGCAAAAGAAAAGGCTTGTTCCATAGCCAGAACAGACAGTGGATTATAAAGTACATAAAGAAAAATCCCCATGGCTAAGGTGACAGCCGAGGACTCTGCTGCAAGTACCAAACACACTATTTGACCTTGCATGGTGTAGCTGGATGGGATCTCAGTCCCATGTATGAATACCGATATAATTTATCAAACCTACTTATTACATAAAACATCGCAAATGTGCATCTCAAAGGATTTTATTAAGGAGATAAGCACCATTACCCCAGCTGGGCAGATAAACTGGGCCTGGCTGAAGAGCAGTTATTTGCTATTTGTCCAGCAAAGCCCAGATGTACTCACAAGATACAGCTTCTTAAATCAAGAACCTAAATTCACCGGAGCTCCTAGGAATAAATGGAGGCAGCGCAACGGCCTCGTTACTCTAGGCCTTAATGCACTGCCATTTATTTATTCACCTTTAGAACAGTTACATCTGTTCAGTCCAAAATCAAGCTCCAAATTATTCAGGCTCTTTGAGAGTCAGCGCAAAGTTCCAAGGCAAACAGACCCATCCATCCCTCAGCACTCGTGCAGCAGTGAGAATGCCGGCAAAAATTCATATTTCCAAGTGCTAATTACAAGAATGTGATGGATGTGCCGCCTGAATTAAATTTACAGGAACAAGAGAATATGGAAGGGAAAACAAACAGAAACGAGAAGGAGGAATTAATGATGCATTTAATGAAGAGAAATCAAAACTCATTTGTTGTTTTGGGAGGGGAAGGCAACTTTTACGCCATTGCGGTACTAACTGAACAATATCGAATTGATGTCTAGCCTGTCACAACAAGAGTAATAAATTATTATTTTCCATGATTTAATTTTCCCTTTTGAAGCAAATACTTTATTCTGTTCAGCTTTAAAGAGAAAACCACCTCATTTAAAATGACTTAAAAATATCAACCTAGTGAGCTATAACACAGACATTTATAAAATTCAATGTGTTTTTGTGATGAGGTATTCAGCTGCTTCTAAGTAGCAAGGAGCAACATTTTTTACTGGGAGGTGTATTTCCCGAGCAATTAGGCACAAGAGCCTAATTAAAAATTAAGTCAATGTTCAAATAAGCATAATAGAATAATATCTGTAATCTGCAGAAATACAGGAACAGCTGGAACGTTACCTGGTTTTACTGCTTCCTTGAAGAACGATGGGAAGTTGAGGAGCACATTCCAGAAGGTGCCTTTCCAAGGTCACTTTTGGTGAGAAGTGATTGAGCTGGTGGGAACAAACTGCAGTAACAGGGCTGGTATATGCACACATAGACACGATGTAGATATATATATACATATATATACATCATACACACACAGAGAGAGAAATCTGGCTATTAACCTCAGTTTAAAAAAGCAAACGGATTGATGTTTTGCACCTCTTTTGCCATCTGAGATCCAGGTAATATAACGAGAGTGATGCTGAGACAGCTTTCCAAAACACGAAGGTAAAAACCCAAGGTGATAAACTTTAATACCACACTATAAGCTACGCAAATATTTACTACAATTAAAAAATAAAATCAAAAAAAGACTAAAGCATGCAAACAGACAGTTATCTGTCAGCTGCAGGATGGAGGTCTCCTCCAGAGATTCGCAGAATGAAGCTGCTGTTGGAAGTTTGACATCCACAGCTCTTCCCAATGTCACCCTCCAGGTCCCCACACCTACATATATATATACATTCTTTTAAATAGGGACCCCTGGATAATTATAATCACAGAATCCCAGAATGTCAGGGGTTGAAGGGCCCTGGAAAGCTCATCCAGTGCAATCCCCCCATGGAGCAGGAACACCCAGCTGAGGTTCCACAGGAAGGGGTCCAGGCGGGTTTGAATGTCTGCAGAGAAGGAGACTCCACAGCCTCCCTGGGCAGCCTGGGCCAGGCTCTGACACCCTCACCGGGAACAAGTTTCTTCTCAAATTTAGGTGGAACCTCCTGTGTTCCAGTCTGCACCCATTGCCCCTTGTCCTGTCACTGGTTGTCACCGAGAAGAGCCTGGCTCCATCCTCCTGACACTGCCCCTTTAGATCTCTGTAAACATGAATGAGTCCCCCCTCAGTCTCCTCTTCTCCAGCTCCAGAGCCCCAGCTCCCTCAGCCTTTCCTCCCACGGGAGATGCTCCACTCCCTTCAGCATCTTGGTTGCCCTGCGCTGGACTCTCTCCAGCAGTTCCCTGTCCTTCTGGAGCTGAGGGGCCACAACTGGACACAATATTCCAGGTGTGGTCTCCCCAGGGCAGAGCAGAGGGGCAGGAGAACCTCTCTGACCTACTGACCACCCCCTTCTAACCCACCCCAGGTACCATTGGCCTTCCTGGCCACAAGGGCCCAGTGCTGGCTCATGGTCACCCTGCTGTCCCCAGGACCCCCAGGTCGCTCTCCCCTCCTCCCAGCTTGGTGTCACCAGCAAACTTGCTGACAGTCACTCTATTCCCTCGTCCAAATCACTGATGAATATATTGAATAATCCCGGCCCCAGCACTGCCCCCTGAGGCGCTGCACTGGATCCAGGCCTCAACTGGACTCTGCCCCATTGCCCACGACTCTCTGGCTTCTTCCCTTCAGCCAGTTCGCAGTCACCTCACTGCCCGCTCATCCAGACCGCACTCCCTCAGTTCAGCTGTGAGGATGCTGTGCACACTGTGTCCAATGCCTCACTCAAGTCAAGGCAGATCACGTCCACCGCCCTGCCATCTGAGCTCTAGGTTTCTATCACCTATAGGTAATGTCAATGCATATAGAGAATATTCAGCTCAATATATTCTGCACATCTGACTTTGCTTGCAGCGGATAAACGTAACAAGAGATGGGATTTAAGGGCAAATTCAACGTTCTTTCCTGAATTCCTGCAATCGGTTCAGAGAGACCTTCATAAACTTCCCAACAAAATAATTGTAGTTATTAGGCTGTCTGCTCTCCTGTTCTCTGCCTTCATGTTTGGCATCTCTATTGCTAAGTGTGGTCTGCCTAGAGATTTAATTACCTTTGAATGAAATATTGTTCATTAATAAAACCTCAGGACAGTAAAACACTCACCAATCAGTTCAGGGCATGGAGGGGAACGACACAAACTGCTTGCAAAGAGGAGTGTTCCTTATTTTTAGACCAGAATGCATTACGCATATGGAGCCTTCTTTAATTTAAATGTTAGGAGAAAAAATACGCAGAGCACGTCAGGTATTGCTTTGTACCTTTTTGGTGAGATTTCTTGTCTAAAATATAGAAAACATGGAATATTTAACACCACGAGAGGGAGCCCAGGAACCACGGCCAGACACCAGTACCAGTTGCTCACCCCTTAGGAATTACAGCCTGTTTAGCCTCATAAAGAACTTCCAATTTCCACCAAAAAGAAAGAGCGACAGCAGCCAGAAAGACCAGGTCTAAGCATAATAAGGCACTTGTTGGTGTTAATGCTCCAACAAAGACTTTGTAATGCCCACTCTGTGAATTAATAAAAAGGGTTTTGTTTAGCAAAGCTTTGGGTTTGGGTGTATGTGGCAGTGATAAGAGAGATGGTGCTTTATTTTTCAACCTCACGCTAGCTTTCCTTTGTTCACTTTCTACATTACCCATTATCTCAGGACCACCTGAATGTTTTCATTATTAGGATTTCCTTTTAGGGTTGGTTTTGGGGATTTTATCTTTAAGATTTTGATAGAAAAACATATTACCTCCAAAATGTCATTAATGTCAGGGGTGTTATTCCTAACTCGTGGATTTGCAGTTCAAATGAGAATCTTAGCGACGCTAATTTTCTGATTACGTTGATGTTGCTTTCCTTTTAATTGAATCTAATTTTCTGCAACTTGTTGTGATTTAACAGCAGCAACAGCCAAATAAAAATACAGCTCTTCTAGAACCCAGCAGCGCTTTTCAAATTCCTGCCAGGTGGGAAAACATTATTTCTAAAAACCTAATTCTTACCTGCTGTGAGGTTACTATGGGCTGGAATTCTTGAGGCACTTCAAAGTTCTCCTGAATGTATAAGTTATTATAGCGAAACACACCAGATGTCTATTTTGTTCCTGTCACTGTTGCAGCAAGAGCATCCCCAGGCTTTGATTCATACCCATCCAGCTCTCGGGAGAGTGGTTGATTTTGCTTTCGGAATAGCTAATAACATTTTCAAGTCAAATCAGATGTGAAGCTTCCCAGCATTACTTCAGACTTCGAACAACCAGCAGTTTGTGCAGCTACGAGTAGAAATAGAAACTCCCGGCGTGATGACTGAGCGAATATGTTCTCTGTTCATGCTTCGCAATTGGCGTCTTCGCAGCTTCAGAAGAAGTCAAATTTTCAAATGTAAGAATGTCTAAACTTCACAGATCTGTCTAGAAAACCTCCTCAGCATCTTGGAGATGGATGTGGGAAAGACAGAAATGAAAAGAAAGGGAGAATTTATATCCCAAATGGCTCAGGAGGAACCCAGGAACACAAAGAGTTCCCACCTCAGCTGCACCAGATCATTAACACAGGATTAGAACGGCCAAATTGCCATTCAGTGAAATACAAACTGCAACATCTTGCTGGCTCCACACATAAAAACACAGTATTTGACTGAAACCTGAGATTCCCTTCACCCCAAAGAACACTTTTATCTTTAAATGCCCATGGTTTAGCCTGGATTATTTTTGTTCAGTGTCTGTATAGCCCAAAACAATAGGATTCCAGTCCAGAATTGGTGTTCTCCCAACCCCACCATAAACATAAATTACCAGTTGTCAAGAGCTGAATTATTGAGGCGACGCAGTGAAACAAACTTGCTCTAACAATGCGACAAATTAACATGAGATGTATCAAAACTCCTTTATACCAGAAATAAAGTTGTATTGGTGCAAAACACAGGGAACAAAACTGAGCCAAAAATATGTGTGTGGCCTCTTTAGTCTCTAACTTGACCCAAAACACAAGTCAGGCCTTAAGAACTTTCAAAAATCAAAGCACTGTGCTTGTAGTATGAATTGTGTTGTGCGTGTAGACGAGCAGACAGCACATGGGATTAGAAGAGCTCCCAAATTCATGTTTCAGTTGAATTTAAGTAGCACGGAAAGCCTTGGGCTGGCTCTATCGCCAGAGGTTGAATTAAAACATTTGAAGAAATGATCCAGGGGAAATTCAGCTCAGCCGGGGCACATAATGAACTCTGGTACAGAATAGGCCATTTCTTTGTATGAGCCAGAGTAACGTGCTTTTCCCTCTAGCATCAATTCTGAATACTTTCCGTAAATCACGGAGCTCTGCTGAAGGCAGGGGAGTTACACCTTTTTGCAACAGATCCGCTTGGCTGGGTAGAAGCTGTTTTCCTCCTAGAGAATCTCCTCTGTTCAGCTGCTTTGGAAGCCCTGTGGGAAAACCATAAGACATTATGCAACCAGCATCATTTTATTATGGTCATTATTATTTAAATTAAATCATGTTTATTTGGAATGCAGAAATTTCCTCCCCCAAAAAAGACACTGTTGTAAAGCAATGCATTAAAACAGCAATTCACATTAAAAATCCAGGGGTCCATACAAGCCAGATTGGTTTGGTTCCTTCTCTCTTTTCACTGTCTGGATACAGCACAGCACAGGCAGCCAAATAACAGCACCGTAACTTCCTGTGTGTTCAGCTAAGCTGTTTTGTAAGCTCCAGAAGAGCATCTGTAATTTGAAGACTATTCTAATTTGTACTTCTACTTGGACATTAAAATAACAGGGTATGAAAATCTCAGCAAAAAAAATGGGTGAGTCATGTATTTCCCATTCAATGTACGCGGAATTTTGCATTGTAAAAACAGTAGGATGGTCGAAAATAACGAGTAGGGATTCTTGGAGAAACACAGGTGGAACCACCTTCCATTGTACTATGTACTTCATAATAACATGGCAGAACAATGAACGTATTTTGGTAGAATGTTGCTTCGTGATTGGGGGAGTTCTGATGAAGGGGCAGCATCCCCTTTTTATACTTTCAATCAAAAGTATTTTGGAGCTTTCGATTGGCTTTGTCATAACTTACTACATTGCTGTCTCAGGCAAAAGAGAAGTTGCAATGACATGTTTCTTCCAAAGAAGAAATCAAATCAGAACTTTGCCGGTGTGGAAGGTCCCGTCTCACTTATTAACCAGCGAATAAACTTGAACTGTGCATATGCTTGTAAGTTCTACATTTTCCCAGCTGGTTTTCTGCTGGTTGAGTCATACAGTAAAGGTTTCTGCAGTGAGTTCTGTTTAGGAAACATATCTGACCCTTCTGAGCCACCTCTGAGCAGGGAGAACAAAGCTGAGGAGGCAGCAACATGCGTCCAAGGGCTACGGGAGCAGGAAATGCTCATTATTGTGTTATTATTATTATTTGAAAAAGAAGATGACTTCATCTTCCATCTGCCTTAAATCTGCTGTATGCTCCTAGCCTGTATTTTTAAGCCCATTTACTTGTGGCTATGCTTATTTTTACACGCTGCTAAGTGCCATTTTCAGCTTGCATTTCTCATTCTTATGGAGCTTGTCTGCCTTTTGCAGTGACATCCCCTTTGGCGTATGCACAGAAAGAAGGCACGAAGCGCTGGTGAGTAGAAGAGCATGTTTTATAGCTTGACCTCCTGTGACTTAGAAGTAAAAATGCTTGGACTCAAGGGACGCGCCTGCTGAAAGCTGCCTGGTGACCTTAGCCCAGCTCGGTGACATTCCTGCTCTTCACACTTTGTCACTGCAGTGGGACTGACAAAACTGTTCTTTTCCCTCCCCGCACTTGAGTTGCTGAGGGATTTTTGGAGCGGGTCTCTTGCTGTGCCTTTGCACAGCAGCCTCTGGAAGCGCCACAATGCACGCGCTCAGTGAGGGGGAGTTGCAAAGATTGATTGTTGTTGTAGGATAGTGCTGCTCTTTTTCTCTAACTTACCTTTATACATTGCATCTGACCACACCTAGAAAACATAACTTATCGTTAGGCACCAGGGTCTCCTTTCCTGCTTGCAGCAGAGAGATAAAAACTGAGCTCTTCATTCTCCAAAAGGAAAAATATTCATTCTGAATCATCCTCCTGATGGCAATGGACCAGATTTCAGAAGTCACCAACAGATTGAATTCCCCCCAGACCTACCCTTAGGATGCTGTAGGATGCCTTGGAAGTCTCCCGACCCATCACCTTCCTCCCATCCCTGAGTCAAAGCTCCATCCAAACGTTGAACTGACGATAAGAGCAACCCCAGAAAATCCTGTAGGCCTTGCTGCACGCACAAGAGAAGACGGGTAAGTCACGGCTGATAAATAATTGATTCAGATTCAGATTAGTTGAGGCTGGATCCAGCCCCTCAGTGCCTTATTGCCTTTGTTAAAATACTTTTTTGAGAGTAGAGACCAAAACAACACAATGATAAAGGAAAAGCCTGGAGACCGAACCAATTCTGCTGCCCAGTGTAACGTTCCTACAGTTATTTGGTAACTTGGCTTTCCTTGTACTGCGCCATGAGGAAGAAATAGAAATCCATTTTATTACTCATCTGCAGAGTCCTTATAATCCCATTCTGAACTATTCTGGATGTACCCCAAGGGCCAAGACAGGTAAAATGAGGCCAAAAATCCCCATCAGGCCCATTTCTCCCACATGTGTTTTCATTCCCACACTAAAGAAAGCTCAGTCTATTTCCTGGTGCACTTTCTGCTTCTTCTCACTGTGGCTGAAAATTAAATCAGTCACTTTACTCCACCACAAGTATGTGATCTGGTTACAGTATTGGCTCGTGTTTACTTTAGCAAGCAAATCACAGGGACACTCTAATCCTAGAGTGCTCCCATCAACATTTTTCATGTCAGAGTAAAAAATTAACCTCTAGACTTTTAAAATGGGTAAATATACATAGTGCACAACATGTGCTGTTCCAAAAGGTTGAGAGCCATATGACTGATAGATAATACTGTGCTTTTCCTGTTCCAGTTCTGTACTATGAAAAACTAAAACGTTTGAAAGAGAATTATTCCTATTTTGAATGTGGTAGCATGGAGTAAGCTCAGTCTTTGTTAACCTTAGCTTTCTGCATGCACCTAGGCTGGCTTTGTCCAGCAAAGTACTTACACTTGTGTTTGGCTTTGACTTCCAAGTGCTTCGAGTCTACTTCACATCTGAATATTTGCCAAACCACAGCCCAAATAAATAGGTCTGGGATGATCAGCAGAGTTCATCGGAGGGGAAATGCGTTCTCCTTTGTGATTTGCAGAGAACAGCTTGCTGGATGTGGTAAGAGCATCTTTTCCCTTTAAGAATATCGAGCATTAATCCTGATCAAAATCAGAAGAAAATGAAATGTGGATGACTCTAGGGAAAGATGATCCACATCAATCAAACCGTATTTGCCTTTTAACCGTATTTAACTATATTTACCCTACAACTCTAAAGAAATACCACTCTGATATTTGCCTTCAATCTCATAATAGCGAAGCCATAGGGAATTTTTTACTGACGAAATTTAGAAACCAGGAATTCAGCAAAAGTCCTGCCATTCTTGCAGACTTTTACATATATATCCTTTTTCTTTCTCAGAATCTTGTGCTGAAAATTTCTAGACAATGACTTCTATTTTGCAAACGCAGGGGAAAACGCTTGCTGCGCACCGATGGGAATTTCTGTCTTGTCTCCTATTTTCTGCCTGCATGTGTCTGCTGACACAGAGCAAACCGAAATGTGGCTTTGCTACAGTGCACATTCACAATTAGAAAGCAAAGCGTGCTGCGGGAAACTGAAGAATCAACACAATCCATAGAGCAGACCGCCCTCCGTAAAGTCAGAAGCTGTGCCACGAATGTCAAATCGAAATTCATCCCACTTAATTTAATTCAGATGAAATATTGTCTTCCCAAAGCCATGCAGCAGTTTCATCGCTACATACTCTTCCCTTTCTTCTGTCCTTAAATTGTTAAGAATGAGCCAAAGATGCCTATAGTCCTCAACTCCCTTATCTTTCCTCAAAATCATCTAATTAGCTTAAAAATGGAGGGACTAACAGCTGGCCAAGCGTGGCTTGTGTCCGTGGTTTGTATTCAGCAGCAATGTCGCCGTTCTCTGTGGCAAAGCCCTGCCACCCTCGCTAATGTTATCATTGATTTAATTCTATAGGAAGCCAAATTACCTTCAGGAGCACTTGGATGGAATTTGCTGCTCTCTGCTCTGAGCTGAGAGTCCGATCTGAGACCCCAGGGGAATAAAGCTAGCGGGAATTGTCAGTAAAACCAGAATAGCTCCTTTTCCAGGTTGTTTTCTTTATACCTGTATCCATTGGGAAAGAAGAGATTTATTATAAATCAGGTGGTATTCCCTGGCTGCACAGGGAGAGCATTGTAGCACCCTGAAGTTAGGTAGAAATCTATATGATAATTTATATCATAATAAATATTCTCTACAGGAGCAGGCTGAGCTGTAGATCACTTGTGAAGGCCACCAAAGCCTAAACTGGATTTTGGATACCTTTGTAGGAGGTCTTTGCTTAATCAGAACTTAATACAATAATGTATACGATGCCCGGTTGAAAACAGCTGGTAGTAATATGCTTGCAGAACCCAACAACATCCATCCAGTGGGCAATTTCTGCTCTCAGGATCTCTCTGGTGAGGCCCATGGAATGAGCTTTGTTGATCCTTGTGTGATTGCTGCTGGATCTGGGCCCACAAAAAACATACTGGATGTAGTTAGAGAAGGAGCCGGTTGGAGATTTTTCTCATGAGAGGGGTTTCCGTTGGAAATTGTCAGCTTCTCAAAACCCAAACTCTTCGTGGGAACACACGGACCATGTGCAACAAAAATGGTATTCCTGGTCACAGCAGCAGAGAGGGGGAATAAGACAAATAAAGAAAGAAGGGAAAAAATTCTTCACTATCCCAGAACTAGAAGTACGAGTGCTGATGATATTTACGTGAGATGCTGGAGTCCTGTTCCAGTGGTTATTTCATTGCAAAGAGAAATAACTGATAGGATGCTGTGGTGTATTTTGAGTATTTGAGAGGTACAAGATGAGCCTCCAGTCCTTCATCAAACTAGGAAAATAAGTTTTCTGTTGCTTAGACTAATGTTTCTGTATCATCTTCTCCTCATTACACATTTTTTTCACAAGCATATCAAACTGCTTGTTTGGTCCGGGGGGTCCTGGGGACAGCAGGGTGAGCATGAGCCAGCACTGGGCCCTTGTGGCCAGGAAGCCAATGGTACCTGGGGTGGGTTAGAAGGGGGTGGTCAGTAGGTCAGAGAGGTTCTCCTGCCCCTCTGCTCTGCCCTGGGGAGACCACACCTGGAATATTGTGTCCAGTTGTGGCCCCTCAGCTCCAGAAGGACAGGGAACTGCTGCAGAGAGTCCAGCGCAGGGCAACCAAGATGCTGAAGGGAGTGGAGCATCTCCCGTGTGAGGAAAGGCTGAGGGAGCTGGGGCTCTGGAGCTGGAGAAGAGGAGACTGAGGGGGGACTCATTCATGTTTACAGAGATCTAAAGGGGCAGTGTCAGGAGGATGGAGCCAGGCTCTTCTCGGTGACAACCAGTGACAGGACAAGGGGCAATGGGTGCAAACTGGAACACAGGAGGTTCCACTTAAATTTGAGAAGAAACTTGTTCCTGGTGAGGGTGTCAGAGCCTGGCCCAGGCTGCCCAGGGAGGCTGTGGAGTCTCCTTCTGTGCAGACATTCAAACCCGCCTGGACCCCTTCCTGTGGAACCTCAGCTGGGTGTTCCTGCTCCATGGGGGATTGCACTGGATGAGCTTTCCAGGGCCCTTCAACCCCTGACATCGTGTGACTCTGTGAGAAGCTGACTCCCCTGCTTATATAGGGACAGAAAAAGAATTAGCACATTAAAGACACATGGAGTAAAAATACTGAATAACAGGTGCTATCATCTACAGCACATGGACTTTTATGGACAAAATCAGTAGATTTTGTATCTTTAAATACTTGCAGGTTTAGACTCAACTTCTTTAGTGTTGATTAATCCCCACCTAAAATATTAGATAACTTGGTTACAACATGTGCAATGCGGAATAGGAATGAAAAGAGCACAGGTTCTATGTACAGTCACCCACAGCCATTAATTTCATATAATAACAAGGCTTAAATTGCCCAAAACAAGGGTTCCCCTTAGTGTTGTGAGGATGCCCACATCAGCTACATACCTAGAAGACAGAATGAGCAATTTCAGGAAGGTATTTAAAGTTTATTAGTTATTGTATAAAGCCAAAACCAAGGTGTTTTGAGGAATCCTCATAGCTCAAAAAAAGGCCATCTGGTGGCAGAGCTCCCCAGGGCTTTAAAAATAGCACGTCTTGTTCACAGACACAGTTTCTTACGCATTTACATGCTGATTAGATATCTGATTTGTTATGCGTTTCATTCTGGCAACTGCTTTGCAAAATTTAGGTGTGTGAGTTAAGCACTCATAAAACCACGTATGGACGTTGTTGTACATCACACACTGTATACAGGCAAAAAAATTAACATAACTAGATGGTTGTTGTCTCCAAGCAAAAGGTATTATTAACACAACTGGAACGTCTCCAGTTCTCTAACCAATCAAGCTCAGTTCCCATTGCTAATAGGATTTTGCTCATTTTAGAATCAGAAGCAAGACGTATCGCCATGACCAGACAATGCACACAGGACTGATACCGACAGAATGGCTTAGCTGTGTAAATGCCAGATATCAAATCCTTATCATCCCAGCAGGATTTGCTACAAAGTCTTCATCGTTTTTGGGTAGATATAACAGAATAACCACAGCGACCAAGATGATATTATCCTCCTCAATATGCATTTTTGTGTCAGAAAATAACGCTGGAGATAGTTAACACCATCGCACTGCAGCCACAGTTTGCTGTAATGTCTGAGTCCACGCTGCATTGTTCACGGCTTCTAATTGTCTTGAGCTGTCATAAACTGGTAGCATATATTGCTGGAAGATATATTAATGGGATAAAGATTTTCAGTGGGAGTTTGAGCAACTTAGGTGGAGAAATTCAGAGAGAACATCAATCCTACTTTTAACGAACAGCTTTTTTATACTATTGGTCTGGTTTTCCTTCTTTCTGTCCTTCTGCTGTCTGTCTCAGCATGTTTAGTTATAATTTGTACTGGACAGTAAAACTGTGCCGAAGGATGCTATGGAGAGTCCTTTTATTCCGTAGCACAGCAATGACTGCGATCAAATGCTGTCTCCAAATGCAGACTGAAAGCAATATCAATGGGCACCACACCAATACGCTTCCTGCTCTTAAAGCCCTTTACAACCTCCAGAAAGCTGCATGTTTTTCTCCATTAGCAGCCTCTGAACTTCTTTGATTTCTTAACTCCTTGTTTTTTGAGTGGTATGAGCAGGAATTTTGTCTTGTCACAGGCTTCTCTCCCTTACTTTTCGCCATGATCAAGCACTGAACAAGCCATGCCATGAAATATGCAAATGCTTTAGCCAAAATTTAATTAATATTGCATTTTTCCTGAAAGTCAGTTAAAATATCAGTGAGGAACACAGTGGTCAGCAGGCTGTGGTCAGCTGAAAGGAACCCTTGGACCATTTGGAAGGTTCTGGTCTTGGAAATATTGGACTCTCTCTCATTTTTCCTGATTTAATCACACAGTAGAAAATCACCCGTCAATCTGTGAACAATATAGTTGGCAGTTCCCCACTAGCGCAGTTACAATACACTGGGAGAATAATAAAACGCGGTTAATAAAATACGGTTCAGAGACGAGCATAATTATAATTCAAAAGACAAAATCCTCCACTCATACTGTTATTTATGAAGAGCCAAACTGTGAGACTGTGTTTCAATTATCCCTCAGTGCCAACGAGATAGGGAATAAATGAGACTTTATCTTAGCAATGCAGAGTAACGGCATCATCCATCCCATGGAAATCACTGCTGCAAAAGATGAGCCAGAGACCGAATGATGCGAAATCCGATGTGGGAGACTCTGGCAGGGGAACTAACCTGGATTTTGGGAACCAACAGGGTGAGGTGCTCCTGGCCATTCCTCTGTCACTTCTATGTGCCTCCAGGATGCTTTGGCTCTTATTCTCCCAGATTTAGCCAGGTTGAGGGCAGTAATGTGAGAAGTTCTGCTTTACCCAGGTTAAAAACACCAATCTCGACCTGTTGAGTGGAACAACATCATGAAAGTTATAAACTTTGATGAAGGATTTGATCTTGGACCGCTTGGTCCAAAAATATCGATCTCGACCTGTTCAGTGAACCAACATCAGTATGTTCATTCCAGGGAACACAGTAGACCACAAGATACACAACTCATTAGCTAGTCCTAAATAAGTGATTCTAAGCCTCAAAATAGTCAATATTAATAAGAAGCCCAGCAAACATTTCCTTTCCACCTGTGGCTGAGTCTCAGTGACATCCTTAAAGTAGCCAGAAGTTTTGCCCTCTTCCATCACTTCCAACCCAGCATTCGGTCTCATTTTCTTTTTGACTTTGTTGTTTCCCTGGGCTGCAAATTACAGCTCTGAGTCACACACTCCCAGAATTCCTATCAGAACCAGGATTTGGGAATTGGGTTTGTAAGGGAACAGCTGCTTTCAGTGAGAAGTCTGGGCAAGCTGGGCCAGATGCCACTTTGTTCACAGAGCTGATGTTGTGCTGGCACCAGGCAAATGTTCCCACCTTCACAGACGGGCACACTAAGTCACATCTCATCCTCCTGAGGTCTGTGGGAACTCTGCCACGGACTTCTGTGAAATCAGGTTTGTTCTCCATAGTGCTCTGGTGCTCAATCATGGGCCCCCTTCTGCATAAAGAGTGCACTCAATCCATTAGCTTCCTATAGACTTTTTATTTAATATAGCAAACGCAGCCAAATATTTATGATGATTTTGCAGTGGTGATTGCACAGACGACTCCTCTGTGGCCTAGGAGGAGCCTGCCAAAATATCATTATTGTTAATTAATCAAGTCTAGTTTGAGCCAGCTCCTGCTCCCACTGAAATTAATTGCACACATTTCAATGAATCCAGGTTCTTTAGAATCTGGCCTTCTTTCATGCTAAACTCCGTATTACTTTGGTTTCATTAAGCAAGGTTGCCTTTCCAGCAATTCCTAGGATTTCTGCGTTATTTTAGCAAGTTTCAGCAGGTCAGCTGTGAAAATCAGAGGCTAAGTTCAGTAAAGCTAAGTCCAGTAAAGCTAAGTTCAGTTACTTTTATGTATCGTATCTAAAGGGTTTTTATAACGTACCAGCCACAAAAGGGTTTTGTTTCACTCATTTTGAACTTGCTAAGGAAAGGTGCAGACATCAAAAAGCGCGATATATTACAGACTTGGGCCCCACTCGGTTAAAGAGTTGGGTCTGTTCCTGAATTTGGGCATTTGAGGTATAAATACCAATGCTTTTGGCCTCTGTGTTATTACTAATTGTTTTGGTCAAATGCTCTTGGTGTCGCTACTGAAGAATTTTGCTGAAGTCTTGAGAGTGCCACACTGTACCTCATCTCCCGTATGAGGAAAGGCTGAGCATTGCACTGGATGAGCTTTCCAGGTCCCTTCCAACCCCTGACATTCTGGGATTCTCATACGTTAAGAATCAAACACTTTGTCACAAAAATGATTATTGACTGTACCAGATCTACTTCTGAAAACCTGCAGTGATGATTATTTAGAGCTCTACAGTAACTGGAGCATTGCTGTTGCAATTGTTATGGTGGTTATGCAGTTATTTTCATTTCAGTTTAATCCAGAGACACCAAATGAAATCAGAGTCCATTGATAGGTCTTATAAAAAAAACCCCACAAGAATCCTGCCTAAGAGTTTGTAACTTAAAGGACTTTTCACATTATCAGTATGGCACAGACGTCTAAAGGAAGGTGAGTAAATGATTGCTCTTTACTACGGTTTCTCTAAGATACAGCCTCACTAATCCTGCATTTTACAGTATTTGTTTATTCCGTGTACTTTAAACCTTAGACATTGGCTAAATTTAAGAAGAATAATTGCCTTGGGTCCACTGGCTCCTTGCCTGCAGAAATTAGATCTATGAGCACAGGATTATCTGCTGCTGTCCCGGAGCTGCCGATGTTGAATTGGACACCAATATTCACAGATGGGACAGAGGGGTCACTTTTCTGTAAGAGGTGGGGAAAAAAGAAAAGAGAGGGTTTTTGGAAAACCAAGGACTTAAACCATCTATGAACAAGGCAGGAAATCTGAGGACTAAAAGATATCAAGCTGAATAAACATAAAGGATGTTGATACAAGAAGATGCTTCACTTCATGTTGATGGAGGCAATGGGCTGTGGTTTAGCACACTGACACTGATTTATTCCTTACCTCATTTCATTGACACGTGTATAATTACACAAATGGCTCTTGGAGGCAGAGAAGAGATTTCTCCCTGTCAGGGCTGAACAGATTGGCTCAATCACTGTCAATGGAATTGTTTCATTAACGTAATGATGTGAGAATTTTTCAGAACCTACCGCTAACCCGATAGCTGTGAGTTAGGACCAGGAGTGCTGTTGAGTGTGTAGTCTGTGCTTCCCTTACATGATTCTGTCACCCTCTCGTGACTGAAGTCTTTGAGATGGTATAAACAGCTCAATCTTTTACTGCAGGTGTAAAGCTTGGTTGTTTAAATTAGAAGATCCAAGGTTAAATCGCTGCTACAAAAGAAAGCTGCTGCACAGAGACATAGGAAATTATAGAAACATTAAAAAACAAGCAGACCTCTTCCAACAGAAGTAAATACTGTGGCTGTCAGGTACCTTGTATTCACAGCTCCCGAGGGATTCAAGTGTCCTATTGCTCAGACTACCTGGAATTGAACTGGGGAATCTACCACAGGGAAGAAATTCTGCACATGTTGCTTTAACACACCCTTGGCGTGCATTTCTCAGTCCTCTGCATACATAGCAAGGACAAAATATCTAATTGTCATGTTCATCCTTTTGTCCAGCTGTATTAGGTGGAAAAACCTACACACCTTGAGCACTGAATGAGCTGCTTGTAGGGAGCAAGCGGATCTCCGTACCTCCCTTTTCAAATGACCATGTGCAAACGTTGATTTTGAAAGACGTAACTGCTTTGAGATCTCATATTCACGACCTATTCCTTCCAGAGTCAGCCCTGGCAATTGGTTGGTCACAAACCATCTATTGCAGGCACTTTAAGAGCTCACTGTTCATATCTCACGCTTCAGCTCAGAGATCTTTGGGGATCGTTTCTGTTGCCTGGATGACCCACGTTCTCACAATGACATTAGCACAATGCAGAAATACGTTCTATATTTGACACGCTCTCTCTTTTCCCTTTTTACTGTCTTTCTTGGCAAAGCAAATACGTTTGGAAAGCAAACAAAAACTACTACCAGTGCCATGTAGCATACTGGCGTTGTTCTCTGTCAGTTGTTGCTAATGCATTAATTTTCTATAGTATTCATGTCGCACACACTGCTACCCTCCCGAAAGCAGCACACACCTGGGTACCACACATTGAAACACTGGTGGTAGAAAAGTGCATCAAGAGCCCTGCGGTCTTAGAGGTGCTTTGCACCCACCCAGTTGAGCTCTTTTGAAATAAATGTCCTCTTTTACTTATAAAGCACCTCTCCTGCAGAGAACAGCAAGTGCAAGGAATTGCTATTAAATCTTATATTTAAACGCCAAGGCATTCCTAGGTTGTACTGAATTATTTTCACGTTTCAGTAATTTATTGAAGAAGTTACTTCTGAAGGATTTTACTGTCAAGCAGCCAGCAGGACATAAGTTATCTATGGTTCCCTTCATGCCAAAAGATCCAGGGGGATGGGGGTGTTATGTATACATTTCCTCTTGTTTTATGGTAAATAATGTAGCTCACATCCTTGTAAGCGCTCAGATTTGGCCGAGTAATGTAGTATTCTGAAAAGCCAAGGAAAGGTCTGACTACACAGGCACTGCAGCTTCGCTCTATCAGAAAAGGGAGCATGAAATTGTTAAAACCCCTACAGATCACAGAAATAGAAAGAGTGAAGTTCGCCCGTGGCCCCTTGGCTCCAGTGAGCGTCCGGTGATGCCAAAGACTTGTCATCAGAACCGGCGAGAGGACATGGGAAGAGGACGCTGCTCCCGGCCCTCGCCGCCGCTCCAGCTCCCGCTGTTTGTGTCGCTAACTTCTCCTGGGAATTCGGACCGATAAGAAAAGTCGGCATGGTGCTGACACACAGCTCGTGCAAGTAAAATTAAATACCTGTTGGCGATACAAGGAGTAGATTTCCTCCACATGACAAACTACAAGTGAGCGGTCTCTTTAAGAACCACAGATTAATACAGTGAAATCATTTGAAAAGGGATTAGTAAATATTTTCACTCTGTTGTTCATGGAATCACAGGAACCAGTGCCTGAAGGCACATGGTTTATTTTCCTTGTTCCCTTTACGCTTTGCTTTTTTGTGAGAATATTTGCACAATTCCCAGCTGAAATGGACTTTGACACCAAAGTTTATTTTTCCAGTTTCATTATTTTTCACTGATGCCTTGATTTAGTTCTTACTCAACAACAGCCTAATTATAAAAACTCCACTGCAGTCAATGAATTGACATCAGTGCAAAGCTCAGTAGAACTGAGCCAGAACTGGGTTTTAAGGACCTCACATGGCAGTTGCTGAAGTCCATGGGAAAAGATGCTTGTTGGCTTTGACATGTTTTAGGTCAGGCTCAAAACAAAGCAAGTTAGGCCTGCCTAGAAGGGGGTTTAGGGGCAGCTAGAGAAGTATTACACTGCAGCCTGAGGCAGAACAGAATGGGAAACTGGAGATGAATGGATGAGCGACCTTTGTTTGAAGGAGTAGGGAAAAGGGTTGACTTATTTTCCTATCTATTCCAGTGTACTCCATCTCTCCACGCAGCTCTTCGGCTTCTCATATTAAAACCTTTTAAGACACTGTTCAATGAAGAGGGCCTGGTTCTCATGCTGGTAGTATTGAAGAATGATAAAGTGCATTTATATTTACTTAAACCACTTCCTACCAAAAACGCTTTGGTGTAACACAAATATCCCTTCAGCAGCTCCTTCTTCTGCTCTGTCAATTCAAAGTCTGTTCCATTCTTTCATCTCATACGACCCCTGACCATAGGCTTTTAACTCCATTTCATGCAAAGCTCTTCTGCGCAGGGGCTTGAGAGAAACTGAGTGCGAGCAACTTCAGTTTACAACTTAGATGTATTAATGGGTCATGTTGTGATGAAGAGTGCGAAATATTAGAGACTAAAATAGCTCCTATGATGATCTTTTGTGATGCCTTGAAGTTACTTTGCCGTAAACATATGCCTGCTGAATACTATTGAAAGAGTTTACTGCTGGTTCTCTCTTACTGTGTCAATTTTGCATTTATTGCAGAGAAAACTTCCATTTTTTTCCTTTGCAAATGGAAGAATTTCTGGACATTGTTTAATTTAAGTCTGTAGATAAATGATTCGATTTTGAAGTTGTTTTCCTTCATTTAGCCACGACTCTTAAAAGATGACAGAAATCTCTTAGACTCATGGCAAAGTGCAGAGTTAGAAGAATGAAGTGAGATAACCGCCTAGTTTTGAACCTTCTAGTGGATTTCTCAAGCCTTCATATTCATCTAGTTGACAATTTATTCCAAATAACAAGAAAAGCTTCCCCGCCAGTTTTCTATTTGAGACAACGCATTTTCCAGCCACTGCGGTTCCCAAAGATCAACAGGAATAAACATAAATTAATGGTTCTATTCTTGTTCTTGAAATGGGCTTCCTGCACCTCTCTAGAACAGGACAAGCTGTGGGATGTCTCCGAGAAGATGATTAAAGCATCTTCATATGGTTGCACTTAGACTTGCCAAAGAACTTGTAGAAGAGGTGTTGCATATGCCCTGGGAAGAATGGAATAGTTAATTTACATACTTTTTAAAGAGCTGTATAGAGATACAAATGGAAATGGTTAGGTCGCATGGATCTTTTTTCCCCCCATATTTACAGATACTGGTAACAACATATGGGAAAAACTGGGGTGTAATTCCTACTAATGCAGACTGTCCATAAGACCCGGCGATATAATGGAAATGTGCCAGAGCTTCTCTCTTCTTCTGTCTATTTCATTATAATTTGTTTTTAAAATATCTAATGTCGAGACAGTAGCTCTCAAATAATGGTATATATGGTGAGTACCACTTATTTTAGAACTGCATGTTTTGGGGACCATATAACCCCTATGAAAACAGCAAAACACCGTGGCAAGCCTTGGATGAGGTTGAATATTTAGCATCAAAAGACAGCTTACCTGGATTTAAAGAGAACCACGTATATTGCAACAAGGGCCAGGATACAGAGTCCCATCTGTGTCACACTCTAATTACAGCAGATGTCTCTTTGCGTCCAAAGAAAACCTCTTTGTTGGGTCTGCGTGCTCTTAGGGTGACAGTGTTTGTTTGGGGAAAGCTCAGAGGATATGAATCATTTGGTCTCTGCAGCTTTTGGCTCCGTTGGTTTATTAGAATGGAACCCTCGTGGGTCACAACCAGCTGTTCACAGCGTGGTATTAACCGATCAATAGTGAGTGACCCAGGAGAGCCAGGGCCATTCAGTGCTTTACACAGCGGCTGGAAGCATCTGCTGGTCCCACACGCACCATTGTGAAAGCTCTTTCTATAAATAATACAGATGAGCATCGTTACATCTCATTGTTAGCAGTGGCAAAATAGATGAACAGCTCCATCTGGGTTTTAGCATCTTCTCATATAAAAACAAGAGCTCTGAGGTCCCAAAGTACTCCAGAGGATGCTGAGCAACAACATGCCATGGAAATTGAAATGAGGCACTGGGGGTGAAGCTGAATTTCCTTCCTGCTTTGCTGCAAAACGCCTGCGGTTCTACAGAGGGTTCTGAGCCATTTCCCCACCACCACAAAGCTCTTCGTTTCACAACTGAACCATCAACCTCTATCGTTTTGGTTGCTAATGGCTGATAATCCCTTCTTACACTTATTTTTTATGAATTTACGTATAGCTTGACATTAAGCAAATTACCAATAAAAGACGTTTTTTACACTTAGACCACTAATGCAGAATTAGCTACAGTTACCTCACTGACTTGCTTTAACTTCCAAGGTGAAGTCTACATACACACACCAACAGAGGACAATTACTCAAACGCAATCATAACTACGAAGAATATAACAAAAGCTCATCTGAGTGCAAGCAGCAATTAAATGGAAGATAATATAATCATGTTTGTCAGGAATATTGAAAAACTTGCTAAAGGTCAAATAATTTGCTAAAGACTTCTTTTGTGATTCAATTAGAAGGAATTTAAACGGTCACTTCAGGATCTTTACTTTCAATCTTTTACTGAGTGCAAATAATTGCACCGGGCTGAACAATTTACATCTGCTTTCAGATATACTTACTATCCAGTTACTAAGAGATAGCACAGCACTGTATGATACCAAACAGCATTATTTGCATTGCTAAGCGCATTATTTAATTAACTATATTTTTACTGAAAACTGAGTTTATAACATATTCAGATATGCCACATCTATAGGTAGGAAACTTTTACATGGGTACTTTAAAGATGCTACGACAGGAGCTAAATCTTACTAAATACTTTCCATGAGCAGCAATGCAGTAAGAGCAGAGCTGTCTTCATTAGAAGTGTAGATTGGAGCTACTCGCATGAGTAGGATAGGCTGAGTCACTCATTTTTACTCGGTGACCACCACTGGTGTGACACTATCACCCCAGCTCTGTCCTGGGACACTTGAGGCACAAGATTGTTAAAACATGCAGGTATCTGCCTGTTGTGACTTCAGCTGCAATGTGGCTGGGGGAATCGTGTGGTCCGCTGGCTCATAAAATATTGAAACACAAGTTTGGAAAGCACAGAAGAAAACACTACTTGGCTTCCTATAGTATCTCAAGTTTTCTTGCTAAGGAATCAGAACCAAATGGCATGCCAGTCATTAACAAAATCTATACTCTTTTTAGCTGATGCTTCAGGCAAGACCATTCTGTCTAATGAGTTGCAAGAAGATGAAGCCAACAAACTTGCTTAAGAAGTTGGCGTTGGTGTTGCAAACCAGCTCAAGAGAGTTAGCAAACCAAGAGACGTGCAGCTATCCTTTCAATAATCGTTGTGTTCCTGGAAGCTCTTTTGCTAGCACAATAAACAAGAAACGCGGTGCCTCTTCCTGCTCAGATAATGGATACGAGTTTAAAAAATCATTTCACGGTGGATGAACAGCCAACTTATTTGTAGTTGTGCTATCATAGAGACACTGTAAGCCGGGAATCGAAATGGGGAGAGAAACAAATGAACGTCTGGGCAGCTTGTGCTTCTGTATTTGTTGCTTCTTCCGCAGACTTTTGCTTGAATTTGGGAGAAGCCTGCAACAAATGTGCAGGTTGCTATTTCAGCGGCCAATTAATATTTACCCCAATAAAGGGTCAAGTTAACGCAGTGTGGTTTGGGTTGGTTTCTGACAGGTTTAACCTTTCAGGAGTATAATTCTGTCATCTTCTCTCTTTACCCGTTTGTTTTTCAAATCCAATGAGACTGATTTTTGCTAAAAGTGGGTAATTTGGATCTCTAACTACAACCATTTTGCAGACATAACTATACTTGAAGCTCGCCTTAAGGTAGAATTAAATGGCGATTCTGGCTTGTGCATCCTTTGACCTCTTCCTTTGTAATATACATATATTTTTCTGCAGATAGGAGATCTAGACACTCAAATCCTACCTAACAAGAAAACTCCGAGTCAGCTGTTGGCTGCTTATCACTGCCTAGGGAAATATTTTAATCAACATTATATCTGTTGGTTTTGAAAGCACCTTGTCCTAGTACCGCAGTGAATTAACTTCATTGAACGGGTTTAATTATTAAAGCCCAGAGGGAGAACTGTTGAGGGTTTTGAGTAGCCATCCAACTGTAATCTCTTTGTTTCCAATCTAATAAGGCAACAAAGGGAAAAATATCACAGTCTAATTCATTTCAATCTGTTACATTTTGGGGCTGAATACAAACAATCAGCTTTGGGACCCAGCTATAAGCATCTGAATTGTTATTTGTTGCTTGTGTCTCCGTACTTTTGTGCCTTATCTCATTTCTTCCTTCTTGCTTGGATGCTTGAGGTTCTTCCCTGAGGTTTAGTTTACACTGGAATGTGGGGGTAGCCACAAGGTGATAGAAAACTCATAAGACTGTGGGATACACTTAGTAAATATTGTATTCTGGCCTTTGTAAATCAAATGGAACGCACCTACAATCTATTCTACCAAAATAGGTGGCCTAGTTTAATATGTATTACTAATAAATACTCTGGAATTGTCCAACCTCAATCCTTTGATTATCAAGTCTTGAAAATCTTGAGTTTATCAAGACCATTTTGTTAAGAGAAATAACCAACCCTCTCAAACTTGAGTGCCGCTAGCTCCGCTAATGCTGAGGGTGATTAGCACCGGCCATCAGAGACATTCACATTTGGGATAATTGGATGATTGGGACCTTGCCATGGCAGGAAGATATTGGAAGCGAAGCTATAAAACACAGTTGCTGTGACAACCTCTGTGAAAGATTGGAGAGTGCTGGGATGGCCACATTTCAGTCATTAGTCCACTAGAGCCATCTGGGTTTTATGCTGATAAATGAAAATAATTTCATCCCTCTCTGGCAGAAAAAAGACCTTAATCATACAGAAGAGCAAAGAAGGATTTCTGTTGTCACGACAACATTAAGGCAACACAACTTATTTGTTTTAAAACTCAACAACGAATATATAGCGTTTAGGTAAGTGTGCAGGATAGTCTGCCAAGATAAGACCGATGTGTCACGATTTGTTAGGCTGATAGAAGCTGATGACACACAGCAGTGACACATCAACCAGGAATACTTCTAAAGACGCATTTGCCTGAAAAACGACATCAGACTGTTGTTAGCGGAATGTAACTCATTAATATGTACATCATGCACCCATGAGTCAATGCAGAGTAGAGCTATTAAGAGCTAAATATATTTTACTATGAATAGAAGACCGATCCATACCGCTCTCTCCCTTACAGCAATAGTTTGATATCCTATTCTGGTGGCATGTTGCCATTTGACGTTCACAGCAGCAGGTGTGTGAGTGACAGATCGACTGGCCGTAACTTTTAGTCTTCTCCAGAACTAATATTGAGCTCATTAATATAGTGAAAGGGCTGACAAAAGACTCAAGATAAGAATCTAAAGATCACAGAATCCCAGAATGTGAGGGGTTGAAGGGCCCTGGAAAGCTCATCCAGTGCAATCCCCCATGGAGCAGGAACACCCAGCTGAGGTTCCACAGGAAGGGGTCCAGGCGGGTTTGAATGTCTGCAGAGAAGGAGACTCCACAGCCTCCCTGGGCAGCCTGGGCCAGGCTCTGACACCCTCACCAGGAACAAGTTTCTTCTCAAACTTAAGTGGAACCTCCTGTGTTCCAGTTTGAACCCATTGCCCCTTGTCCTATCACTGGTTGTCACCGAGAAGAGCCTGGCTCCATCCTCCTGACACTGCCCCTTTAGATCTCTGTAAACATGAATGAGGTCACCCCTCAGTCTCCTCTTCTCCAGCTCCAGAGCCCCAGCTCCCTCAGCCTTTCCTCACACGGGAGATGCTCCACTCCCTTCAGCATCTTGGTGGCTGCGCTGGACTCTCTGCAGCAGTTCCCTGTCCTTCTGGAGCTGAGGGGCCACAACTGGACACAATATTCCAGGTGTGGTCTCCCCAGGGCAGAGCAGAGGGGCAGGAGAACCTCTCTGACCTACTGACCACCCCCTTCTAACCCACCCCAGGTACCATTGGCTTCCTGGCCACAAGGGCCCAGTGCTGGCTCATGCTCACCCTGCTGTCCCCAGGACCCCCAGGTCCCTTTCCCCTACACTGCTCTCTAATAGCTCATTCCCCAACTTACACTGGAACCTGGGGTTGTTCCTGCCCAGATTCAAGACTCTACACTTGCCCTTGTTCTATTTAATTCAATTTTTCCCTGCCCAACTCCCCAGCCTGTCCAGGTCTCTGGATGGTAGCACAGTTGATTCTTTTGTATCAAATAGCTTATCTTGAATTTATTAACTTCTAGTACTGTTGAGCAAACACAAGGAGCATTTACTGTAACTGCTTGCAAAAGGTGACTGCCTGAGAAAATTGAGGAAGAAAATATTCCAGCACCACCAAGCAGGCAGAAAGGCAACAATCCAAACTCAATTTCAACAGCCACAAAACCTCAAATGTGAGAAGTGGGACTTGTAAGAGTTTCTCCTCCCCTTAACACCATTTGATCTCCCGTCCTGGTGGTTCTGTCCCCAGAATCCCATCTCCATGAGATGGTTTCTGTGGCCAGTAACTGCACAATATCTGCAGCACTAGCAGCTCCAGGTCAAAGAAATACAGCTTTGCCTTTTAAAAGAGAGATTGGTCAAGTCAGCATTAACCTTTGCAGATGTTTTTCTATTTCTCTTACAGATAGATTTAATAACCGTTTTAAAAAAAATGATCTGTGGCCTTTGAAGAAAAGGCCTGGTGAGACAATTACATTAAAATAGAACTAAAATGTTTCCATCTTTCCCATGCTCTAATTGAGGTCATCAGAGATCCCCCCAGCCAGGAAATTGTTGTTTTTCCTTTATTATCTTCCCACAGAGTGGGACAGATAATAGAAGCTGTAGGACCTTCCATTTTGAGCCAAGTTAGAGTTCTTCACTTTTTGTCTGTGTTTGTGCATCTTTATCTATTGATCGCAAAGGTTACCAAAGTCATTAGGTCAGATATGTGTATTGCAGAGATATATGCAATGACTTGGATGAATGTCCTAATTAGCATTTACCTGCCTGGGAAAGCATTAATAAAGAGCGGAGCTTACTACATTTCGTTGAACCAAACCTTTTCCTGTGAATTTGCCTGCTTAACGTGTTAGCACTTGGAAGCGGCACAGGAAACCAAATAATTTACAGTTCATTAATAACGTTAAGTACCTTCTGCCGTGGGTCTGCTTTCTTTCATGTCCTGCTCACCACCAGCTTGGTTCTGTTGTGAATGAAGATCGCATTTCTCAGCAGTGATTTCCGAGCCTCTAGAGCTTTGCTGTTGGAGGTCTCAAATCAGCCCTGCATCCGAGGGAAACAGCAGGAGGTCTGTAAGTCTTCAATCCTCTGATTTTACTACTTCGTTCTCTCTGAATGGCTGTGCTCGTGACTATTTAGCATAAACTTAAAAAGGGATCTTGTTTAGGAGAAACGCACTTAGTCTAATTCATTACTCAGTGCAGCCTTAGCTGTGTTGTCCCCTAAAGAGTTCCTTGCTGGAACAGCTTAAAGAACCACGTAAGAAAGAGTTAAACCACCCACTTTGACATTATCAGTAGCCTCTAAGTGCAAGAAGAGATTTGCAATAGATTCTTTGTCTTTTTATCTCATTCATGCATTTAAAATATATATTCCTTTGTCATCTCGGCTCATCACCGCTGCCTTACTGGTAAATCAAGTGCTGCCTTCTTACTGTTGAATCTCAAAAGATATCTAAGTTGCTTGAACAGTCCTCTCCTCTGCAGCTGCCTCACCTGCAATAGCATCTATCCATCCTATCAGCTATCTCCCTACCTGATATGGAGTTTTCTGCTAAAAACAAAGAGAAAGCTGCAACTTCAGCTTTATCAGAGCAGATTTTGTAGCGGACTGGGTTTTTTTTCCCCTTTAAACAAACTCTGTTTTGTAAGGCAGAGAGAATTCCAATTACAAGAACATAGAGAAAGTCCACAGCCTCTCAACAAAACCAGTAAGGTTTACAGGTGCTACTGAGAATGCTTAAATTAAACAGAATCTTTTCAGCCCCTGAGATTTTTCTGCACTGATTACACCCATCCCTATGAAATCTAATGGACTGCGCAATATGTAAAGTGGCACAGTAGTATTGAAGAGTATGCGTCTGGCATTTAAAACATAATTTCCCACTTCTTACGTCAGGTTACTGCCTCCTCTTTTCACTTTGTCATACCATGGGGCTCTGGTGTTCAAGATGATGATAAAGTAGCTCATCCAAGAGGCTGCCAAGTGAAATTTTAATCAAAGGCCTTTTGTAGCTGAACGACTGGCTTTGTTAAGTGATCAATATCTATTGAGAGAGCCTAGAAGAAAAATGGGTCTCTTTGCTTTCACAAAGGAAGAAGTTATTAAAAGTTATTAGAACATGGGCCAATTTGCCCCTCCAAGGAATATGGACCCAAACTGAAATAGAGACATTGGCTGAAATCACCACGCACCCATTTTCAGACCTCTTCTTAGGTCTGCACTGCTAATTAGGACCTGAATATGAACAGCCTGTTGATATCTGATACCTCAGGAAGGAAAAAGCTCCCACAATTACAATTATGTGTACCACATAACTTGTTCTCTGCATTTTTTTACTTAGCTATGCAATGGGCTAAAGAGAGACCATGCTAAAAGCATCTCTGGAAATCCAACAGACAGGGGTAGAACGGTGAAAGCGCTAATTAATATGCTTGTTTGGCAACATAATGATTAGGATGCACCACCAGTAAGTAGGAATCTGGAACCAGATCGCAACAGAATAGGCAAGGAAGGGATACTGAGAGCAGGAATGGGCTATAGAGGATCTTACCGGAGTTAACCGGGAGATGATGCCAAAGGAATGTCCCCTCAGTCCTGAAAATGCCATGTTCTGCAACTTCGTTTTGTGGGAGCAGGTTCCTGACCCCCGTCCGCTTCAGGGATGCCCCTTCCAGAAACACTGTTTGCGAGGAAAATCATAAAGATCGGTTAATGCATTGCAGAGCATGGAAGAAATCAGTGACAGAGAAATCTGGAGGCCTCTATTCCCTTCTGTGCCTCTCCAAGATCCCTGTTCTCTCTGTTTTCAAGTGGGTGAGGAAAATAGCAAAATGCATGTATGTACAAGTTTCTCCTTCGACATGTTTCTGATGTTATATGCACATTTACATACATCACCTATGCAATTAAACACTTTCCCTCTTCCTCGAGGAATTTCTATCCATTCTCCATCAGCACAAATAATTCAGCGTATCTTTCCTATCCTCCTCTTTAAAATATTGACAATTCATCCTAACACAGCATGGTTTCATTCACCATGTATATGTAGCACATCAGAACACCAAAAACTCAAGGAAGAAAATGGGTTCAGTCCCAGGAAGATGTAAAGATCTGAGCTGTGACCCAGCCAGACCTTCCCTTGAGAGCTCAGGTCAATATTACTGAGCTTTGCAGCTTTTTGCTGGACCCCACTCCAGCAGCACCATCCAATATCCTATTTCTAATATTTTGGGGGATGGCAGGAACATTTTTACTGAGTAGCAGGTTGATACACCAGCCAAGTTATTTTACAGAGAACAAAAGCCCAGTATTGCTGAAGCTGCATTTATGTACTTTGCCAACAAATTAACTAAAGGATCCTTAGATATATTGTACATACTATATAAATGTGCTACGAATCCTTCTGTAGGCAGAAAAGCTTCAGGTTTTCACAGTTCTGTTCCACTTAACATCAGCTTCTAAAAACATAAATTTGAACCAGAGAAGCAAGCAAGCGATGGGTAGCGTTGCTTTAGAAATCCATAGTTATTCCATGTAAACTGCTGTTTTTTTGCAATCCAGCCTGCTCCTCTCACCCCAGGATTTCCAAGCCTGCCTGGGTTTTTCCATTTGCTCAGCACACAAAGGCTCTCCCTTCTCTTTGCCTCAGGGTATGCTGGAGGCAGAGCGCAGGACTCCATAGGAGCCTGCCCGTGTAAGCACCATTTGGGATTTGGGAGCATCGCTGCTGCATGGCAATGAGGTTTGCTTTTGAAGAATGCTCAGAAAAACTGAATTCACCCAGGGTTAAACCACAGGCTTTTTAAAACTCGAACTAAACAGCCCTCGCTGACCCTATGCCCTATTACGCTTTCTCACTGTCTCATATTAATAAAAACGGAGCCACTCCGTGCTCCGTCCAAGACGGGAGTCCTCGGGGTAAAGGAAAACCAAGCCAGCAATGTATGTCTCAGCTAAACTCCGGAACCAGTTATTTTCCCTTAGATCTAAAAACACATAACTAGAGTGGACCACATTGTGCTTTGACCATCCGCTCGCCCCGTGCTGTCAGCAGAGCCCCATTTTGATATCAAGGCGTCGATCGCCAACGTGCGAACCAGTGCTGAGGGAGCAGCAATTCCCTTGTTCCACCAGCCGTCTCACCACTCACTGTTTTCTGGTGTTTCTGCCCAAACTGAGCCTGGGCAGGTCTCGATAACCATCTTGCTCGTGCGCTTTCTGACCCTAATACTCTGAGTCAGACAAAACAGTGTTAGGAAATATCTTTGAGTGTGGAACAAAATACTGGGACAAGCCTAAAACGCCGCTTTCCTGGTAAGGCAGGCTGATGCGAGTTCGCTGCTGTGTATGGCTACTAACCAGAAACCCCATCATTCCCAAATATACCAGTGCCTTGAGAGGGCCTTTAAAGCAGCAATAAACTCATGATAACGGAAAATGGATGCATTGTTTTTCTCTCTTATATGCCTCATGGACATCATTTAATCCCTTTCCTACAGTGAAACCCGCACTACAAAACCAGAGAAATTCAAAGGAAATGAATGGATTCAGCCCCTGCGTGACTGCAGAGCGTTAATATTTGTGCTTAGCTCCCTGCTTAGATTGTTTTTCACCTAAGGAGATATTGAGTGTAATAGCCAAACGCTGTTTCAGAGCAGGCGAGGAGCATTGCTCCGGATGAATCGCAGTCTCGCGGATCACCACCAAAGGAGGCAGACTTCCTAAGAAGGAGATTTACAGACGCGCTACCTTGTTGTGGCAGGCTACGTGCCCGGGATGGCCAGCGTCCTAGTCGACAATAAAGACAAACGTCCTATTTTAGATGGTGAGATCGGCTCCCGTTGGGAGTCATTGAACTCTCGAGATGCTTTATAACCAGCAGCAAAATAGAGAATAAACCGGAGGGAATAATGCTGGAAGCAGAGCTGGGAGATGCCGTTGGTGCTCTCCATCTGTGCTTTTTGTGAACAAACGGGCAGCTGTAATCCTTCGTGACGATGTCGCCATCAGGATGGCTCTTTGGGCAAAAGGACTGATTTTTCCCTTAGGTGGCAATTTCAGGCTGCCGTTTCCAGCACGTGCCTGATGGTTTGCAGCAGGAAAACCATTTGGGAACGTCTGCGGAGCCAAACGTGTCCCTGCTGCCCATGGCTGGGCACAAAACCAGCGTACTAGAGAATTCAGAACCCACCACAAGCTCTGATGGGTTTTTTCTTCCAAGACAGACTTCTCATTTGTAACAAATCATACAAACCGAAGTGAATGTGTAAACCTGAAAGCACTCGCATTGCACCTCCACTCCCCCATTTTAACACCTTGGAAGCATTTTAATTGTTTCCCCTTTTCCACTTTGTTCTTTTCTTAATGAAGCTACAGAGAAATTTTAGCTAACCGCAAACAGCCAGCTTTTTTGATGTTAAAGCCTTGCAATGGCCTTGCCAGCTAAACGCAAGCGTAACGTTGTTTAAAGCAAAGAGATTCCCGCTACGCCACTTTGCATAGAACAAGCCGGCTCGCTAAAAATACAGACATTTCAGAATTACGGGCGCTTGGTTCCCTGCTCTCTGCGAATGGAGCGAGTCGGCAGAACCAAGCTCAGACCTGCAGGTCTGGGCAGCAGGGCCATAGAAGTGGCTGCTGGCGTGTGGGGGCGAAGCAGCCAGTAACGAGATGGATGATATAAATAACAAATTACAAAGCAGTCCTGAGTATTATAATATATTGTCAGCTTTGTTATGATAATAACACCACGCAGATACTTAATCTAGTTTAAGAGTAGCCCTAAAGATAATTTTAGCTCTGTTTTACAACCGGTGTAGATAACTTACTCAAAACAGAGAGCTCTGCTCTCCCCATCCTCAGCCCTGCACCTAAGCCATAAATCTTTCTCTTCCTATACTGCTGTAGCATTATTTTATCTTCATCTCTAAGAAACGCCACGTTTGTGAAATATATCATAGCATATGGGGAGAAATAAATACAAGTACACATCCAAAGAGTAAGTCTAGCAGCAAATGTCCCTTATACATTGCCAGTGTTCCTCAGCACTGAATTTAAAGGCACCGTATTGACTGTCACAGGTCATCGGTCTGCATGGACCAGCTGCTCGCAGTCTTGCTGAGAACCCGAAGCAGCAGCAGTTTTATACGTGACCATGGACACGTGGCATTAACAAGAAAGAAAAAGCCAAGGGGATGGAGCAGAAGGTTGTTTGGGATGTCATTATTTAATCTCTGCGACCCTGGTTCCCCCCCTAGTGAAATAACAACGCTTTCCTACTTCACAGGTGCTGTTTGGCTTCATTCTCTATATCTCTAATGTGTCTTTTCCAGCACAAATGTTTGGGCCCATGCTGCTGTCTGTGCTTTAACCTCACAGCTCAGTCTATTAGGTAATTCCTAGACGCTCAGTACATACCGATCTGCCCTCAAGAGCTCAGTTCTACAGGCGTATCGAGTGCCAATAAACAGGAGAAGTTTTACAGCGTGAAAACATGAATCCCGTGTTTGCTCAATGAGAGAAGGCGTAAGAGCTTGGGAACCATGTGAACGCTGACCTGGCTGTTTGTTCAAAGCACCCGTGGAGCTTGAAGGGACCAAAAAGTCAATGCTACAGCAGAAGGGCTTTGGTTTGCCTTGTATAGAAGTAAAAGGAGGACGTTTCCCGACGCGGCTGAATTTCTGGCTGGCACAGAAATGGAGGGGCTGGCAAAAGAAAAGCAATGAACATCAGATCCATCTGCTTAGAATTAGCTTCTGAGTTTACGCAATCCACCAGGCAGCCGTAACGCACAAAAGGAGAGTGAAACCAGGTGAAACATGAATTGCAGCTGACCAGAACATTTTCAGCCCAATGGAATTTTAAAAGCAAACTCCCTTGCAATGAGGTTTTAGTTTTAGCAGGTTTTGTCAAGCAGAAGGTTTTGTCCAGGGCTTTGTGTTTGGTTATGATTCCTGAGCAAGCGGGCAGAGCGGCATCAAAGAGCAAGGATAGATCCGCATGAAAACACATTTTGTCATCGCGAAGGAGACAGCCCGATGTCATTCGTTCTTGGAGAAAGATTTCCCTCCTGTTCTAATGCGAGTTGAAAATGAAATATGAAAGCTATAACAAAATGGATTTATCCTCCCCCACTTGGCTCCAATGAGAATCTGTTTGGACGGAGGTCAGGAAGGGGGTGACATATGCACCCAGGTCCATTTGAAGTCTTCAAAAAGTGAATTTCAGTGAATTCTGCTAAACGTTAGCGACCACCAGGTCCCAATCTAAAGCCTCCAGTGATTCAGAATGTACTTTTTGGACCAGAGAAGAAATTAGCAGAGCTTTATTCCTGCGAGAGGGGTCACTGCACAAATGGCCGTGAGGTTGGGGAGGTTCCTCTGGCACCAACTCACTGATGTGTTAAGTCGCTCTTTCTGCCTGAATGTCCCTTGATGTCACACACGGATGCTGCACATCTTTCCAGTTCAGCGACCCATTCCTTTCTTAAGGGTTTCCTGCAAGGTGTCCTAAAATACCCTTCATGCAGGTTTGGAATTGGCATCATGCAAAAAAACCCCATATTCGCTGCTTAGTATTCATCTTTTATTATGTTTTTAAGACCATGCATCACTCCAGACACTCAGTTTCGGAGAGAATTGCTGCAGTTCTGGCCAGTTCTGATGACTGGAGAGTTTTGTGGTCTGGTGTGCTGTTGAGAGTGGGAGGACAAAACTGCAAGGAACAACAGTTCATTTCTGGTTTCTCCATCATCAAAACATCTATAGTTCAGTTCTCCTACATCGTGCTGAACAAAAGGAGGAAAATCCAGTTCTACAGCTCATTTCATTTAAAAGAAAATGTGGCTTTCACAACTGATTTTTAAGGTTCATAAGAGCCCCTGCAGGAAGCGATCAAGTGCAGATAATGCGCACAAAGAAGTGCTGTTCCAGCCCCTGAGATGTGGATTATTTAACATGATTTTTAATGTATTCCAAGGTAATACTACTTGGTTAGTGTTAACACTGGGAAATCAGCATGGTCCTTTATTATCCTGAATATTGGTTTTGTAAGGAAGTTCATCTGCAGAAAAGCACGCTGTGAGTATTACTGATTCTTTACCTGATTAACTGAATTAATGAACAGGGTGGTTTTTTTTTTCCCATTTATCTGCTCTTCCTTTCTCACTTTCATCTCTTTGCTCAAATGAATCACTGTTTGAGCCCCAGTGTGTTAGAGCACTGTGAAGATAAGGTTCAGCAACAGCATGCCCCAGCTACCGGGAACTCTATTATTATCATTATTATTATCATTATTATTATTCTCCTGAGCAAACCTGGCTCCAGTATTAGGCAAGAGGGACATTTTTTCCCCTCAGGATCTGCTAAATCAACAGGCAAATAAGCAGTAAAAGAACCAACACTCCCTATACACACTTCCAGAACCACACACTTACTTTCTAAACTCAAATCCCTCCTGCGTCATTGTTCTTTGCACAGGATTTTTCCAGCCTAAGAGATAAGAACTTCAATTAGTCAGCAGTTAGTCTCCGAATTTAGGTACTTAGGCCTGTGAAATATTTGTTTCTATTGCCAAGAAGCAGTTAGGCACCTAAAAATAAGAGATGTGACCACATCCTCCACCTCCCCATGCCATGTTGAGTTTAGGACAACGTTCCATTGTGAAATCCAGCAGTGGAGGTTGGCCGCTCTGACACCGAGTCACAGGAATTGTGCCTATTGTTTGCACATGGAAAATCATTGTGGTTCGAGTCCATTCTTCAGAATAGAAAGAACATCGTGCCCCATCTTTCTGCCAAAAAGCAGCGATGGGTGGCACTGATGCCAGCCAGCCTGGGAAAATCTGTGCTCACCGGGGCCTGGTTTTAAGGTAAGAGAACAGCCTGAGAAGTTCAGATCTACACACACTTGGGTTTTGAAGCTTTCGGGCACGAGGGTTTTCTAACACAAGGATGTGATTAGGAACACGACTTGAATTGGTCCTCCCCAATGTGAACTGGGGAAACTGCTCCAACTGAACAGGTGTAAAAACACTTGGTATTTTGGTCACAATCACAATCCTGCTTCTACTGCCCCACCCACAAAACATCCCATCCCTCTAGAAAATAACCTATTCCTATTCAAGCGGAATAGCTTCCCATTCCTTTCACACGCTTAATTAGTATTTACTATGTAGTCAAAAGCATCAGTGACAAAAATATATATATTTTCTTGTACTTGCGCTCTTTTCTTGGAAAACCTACCGCTTTTAGTTCTACTTGGGTCTGGAGAACAACGAACAGCACAACACATCATTTCTTCTCCGTAAAATGGCTTTAGGGGGTAATAAACAGCCCATTCCTTTTCATTCTGCTTTCACCCAAGTACTTAATCATCTCCCATTTTAGTTATTTAGTAATTTCCACTACAGTGAAAGATGCCAGAAATAAGGGCTCTGCTCTTTTGAACTTTAATTCCTCAGCATGGAAATAGTGCGAGAACTTTTGCCACAGCCAGTTTTACAAACAGGTGTTCCAGGGGGCTCAATTGTGTGCAATTAATTAAGAGCAAGTTCTTTAAGTCCTGCTCCATCACCTTCATGTAAGACCATTCCTTGCATTGAAGAGCTTCTGAGACTAATTCAATAATTCGTCCTATTTCTACCTCACTTTCTAACCTATAAGACGTTAAAACCAGACACAGAACCTTATGAATCATCTATTTGGGTCCCTATTTTGTTACACGATTGCTGATCACGTAGCACCTAGAAATTCTTGCTAAAAGCTCAGAGTTGTGCTAAACGAGCCCAGGGTAATTTTACTATTATCCTCCTACATTAAAAATGAACACTGAGTCATGGAAAAAAGCATTTAAAGAATATAAATATTTTCATTTATGTTCCCCCCTGTGTTGTTGAACACGAATATAAAAGACTTTTCTACTTTGTATACAAGTTTTCCAGCGACACAGGCTCTGGACATCAATAAAATGTTGAAATAAAGTCCTTAACATGTACAAATATTTTGCTTTGCCGATCTCATTACCATTCCTGCCTGCTGGTGTTTTAAGTAGAGTTTGAAAATGTCAGGCGGCTGGGAGGGTTTGTTTGGGTTTTTGGGCTTCGTGTTGTTCCTTTGTTTTCCACGAGATGCTAATTTGCGGTAATTGTATTACGCAGTCGTAAGAGCCTGGCTCTGAGCAAGAGAATTATTGGTGTGTGTATTTTAGTAATAACAATTAGAGAGGCAGAATAAGAGAGAGGAGAAAGAACACATTACTAAAGTGCTCATGTACTTAGGGAGAAAGCTACAGCTTGCTGTTTAGGGGAATCAAACTCCATCCGTTATCTTCATAACCTTTGAGATACACACCGTACATCTCTACAGACAGCATTAATTTGAGGCAATATATAGAATTAAAAGAAGAAACAGGTAGTGATTTTTGTTTTACTAGGCACATGGAAGCTCTTAACTCCTTTTGTTATTGGAGGCTCTTAAGAGAAAGACCCAACAGGAGAGGAAAGAAATGAAGATCTTTGTTGTTCATCTTACAGCAATACCTTGATACCTTAATTAGGAACACAGCGTGTTCCTGAACTAAACTAAAAGGCGGCCCCGACCTCATGTTGCTTAAGACATAACACAGCAGATGGGTAACGGAGCAAACAGGTGTGTCAGGAGAAGGGAGCGAGTTTAGCCCAGGCAAAAGAAGCCACAGACATGGCTCATCATCTATTTGGCCAGAATCTTCAGCTGAGGGCTTGGAAAAGGTTAAAGCTGATCTCGCACAGGTGTGACGTTGATTGTCTGCTCATCCGTAGATGCACGGCCTTGCGCTACAAACGTCTCTCCCCTTAGAACACGCCGTGCTGGCCACTGCCTGACAGGCTCCTAAATTAGATGGAGCACTGATTGATTCTGGCGCGGTAGTTTCTACCCCAAAGAGAAAGGGTCCAGTAAGCTCAGCAGTCACGTTTGTGGAGCTGCAGCTACTGAGTTTGACTGGAGGGGTTTTGGATGCCGTCTCTGGCCATGCCGGCGCTGCCAGCGGAACGCGGCTGCCCGGAACACGCTGCCAAAAGCACTCGCTGTTGCCACATCGCTTTCAAAGCTGCTGACTTCTGCTGCCATCAGCTTGGGCCCCTTCCATTGCGAGGGGATCTCAGACAAAACGCAGCGATAGCAAAGAGTGGGTAAACGCCTACGGAAATTCCGATATATTATTAACATAGTACATCCTTGCCCTAAAGCACTTTCTCTAACATTGCTAGCTGGAGATGGCAGTGGATGAAATGAGCTTTACATTTACAGTCTCAAAGCACCACAGGCTCCTTGTAGATGAGAGGCTCCATATATCAAATGTAACTTATCGTTATGCTCTAAGCTGCTTGGAAGATTACCTGGACAAAAGCTGCTGTTTGAGCACAGTAGGGAGGTGAAGGCTTAGCAGAGATTAAAGAATTATATACGAACTCACAGAGCAAGAGAAATCCAGCATGGCCAACGCAAGACACCCTAAGCTTGGACGACCAGCTCACAGCAGGATGAGGAGACAAATAAAGCTCACAGTGACTTTAAGAGAACATTTCTGAATAAAGACAGCATTTCTTCCCCAGGGTTTTTCAGAGTCACGCTTCTCTAAAGCGGTCAAGGAATTTGCTGCACTGTGTGCTTTGGGTGGAAAAAGAAAGCCCGCAGGCCTGCCGTCAATGCTGAGGCACAAGACTAAGCCTAAATCTAGTTGAGATCTGGGAAAGATAAAGCAGCGCACTGGTTTTATTTCTGTAACGGTGATGTTATAGGGATTGCAGTCAGGGCTGCTGTAGGAAGATGTGCCACGCAGAGCTGTGGCCCTAAGGACAGTCCTGCCTTGCCAGAGAAAAGTTGGAAGGAGAAAGGGAGATGGAGGGAGATGCTTTGGGGAGACAAACCAAGTCAGTAGCACGAAGGCAGGTGTTGCAGTACATTGGATCTCATTGCTTTTCATGCGGGGACAGGCAGCAAACAAAAATCTGAATGAAGTTTCTAAAGAAGACAGCCGTGATTTAGACACAACTTCAACTCCCCCAAACTATTCTGCATTATGAAGATTAATGTTGAGCTAAAGCAGAGAAAATTGGCGTGAACTCACAAGAGAAAAGCACCAGTAATATCATGGGAAAGGACCCGGTTAGACACAGGAGGTAAACAAGAAAGGGGGCAGGATGAAAACAGAAGTAGGCGCTCATCTCTGGATAGATTCATTTCAGCAGTAGGGAAAATGAATCTTCCTGAGGCCAGAAAATAGCCCTGTCCTCTGCATGTGGTTGGACTTTATCAGATCGTCCAGGTAATAAATCAAACTAGGAAATTCTTCATGAGTTACATGGAAATGAGCATTCAATAGCAGCTCTGTGTAACCAGGCAGCCTGCAGCTGCACACAAAATCAGTGACCCACATGATTACCTATTGTGAATTAAGAAAGTGGCCTTACCTTTAACGAAGCTGTCTTGATTGATGCAAAAGCATGCTATCTAGATAGAGTAGATAGAACCCTTACTCCAAAAGGATTACAGTCCAGGCAGAAGACAGAAGGGAGAGAAAAGCTTTCTTTCCTCTGCTTTGCAGACAGGGAAGATAATAAACTTAGAAATAGACTTGCCAAAGGTCACCAGAGAAGTTGCAGAAGAAACAAGGACATGTCCAGGACTCTTGTTCCTTCCATCGCCTGAATAGAGAGACCTGTTTTCTGCAGACCTTACCTGTACAAAATCATGTTGGGTGGGACCCTAGAGGACATTTAATCCTCTCTCAACAGGGAAAGAAAGCTCAGTTAAACACTCTGAGAGATCTTTGCCTAATGTGGTCTTCAAATCTTCCAATGATGGATATTCACAGCCTCTCCAGGCAGTTCTTGTGCAGAGATGCAAAGTCTGAGATTAAACAGCTCCCCTTCCAACTTCACGGGTCATGTTTTCTAGATGGTACCATTCTCACTGCTTTCTCCTGAATTTTCTTAAGTCTAAAACTTTTAAATTGGATACATGCAGGCCCAGCATGTCTTGCCAGAGCTATGTAAGAGATCACTTCATAAAACTTAGCTGTGACAGTAATCCCGTCCATCTTTACCTGATAACACACTGTACTTGGCTCAGCGCCCCTTCTGACCTTGGACTGTTCGTGGTCTCCAGGTGTAGAAGTTTTTCACTGCAATGCATTAATTTTCCTCCGAGGATTTGAGGGAAAAACCTATTGTCTGGCACTTGCTTCTGCTTCCTCCACTCCAGAATGCTGCCCTCTAACAAGGGGATTACTCATAGACGAGCTGATACCGTGAGTACAGCGTTAATGACTGAAGCTATGAATATAAATATATTTCCACTGTGCATTTAAGAGCTTGGAACAAGCCACCAGTATGGAGAGGGCATATGTATCATTAGAAATAAAACCGCGGGTGGGATTCCTCTCTCTTCCGTCCCCTGAGTCATTTAAACTCATTTTCCAATTGATCACGTGAAATAGAGTTGCCTCATCCTAAGGCATCTAAAATAGGTCTGCTGAATCATGGTCTGTAAATGTCTGTAGTAATTCAAGCTTTCTTTTATTAATTTAGCTTTCAGTCTCTCCCAACATCCTTTTTGACTCAGGGAGGACCGAGATCCAGCCCAACATTCCCATTGGTGCAGGGGCTCGGTGTTGGCTCGGGAGCTCTCAGCATCCATCAGAAACAAGGGTTACATCCATAGGCCAAGCAGCACAGGTGCTGAGAAAACTGTGGAGAAAGGGAAACTGAGCATCCATGAATCGCCACTCAGTTTTGCCGTTTGCTAAGTTCTCAAAATTGACTTGAATTCTCATTTCTTCCCCTCAAAGCCCTTGGGACTTCCTCTCTTAGGGTCTTTTGTTCTAAAACAAAGCCTGCAAGTGATACAGGAGCTGGAACTGTCATAAGGTCAAGATGACTACGCTTTCTCAAACACTTTGCCTGATCTACCCAACTTGCACACTGCTGTTACCTGCTTTCATATTTTCCTCCCCGTAGCAATGACTATCCAAGAAGAAAGCAGGCTGAAGTTGTTGGGACCATGATTAAGCTATTGCCAAGCCCAGCTCTGCATTCCATGCTCTCCTGCGCCAACCTGAGCATCACTTCTAGATTGGCCTCTGTTTGTGAATCCAGCTAAAATTTGCCCTCTCAAGGCTGCTGTCCAGAGGAGGAGGTGGCGAATCTGTGCATGGGCAGATGCATGGTTCATCTGCTTCTCTGCGGCTGTAGAAATTGCTTTTCCTTGGCTGTAAAAGCCCAACCCGTGTTCTTTCACTTCAGGACATCATTTTTACATTCATCTGCTCACCATCAGTGACTGTTAAAAGAGCCATGTGAAAAACCAACCTCACCTTAACAGCACCTTCTGGTCAAGGTATTTAATATTTAAACCCCCGTCTCCGGGTAGTTGTGCTGCACTTTGTTGCAGATCGCACGGTCAGTGTGTCTGTCTCCCCGTGTTATTTCCTTCAAGCTCAGTTAGCCTGGCAGGCAACTCTCTTTTTATATCTCAAGAACTACTTGTTAGCCTATAAACAAGAGCTTATTAGCTGGCTTCCACTTTCTGATCTCTGCAGGAACTGGGAAAAGAAAGAAGACATGAAAACAGTACTTGTCATCAGATTGAGTGCTCTTTCATTCTGAGCAATACGGGACTGGCAGAGGATTACGGTAATGGCAAGGACACTGCCTGCTACATCAGCAGAGCAGGAAAGTTACTGCTGCTCCTTGACAGCGTGGAGCTGAGCTCTGCAACTGGGGACGTGCTGGAGCCCAGCCCGCCAGCCCTGGGATACAGGGAACCAGTGCCCCTGCGGGACACCAGAACACCAGTGGGGAAATAAAGGGAGCAAAGCATGGATTTCCAGGCACAGAGTCCTGTCTCTGCGTGAAGAGCGGAGCCTGCTGTGCTGTGAATCGCCTTCCTAGATGCTCAGAGAAGCTGTGCTGCCTTCTGGAGACTGGAGAGGTGAGCGAGGGTTGGGGCAAACAAGGGGCCGGGGTGTGTTCTTCCCCAAAGCAGCTCTCTCCACAGGTTGAGGGTTATCTGGTTGGTTTTGAGCGTGAATATCTGTCAGTCTTTGCTGCTGCATCTGCTTGACTGACTGGGAATCATGTGCTTAAAAATCAAGTTTGATGATTTATTATGTTCTAGTCCACCATCAACTCTCTAACGACCACAGAGCTGCTGGATGCTACAGTCACTTTGCATTGGTGTGCTTAGTAAAATCCGTCCTTTTCTTTCTTGGAATTATTCTTCAACTTGTTCCCTCTTGCAGGAAAGAAAATATAAAGACGCAGTTTTGTTTTAGTGCACAAAATGCGAACTCCCACAGTGTAATACCTTTTTATGTCCCCTCTCCCAGCCTCCCTGCTTTTGAACCGGGCATTGGGGGCTGGTTCAGATTAAGAGGAGTTTTAAACATACTTGTCTGTGGGAAAACTCAGTGTAGAGAATCAGCTGTGTGACAGCTCTTGCTGCTCAGTGTCTGCGTGAAGTGTGACTTGAGGAACCCATCTGAGAGACCTCGTGTTAGGACACTTAGAGACTCTTATCTCAGATTTAACAGGAGTAATCTCAGTGGTTATTCTTCATAGCTCTGATCAATATTTTGGATACGAACGCTATATCCACATCTAGGTGTCAGGTTTTCAGCGCACACTTGTAGCTTTCCCCTTTGTGCTCCCCATATCTCAGTTCCCAGGCTTATCCTCACTTTTCCATCTGATGTACCTTTTCTCCATATTTAGTCAGCTAAGGCTGAGCTTGGCTTCCAAATACTGTGAAACCTTGTGTCACTCAGTAGGAAACTTGTTCCTTGCAACATCTTCCGCTTGGCAGGAATTGCTTTTCCCTATAGATTTCTCAAACGGGAAGTTTAGTGGGTGAAGGAGTCACTTAATAAAGCTTAGACTAAATTCTGGACTTACAAATCTCCTTCGCAGTTTGGAGTCCTGAATTGCGTCCCGCAGGTTTCTATCTCTCCTAGAACTGGTCTCAGCAGGTGGATGGCTGATTGGGTTTGATTGCTGTCCCTAAAGGAGAGCGGGCTGCTGAGAACACGGCGAGAGAAGTCAGGCAACAAAACCCACGTTGGTATCTTAGTTGTTGTTAAACAATACTGAGCTGAAAAATGTTGGTTCCACCGGCTGCAGCCAGCCTGAGGAAGGCTCCCTAAAATAGCCTCCTGCTCTATTCTTATATGGGAACCATGGCAGTAAGTGAACGTTGCTTCTAGGAATCATATTGTTTGTGTCTTTGTCTCCTTCAGGGGGGTGACGATCTCCAAAGAGCTCAACAACGTGCAGCATTGACACGGCAAACCTCATTCTCCCCTTCAGAACGAGCCAGAAGTTGATGTAAACCAACTTGAATTCGCAGTCCAAGAGCCCGAGTGACAACTGCTCCACAGCTGGATGTTAGAAAATAGATGGAGAAGCTTTAATTGACACTTCAGAGCCTCAAGTGACATTGCCGAGCAGACACAGCAGCAGCCGCCTCTACCTTGTCAGGTTCCTAAGACAGTTATAAGGCACAGTCAGGACTAACACAAGGTAATTAAAAGCAGCAGTGATTTCCTCTTGGAAGAAACCTAAATTTGAGACCCTTTGGAATATATATATATATGTTTTTTAATTTAAATCTCGAATCTTGCCAAAAAGGCAGAAATGATTTTAACCTACAGTTCCTTTACTTCTCATCATGTAATCCTGCCAAGTAGGATAAGTGGCCTCAGTTTTGTGTAGCCTCACTTCTGCACCCAAAAAAATGCAAAAGGAGTCAAATCTGTCTCAGAAATGGCGGTGGTTAACTGCGCTATAACAGGAAAAACTTGGGGAGAAAGGCAGATTTTCTAATATGTTTCTAGATCCTTCCCATTGTTGCTGGTGCTGCACTTCTAAGACGTTCTTAAAAACTCTTTTCCCCAGCAAAGCCAGGCAAATGTTGCCAGTAGAACCTTCTGAGAACTGATCTCACCACTCTTTCTACCTGAAAAGGGAGCGAAGCACAAGAGCCGCGCATGAACTTCCTCAGCTCCTCGCCATGGCTTTCCTCCCTGGAAACTCCTCCGACTGCTCCAACTGCACCCACTCCGTGGGGCCTGTGAACATTTCCAAAGCCATTTTACTGGGGGTTATTCTAGGGGGGCTGATAGTTTTTGGGGTTTTGGGGAATATTCTGGTTATCCTCTCCGTAGCCTGCCACAGACATCTCCAGAGCGTTACCCACTATTATATAATTAACCTGGCTGTAGCTGACCTCCTCTTGACTTCCACTGTTCTGCCCTTCTCAGCTACTATGGAGATTTTGGGCTACTGGGCCTTTGGGAGGATCTTCTGCAACATCTGGGCAGCGGTTGACGTCCTTTGCTGCACCGCGTCCATCATGAGCCTGTGCATCATCTCGATAGACAGATACATCGGGGTGAGCTACCCGCTGAGATACCCGAGCATAGTGACGGAGAAGAGGGGCCTCCTGGCGTTGCTGTGCGTTTGGGCTTTGTCGCTGGTGATCTCCATCGGGCCTCTTTTTGGTTGGAAGGAACCGGCGCCAGAAGATGAGACCATCTGTCAAATCACCGAGGAGCCCGGCTACGTGTTGTTCTCCGCCCTGGGCTCCTTCTACCTCCCCCTGACCATTATCTTGGTGATGTATTGCCGGGTGTACGTGGTGGCCAAAAGGGAAAACAAAGGTCTGAGTTCCGGGCTGAAGACGGAGAGATCTCATTCGGAACAAGTCACCCTACGGATCCATCGCAAAAACGCTCCCGGAGCGAGTGGGTCGGCGTCCAACCCCAAGAGCAAACATCATTTCTCAGTGCGTCTCCTCAAGTTCTCCAGGGAAAAGAAAGCGGCCAAGACCCTGGGGATAGTTGTGGGATGCTTCGTTCTGTGCTGGCTTCCATTTTTTGTAGTAATGCCTCTTGGTAAGTAAAGCAAAACCTTTCTCAGCACCTTCCCTGGAGAGAGGGCCATACTTGTGCTTGTGTACAGTGATGCTGATAGAAAAGCTCTGAGAGCATAATTTCCTATTGGAAAGCTGTCAGCATCAAAACACTCACCATCACAAAGTGGGGAGTGTAAAAAATGACAGTCTCCAATGAAACGAAACATCTTTGGTTCAAAGAGAAGCATAAAATTCTGAAAATGATTGGCAGGTTTGAGTATTCTTCTTTCCCTACAGAAAATACTGTTATTTCTCACCAATTCTATTATAGAATCAACATCTTTAGATGTGTGTGTGCTTATATCTAGGTTTGCAACCAGTTCTTCAGGTGATATAAATATATAAGAGCTCAAGATATAAATGCATGTGGGTCAAAGCAGCCATGGCCAGATCTGGAGTGCTCAGCCCCTAATAATTCCCTCTATAAGGGAAAAAATCAGCTTTCTATCAGGAAATTCACACTATGAGGTAGCACATTCCAAATGAAATGGGTTTATTTTTTTAATTAATTGTATGACCAGTCAAGAGACAGCAGTGAGGATCCTTCAGACTAATTTTATACTTCTCTGGCTTGCATCTCTTATGGAAACCCACTAAGTCACACACTGGCTTCAACCATCACGTTGAATATGAATATTTATTCACCAGTTGTCATTCTAACGGGGAGAAAAGCCAGGGATTTGTTCTGCTTTGCTATCAGTGAAATATAAAGAAGTAATTAGAATTTTAATTAAACCTTGTTCAGTCACCTTTGGTGCAATTTCAGGACTTAAAAGCAGAATACTAATTCCACAGCTAGAGCTGAGGGTGAGGTACGTGGCACATCACACTGAACTTTGCTCTGCACCAGCCGCACTGAATATTAGTTTTTGAAACACACAACCTTAAATCCCTGATTTGTTCAATTTCAGTAGCTTCTCTTATGGAAACGGCTTATGCTGCATAGGAAAAATAAAGATTGTGTTCAAGTTTTAGCTCGTAGCAGAACGACGGGTACAACTAAGAAAAACCAGCCCTACCTAGACACAAAGCTTATAAAAGCTGTTCGTTTTTCAATTAACCTCTGCTGGATTTCCCCAGATTACAAGGTCGCTTCACAAAAAGTCACCGCTAAAGTTGCCATGTGAAAAAAGCAAAAGTAGAGAATGTTTTGTGCTGGTGGATACTGGGAAGTGCTGGGGTGAGGGATGCGGTGTTGGATGAGGAGGAGCCCTGCAAGGTCTGGCTCGTGCGGTCCAGGACCTCAGCATGTTGGAATGCTGGTTGCCAAGATGTCTGAAACATACCCAAAAAGGGTTTGCGAGGACACACTAAACACACTTCTTTTCATCTGCAAACGGCCTTGCCCACACAGAGCTGTTATTAATTAATTTGCTTTGGATTTGAGAAATTTTCTGGACTCAAGGCTGGCTTTGCATCTTTCTTTGATCCCTTAGAAGGAAAGTTTCTTGAGGTTAGTTTTGCTGTCTTTGTGGGGTTACTATGTTATTTTTAAAGCATCTAATAAGCCTTTCAAAACCTATTTGCTACTTTTGTTTCAAGACAAAAAAAACTATTAAACAGACAAGTGGCCCAAAAAACACAAGGAAACACATCCTGAGGCCGACTGTCCCACCCAGAGATGGTTGCATATGGCACTCACAGAATGTCAGGGGCTGGAAGGGCCCTGGAAAGCTCATCCAGTGCAATCCCCCATGGAGCAGGAACACCCAGCTGAGGTTCCACAGGAAGGGGTCCAGGCGGGTTTGAATGTCTGCAGAGAAGGAGACTCCACAACCTCCCTGGGCAGCCTGGGCCAGGCTCTGACACCCTCACCACGAACAAGTTTCTTCTCAAATTTAAGCAGAACCTCCTGTGTTCCAGTTTGAACCCATTGCCCCTTGTCCTATCACTGGTTGTCACCGAGAAGAGCCTGGCTCCATCCTCCTGACACTGCCCCTTTAGATCTCTGTAAACATGAATGAGGTCCCCCCTCAGTCTCCTCTTCTCCAGCTCCAGAGCCCCAGCTCCCTCAGCCTTTCCTCACACGGGAGATGCTCCACTCCCTTCAGCATCTTGGTTGCCCTGCGCTGGACTCTCTGCAGCAGTTCCCTGTCCTTCTGGAGCTGAGGGGCCACAACTGGACACAATATTCCAGGTGTGGTCTCCCCAGGGCAGAGCAGAGGGGCAGGAGAACCTCTCTGACCTACGTGCAGAACACTTTCTAAAGGCAGTAACCATTTCCAGAGCTGTTCTGCAGACAAGTGAAGGCAGGACCATTCTGAAAATGTGCTACACAAGCCACTTCAGACAGCTGGTGGGTGTTGCCACTCTCTGCAGCAGAAGTTCCCAAAACTTCAGTTGATTTTACTGTGATCTGCTTCACCTTCAAGATCCCCACATCTATTAACATCAGCTCTACCAGCCAAGAACTAATGGAAAACAGGAAACACCAGGCTCGTTAAAGCGTACAACAGATGAAATGAGGATAGGAACTTCTGGGGTGTAGGTATGGGAAGGACCAGAGTGATAGTAGGATATCAAGAAGGGCATGAAATCACAATACTCATATCAGTAGATGTTGCTGCAAATAACTGGAGAAACAGTTTGAGTATCCCTGCCATAAGACAATAACTTAATTGGAATTGATGTGTAAAGTTGCCAGTTGCAACCTGTGTAAGTGATGTCTTTCTTACCTTCTCAATTCATGGGTTTCATGCCAGGCAAAGGGTTTGTGCAAAGCCTTTTAGTCCAAAAGTCCAATCCACCTTCTTCTCGCTTGGCTTTGACGTTTGTGGAGTAACCCAGGGAACGATAACCCTGTTGCATAGAGAGAAATGATGTTCAGATTCAGGTTTCCTCTGCATGCTGGAGTGCAAACCTACACGTCACAAGGCTTCTGTAAAATGGAACTGTGTTAAACAGCTGAATTCCCCTGCGAAAAGCCAGGTTTTCATTTCTACATGCACTTCCTCGCCCTCTTCAGAGGTGACCAGTGGATCCACTCCTCGCTCTCTACATTTCCTTCCCAAGCAGAAGATTTTCAGATAGAATCATTGAATAGTTTGGGTTCATGTGTCCAAACTTTCCTTATTCTACACTAGGCATCAACCTTTCTAGAAGCATACAGGGGTTATATTCAGCAGAAAGAAATGTTAATCTTCTGAACAGATTACTTGCCTCTCTCAATCGAGAGGATGTCTCTGGCCGCTTTAGGGATATTACTCCATGTATCATCTTCTACACACGTTACATCATTTACTTTCTTATTTTTCTTCCGTGGCACCTAATCACCAACTGCTTGTGAATCCCTTGAACTTGCCCAGTTTACAAGCTCTCGTGTTAACTGCACGGTGAGAACAGCTCTAAAAGCTTTTAAGTGCTGACCTTCACACTTGAGTCACCTCATGTTTGGCTTCTTTCTCAAAACACAACTGCGCTAAAGCACGCAGTTCAGATCCTTAGGAGGAGAGCAAAGTAGGTGTCACGAACAGGGGATTACGCCCCATGCGCTCTTTTACATGAACAAGAACCCACTGATTTGCTGAACAAATTAAAAGCTATGATCTAGCCAAGAGAATTAGGAGGTGGCAGCTGGACCAGGTTCAGCTGACAATCCAATAACCACCAGACAAACACAACACAGAGACAGGAGAAAACAAACCTGAGCTTACCTCCATCACACAAAGAGGATTAAAGAGAAGGGCCTGAGTTTATCTGCAGCTCCTGGGCCAAACAGCAGAGGGTTTGTGGGTAGGAGCCACAGGTGAGGCTCATTGGGTAATTAAGACTCATTAGGCCCTGGCACTTTGCAATCGCAATCTGCCACACAGCGTGTTTCTTCTATTTCTGGTTTTTGCTTTCCTCTTGCGATTGCTAGAAAGGGATATGGGGAGATATAGAAAGAAATAATCAGAGTTAGAGGAGTCTGACAATTGAGTGCAAGTCCACGGTGATGTGAGCTCACCCTCAACGCCCCCTCGGAAACCGGTGCCAAAGGACAGAGCAGGCCTCTTCCTGTACTGGGAAACTTTCGGGAGATTTATTTTCAACAACATAGATGATAGTGCTTGGAGATCATTTTGAGGTGAAACATGCACAAAACTGATGGGGAAAAAAAAAGAAAGAAAAAGGGTTTGGGTATGACAAAAATGGTCCTAAGTTAGGATTGATTTAACAAAAGCTTGGAAGCAAATAAACGCACAGAGTGTGCTACAGCAAACTGGCTTAAATCTGGCTGGTTGTAGATGTTAATTTGAGAAGCAGAAAGAAGAAAAAAGGGAAAGTCTGAGCCAGGATGACACAGGGGACAAAAATCAGACGACTAAACCGGGCAAGGGAGGGGAAGGATGTTGGCATTTGTCAGTCATTCTCATGATGGAGAGCAGAAAACAGGATACGCTGGAGGGTATTTGTATTTGGAGTAGTAAATTAGTCTTGTGAACTGACACAAACACTGCCAAGGGAATCCTCTAATCCTGTCTATTTGCCTGTCTGCAGCTGGTTTCTAATTAGTATTTTGTGGTTATTTTTTAAATGGAGTCCAAAGGGAGCGGCTGTGCTTTCACTAGAGGTAAACCAGGAAAATCAAAGGCGTTTTTCTGTCTGTGCCATTGATACAATATCTGAGGAGGTCACAAGGTTAAAGGAAAGCTAAGATTTGGTTTTAAGTGCTTGACTCCAAGAGCGAGGGCTTCGGGATGAATAGCAAATATCTTAAAAATGTGAGCAACGCCATCCAGAATGATTCCACTGCAGCAACAGCAGGGAAGCTGGGGTTTCAATGACAATTAAGTTGATTTGTAAAACTATGTGATTATTTGAGTTTACATGGGTAACAAAACCTCAGTTTACCTTCCCATGGGTTTTTATCGGCTTTCTAAATCTGCAACTGCCTACAGTGAATCTGGAAATAGTTGCTTGCTGAGATGTTTGCTCTTTGCCAGAAATATCATCCATCATAAGTGGGTACAATATGAAACAGAGCATAAATTAGGTCTGAAAAAATCCAAGTAATCAGAGCACTGTTCCCAGACCGACCCATCGCTGCTGCTTGTCCTTTCCACCTCTCACCTGTGTCCCAACACCCGCACCCTCCTGATGCCCCAGAGATCTGAACTCAGGCCCTTGTGAAGAGAAGCAAACTCTCGCTCCTCTTTCTATGTCTGTTTATTACAGGTCAGGGATATCTAGGCACAAAGTCACTCTCATTTTCCCCCCTGGATCAGCCACAATACTCCAGGCCTGGGACAGGCACAGCTGTAAATGTGCAAGACTTGCCAGCTGCAGGCTTTACCCTTCCTCACATCTATGAATTGTTGCATTAATCTGATAGCACAAAACCCAGAAGTGTTTCCTACTCTTCAGGGGTTCTTTGGTCCCATTTTTGTTCCCATAGAACATAACTTTCCATAAGGAGCAGCAGGGTGAGATGTGCTGGGAGAGCATATATGTACAGAGTGCAGATGTTGCATGTCTGCAGCAACACACAAATATAGTTATATGTATATACATATATATATAAATATACTTTCCAGGGGGTGGTTTGTGTTTGACTGGAGATGCAGTATAGAATGCCAGGCTTATGGAATAAAGTTCAGAGCTAAAATTGAGCCTGGGAACACAAGTTGTGACACATTTCTCAATGTTTGTAGAGCAAAGTGCCTCACGAGAGGCCTGGGCTGCCCCTGTACGGAGTGAATGTGTGTGGGCTCATCAGTGCTCCTCTGTGCTTCCCCCTCCGCGTTTTTAGGGCAATTGCTCTGGAATAGCTGCTGCCCTCTAGTTTGACCCCTTTCGGGCAGATCCCAGGACTTGAGTTTTAAGCTTTGCCTCCCCATAAATCACTATCCCTGGTTTTGGTTTGCTGTGATTCCAGAGGAGGGTTTGCTACATGTCAGAGGCAAGACAGGGTAGGATTTTTGTTTGATTCCTGTGCAAGGTTTAAAATAGGTGCTTGTGGTTCCCTAGGACACCTCAAGCCCTGATAACATGATATAAAATAACACTAACAAATACCATTTTGTTGTCGCTCACAAGGTGCACAAGCACTGCTGTCGCCTTCCCAGTGGAATCTGTAACACAGAAAATAAAAAGGGAAGAAAAGTAGCTGCAACATTTAGTAGCCAAGATGGATTTTGATGCCATTATAGGTCCAGGGGTCATAATGTATGGGGTCATGCTCCCATGGTGCTGACAGAGATGATACAGAGTAAACAAGTAACACAAGTTTTTGCAGTCTGTCCATCTGGGAAACTGCACACGACATCAGCGCTGGTGTTTAAACAACCTATAATCAAGCAGCTCTGTAACTTCTGACAAATGACGCAGTCAAATTACATCTTTGTGACTGAATTGGCACTTACTCACCAGGAGGCCCATGGAAAACGTGCCTCTCGGATCCGAAGAAACCTCGAGTTGACAAACAGGGAAATAAATGATGAGGGAAGAGAATGCAACCCTGATCTTTTCAGGGGGAAGAGATGAAATACCTAATGGAAAAGGATCTCAGGAGGCTAATAGTGCATTTTATTTTCTTTAATTTCCATACAACAAGCAACTGAATGGTGCTATTGACACTGAGAGCCCTCAACGCTTTGAAAATGTAGCAGGAACTCAAGCATCGTTTAGTCGATCTACAATTCAAAGGCATTAAAAGATCAGTTGCATTCTTCTTTCCTATTCTTCAGCACAGGCTGCAGGAGAGGATGGAAGATGAGGCCTCTAAACTGTCATCCGTTTTGCCACTGTTGACCATTTTATTCTTGACAATATACTGGGGAAGACATTTAGGCTTGTGAATAGAATAGAGAATTAGTTTTAAGTAAGAAAACTTTCCACTGTCCAACTCTATCAGAGGATACCTGGATGGCAGCACTTTATTAATCGATGATTACATCTAGCCTAGAATGAGAGGATTAGAAAAGCTCGCCATGGAGATTTAGGTGCCGCAATAATTGTTTTCCCAGTCCCGCTTGCTACTAGACAAGTGTCCAAATCCAAATGGACTAATTGGCAGCTGCCACGCTGCTATGTAGGAAAGAGAGTCTTTACTTTAAAGAGTAACTTCACCACTCTGGTTGTTGTTTTATTCTCATGGTTAATTACAGTCATTGGGTTTTTTGGTTTTGCTTTAACGCCTATGTTTTATTTCTATTTGAACTCATGGGTTGAGCTGCCAGGCACTGCCTGCTTCAATGGTTCAGCACACTCAAGAAAACACTTTATCACCGCCTTAGCAGCACTGTTTGAAAATTCCTCCCGCTCGCTACCAGATACATCAACTCCTGATATTAATCATGCCAGCAGCAGCACTGAATATTAAAGGCCTGGAAGAAAAGAATCAATTCTTAGTATTCTGTGGGGAGAGACACGCTTCCCCAGAGACCTGGAGAATATGACATTTTTCCCCTTTTGCCAGGTGCTCAGGTAGAAGAAAAGATGAGGAAAGGTTTGTGAATACAGAGGTAACCAGGCGCTTGCAACATGCGGAAGGATTTCGTTCATTATACAGTGAAAACGCGGCAGGTCAAACACTTTCTGCACCCTACACAATAAACCAGTGGCTCAAGCAGTGGCAGGTCTTGATTTATATCACCATAGAAGTTGAATAAGCTGTCGGCACAAGTACGAAGAGGGTCCAAATTACTTCTACTTTGATTTTACGTCTTGCTCTGTTACACGTTGTGCCCATTGACCATCAGTTCCAGCTTCAGCCCTCCCAAGATGCTACAGGCAATATTGCTGCCTATTGACGTTTGGACTGTGCCATTCACAGGACAACATATAGTCATAGCAAAGCCTATAGGCAGCGCTTTAGCTGGTTTAAACTCATGCAACATCACTGACTAGCACCACTGTATCCACCATTGGAAAGAAAACGTGAATGCCAACACGTTGGGGTCTCCAGACCGTGAAGTTTGTGGCCTGTTAAAGCTCCTTCATTTTCTTTTCCCTGTGAGTTGTTCCAAGGCAATGAGGCTCTACACTGATGAACCAAAAAAGGTTACATTAATAAATTAGCATGCAGATCCCCACCCCAAAGAAAGAGCAAGAGGCAGACTCTGGCACTGGCTATCTTCTATTTTTAACAGGCTTTGGCAAGGCACGAGCATTCCGTTCAGAGCCAGCCAGAAGTTGCAGCAAACAGGAATTGTTATTGTTTACCCATTTTTACACTCAGCCTCACAGCTGATTCCCCAAACTGAGATTTGTTTCACCTTTTGTCTCAACACTAAATGGGAAAGCATTAGATACGCTGCAATTAAATGAGGAAATAGAGAAAAAATGGAGAGTGATTTGAGCATTTAGAAGCCTTTCTTTATTTTTCATCTGCCAACGACTTCAGCCAGAAAGTTCTTTGAGAACGTTGTTTTGTTGTTTTTCACTCAAGGAAAGCAGCATTAATTTGCTGAGAAACATTTTAGTTGTGTGGATATGCCAGCTCGCTCGTGCTTAACTGCAAAATAGCATTTGCTTTCTTTAGCAAAACATTTTTGGTCTTAAAAGCTGGTTGATATTGGAGCTGGTAGTGAAGCTGCTCTACCTGGGTAGCTTGGAGCAATGGAGGAGAAATCCCGGAGGCAGCGAGACCTGTTTGTGATACCAGGTTGTGATTGGGGTTGGAATGGGAGGTTCAGCTGCTCCAACACGAAGACCAAACTCCTGCGTCACATTTTGCACATTCCGCACCACCTTTGGGTGTCTTAGGGGACCTCTCCCCAACCTGAGACAACTGGGAGGCTTCTTACCCTCCACACCTCCCAGTTCTTCACCGATGGATCCTCTGGGCCCATCGGCTCCACTCAATGGTGCCACATCACTCCGTGTTTCGCAGCAGAGCCCATGCTGAGCAGAATGAGCAGGTCATTAATCACCCTGCACTATTTGTGTCTCTGGTTCGTATTTTGATACGTTCTCACACAGGCAAAAACACCCTGAGAATTTCTTTCTGGCTTCTGAAAGCATTTGCTGCACTTGCTGTAGCTTTGTTTGACGATGATAGGAAGAAAAAGATGCAAAGCGGTGTTCGGCAGCTCTCAGAATTAAATTAGAACACCCTCTGATTGCATTATTAAGCTTTTCCTAAGTCAGGGGAGGTGCAAGGAACAGATCGATCCCTGTGAAGCTGAGTTGCTGCTCACAGATGCAGTTGAAATGCAGAGGATGACGAACATATTGATGCCCGAAGCCTCCACAGTGTTTCTTTCAACAGGCAGATGCTTCAGATTTTTCTGGGCTGAAGCAGGAAGACGAGCATTTGTCAGCGCTGAAAGTTCTGTTTATTACAAACCCAACTGTAGAGCCCAAAACAAGCCAATTATGTTCTCTGGGAAATCATTTTTCTTCCTGTGCCCAAACTAATTACTGATGCTGGTCTGATAGAAACACTTTTCTTTTGTTTAAAGGGGGCAAGAAACAGCCTTTTGCCTTCACAGGATACAGAAAATATGTTTCTCTTTCTCTGGTTCTAGGCTAATTGGTCTTAGAATTGCTGTTGTCACTCATGCCCACCCCAGCATCACACAGACTTTAGGTTTCTATTTCATTCACATTGAGACAATATTGGTTTGATTTTTAAGCAAAGAGAAGCGCCAAATAAGAGAATGAGGGGATCTTGTTACAATGGCCACTTTCCAGTGTCATTCAAGAAAAACAACAGATTTCTAACCAATTCTCCATAAGCAGCAGTGTTGACTCCTTGACATCTTAAATAGGTATCTGTAGTTTCATAATAAACGTCTCCATGAGTAAATCTCTTCAGCATTTACTGACATCCTATTCAAATCAGTTTAAAACTTGCTTATAAAAGCAGTAAGGAGATCAAGACGCAGTTAAAAACCCAAAGGTTTGGCATTAGGAACCATGTTGCCAAGATTATAAATCAGCAGATAACTCATAATTACATCCTATGTTATCACATACCATAATCTATTTTTCAGAAGGATATTAGTAACGCTATTTAATTTTCAATTCTCGTGGTCACTTGTAGTTGACTGTACTAATAAATGCACAATTTATGGCCCTGTCACTGATATGCTGAATTATCTTCAGCAAAAGATTTCAAATGTTTTGAATATTATCCTGCCTTCTACAGAATAAAAAGTCCCATAGGACTTGCCTTACTAAGGAGCCGTCTAAGTTCTTGCTCTGGGAATCATTTCTGGGGGGGTAAGCTTGCAACTGTATATCAGTTTATATATATATGTGTATATATATATAATGGTTGCATGTGAGACTCTCCCCAGTGTTCATTCACATAAGAAGGAACCTTAGATGCATTCTATGAGACAGAACACGTAGAAAGTTAGATCTTCTAAAGGATTCAAGGCAAAATGAGCACCCGATACTTTATCACTTTTACGACTTTTAGCTGGAACACAGTCAACTCAGTAATCCTGCTTTTCACTTGGATTTCTGAAATGGTGTAATTTTCTTGCCATTTGAAACCCTTTTGATGACCTCCTAGATACAGCTGTTCTTTGGCTCCCTAATCTTGAATTGGAAGTCCTGGAGGCAATTTGCCTCTCCCACTTGATACCAGTCCTATGGTCGCCTCTCTGGCTGTAAATGAGAATACAACACTTGTGTAATAAAGTAGATGCCTTGAATCCACCTCTGATAGAACACCCATGTAATCCTACAACACCGTATATTCTGCAAGACTTGTTCCTACAGGAATTGGGCTTTGAGTCATAAATTCTCCAAGACAGAACAGATTCTTATTTATTTTTCCCAGTGTTTAAGTCTCTTTGGTTACCTGCAATTTCTCACTGCCCCTGCCTTAACACTCTGTGTATTTTCCATTTTAGGTTCTTTCTTTCCTGCAGTCAAACCCCCGGACACACTTTTTAAAATAACATTTTGGCTTGGATACCTAAACAGCTGCATCAACCCCATAATCTATCCGTGCTCGAGTCAAGAGTTCAAGAAAGCGTTCCAAAACGTCCTGAGAGTGCAGTGCCTCCCAAGGAAGCAAGCGGCGAAGAAGCAGTCCCCAAGTTTCAACCTCAACCATCCCGCCAGCCCAAGCACGGAGAGCAGCAGAGGCGTCGTCCGGATCCCCGTCGGCTCGGGAGAAACCTTCTATAAGATTTCCAAGTCGGACGGGGTGTGCGAATGGAAGATCTTCTCCGCCGTGCAAAGCATGCCTGCCAAAACCGCCGTTTCTAAAGACTGTACTGCTGCCAAAGTGAAAAGTAAAGGTTTCCTCCAGGAATGCTGCTGTGCAGGCACTTCGGGGAACCGTGGCCATGAAAACTGTAAAGTGCCAACAATTAAAATCCACACCATCTCCCTCAGTGAAAGCGGGGAGGACGTCTAAAGGACCGAACGTGTCCAGCTGGCCAGCTCGTGGCTCTGCTAACGGGATCTTGCTCCTTTGATTGGGAAGTAGGACAAGATGCTACAACAGTTGAAGGGATCTGGGTGAAACAGAGTAGTGTCCAACAGGGCCAAGCTTTGGAGTTGGGATGTCTCTGAGTGCTGGTAGCCTGAACAAAGCCCCTTAAAGACAGTGAATGGCGTCAGTGGATGGTGAGCACCCGATGGTCTTCCAAGAAACTGGCCTCTGCAAGTCATTAGCCTGACAGTTACAGGCTCTATTTCTCACTGCATTCCCCTGTTTCAAAGTTCCTACTGTTCTAATTTAGGTGAAACGGAGGGGGAAAGTGCAAACTGCATAGACCCCATGCTGATTTCTGCATGGACACTTTCAGACAGCTCCACGTTTAAAACCATTTCGTGATTCTGTCCAGGAGAGCTCAGGTTGGGAGGTTGGGGTCTTGGGACAGTGTTTACAGATCTCTACTTACTTTTCATTTAGGGACAGTGGACAAGAATGTTTTCCTACCATGTCTTGCCTCTTTTGCTCATGTCCAGCTCCTGGCTTGGTCAGGCCCTGCACGCCTTGTTGAAGGGAACAGGCAGCTCTTTGGATTTGCATCTTCAGCTGGGCAGGCTCGTTGGTTCCTGGGCTGCACTGGGTGGGGATTTGTTCTTCTGTAATGCCCACAGGGCTGCTTGTCCTCAACGTGTCTGGAAAAGCAGCCACTTCAGCTCACAGGGCGTAACAAAACCACTCTCTCGGCTCTGGCCCCGCTTGGAGTCACTCTAAGCTCCCCTTTGTGCTGTGGATTTCAGTAAACCCCACCGCACTGCCCCCGGCTTCTGAGACCAACCAGAACTTCTGTTTGCACAACCAGCCCCCCAAACCTCCAAACAAAACCAAATGAAACCCTGCATGCGTCCTGGGTTTGCTTGGATGGTCTCTGCACTTTGATGCGGGTCTGATTAAATTCAAAACTAGAGAAGTCAGCAAATAAGGCTCAAAGAGGTCCATTTGTCAGGAACTTTACCCTCATTTTGAGCAGTGGGGGTTTAGCACATTAAATGACTTCAGGACATCCATCTCCCATGAGAAAGGGCCACCCTTTGGGAATTTGGGAGAAAAGCATTTGGAAGCATGTTATATTTTAATATAGCTAATCCAAATAAATAAATAAATGGGCTGCTCAGCATCTGGAAGAAATAGTGGGAGGAATTCTCTGTACAATATTAGAAATAAGCAGCTCTTGACATAACTCTTCCTGAGCCTGCCAAGTAAGAATGCGGCGTCTTGAAACAACACATAAGCCTTTGCTCATGTCTCAATGTCAGGTCTGGCTGAAAAGGGAGAGGGCTTAAGATAAGGCTGGCTTTAACGGATAGGGCCTTGAAAGGACACCTTGGTATTATTGACGAGGAATCATTCTTTATTCATCTCTCACTTGGTAGGAAGTCCCCAATGTCAAGAGAATTTCGGTCTTCTGTGTCTTTTATTTATGAGTGAGTGAGATTTCTTTCCTCCCGCAAACGTATTTGCAGCTACAACATTATCAGACAATCTGCAAAAGTAAAGTCTGATCCTTGGACCTTCTTGCGATACTATTGCTTTGCACAGGGAATGGCACCATCTACCTGTTGTTGTGCTTGGAAAAGCAGCTCAGCTCATCAGCTGAAGCAAATGGTTATTTGTTCTCCCACACGAATGCTGCATAAGATACAGAATGTCCTAAGCAGGTTAAAATTAGAGGAGAATTCAAATCAAATCCCTGGGCCCAACCCCTTATCTATTTCCAAAAACCACGCATTACTGGACAGCAGATCTGTAGCATTGTCCCATTTTTAGTTTAAATAAGAAACCCAGCCTACCCCCTAAAGCTTTTCTTAGGGTTTTTCCAAAAAGCCTAGAATTTGAAACTAGAAGTGTTGAAATACCATGAAAGAAACATTCTCATGGTACTTCAAGCCAAGACAAGAAGCAGAAAAGCTGGAAATCTCATAAGAAAGTCACATGAGACTCGTGGCCAAGGTTTCAGTCTCATGGGGTTCGAATACGTGGGACGTTTATTTGAACAGAACCTGAACTCTGAAACATTTTGAAAAACACCCATTAAATCGAGCAAGACTATTGAGATTTTAAAACTTCACTGCACACTCTTGCTGCCCAACCTTCTTCGGATACTTATTTATAACTCATGAGGTCATTTGTGCCACCTCTCCTTTGGAGCTGCGAGATTTACAGAGGCTCTCTCCAGTCCTTTTAGATTTGTTGAGGTCTCATGGTGTCGGGCGAGGGGTTGTGGAGCTACACACAGGTGAATTAGTCCTTTAATTCTGACTTAACAGTATGATATCAATCTGTAAGATGAGAATAAGGATAGATAGAATAACTCTGTGGCACAGCACTCCTGCTTGGGAGAGACGGAGATTGGAATGATGAATTCTTGGTCTCGTCTTCGCCCTTTTTCCCCTGTCTCCCTGTCCAGAAGCGCTCAGAGCTCAGCGTCAGGCCAGCCTGGTCCCAGCCGCCCCTCTGCTGCTCTCACTCACGCCAGCAAAAACACACACGCAATTTATTTGGCTCACTCGGAGAATTTCTACATGAAAACTGCCCCGTTCCCTTGCTGCAAGCAGGGTCAGAGGCACTCGTCATCTTGATGAGCATTTGGGCTGATGAAAGTCAGAAGCCATAGAAGGAACTTCTGTAAGAAAAAAAAAGGGAAAAAATAGGAGTGTAGATTTAAGCAGCCCATATTTTTCTGTTAGTTCAATGAACTTGGCAGTGGTAAAAGAGCTGCAGCCACAGAGGTTGAATGTATTTGTCTGTCGAAAAAGCACCAGCAGAACAAGAGGTTCCCCACTGGCTTGCCCCCTATCACGGCATGTAAAACACTCCTGCGACCAGGACGCTGCCATGTGAAATACCGCAGGGGCACAGAAGAGAGCAGACGCTCTTTTGTTCCCCAGACTGGAGCAAGAGCACAGTGGAGCGCTGTGATTTTCCCCTCCAAGCCACATCCCCTGGCCCACACTGACCTGCCCACTGATGTGTCCTGATGGGAATGCTTGAGGGACGGGGATGACATCCCACTGTCCCCTCTGTTCTGTGTTTTCAGCCAAGATTTCCATCTTGAGCCCCTGCTGCAAAGAGCTGGGAGGTGTCAGCACCATATAGACGACAACGTATAGCTGACACTATAGTGTTAGCACCACATAGATGACTTCCCATTTTCACGGGCTGAGGCCAAGCAGATCACCCATCTCTCTTCCCCGCAGACAAGGAAAGTTCAGTATTCCAGTTTCCACAGTTAATGTTCATTCAGATTTACTGTCTTCTGGTTTTGAGGCTTCATGTACTCTGTAAGGTTATTCAAAATCCAAATACTTAAGATCTGCCTATTATCCAAATAAATGTCTCCTCTTTTTTCTTTAATTTTGCTCTGCCAAGTCCAAGGAGAAATTATACATTGTGTAAAAGAATATTTTCCTTTGCCAGTCTCTAATGTCCTGAACATCCATGGCATTGAAAAGAGGAAAGATTAAGCTAAGAATATTTCTTGCTCTTCTCCTCATCAGGCTCAGCAAATGGATTTCACAAAGCCTCTTCAGTCTTCTTGCAAAATTTCCCTGCCTGACTTGTTCAATTTTCTGAAAGGTAATGACAGACTGGAGCATCATATACCGATCGAAGTCGGTTAAAAAAGACCTTATTGCTTTACTGAAGTGGAAGCCGCTCAGTTTTGGTGTGCCTGTTGGCCACGTGCTAACTAATGCTCATGTCAAATTGGGTTTTTATTAGGAACTCCATTTTAAGATAAATCTACTGAGGCAAAAAGTGAATCGGTGATTCACTCAAGGAAGACTTCAGCTTCCCTGTGTTGATTAACTCCATATCCTACTCAGAGATACCCTCATCCCCTTCCTGTCTTAACATGGTTTGGATAAGCAAGACGAGGCTGAAAACCCCCTGCATTCCTCGTACCTGCTCTCAGTGACCTGCTGTGCAGAATCTCACAAGCATATCAGCCTTTAATTTCCTTCCCAAGAAGTCCAGGAGTCAGTCAGCATTTTCTATGAAAGAATCCATCCAATATTTATTCTGTTTCTTCCCTAATTATGACAGGGAGAAGGTTAAACTGTCTGGCCAGAATAATCCTGTCTTTTCCTATCACTGCACATAAGTAAACTAAACTTTCTCCATCTGGAAAAGGGAGCTAATCCATAACCATCATCAACTCCTTTTTGAAAGTGTTCCCAAGCAGACTCTTTAATATATGACAGTATTATGAAAATCCAAGGCGCTCCAGAGATAGCTTGTGGTGCATTAAAATAAAGATCTTCCACCCAGCTTGATAAATGTAATTGAATCATTTATTTCTCAGGAGGAGATTAAGCATTTGTATTAGGGATGTGAGTGAAATGTCATGCCTTCTACACCAAGCATGCTGCATATTTCTCATACTGACAGAGAATAGCAAGCGTGAGCTAAGGGGAAATGAATTGCTAAAGAGAAGTACATATTGCAAGCAGCTATCACATAAGAAATAACACATCTTTCAGTTCCACAACGGGCTCGAAGATTTAGTTAATGCAGATTATTGGTTGTTATACTGAGCTAAAAGCCAGGCTGAGAAATATCCCCATTCAGCATCACAATGACATTAAGATCTTCTTCAGAGCTGAAAACATCTCAGTGTTAATACTGAAAAGCAAAGCTGATTTTCCAGTCCTGATTGTCTCGGGCTGAATGACAAGACCTGCTGGTATCGATCCAAATTTCTTCTATGATCTGCAAAAGCTCGGCCCTTTCAAATTGTTTTCTGCAGTAAGAAAACAAATCCATGCAGCATTTCAGCAGTTTCCTACTCAAAAGGCAATTCCATCCAGCTCATGATCATTGTTTTGTGGTACAAAACCTTGCAGAATATCGCTGAATACTCAGTTCTACTTCCCGACATAACGACTGTGGGAATTGTACACAAGCCGGTTCGGGCTTTTATTTGCTTTGCTGGCCTTTGGTTGCAAAACTGCTTTATTTTGCTTCTGTCTGCATGTTGGACAAATTTGGCTGCCAGTGGTTTTTAAAGGCATTTCTTGAAATGGGCACTGCGTTTTCGGAACCTGGTATCTGATGCCATTGAATTCTCTGTGTGCTGTTTTTAAAGGCCCGTTGGTTATCATGCGACATGTTCGAACAGTCATGCTGGTCATTTTCTTGAACAAAACTGAATGTACATGAAATATTGCTAAGTGAACAAATAAATTATTGGGGGAAATGTGCACTTTGTGACCTGTGAGCTACAAGTCTATTTGCCTCTTTTTTCCCAAAACAAGTAAACCTGAGAGCTTCAGCTAAGGACTGAGATTTGGTCCTTAACTGATCCAGACCTTGCTTTAAAGATGGACACGAAAAATGGTGCAACTCTAAGTAACAACCTAGAGTGTCAGAATAGATTTACTGACAGCTAAAAGAAGTAGAGTTATTTTTAATCCACGGTAGGAAAGTTGTGCAGGAAATGCACATTTTTGCTTGGCTTTATAAAACAAATCCTGTTCAGATTACGTAGGACTACGTCCGTCTGTCTTGGTAACGTGGTTATAGGTCCTTCCTCTGCTAAAGCGCACGGTCCTTTATTGTGAACCTGCCAGGTGAGGAGAGGAATGAATTATTTGACATATTGGATCAGGATTGTATTTTCCTAACCAGGTCACGGTTTTGTGACCTTAGACAAGTCACTGTGTCCAAACTCCCCTCTGCACAATGGACGTGATACATCCCAACTGTCCCGGGAACGCTGAGCCTCATAAAATACCATCCACGACTCTGAAAAGTTGACATATGACAGGAAAGAAATAAAAACCTGTTGGTGCATTTGTTTCATTTCATTGCAAGTACATGAATTTGGCAAATTCTGCCTCTGCTTTTTCCGGGATAAACTCCCCAGCCCTTTCCAGGTCCTCAGATGTTTTTGTGAGTTTCTCAGCAGCTTCTGTCCACTCAATCTGCCCCGTCACATCCTTTTTGTCATACCCGAGGTAGGACAGAGGTCTTGCTGCTCTGCTGATGGCACAGGGGAAACAAGACATTAGTTTTTCTACCTCTTCTTGTCTTAAATGTGAAGGCAAAAGGTGCAGCTTTCGCTTAGGCCCAGACCATGGGCCAGCATAGCTGAACGCTGCTCAGGGCCATTCCTGAACCCACTAAGGACTCTTTCCCTGACCTGAGCCATCAGGGTGAAATAACACACATGGGAAGCTTCGAGATGTCCTTGATTTTCTCCAAAACTACATAATCAAGAGAAAAAGCAACATTTCCATTTTCCCCACCTCTGTTCCACGCACTGATTTCAACAATAACTTCTGTGCTCAGCATTACAAGTGAGTTTCAACAAATAAAGTGAAACGATTCTGGTTTGTATGAAATCCACCAACAAATTGCAGAGTAGCTCTTGATTTTCTCACCATTACAAGATACAATGGTATAGATGTCACAGTACTTAAAATCCCTTCAACTATCCATGCAGTACATGTCAGGCAAGTATCTTCGAGTGTTTTTAGAAGCAATCCTTAATGAGGCCTTTCCAATAGAGAAACTGCATTATACATATCCCCTTAAAGGCTCCCAAGCTGCTTCATACACTTTAACTGAAAATCACCTTAGCTCTATGAAAAGGTAAAGTCGTCCTCCACTCTGGGGTGAAAGGAAATACCTGGTTGAGTATCTACATGATTCTACATGATTCCTTTGATAAGGAAACAGCTACTTCCTTCACCAGGGAGAACTTCAAGAGAAATGCTAGAACATTACAGCCTAATTATGACTTTGGCCAAAGCACCACAGTCAACACAACTGTATTTTCCTGTCTGAATGGCGTATTTAATAACCCACGAATGGGTGATGCTAATGGGGCTGCTTCATCTCCCGGAGAAACTCTGCTCATGCTCTCAAGACCTATTGAGATCTTTTTTCATAAAGATTAAGGTCCTGCGAGAAATTTCGTGACAGTTTTAATCACGGTCCCCTGCAGGATACAAATCTTAGCATTATGGGGTTTGTTTTGTTCATTTGGCTGCAGGCAAAGGTCAAAGCGGTCAGGAGCTGTATGGAGGTTCAAACACTTCCACAGCAATAAGTGACACTGGGCTGGCAATTACAGAAGCCAGAGACAGAAAACATCTCGATTTTCTATCAGTTTGCTATCGGCCTAATGCAATCATAGTTCTTACAACTTCTGCTCATTGCAGTGGTACGTGAGCCAGGTATTCGTTTAAATCCACTGGTTCACCTAATGTAATTACCAGCCTGTGATCTCTATCAGAAAGCTGAACGACTTTGGGGAAAGGGCTTTTTTCTCCCCAATATTAAGCCTAATGCCATTCTCCAGATTGGGCCTGGGTGTGCGGTTGAAATTGTCTTTAGTATGCAGCAAATCGACTCAGAGCAGCTATACGGACAGGGTTTATCACTATAGTTTATCACTATAATGATTAGCTCTATAAGGGGTAGATTCCCAGATACAATTAGAAGTGCTCCTGTTAATACAATCGTCTGTCTCCCAAAGCAAGGAGAACCTGCAGACGATGCATCGGGGAGATGGGTAAGAAATTCCACATAAACATTCCTAAGGGTTTAACTGAGATCATGGCCTGGGCTTGTACCCAGCACAAGAGATGTAACAAGTGAAGTGGGATTGAATTTCAGCCGAGGATCGTACCCAAACACACTTCCACACCAGAGCACATCTCTGAGCTTTTACGGTTTGTTATAATTGCAGCGCTCTGTTTTGTTTCTAATAAAACACAGTACATGATGGATAGAAGCTTTCTGGGTATGTTTTCTTTCTCTCTTGCATTTTCTTCCTGACATATTTTGGCAGAAAAGAGAGAAAAAAACCCTAGAGAAAAATTCATGCCTCCCATATAAAACAGAATGAAGGACTCATCCTGATTCCTCTCAACCCAATTAAAAATATATATTGAAGCAGATCTAATGTTCCCTACCCATAACTAAGCAGTCACCAAGGAACCCCAGTAGCAGGACGGTTGGCCAATGGGTCACCTTTGGCTCCTTAACCTGCGGCAGAAATAAGCCAAGAAGTAGCAAGTCCGCTGATCTAAAGGTTTATTTTAGAAACTTGAGCTCTGTGTGAGATTTATTTTCAAATAGAAAAACCCGCCCTGAATTTCTTGCCGCATACCTGATTTTGCAGATTCTTAACTTGCTTTCTCACTCCTTCACTCTGTTGCAAATCAAAGGGAAAGAAGCGTTAGAGGGCTTCATGAAATAGCTCATTTGGCACTTATTTCCTCACATTTGCACATGGGTTTGCATTTTCCCCTCCACTGCCCCAGCACACACCTGATTTTCCGTTTGGCAGCTGATGGAACTGGCCAGGGCTGTGGAAAATGGGCCTTTTTGCAGCTGCGTCCTGTTTCCTGACTGAGTGGCAGGTCCCCTGCTGACTAACGCTGAGGAGACAGCATTTCTTCTCACATTTCATTTCTCTTCATCAATCACACGTGCTTAAACTCAGAGAAAACGGGCTTTGCCAGGAGAGCATCTAGGGCTAGGCAGGCTTAGTTATATAGAACATATATAGTATTAGTCTTAAGCTATATGGTGGGGAGTTGACAGCTCAACATTGCTGATCAATGTTGAATGCAGCTTCTGTCCCATTTTCATGTTAACCAACCCAGGAATGACGATTTAGAGGAGCAAAGCGTATACTAACACAACACCACGTTCTCTGCCTAGTGCAGTATTTCCCTCCCCTCAAATATCTCCCAAATACTGAGTTTTTAACCATAACACACCAGCTCCTCAAGAGGGGAAACTGAAGAAATTCTTCTTGCACTACATGAAATCTGCTGCATTATCTCACAGAATCATAGAACCACTTAGATTGGAAAAGAGCTTTAAGCTCATCGAGTCCAACTGTAAAACATCGCCAAGTCCGTCATTTCAGCCCAGCTACGGCTCTGCTATACTAGAGGTTTGTGTTTCACTGCTTGTCTTTGTTTCTTAACCATTAAATAGTCCTTTTTACTAAAAATCAGAATTGTATGGTGTTGTTGGCTGTTGACATCAAGCTGAAAAGCTGTTCCTTTACTGGCCTTTTTGTTTTCTCATTACAGCTGCAAACGAAGCCTTTATGATGTCAGCTTTTCGCTAACACCACCTACCTTCAGTCGTGATGCTTCTTCACCATCAAATTGCTGCTGGAAACCACACCGAGCTACTTTGAAATAAAACATTCGCTATTTATTAGCGAATCAAGTATTGACGTTTATTGGCCCCGTGCCTCTTAAACCAAACATGCCATATGTTGGCAGCACCCATGATTTCTCCTTGGGAGACGGTGCTAGCGGAGCTCCAGCTCGGGGATGCCAAAATGCTACTTCAGTTTCAGGAATGTTCCGTGTTTCCCTTGAGAGTCATAAAAATCTCCAACTAATGGTGCTATATCCGGAGATGCAGCGGAGGACGGAGCACGTAGGAAGAATATTACCAGGGAGTTCAAGGTTTTAAAGGCAACTCCTTCCTCGAGTGCATGTAAAAGGGAGGACAACCCATCTGGTTTGTATAGACACTACTGTTAAATTCAGGGGTCACTAATTACCCCCTCCAAAAGTATTAAAACCCAACCGCCTCCTAATATTTTATTTACTTTTAATTCTAAGAATTTGAGAAAATCAGCTATTCTGGAAAAGGGAAGAACCTCTTCTAGTGGCTTTTATAAGTTTCGGGATGCCCGGTCCACCAACGTCCCATACCTGAACTCCAAAGGGATCATGTAAAGGTGATCTCGTCCTCTTCTGAAAACTCTTCTGAAGGAGATGTTCTGGAAGACAGGGAGAAGACAGCCAACACTATAAAGAGCAACCTTTTCCTAAACCATACATAAAACATGCAGCTTCTTGTTTGTATTCAAGCTTTTAAGTCCTCATATCCATGAGGGATTTTTTAATACATTGAGCATTTTTTACAGAAACAGCCTTTGCATCACATACGATGTTAACCCAAACTCGAAAATCCTAAGAGATCTATTTCAGAGATGGATGGGGTTTAGATTTGGGTATCATTATTACTATTGCTATTGCTATTGCTATTACTATTACTATTACTATTACTATTACTATTACTATTCCATTGGCCTTACATTTCTCAACACTCTTAAACAACTGACCTTCTTTTCCACTTTCAACATTCCTCATTCAAAATCCCATTTCAGCATAATTACAGGGAAAAAGAACTCTTCAGTCTGCTATTTCATAATTATTTTTAAATTTTAATTATCTTTTAATAGTTTTTTAACTTAATCCAGGCCCTGCTGCCTGGTGGCCTGTACTGGGGCAGATGCATTTAACCACCAGCCTCTGTGTTTTTGCCATTCTCCCTGTCTTTCCTCCCCTCCAGATTCAATTTCTTATTACTTACCTGCTTCAAGAAAAGCATTTTGCTGCTACCAAATATCACAAAATGCGGAGGTAATGAACTAAGATTGCTGTTTGCTTTAACTGCGCTGCTGCTACTGCCATTGAGGAAAATAATAACTAGAATTGGTTCAGGAGAACGAGCAGTTTGTTTGGTCTGAGGATGTGAAAGCAGAATAGGAAGACTTTGAGTAATGAGCCCAGAAGGAATTTCCTTGCAAGGTTAACAGAGAACTTGTGTCAGACAGTTTAAATGGGTTAAATTCATGTCCCTAAAAATGTCTGTGCATTCCCATCTAAATATGACAATTTATAAAGTGCTTGGCAAATCCGAAAAGCCAAAAACATGCCAATGCAAAGAAAAAGGAATATGTACTCATTTCTGAGCACTGAGTCCCAGACCCATAAATTGCCACCTCCTTTTGCCAGAAGAATAGGTTCCATGTGGTTGTTAGCAAGCTATTTTAAGACTCTCCTACGCTTTTCACTGTGTTGTTATATCCAAAGAACATTTGATTGGGAATTCAGTCGTCTCATTCTGAATGCATGACACATACTCAAAAAGAGGCAGTTAAATTAAATTACAAGGCTTGGTTGGGTTGTTGTTTCATTTGTAACATGCCCGGAGTGCTGGCTTCACCGGGAAATGTCTGAATATAAATCTCATCTCAAGCTATATTTACATATGGATCCGGGCATATTGAAAGGCTCCAGAGGACTCATAAGAATCACACGCCCCTTCCTGGTGGTGCAAAGGGATCGTGCCCAAATATTGCAGAACCCAGTGTTCACATCACTGGGGACATTTGTTTAGCTGGAAGCTATGTATAAAAACACAATTCGGTTGCTCTCGAAGCAGGTGGCAAACAGCAAATTGGCCGCTAAACACCTGGCGCAGCCCCGGCGTGTTCGGTGCAGCTTTGCCATCTCGTGGGCTGCAAGTTTGAAAGCAAAGCTGAGGTTCCCACTTCCTTTTGGGTTAATTTTGCTCATTCCAACAGAGCAAACCCTGCTCATGAGGTTTTTTGGGGGTTTTTGTGAGCAATTTGTCAGCGGGGTACATGTTTAGCTGCTGTAAATGGGTTAATGCTGGAGTGCAGGAGCTGGTAAAGCAATGTACAGCTGGAGGATTTCTGCTGATCTTCTGCATTCTTCTCCCATGAACTCCTTAGAACCGCATTAGCCTAATTGCTGTCATTAATCTAACTAGAGTTCTATCATCTTAATTTGTATCAAGGTTAATTTTTGTTGAAGAAAAAAATGGCTAGGCCTTTGTGTAATGTAGCTGTGTATGCCTTTTAAACCAGGTATTTTACCCTAAATGGCGAATTAGAGGTATAATTTCCTTTCAGGTTTTGAAAATTAACATCTAATTAATCTTAACCTAAGGGATATTAGCATTTCTTATGAAACAGAATAACACTCTCAATTTAGAAGAGATAATTCAGTAAATGACAAGGCTGGAATTATCCAAAGGCAAAAGAATCAAGCCAGAATCAGAAGTTTGTAAGGCAAGCGAAGAAAAAGGAATCTGCCTTTCAGATCTGTATTGGTAATATTAATATTACCCAGCTGCTTTCAACCCCACAGCTTGAGAACAGCTCAGCACCAGCAGGATGATACAACAATGGGATTTCCATTCTCCTTGGGACCACTAAGATCTCTCTGAAGAAACCAAGACGATCCTTCTGCTTCATTTAAACAAGTTGGTGTCGTCTGGAAGAAGAATTAGAAACTGGATGCATTGTTTTTAATTGGTGAGAGCAAAACACCATCAGGACAGATTACCAAGCAATGTGATACATTCTCCATCTCTGCAAGGCTTTTAATAAGACTAAATGAGTGTTTAAAGAATGTGATAGTTCAGCCTCAAACTCTTCAGCCTGATGCTGGAAGGAATGAAGAATTAACCAAAGAATCATAGCTTAAAAAAAGACTTCATCTTTAGGAATCTAAGGGTCTTTGGTAGCTACAAAACTGCAAACGCTTGTCTTCTCTCTACGTGCACAAAGGCACAAATCATTTTTCTGGCAGATATTTCATTATTTCAGAGCGTCTCTTCTAATGAGAAGAAGCATTTTATTTTCCTCTTTATTCTGAAACTGCAGATTGTTGCAGAACTGCAGCAACCAGAGCCGGGCCTGGATGTAGCCTGACAACTCATTCCTTGTGCCTAATGAATTAAAGCTCTTTGGAGAAGGGAGGCAGCACGAGAAGGGCACTTTCCTGGTACGATCTCCTTATGTTTCAGCCCAACACTCATGTCCTCACTGTCTTTACTGAAGGTTCCCCAGTGAAATGTCGTTAGCTCACTAATTCTCAAGCCAGAAGCTCTTCCCTTCCTCTCTTAGGGCTTTAGATGATTTTCTCTCCCTTTGGATGCCAGGCTCAGTCACTCTTGCATCCTTCCATGGTGAGGGCTGGTCACTGCGAACACTTCAATGCAACACAAAGCCGGTGGGTGAATAATTTCTGGCCCAGAGCAAACGCAGATCCATGACTACGGCATCTGCAGTTCGCCTTAGTTCTAAACTGAACTCCTAGGGCAGGCCTGATGCCAAGAGGTTTTTCTCAAAATAGGAGTTTCCACTCTCCCCTGATCTGGGGCAGCAAACTGCACTTCCAAACTGGGAGACGTGCTAATATTATCTTCTCCGATGTTCCTCAGCTTTCTCCTAAGCTCTTTTGGTGTTCAAATTATGTAGTTTCAGTGCTAGTGTGAGTTTTGGCAGCCCTGAGGGCTGAAATAATGTCTGCACAGAACGGCGGGTGGCCAGGGTAACCAGCGTGTTCCCAGCCCTTGGCCTTTGGTGACCACCATATGTACGTTGGCCAGCAGGACCAGGCGGTGGGGTGGCCACATGGGCTCACTGGGCAACCTTCTGGAAACAAAGACTTCAACACAGGTCTTTGTGTTAGAGTTTGGGCACATTCCTCATTCCTGCTTTCCTGATAAACTGGCAGCGATTCCTCCTCCACCCCCAGACTCCTCCTCACCTTTACTACATGGTGTAGATTATGGATTTCCCTGCAGAAACAAGGTCTTGGTGGTCCCTAGGGCTCTTCTGAACTGGCTTTACACCCTGCTGTAGCATCCTCAAGAACCACGGGCTGAGGAAAGATGGTTTAAAGTCAGTCTCATCTTCCCACGTACGCTTCAGGTCCAATTTTCCTGCGAGCAGTAATGCTGAAGGAGGCAGTTTGTCTTTCAGCACAGCCACGCTCAGGGAAGGCGTAATTACAGGAGTTTATCTCTTCACTCCACATCGTATTATTCAAAAGGGCAAGATATTTGCCTAGAAACAGTGCAGTAGGAGGGAGGGAAAACTTCCAGCAAACACTGGGCACTTCAATAGCATCTTTCAGCAGAGAACGGGAAAGGGCTTTATAAACATTATTGGGGATATTTTTTTCTAAGCATTTTGCATTGGCCCAAGCTCTTTTCCCACTGAAGTTAATATACAATTCCTGTTGCCCTTCCTTGGAGGAGCTGGGCAGCTTTGAGATGCTGTCTATGCCCTATGAAAGGTTTTTAATGTCCATTTTTTCAGCTTTAAAATTAGAAAACATGCCCTTTGTACAATGGGTCAGCGAGGGATTTAGTGTGTTGAACCCGGGAGCTTTTTATATTTACGCTTTTGGAAAATGTAGGTTCAGATATAGTCAGGAGAAAACTGAATGTAGTTCTTCTCATGTGAGAAGATAAGAATTGTGAGGTTGGGGTCACGTCCATCGCTCCCTTCTGCTTGTCATGGGTGCTCTGCGGAAATCTGGCCTATGGGATTAGGACTGTGGGTTTTCCTCTATGAAGAAGATTGGGATTTCAAACCTCAGGCTTCATCAGTTCCCACTGCGGTGAGCGGGTACGATGCCTATAGCCCAGCACTGCCAACATACTCCGCTGAATTATGGCCTAACCCTGTCTTACGGGCATTTACTTCTTAATGTGAGCGTTAATGAGCACTGATAACCCTATTACAACACCAAGAAGATTTCAAACAAAAGTTGCAGGAGTTTGGATTGCATCCCCTCTGTTGCTGTGGCTTGTTCATAACATGGGTATTTAAGACATAAACTTATTATAAATAAAGAGGACCATTTAACATCCAAGTGACAAGTTACAGTGAAACCCGAAGAGTATAAATGCCAGGGGCTTTTTTCAGTTTATAAAATCTTGTTTCTAAGTTTATATAAAACATCTTGCTGGTTTTGTTGGGGATTTTTCTCTAATACTGAAAGAACTCTAGGACCAAATCCAAAGACCACTGACATGGCTGGAAGTGCTCTCATTGATCTGAGTTTGGCTCAGCCTGTTTTTAATGGGGATGGCTGCAGGGAGAGGCTTCTCCAGCGCAGGATGGGGGACTCTTGCCCTCTGGTGGCTGTTGCTTTCTCTAGAAACAAACTACCAGCAAAAACTGCGCTAGAGCTGCATTAGGCAAAGAAAAAGAAAGGAAAATAATGATAAAAAACCCCACCAAACACTGTGGTGGGAAGGGCGAAGTCTGCAGTAACAGAGAGTGAATGTTAACATCAGAGTAGCAAAAACCTGTTTGTTAATTGTTCCCCTCTGCTGTTTCCAGATTTTGTTCCATTCGGCTGCCGGAGGAGGCTTTTTCAGAGCTGTGCTAACGAGTTCTCCGTTGTTCATCACATCGGAAGGCCGTGCCCAATAAAACTCAGCACCATCCATACGCACGTGTTTAATCAAGACTCCTTGCCAGCAAACCACTAAGACGGTTGCCCAAAAGACCATAGGGCCCCTGTTGCCACCGCGTTCCTCCCACTGCAGCCCTGGGTCTGCTCAGGGATGCTCTGAGGGTTCACAGACCTTGTCAGGGTTAAGGGGACTGCTCTACTCCGTAATTTTTTGATGTTGGAGAAACACGGAGGGGTTTGGTGGGGAAGGATACACTTTTTCTTACTGAAATCAACACTGGACCATCAGAAGAGAGAGGAAAATGGATCTGAGCTGAAAAATGTTGAGCCCAAGGGTTTGTTTGTTGTGTTTTTTTTGCTTCTGAGAGTCTGATTTATTGCTCTGGTATAAGAATAAATCTAAGCATATTTAACCTAATAAAATAGTTTCCGTGTGACAGCTTTAATCAGGAGAACTGCAAGCTGCGTACAAAGGTGCTCAGAACTGTGTTTCTGTTTTACAGGAGGTAAATTGAGGCACGAAGCCAGCCCCAAGACCAAAAGCAGACATAAGCGTGGCACCAATTTCAGTGCCGGCATCCCCAAGTGAATCAGTAGAGACTCTTCCTACTCAGTACAGGGAAAGGAGGACTCTTAGGCTTGTTGCAGCTTGTTCTGGGAGAGAAACATTTCCCTCTTGCCTGGTCCATGGAGGAAAAAGCTTTAAATGATGATTGAACAGATGGAATCACAAATCAGCCCTAGGGTTCTATCTGAGCTCTAAGTAGCACCTTTGGGGCTGTTTTCCTTATTCTTTCTATTGAGGCAAGAAGATGCTGGCTAAGTCATTTGTACAAAAGCGTGAATGCCAAAATATATTCTTTCCACTCCTATAAATGGAACCTGAAGTGGTCCTACAGGCACTGTAAAATCAGTGCATGTAAAGCAACGCACAATAAAGGAATAGTCAAAAGCCAGATGTGTGGCTGCAGCGTGGGGTGAACAGAAGAGGCCCCTCTGTCACTGCACGTTGTTTCCGATTGATTTTTTAGCATGGCGTGTTTCTAAAAGCACCTGTGCTGAAGCTAAGGACAGCTCACCTCCCATTGGATCCAGGCCTCGGGAAGGCACAATGTTCCCTCTGTCTCAACCACTGCGTCGTCTCCTGACCTGCGGGGCTGCCCGGGTGGCTCATTGCTGTCCACCAAACAGGTGATGCTCTGGGCGCTAATGCGGAGATGAGTGAAATCTGGAGGAGGGAAAGCGATGATTTTAGCAGGGAAAAGAGTCATTATTATTCATAGGGGTGTCTCTCTCTATCTGCACTGTCTAACTGAAAAAACAAACTGTTCAGGATTATTTTGAGCTGATCTGTTCTAGCTGAAGTTCCCAGCACAATTGTTTAGCCAGAGTTGGAGGGAGGAGATGCTGTAAGCCAGAATCTGATCTCAATTACCAGCCTGTGAAGCTCATTTTAACTCTTTCCATGCCAAGGATGATTTATACATCCTAATCCCAGACCCAAACTCAGCATGGCTATGCAGGAACACTGCAAACAGGAACACTGCAATCAGAATCTGATATGACTCCCAACTCTACTAAAAGAAAACAGGAAGATTTATACAAATTAAATAGATCTGAACATATGCCTTTTGGGCCTAGGTTGGTTACAATACAAAACTTCTCACATCTAAGCAGTTGGTCAAATCCATAGGTCACCCAGTCTATGCTGGTGCAGTCTAGCGATGGTGACAAAACACCTTGATGACATCCCAAGGCCTGGAGAACCCATTACCACTACTGGATTCACAGCTGAGAAAAAAATACAGGAAAATAAGTCTGCTCTGAGTTTCCCAGCAAGGGTGCTTCCTAAAATATCGATTCTGGCACTTTGGGGAACGGTGAAGTCATAAGTCATGTCTTGCAAACATAAGAATCAGACCTGTGCTTTCCCTGAAGGAAAGCTGGGTTGGGCTTCCCAGTAAGGACCAGTTCCCCCAAGGCTGAACCCTGAGCACCCTTAGCATTACCAAGCCACAAGTGTCAGAGCAGCGCACCAGCAAGGGGCAGGTCAGGATTAACTTTATACTTATGATTAAAGGACAGTTTTCTGCACGGATGCTTTCCCAGTGCCAGTGCGCAGTCTCAGCAGAGACACTGATGCTCTGTCATCTCTGCCTTCACTGAGTGGTAAAGAGACTCGGTATTTCTGCCATATCGCTCATGTCAACCCAAATTACCCCGCTGAGACGCACGGTTGCCCTGTAATGGTTAGGGCATGATATATCCCATTATCTGCAAATTGATAGGGTTGGACCTTTAATTTGAGTGTTGATCCAGGTGTCTCTGAGCTAAACCCATCTCCAGAGCTATGGGCGAGCAATGAGGTGACAAGGAAGCCAGCAAGGCAGTGCCCTGGGGACACAATCCTGACCCCGCGAGACTGTGCTCTGCTGGATTGGTAGCACAAGGCTGGCAGCATATGCTGCTTTCAAACACTGGGAATCGACTTGTGCTGAGACCAGGCAGATAATTCAATATTTACCCAGGATTTCAACAGTAAAAGGATGTTGTTGTGCCTTCAAAGCTTTTGGAGGATGAGATCCATGGAACAGCTCCAGCCTCTGTTTCTTTGTGAATTTGTCAAAATGAGGTGTTGACTCGGTGTATTGCCAGAGAGGAGGTGTTGCCCCATTCACAAGGCCAAAGCTCCTGTAGCCCTCCAGCTTGGGCTGCCCCGTGTGCCTTTGACCTTGTGCTTCAGGAGACACGGCTGAGGAACCAGGGTTAGGCTGGAGAGTCAGACTTAAACATTATAGCAGCCACTCGACCTGTGCTCAGCAGCCCAGCGCTGGGCTGGGATCAGCACATTGACTCATCTGGTTCCGATTCCTGCAGTACTCACTTCATCGCTCTGGATCTCTGTTCTCTGGCTTTTAGACGAAGAGCATCACAGGCAATAGCACACCCCCTTTATCCACCTTCAGTATGAATGCTCCGCACGGCTGTGTTTGCCTCAGACAGTGCAGAGCCCCAGTTTTGGCAGGATGCTCCTCTACTACCACCGTGCCACGGTAATAGCATGAATTTATAATAACCAAGTTGTGATTCTTTTCTTACACATACCGCAGGAGCCCCTTTTTTTATTCCAATCGTTGAATCCAGAGGCAGTTCCACAAAATCAGTGCTAGAAGATGTTGTATGACACACCTTTGAAATCTGCCATTAAGCTACTATTATTCTTGCGAATAATGGACTTAAAGAGACGAAAACAAGTGAAGGGTTTTAATCGGCAGCCAAAACCATGGGAGGCAACACAACTGACTTTACCTGGCTCTGCAAGCTGAACAGGTACACGGCAGCCTCGCTCTTTCCATGCTGCTCGCCTCACCGGCTGTGTTTGTCCCCTGGCTTTGCTTTCCCCATCCCTCTCCGCCTGAATTTCAATCAGAAGCAGCAGCTGAACAGAAGGTGCCATTTCCATAGCTACGGAAGAGGCAGCGACAGCGAGAGGTGATGGAGAGGCTCTTACCCAGATGCAGTCATCATTAACATTCACCATAATAACCTCGCCTGCAAGCACAGCCCTACTATGGCAATAAGACGCTTGGGCTGTAAATCCTTGGCCGGGCTCGTCTTTCATCACAGAGAACAATACCTTTTGGGGCCACGTTTCTAATCTGCCAATTAATCATTTTTATATGTGGCAATGTTTACAGATAAGCAGAGACCACTTAAAACCACACCTTGGCTTAGGCACGGGTGGACAAGAATTGCCCTTTCTGAGGTATCGTGCAGCATCTCCCATCTGTCTCGCTCCTCCCATTGGGCTGGTTCTCACCTCTTGAAACAACACTGTTAAACAAAAACAGTCTCTCTGCATTTCTGGCTGTGCCACTGAGTTATTTTGGGACGCTGGGAGGACCTTTCACCTCCATTGTCACTGTGTAGCTCGTGTTTTGCTTGTTTTAAACCTTCTGTTTGCCCTTCTCAAGAGTCCAAGTCAGAAATATTCAGTCCCTTCAAGATGTTGAGCTGAGAGGCTGTGGCATCTTCGGGGACACATGATTGTGCCTGTTACACTGGAAATCACGCCTGTTGAGCTCCAGCCTTGTCCTTACAGTGATTCCTACCCCAGTGAGGAACAGAATGAATAAAATTGAATTTGAACGTGAGGGAGGGAATGTGGGTAGGAGAAAATAACCCTCAGAGTAATTCATGAGGCACGCTTATGGCTGTTATTTATAGATCTCTATGGGGGATTTATATTGTTCTCTACCATCTGACATTATTTGGCAGCTTAGCGGTGCCTGCAAAAAAAACAACACCCCAAACCCCCCCAAAACCCCCCTCCAATACCACATTTTTGATTAATAATCTGAAAGCTCAGGGTGTCAGCAAGTGCTGTCCCTGCTCTCCTCTAATAACTTACGGCTTAAAGGTGCAAGGGCTTGATTAAAACTCTCATCACAGTAAATCAATGGTAGCTCAGGGAAAAGAGGTCCTTTCCCTGCCCATTTTCAGGTCAAGTTCACTCACTTGTGCTTTTCTGGCATTTGATTTTGCGGGCGTGCAAAAACACTCAGTAAAGGGCTCACTGGGGGCGCTGAGTCCTGTCCACGGTGAACTGGAAGCACATTTTTCATGGAATCATAGAATCGCTAAATCGTTCTGTTTGGAAGAGACCCTCAGGACCATCGAGTCCAACCACAACCTAAACCTAGCACTAAGCCATAACCCTAAGGGGCCTTGTGTAAGAACCTGTAGAAAAAGCCTATGACTGACAGGGGTGTCAGGAAATCACTCATAAAACTATAGTTTGCTTCAAAAATCAGTGGGTGAATTGAAATATGCAGTGAAAAACAGTGATTTCCTATCACACTTAGAGCAAATTTTGATTTAAATACATATATATATATATATATCAGAATTTAAAAGGCAAAAATATGGCAGCTTTTTGTGTTGTAAAACATGTAATAGATATACAAATGCCAAGCCCTGTGTACTTCATAGTTAAGCAGGTCCATATCTGTTTGTGGAAGAAGCAAATAAAAGGGAGAAAAAGCTTCATGAAACGAAGAGAAATTCAGCTTAAAGACGTGTGTCTGGTGCCCTCTTGTGGAAAGGAGCAAATCGTTGGTGGTTTTAACAAGCAGAAAGGTCTCTGGGGTAGGGATTTTAATTTTGGACTTAGAATACGACGAAGAATGACAGAAACGAGACCTTGGGTAGCAAATTAACCAGTCATTTTCAGAAAACCTACTGCATGATTTTCTTGGCTAAGAGCTGAAAGAGTTCTACATATTTTATTATAGGAGGGTGTCTTGTTAGGCTTAAACTGTAACAGAATACACTCATATGATTCATATCTTTTAAACACTGAAATAGTATCCAATATATTAATATAATAGGCTATATGTATGTGTCATCTCTCTGTCACAGTAATCATAAGCCCTGTGCATGTTCTACATTTATTACATCCTGTATCATTCTTAAAATGATCCATGTGCCTCAAGGGACTTTGGCATTTTCATTTAAACGAGTCCTGCTGCCACCTAATGGCAGAGAGCTCAACCTTCACCTTTTGTGCTAAAAAAGGGGGTGAAAAGCGGTTCTGATGCTCCCATCTGTACAGAGCAAGCAGCTAAAAGTAGTAAACGCTTTGATTTTTAGAGTCATATAAACCTTGGGAAATTTAAGTTAATTAAACTTAGTATTAATTAATAGGATTTTTGCCACGCATAACCTATCTAGAATCATATTTAGTACCTTAATTAGGGGTGTAACACCATGTTCCCGGCCCATGCGATGGTGGCAGTTCTGGTAATGCACACTAAGGGTGACCCAAGTGGGTTCTTTTGAAGTCCAAAGCAACTGGGTCCATATTGCCCAGGAGCCCTGGGGGTCTGCGCGCTCAGACACCCTCAAATTACCGTGCTGGAAGGTATTAAGCTGCAGAAACGCTGCTTTGAGCTTGTGGGACATGCAAAACGGTGCAAATTAAGCCCTGTCTGCTGCAAAACCAGTTGGGTTGGACAGAGGCACATGTATATGTGCTTATATATATAAATATAGTTATAGATATGAATGAGCGCTCAGCCAGAGAAGCCTTGGCTTTTAAAATCCTTCCACTAAGGAATAAATCGAGACGTTGTCCTCAGCTGGTAACCCAGCTCTCCTCATGAGCTGACAGCTACTGTTCAAATTCATCGTCGACTTTCTTTGCCTTTTAGCCACTAATTGTGTATCAACATTAGGGTCAGATTAAATATATACTGAGTCTTAGAAACGTGGCCTCAAACCAGTCAATGGGAGGCCTGCAGGGAACCAAATCAGCGCATAACTAACGAGCCATGAGCTGGGCCTCATTGCTGTCAGCATGAGGAATTACCTGGATTAATGGGTTGATAAAATACAGATATTCATATGCTCTTCTGTAGCAGCAGAACAGCACTGTGCCACTGACCTGAACATCTTCCTGACATTTCTCGCTGGCTCCGTTCCTCAGTACATGTTAAGTTTAGATCTGGCTGGTATTTCTTTCTGATCTCAAAACCTTCTATATGCTTCAGGGGTTACTTTTTGGCCTGTTCCAGCACGGACCAGGTTCATGGAGTCCCTGGAACTGATTTCCTGGGGAAGAGGTTTCTCTCTTTCCAATTTAGACACTGGAGGAAGAAATAATGATAAAATAAAGATAAATGGCTGCTCTGCAGATGTTAACTAAACCCCAGTGCTTTAGGTTGAACGTATCTTTTGCTGTGATACTGTTGGGACAAGCTAATAAATCTTATATACGGTGACCCCCTAGCCCTGCTCTATGGGATTTGATTGCACGTATGCTAGTGTCTAATTTAAGTTGCCGGTAGGCAAATAACTGCATGTCATTGGTGACAGAGCCAGGATCCCCATATGGACCAGAAATCTTTTAATCAGTGGATGAGCGTTGCCCCTTCTGAACAGGCAGAAAGGAAACCCTCTTCAAACTTCCCACTGGATAGGGCTGCCAGGTTTAAAGCTGTGTGGGGAAAGCTAATTGCATTTCACCGAGCACCTAAACCTTTGGGCTCGTTCAAATGGGGAACAACAACTTAACATCACTGCAAAGCCACCTGCAAAGTCCAGCTGTGCTGGGATTCGGGGGCAGAGCACCACGGGGGATGCTCTGGAGGATGCAGGGATGCAGCAACCAACGGGCTGAGCAGCCAACAGCCACGCTGCCCCTTCCCGAGCCTTTCCCAGGATCCACTGCCATCTCACCGCGTCCCTGCCACGCGGTAAAACCCAACCAGCACCACCGCGAGCTTCACCGGCAGTTTTCCAGCCAGCTCCAACACTCCTCATTCCGTTATCTGGCTTCTGTTTACGGCTGTACTTTCTCTCCCATTCTGTGCCATCATTAGGAGGATCCAAGTGCAAACACATTGGGCAGCTGAGGGCTATACCGATAGTTTTACCTTCTTTTGCTCGCATTTCTTCAGCGATGCGGAGCCAGGAGTTTTGGGGTAGATGTCTCTGCTTCGGCAAATACTGTTTTAAACAGACAACACCCTGAGAAGCAGCTCGCTTTTCTCTAAAGGAAATTATGCCTGGACCATTGAATCCTCTTTAGCATCACCGTTCTCCAAGGAATCCTGTGCATTTTGCTCCTACACGGCACTACCATCACCTGCACCAGCACCGCGATCCGAGCTCAGGCAGGTTTTATCTGTTGGAGGCCCCGGTACGCGGTTACACAGAACACGTATCGCCTCGAGACACAGATGCACCTAGTGAAACAACAACATTTCGTCTTTATTAGGAGTTCCCATGGTAATATAACACAGAGTTCTTAAGGAATAAAACACAAGACTTGGGGTTGGGGTAGGGGATTTTTTGCCATTGAGACAATGGTCAAATATCAGTACTTCTTTTTGTCTACACACATGATCAGCTTTAGCACTTACAGCTCCTCCACTCATGGTTCACAATCACAAATCCAAGGGTTAAATCCAGCTAGTATTAAATCCTACTTCTTTTTTTTATTATTTTTAGAGCTTCAAGTCACTGCGGTTAATTAATTAATTCATCGTCTTGTTTTTTCTTTAAGCATTTACATATGACATTCATTAAACAGACACAAAGCGGACGAGCTCTCACAGGAAAAACATGCTTACATAGCCTGCAAAAAGCTTTTTTTGTGATTTTTCTTTTGCTTTTGAAGAACAAATTAAAACTCAAAAGTCATCATGAGTCAGTGAAGGAAAAAAAAGGAAGACTTAAGTGAATACTGAAGAGCTGCAAGTGTTTCGGAGAATTGAAACGGATCTGCAATTCTTTCTTTTTCTCCCCAACTCGTTCAAATTGATTTTAACATACAGGTGACGAAAAAAAATGAAAATAGCTGCAATATATATTAAGTTCTTGGACTACTTAACAAACAAAGTGCAAACTCTTTTATGCAAAACTAAAAGACTCAAGAATTAAACCTAAATGCAAAATGCCTGGATGAATATGGCAATGTTTTTCTTCTGTATTCAAAAGGGCCTAAAGGAATTAGGTGCTGAAGCTGGGAGGGTTTGGGTACCTACAGAGCTTCCAGATCCTTTGCAAATCCCAGCATTGATACTTCATATCGACAAATTTGGTATTTGTTTCTTAAATCCTTCATATATATAGTTGTGGTTTTTTTTTTTTTTCCCTAAAAGAACCTGTAAACACCATTTAAGAAAATACAAACATGGAAAAACGAGGTCGATGTACATGGCAAAGTACAAATAGAAGAGACAGCAGAAGATGCAGCCAAGTGGCAGGGTGTACGGACAGCGGGCAACGCGGGGCAGAACCCCGGCTACAAAAGCTCTGTGCTAAGGACAGGCCGAGCTCTTGGGACCACTGAGCCCTCCAGCTGAGCGGGAACCTAAGGGCACAGGTTTATTCTCCATGCCCTGAAAATAATGAGCCTAAAGGCTAAAAGACCTTCAGCCCTCAAAGACACTTAAATGCCCGGATCCCACTGACAGTCAGAGAAGCTGGGGCTCCTAAATTCATGTAAAGATCGCTCGTGGCCTCTGGTTTCTCAAATCTGAGGAGGGTGGGGAACCACCAGGTGTTCTGATGAACATTTGCACAAAGGCAGATTCCTGAAGGAACGAGAGACTGAAATTCGTGTCACGTACAAGAGATTCTCAGCTGCTGTTGACCCTGTTGCTCTGAGGCTCCCAGCTCCAACAGCTGGGCATCTGGACTCGAGCTGGAATCGCCACAGATGCTCAGGCACAAGCTCAACTGATCGGCCTTTCAACGAGAGCTAAAGATAAACTCTCGTAAAGTTTTAAATAACCATTCATCGATGGCCAGGAAGGGGGAACGTGGCTGCTATAGAAACCTTGCAAGCAACATCTCGCTCTTTGCGCTTGGCCCCCTGCTCATCGATTTCCACCTCCAGGAATGAAAGACAAACTGACTGCTAAAAACTTCTCAAGGGATTCCATCCCAGCTCCTCAGCTGGTATCCAGCCCTTTGTTTGTACCAGCTCAAGACCTAATAGTGAAGTGATGTGAAGATCATAGCTTATGAACCTGCTCCGCGACCTCCTGTTGCAGTTAAGTGGCAAGTGCTGGCTGGAACGATGCAACCCAGGAACACCCCAAGTACCAGGGGGACAGTGACATGGGCAGGAGTCTGTCACTTGGATGAGGTTTGGGAAGGACCGAGAAGAATGGGGAGATCCCCCAGTTCTGAGATAAGGCTTCGTAAACACAATGATACAAACATATTAAAAACACACACACAAACGTGAAGAACCAAAAATTTCCTCAAGGACCTCATTTGCAGCAAAATCCAGAAGGAATAATAAAAAATAATGGAAAAACAAACCAACAGAACCAAAGTCCCCAAGGATTCTAGCTCACCCGGCGGCTTTGTCAGCTCCTAGTGCTGGGTCCTGTTCCTCTCCTGGCAGCACAGCTACTCAGCGGCCTCAAAGGCGGCGGTGGGGATGGTGACACACAGGCCGGGGTGGGTGTCCCTCTGCGCTTCTCTAGCTATTCTGCTGGAACACAGAACCCTACGGAATATCCAGTTTTAAACCCTTGAACTACTCTTCTGCTTGATATTTAAAATAATAAAAAAAAAAAAGCTATTTTTAACATTTATTATTTATTTATTCCTTTTTTTGTGTGTGTGTGTCTTAAAGGCAGCTCCCGGGAAATTCACTTTGTCCTTCCTTTATTAAAAGAAAGATGCTGAATGGGACAGAGGCCACGTATTTCAAACATCCTCTTTACATTTACTTTTGCGTGTCAGAGGTGTCAAAATGGGGTTTATTTCCTTACATGTGTAGTGGCTGAGGGGGGGAAAGTGAGAGGGGTTGGTGAAGATGAGGAGGGAATCTGAGGGGACTGAAAGAGGCGCCTTACTTCAGCCCCCCCTCACTGGTTGCCCGCAGTAACTGTCACAGGCTCTAAAAGAATCAAGAAAGGGTCTCCCGGTGCCCCCGTCCCCTGGTCCGCTAGGCGGGCACAGAAGGGGTCGGTCCTTAGCCCAAGCTGGTGATGTTGGCACGTCCGCCCGGCGGCGCCACGATGCGCTGGGTCGTGCGGCGGGGGATGTTGTCATCGATCTGTGCCCCTGCGGGAAGGAAAAGCAACGTCAGGTCCGCCCCATACACTGAGAGTTTGATGTAAGTGAGTCAGGAAGGATGGCTGCACTGAAACCCATCGAGTCCTCTTAGGCCAGGCTTAATGGTGTGCATCAAAACGCAGCACCTTGGGAGGAAAAGGCCTCAGTGCCCTCCACAGCGCTTTAATTCTGCTGAAACCTGTTCTGCATGAATAGCTCCAAACATCTGAGCCACCCAGCCCTGTGCAGATAGCAGCTGGCTGAATGGTTTTCCCTTAGCGATTCTTTCTTATCCTTTTTTTATAGTTCCAGTGCACTGAAATGGCACGCAGAGAAATCAAATCTGCCGCATACCAGAGCCACAGCTGGGCCGAGCTGGCAAAGCTCTGCTGAAGCTGGTGCCAGCTGCCCTCTGCAGACACCCGGCTGAGGACTCTGTGACAGCTCCTATCCTGCTCTTCCTCCTTTCTAAATGGATAAGCTCCGAGCTAAAATACGCACCACAGTCTCTCTCATTGCCTTGCAATTTCAGCAGAATTAATTCAGAGCATGGCAGCATAAACAGGCTGTGATTTCAAAGCACTAAATAATTTAGCCCCGTAAAAATGCGTACCAGACAAGCTGAACCCAGACTGGTGCAGGTTCCTCACGGGTGGCGCCTGCTGTTTGGCAGGAGACGTCTTAGCTGAAGATGCTGGTGTGACGGTCTTGGGTGTCACTGACACTTCGCAGACGGGTCCGTCGTAGAGGCCTCGAGGGACACCCCGCAGCTCGGCCAGCTGCAAAACACACAGACAGGGAGCCTGCGGGGTCAAACCAGCCTTCACAACAGACCAAAACAGCTGGCCAGATGTCGCTAGGCCAAAGAGACACATTTCTGTGCTGATCCCAGGGGTGGTTGCTGCTCTCTGAGGCAGCATGGACAAAAGGAAAGACACTCGGGGCTGCTGCGGATCCAGCTCTTTGCTGGTTGGTGTGAGCAGCCTGGAGAAAACAGACAGTCTGGCCCCTGCACCGCAAGTTCTGTCCTTTAATGATCTCAACCCACTTGTTGTAGACTCCTGGCAACTCTCAAATAAACTTATTACTCAGCCCTAAAAAGCAAAACACCACCAAGACAGAGGTAGGGCTACTTAAAGAGGAGCCCTGGTGAGCTTCACAGTGCCAGCCTGGGAGCTTCAGGCTGGCTTAAATGCAATTGTTCCAGTTGAGATGCTGCCCAATTGGATTTATAGGTCAGACATTTCTGTGTTAACACCAGGACACAACAGGAACCACAGATCTGTCCTCCCCAGTCTTACTTGAGGTTGTAATTTTGATAGCTTGCAATTTCTTCAAAAGAACAATTAAGTGAAGGGCATTTGCAAGGAATGTGAAGATTACCTGTGGCCAGCAGAACCAACACAGCTGTTTTTATCTGGGAGAAGGCAGCACTTTGAACATGAAGATGCTTTTCTTCTCAGAAGTCTGATTTCTAGAAATAAACTTCTTAAGGTCTCGGCAACTAAGTTGCAGCAGAGTTCAGTGTCATCTTCTCCGTCAGTTTTTACCAACTGAAGTCATATCAAAAGGCAGTTTCTGCTTTGCATGGGTGTGTTGTACAAAAACACTTTCCCAACTATTTTAGCCTCTTATAAATAGGAAATTCTCCCTTTTAAGCAGTCAGTAGGCTGTGCCTGTGACTCACCAGTCACCAGACAAGAGCATCTGATCATATCTGACAGAAGGGAAAGCAGCATAATGCATCTATAACAATACATTAGAAATCTAAACTGTTGCTGAAGGGTTTGATATATAAACGCTATCAATAACTTCTCTTGGTACTCCTGTGACAGGAGAAGCCTGCTGGGTTATTCACAGGTTGACTCACGTCCAAACTGGACAGTCCCTGGTCTACGTGTCCCAAAACAGAGAATTAAAGAGCAGAAAAACAAAATTTGCAGAAAATCCAAGCTCAAGCCAAAGCATATTCCCGTCATGACTCAAGTGACGAGCAAAAATGAAAGAGGAATGAGATAACTACGGCTCCTATCCAGGGAACGCTTTCTGCTGCAGAAATGTGTCCGCGAGCCAGGGGACAGCATCTATTTTCCACCCGCTTTAACTCGGGAGGTTCAGGCGGAGAAGAAATGCGCGTCCAGCCGTTTCTACCCACCCTGCTCCTCGCTTTGATGCGCTTGTAAACGAAGTCAGGGAAGGGTTTCCTGGGGATATACCGCCCGGATCCCTCGGTGACGTGGAGATTCCCGTCCTCCAGCACGATCTTGCCCTGGCTGATCACCACCAGCGGAGACCCACGGCACTCCATGCCTTCGAAGATATTGTACTCCAGAGACTACGACAAACAAGAAGACAATGTGAAGCAAATATGTTCATCGCAGCCACGCCTGCTAGGCGTTAATTAGCTTTTCTAATTGCCAAAGTTTTCAGGACAGACGGAAACAAACCCGACAGCGTTCACCTGCATCGTATATGCTGTGGTTTAACAGAAAGGCTGGTCTTCACTATCACTATTCACTACTGAGGATTTGAGGAAATACAGTTTCAAATGAGAATATCTCAAAGTCTACCTGCTTAAAGGCATTTAGGCACCTCTCTATTCTGAATTGTGGGGGATTTAAGAGCCAAATAACATTTTATCTGTGTTTCATACTAAAAGCAATGTTAATTTTGGAAAGCTGTATTTTAGAGCGGTGTTTTGGTTGATGGGTGAGGGACCAGGGCAATCTTGTTTTACTCTTAATGGGATTGCTCATCCTCAATTAACAGGATTGGAAACATTACACCATGGAAAAAAGACAAGTTTTAAAGGAATTACTGAGAAACGTCCCACCCATGAAACCTCCTGAAACGAGAGGCACTACAACCATGTTATTTGGGGACTGTTACTCCAGTGACCATCTCTGAGACAAATCCAAGTCTTTTTTACTGAGTTAATAACAGTTTGCTCCTGAAGTGTGTTATAAGTATGGGTAGGCTTGACTGCAGATGTACAATTAGCTGGAACGGCGGTTAAACCAACACTGAACTGGGTCCAGTCTGAAAAATAGCCGTGGGGGCAAAGAAGGAGGCTGGTTTAGAAGCTTGTGAATTAGGCTGGTTCCAAGAACAACATCATCTCCCTCTCCAGCTCCTCATGTTTCCTTGCCAGACAGTGGCAAGAGCAGTGTGAATTCTTGGAAAAACATCCGTATGTTGCTCTAGCATTTAAAAATGTAACGATCATCTGATGCCACATAATCACTACATCTCCCTGTGTCGCAGCAACTGTTCTGCCTGACTTTCAAAGGGGCTTTTGTTTTCTACTTGACCAAACGAGGATGCCTTGGCTCTAAAGGCATCACTCGTATCCATGAGGAAATTTAGAGTTCAATTAATTTCCTAACGACAACAGCCATTAAATGGCAGTAAGTGTCAAATACTCAATCCAGTAAACTGCTTTCAGCTCTTTGAGACACTCATAAGCACAAACCGAGGTTCAGAGCACCAAATTCAGCACCTAACAGTGGTACAACCCTGGGTCCCTGCTCTAAGTCATTCCTCTCCAGATTGGACGTGTGATGTGTCTGGAAGCTCCTCTATGGTGACTGAAGTGACTGATCCAGACTTTTGAGTGCGGACGCCTCTGTTGGACATCCAAGCAGAGGCAGGATGAATCCAGGCCATCTGTGACCAATTCTGACACAGGGTGAAATCACGGGGAAGTGAACCAAACCTTTCAAAAAAGTTTCTTTGTGAATGTGCCCAGGGATCCAAGCGTGGAAGAAAATTTTGCTCCTTCAGCTCCAGAGTGAATGAAAGCATTCACGGAAAAAAAGAACAAGGAGTTTTTTCCAGGGAAACATTCCATAGGTTCATCGCCAGCAGTGAAATAAGTCATCAACAAATGCAAACAGTGGTTGCTTTCTCTGAGACAGCGCTCAAATGTCACAGGGAGACTCCAACCAGCCCTTTGCACTGGGACCGTTCTGCAGTTTCCCACGGGGTGGGACAGATTTTTCGCTGTAGGAGCCAGGTGTAAGACATGGGACACGGCTGTGGGACATAGGTTAACAGTGTCCCTAATGGCGCCACCACAAAGAAACAGGAGGAAGGTCTGGTTAGTCTGGGTGCTGCCTTATGCTTCCCTGTGCCAGCTAACATGGGGATGATCACCAGTAAAATCATGTCTGACTCCACACACATGTGCCAGATCAGTACGTGGTGTAAATCCACTCAGACTCGTAGATCTGGATCAGATCTCCAAGGTGTCCACGAGCTGATGAGCTTCACTGACCCCAACTAGAAAAAGGGGAGTTCACATTCCCACTGCTAGTAAGCCAGATGGTCATAAATGACACACTGTGATAAGAGGCCTTTCGGTATTTTAGAGGACTTAAAGAGCTTTCTGTGCGCTCAGATCCAAACACCCAACGCTCAGAAAGAGCAGACAAGCTCTCTGCTCCAAGGGGAGTCTCTGGGGATTCATGTGATTTCAGATTTGGACTCAGTCGTCTTCCCTTGTGCTCACACAACTGAGTTGTACTGGGTGTAAGACAGAGAGGGCTTGGGGCATGGAGAAAACAAAGCCCTGAGTTGTCATGAGCTCTAGTTCTTGGCAGCACAATGTGGCGTTACAGGAAGACAGAAGGAAATGAGCAGCAGAGCTCACATTGTAGAAAATATCCTTACTATGTTATGAGTCTTGGCAGAGATTGTCTTGACGCTGTCGGGATCCCAGATAACCAGATCAGCATCCGAGCCCACTGCAATACGGCCCTTCCGCGGGTACAGGTTGAAGATTTTGGCTGCGTTTGTGCTGGTCACGGCCACAAACTGGTTCTCATCCATCTTGCCAGTCACCTGTAGAAAGACAAAAGGAGTCACTGCGTTAGCCAGGTGGGGAATACTTCAAACTGCAAAGAGCTGACAGCACAGAGGATTCCAAATGATCTCTGCAGGGGCAAAATCCTCAAGTGGAAGGACCATTAAAGTGTCTGGGAGGAGATGATAATATAATGCTGCAGCTCTTTCAGCTCTGAATGTCTGGTTGCAGCCTAAGCCTAGGACATGTGTGACATACCACAGCCTTATCCCAGATGATGGACATCCTCTCCTCAGTCCCGTTGGTTCCTTCAGGGATCAGGGTAAAGTTGTCCTTCCCAACAGCTTTCTGAGCAGTATTGAAGGTGCAGTGGCCACTGCCAGTAACTTGGAGGTCTCCACTGGAAAAGACAATGAGAAGTATTTAAGATATTTTATAGTCACAGGTTTACTCCTAAAGGTAAAACAGCCTTTTGCTTGCTGGCAAAACCAGTTATTAATCACCCACTTGTCTTGTGATAAAGCACACGGTGTATGAACACAGAGCTCTACTCACCAGGCCAGTAGTGAGTTGAGAAAATCAGGAGTGGTTGGGTCAGGACTCAGTGGTGGGGAAGTGACAAAAGCTGCTGCCTTGGCCCAGTTCTTGCTCCAGTAGTGAGATCCATCGGTACCCAAGCTGGCTGTGATGGGCTCTCCATACACGACAGTGCCTACAGGATAGGGATACAGACAAATCCTGTTCAACAATCCACAGAAATTGTGTTATGTTACTAGGGGCACGTTTTCACATGCAAGCTCTTCATTTTACTTGCCTATCTAGAGATATCTATAGAAACACTGAGGATTTTTCAAAAATCAGTCTCTCAGACTAAGTATCCAAACAACTAAATACCTGATTTAATACGAAAGATACTGTTACTGATAAGAGCTTGGAGCAGCAAAATGTGCATGATGTCTTTTCACAACTGCTGAGGTCAGTGCTGATTAATTGTGCTTGAAAGGGTTATTGTAAAGATTCGTTGTATTATATCCTGCGCCAAGAACCTTAGGAAAGATGGTGATGGGAACTGTAAGAGTGTGAGGAGATCCAATCTGATCCAGAAGGGATGTGGAAGAAAAAGAATGAAAAAAAAAATAGCGCCTGCAATATTTTTATAGATGTGTATGTATTAAAGATCTAACAAGGCTGGGTTTTTGGAGCAGATAAGAAAAAGCTCTGATCAGGAAAGTTTCCTGCCAACAGAAAAGCCCATCACAGACCAAGTATTCCTGGTTGACAAATGCAGTGATTTCCCCAAGGGTACACAGCGAATCTGTGGCAGAACTAGGAAATGAAACTGGATCTTGTGCCTCTCCGTCCAGCGCACCAACCACCAGTGCATCCTTCCTCCTCATTAACGTTTTTGGAACCACATGAAGGAACAGCAGATCCTTAAGGCCACGATACTTTGCAGGCTGGAATGCACCAGCAACATCTGCACACCAAGCAGATGCAAGATGCTGCGACTTCAAAAGCGGCGCAAGCCGGTAGCCCCACAGATCTGCTCACCAAATGCAACCTTCCCGAAATCTCTGGGCCTATCCATCTGGTTCCCGAGCCCAGACACTTCATGTATTTGTATCTGCCTGCAAAAGACGTGGGTAGTTAAAATATTAACCCTGAACACTTCGGTCAGAAAAGAGTGGCAAAGGCAATGCCAGAACTGGTCAGAGGGTCTTACGCACTTCACCATGCAGATTACAATATAAAGGATATTATTTGAGGTACTGTTACATCTATAGGCTCTCAGCGAGCTGGGAAAGATGCATTAGTTGAGGCAGAACAACGCATTAACTGGGTTCATGCTGCTTCCAGGACCACACTGGAAGGTGTAGGAACACACTGGGTGTAGGAACAGCCTTTGTCGGGGGGATCCAGCAGCAGAGGAAGCGGCCGGCTGACATCACTTGCCACAAATAGGGTTATGAAATCAGAACAGGGCAAAACACACGCTGGCTATTAATGGGAGGCCTGTTGTGGGCCAATACATTGGGAGGATTGTTTGAGCTCCCCAATCTGCCAGCGACAGAGTCTGCAGGGAATCTCCTCCATACAAATGCCACTGGGAACATCTGGCTTTAAATAACATTCGTTCTTTTCCATTTAGCAAATCAATTCTGGTTTGTTTTTGCCTTGGATAGTCTTCAGTTGTGCTTCCTCTGTTGCTTGGGAGGGCAAGGCTAATGTGTGTGGCCCTCCCGGGTTACCCAGTTGGGTAACTGCACATCATTTAAATTGAATTATTTAAATTAAGGAACAGAGAACGGCGTGCCGTTTATACCCCAAATTCTCCTTATAAGGAGAAAATGCAATCTGAATGAAAACTGTGTATGCTGGTTCACTCAGGAGGCCCGGTAAAGTGAGTTCTGTGGATCATTCACTTGGGACAATCCAGAGCAACATCCAGTCAAGTCAGGGTGTGTTTTACAGCTCCTGCAATGTAAGTGTAAGATCCCTTATCCCAGTGCTCCTGCCTACTTGCCAGATAGTGGTCAAGGGCACAGCGAGCGTGGCAAGAAGGTGCTTTTCTTGCTGTTGCATCTCTGTGGTGTGTGTGTCTCCAGTACTTCACCTAGAAAAATGCAGGGATGCTTCCCTGGCTTATAGGATTGAGTTGCACAGCCACATCAGGTTGTTTTCTGGGGTAATGCAACACGTAGCCAATTCTGCATGTCAACACATCTCATGTCAGCATCATCTCCACTAACGGAACTAGGAGAGAAAGGTTCTTCCCAAACAGCTTGAGCTGCTTCCACACCACAAACAGGAAGAGATGCCTTGGAAATCAGTGCTCCTCCCCAACTCTGAACTCATTTCACAAGAATCATGGGACCAAAACACTTCTGAGCCAACACACAAACACAAATCTGTTTGCTGTGGTAGGCAATCAGCTCCTCTCACACCAAACACCCAGATGGAAAGTGATGTCATTTGTATATCCATTCAGGTTTATTTAGACTGCATGGAATTAAATCCAACTTTTCTGAGGAAAGAAGGAGGAAAATCATCCTTCCTGCTTATTCACCCACCCAGAACTGCTTTAAATAGAAATGAAGGGTTTAGTCACAGAATAAAGCAGGGAGCCAGGCGCTTGTAACCCTTGCTCCTTGGGGGCAAGACAGCAGGATGAGGACTCAGGAGAAGCTACCGCATCTCTGAGAGCAGCTCAGTTCCCTCACAGGCCTCAGATTAATTAAATGGAGACAGCATGGAATCACTCTGTGATAACATGAAGGCATGTGGTTTAATGTGGTAGGATGAGTGTGGAGAAAGAGGTTCTAGGCTGAACAGAAGAAACATCTTCTGGCACTGATACGACCCCTGAATACTTGTCTGTGGGAGATGAGACACAAGCAGTTGCTTGGGACGTTTTAAAAAAGAGCCTGGACAATAACACTGGAAAAAGAAACCCTTTCTGTAGAGATGAAGCTGATGCTGGCAAGGAGTTGAACTGCATGAGCTAATAGGGTGCTGCTATCCAAGGGAAATAACTTACCCTTTTTCCTGGCTTGAGCAATGACATCAGCGGCACTTTTGCTCATCACCTTGGTGATATAGAGGGGGCAGTTGGTTTGGTTGGCGATGGTTATTGCCCGGTTCACAGCCTCTGCCTCCACCTGAGAAATGAAGTCAGCAGCAAGTTAGTACGGTAACATCCCCGTGTGCCAGCACATCCCGTTCACCTTTGGAGGGGCACAGCCTCTGCTTTCACAGCAAAACAGGCTGTGCAGGGACAACAGGAGAGACTTTCTGCCTCTCTGATTGGGAGCCAGACAAATGTACAGTGTAATCACGATAATTAAAACGTCATCGAGCTGCAGTCTCCTCTCATTACTATGTTTTCTCCTAGGCTGCTTCAAAGTTTCTCTGCAAGCAGACTAAGTTCTGAAATAACACTCCAGGTGCTCAAGGTCAGAGTGATTAAGTCCCTTCTTTAACCTAGACAAAAATAACCAACTAAACGTTGACTCAACAAAACTATTCGTGTCCCAGCCCACGCAGAAGGAGATGCTGAAGCCACATATACTCTGGTAAGCCACGTTTGCAGAGCAGCCTCCTAAATTGTACCCTCCACTACAACATCTGGCTTGGGATCTGACAGAGTGTGAATCACCCCATAAATCAACTACTTTTTGTTGCATGTGTGGAGATAGAACCTCAGCAAGATGAAGGGTCACTTTACAGCCTTAGAATGAACATCATCACTGCAGACTTCTGCAGATCACACATCTTAAGCTAAGATGACAGATAAAGCAACAGGGCAATGCTCACAGTGCCTACCACGCTGTACCTGAGGTTTCCCACTTGCAAAGCAGGGATAAAACAACACAAATCACCAGATTTTTGTCCAAAACACATTCGAGCAACTGCTAAGCAGGAGGAGAAGATTTTCTGCACAAGGCTGCTGGATTCCTGCCTTGTGCCCAGATGCTATGGTGACAGGCACATAACAATAACCCAACGACGAGTCCAAAGGGGAATGTTTGCAATTACCAGTACGTATTGGAAGCCCTAGCACAGCAGTTCTATTGGAAAAAAAGAAGACAGACATTTCCTGGAGCACTTGGACTGCTCTTGCTTTTGGTGTTTTTGTGGCTACAAGAAAAACAAAAAGTGATGGATTGCTCTGAAAAGTCATCGCAGAATGATCTGAGCTATGAGGGGGAGTTTTCCAGAAAGTGATGGGTGATGCTCACTTGGGATGGTGGTGCATTAATTAAGGATCCCTTTGCTGGCTGGGACAACATGCTGAATACCATCACCTTGGCTTAGCCCAGGTTATTGAGGTGAATGAGTTAAAGCCACCAGTCAGTGGTGAAATTCATCCCTTCTGCTCCGCCTGGGAACTGAGAAGATGTAGATGCTCCGAGCAAGACACAAATGCACATGGCCAGACCCTGAACGCTCCGCTCTGAGTCAAGTCTCACTGAATTGAGCGGGAGCTTTGATTTAGCCTTGCTTAACAACTCCTGCTAGTCTGTTGTAGACAGAGGTCTGAATTAAGCGGCTCTTCAGTAAGATGACAACCACCCTAAGTCCTTAGGGCAGGTTGTACACTCTGTAAGGGGCTGTGTGAAAAGTCAGTTTTAGTGTTAACACCAAGAAACGTCCACTCCTACTGAATTCAACAGGAATTGCGGATCTGCTGCCCCCTCAGAATCTGGCCTTTGTCACCTGCCGCTCCAAGCGAGTTGTGTGTTTTTAAAAACACTAAGTTACACCCACACTGGAGATAAGGGGAGGGAACCAGATGACATCGTTTCCTGCTCTGTTTCCTATGACTTTCGAGGAGGAAAGTTTTGGACCGAACGCTTCCGCCTGGGGCAGACAGCGCAGCTGAGTTCAGCTGCACAGAGCTGCCCCGCAACGCTGGGAAAGGCTTTACTGGTCCCCATTTGAGCCAGGCACGTGTCCTCACGCAGCCTTCCCTGCTGTACTGAGAAAGAGCACATTTCCGCACAGATGTAACAAACCACCCCAGCCAGGGAGCCACGGAGTTCGCACTTTAAAGCTGCTGCTGCACTAAGGATGAGCTTTGAAGTAGCCAGACAAGACTTGGCCAGTTTGACGGCCAGACCCTTCAATTTAAGGAGTAGCTTTCCTTTGAAGTCAACAGAAGTTTAGGGGTGCTCCAGAGATGAGCCCCAAGTGTCATGTCGGCATCTGTTCCCGTTTCTCCTGATGCAAGCCAAAAAATATGCAAAAAAAACCCAAAAATGCAGGGGTGAGTGGGCGGAAAGCTCAGTGCAAGTGTTTGCTCACAACTTGCAGGAAGCACAAAATCCCAGCTCTCGGAGCCAAACACAAATTCTGCGAGGATTCACATACTGCCCGAGTCAAGCGTTTTGTTTTCCCCTTCTGCATTAAGCAACTGAGTGATTTATGTTCCTACTGAAATGTCTCTGGATGCTGCTTGTCTGAACCAAGGGGAAGAAACAGAGGGAGCGCGAGGAGCACGTGGGGATGATCTCACACCCCCAGCTGCCACATCTGGCAGTCAGCAAAGCCCCGATATCTCTCTTGCAGGAACAAAAAGAACGGCTTGTACATAACGGATGGACCTCTGGAAGCCAGAATGCCGCAGTGAGATGTCCAGCATAGAGACACTGAAAGACTGGAAATGAAGAATTCAATGGGAACCAAGCAGGAAAGCAAAATGTTAAGGTTCTTTCTTTAGATTCTCACTTCAGATATCTGATATTTGGGCAGAGACTTGATAGAGCAACTCAGATAATCAACAGAAAGAGATGAGCTTTACCAGAGGGTGAATCCCATCTTAGGCTGGGTTAATTACTCTCTGGAGATGTCCCCTTCTCCAGTACAGAAGATGAGGGGGCTCCTCAATTCCACGTAACTATCCATAGCAGTTAGTTTCTAGACGGGACTAGTTACTAGTTAGTTCCTAGAAGCGTGTTATCCTCTTCCCATGCAGCAATAACATTTACAGTCAGGATAAAGTTGTGTTTCTGGCCACATTCATCCCAATATGAAGGTATCTGATGGCAACATAGAAATGTTACGAAGTGGGGGAGTAAATGCAGAGGCAGTAAAGTCCTCACCTCTTCGGGTCTGCTCAACACATGCCCTTCAGGACCTGTGATCCCCAGCTCCAGGATCCTTTGCTGCTCCTGAGCCCGAGAGAAAAAAGAACAGGAAAAGGATTTAAAGCAACATGCGTTTTCCTTGCAAACACAGCTGTTTGACAGAGGTACAAGTGAGATCGGAGGCATCCATGCACGCTAATCATCACACGGGGCTTTACAGAAGGGCCTTACAACCAGAGTCCCGTCCAGCTTCCCCTGCTGAGAATAACCAGAGCTCACAAAGCCCTTGCTGATTTGTTCACAGGAGGTCAGGGAAACCTTGTATTTTGATTTGCTTCCCACTGGGTTCATAACCCCTCAACTTTCACTACTCATTTGTGTCTAGAAAATCATCTCTAAGATGTGGCAAAAGGGCATCTCATGAAAAAAATCATCCTGCAACTGCAGCCAACTGGGCTCAAAGACTCAGGTGGGCTCTTCCCCAGCCAGGCAACGCAGAAATCCTCCGCAACGCCAAGTTTTGCATGTATAAAATGAACTGGAGACAAGATTAAATCCAAATACATTATTAACACTTCTTTGTTGCTGCTTAAAGGACATACAGATCCCAAACGTCAGCATCCCAGGTACTGTATGAAAGGATTTCCTTTCCCTTCCCTGCTCTCAAGTTACCGCTGAACATTTTACTGGACACGGTGACAGTCCCACCCAGACACAGTCTGATGGGGAAAAAGGCAAAGACAGCCATGAAAGCTGCCACAAAAACCTGCTTTATCAGTGGCAATGAAGGGAATAACACTTGACATACAGCTCTGCTTGCATCCTTGATACAGCTATGCCATACTTGTAAACGTCTTGGTGATTTTCTGTTTGCAAAGAAGGAATTAGAGTTTAAATCCCTCCCAGCATTTTGAAGTTAATAATCCACCGAATAAACACAACATACCTCAGCAATAATGTCACCATTTTCAGCGTGCACTTGTGCTGTCGCACCGATATCCCGGATTACGCTCAGGACCTCATATATCTGGAAGACAGAAAACACGATACAATGTACCCTGAGTGGACACTCAGGTACACACACCTATTCTATAGCATATGCTCCAGTCTCCTTCAGCACCCAGAATCTTGCAGAATGGCGGTAACTGCTGTACACCACTGCCTCCCACACTGTTCCAAATGACTCCCAGGCATTCCTCTCCTCCCACCACATACAAACCGCCCATCCCAACAATTAAATGTACCCAAACATCTCCACCAGAATAGCAAATGGGAGGGCAATTCCTTTTTAAGGTCCCAACACCAGAAACCCACTTCTGGATCAGAATCCGCTTGAGCTGATGAACACATAGCAGAGTTATGCCAGAGATCTCACTGTCCTGCCCTAAGCAGAAAGCAGCAATTTATAAAACTGCCACTGCTTCCACACCAAAGGAGCTGGAATAAAACCTCAGATCTCTCAAAATGAGGGCTTTGCCATTGCTTCCCCCAGCCAAGCATTTCAGGGTTTGTTGTTGGGTTTATTTTAAATTAAAAAAAATCTCTTCAAACCAGAGCTCTGGGTACTGTTGCAGATCTTGGGTACTGTTACACATAAAAGATTGAAACCAGAACAGAACGTCAGATCCAAGTGTATTAAAATTAAACCCATATAAGAGACTAACACACAGTTTACAGTGACAAAAGCACGTGAACATTAAGCCTTCCTACCTGAGAATCAGTTAGCTGAAAGCGATCTTTGAAAGCCATGTAAACCAAGAAGGAGTTCACACCTGGCAGAAAGAAAGCAAAGGGATTATGTTTGACATACCAACTGTATGCACAGGCAAAGCTATGAAACACACCACTCCTTATAGACAGACATCCCCCTCAATCAGCTCCCCAGCACTAATGATGGGTGGACACATAAATCACTTGAATCTGCTGTGAAATGCGGACACACGAGTGCGTGCACACCGGCACAGGCGCTTTTACCAGACCGCAGCATAAAGCCGGGATCTCCGCAGCCATGTGGCATTTATTAATGCGACTGATGAGAAGGGAGCAGCCTGCGCTCCAGCCATGGGGATGGCCAAAGCCCTCGGCTCCCACTTCACAGGGAAATGAAGAATAATTCTGTGGATTCAGCACTGCAGGAGGTTGAGTGAAAAAATAAGCAAAATGCATCACACACAAAAGCAGAGACCGGGCCTGGCTGCCCGATCCCTCGCTCCCTCCTGCGAGGGCGATGGGAAATCTGTGTCTGTCTGTGTGTCCTCCTGCACCGCCTGTACTGACCGACACACAGGGAGGTCTCCTAACTCAGCTTTCCCTCTCCTGCCTTCTGAACTAATTACCCAGCACGTACGGGAAAACGCTCATTAGGATGTAAGAGGTTGGGTTTTTTACATTACAAAGAGGATGGAAAATTGCTCTAGTTTAAGGATGAAACGTCAAGGAAATTAAAAGTGGGGAAAAACCTATGAGGTCATTCTATTCAGTTCTTCTCCACTTTTAGCAACTAGTGCTGGATTGTTTCTTCTAGGTCCAATTCTCCCCTTGTTTGCAACAGTGTAATGGTCAAACCTACCACCTACCTGCACTAATGAAAATAAAAGGACCTCCGCTGAACCAAGGTGCTTCTCTGCATGGCAGCAGCAAGAGATTCACCTCTGCAAATCAGTGCTCACCCACCTCACACATTGCAACACCACCAGTGACACCAACCCCCTGAGCCCTCTCCAACAGCGACTGGCCCAACCTCCACCAGAAGCCAGAATGGGCCAAGTTAACGTCAGTGCCAAGAACAGCTTTGTTGAGATGTAAAAGCAAAAATTTCCACAAGAGCCAGCCCTAAAAAATAAAGAGGGGAAAGGCTTCTTTGAGTTTGCATTAACTGAACTTACCATGGTCTTTAACCAGAGCTTCCATCTCCTCCTGGACACCTTTATGCCACTCGGTGATATCCACGTGCAGAGAGTAGTCGCAGCAGGATTTGCTGTCTGCCCATTCTCGCCACTGGTCGAATGCAGTCAGCAAACTGGTCCCTGGCTCAGGAACTACGTGGTCAACTGGGAAAGACAACCCAAGCGTTAGTCAATGGCTGGCGCTGTAGCCTTCCTGGGTGTCCAAGACAGAAAGTGCGCTTTGCAGAGGCTGCCGCAAAAACACGACATCACCTTCCCCTGAAAATATCTGGGTTTGAAAGACCTGGTTTCTGAAGCCCCACATCTGATTGCGGAGCAGAAGCTGAAGGGAATACTTCAATTACTACCAGCTGTTTACTGCAATTGTTTGTGAAGGAAGCAAATGTAATTCCTGGAGCAGCAAAACCAAACCACTGCAGAGAGCTCTATAAACACCGCTCCCCTGTTTGGCGACACATGAACAATGTCACAGGCAAGATCCCCTGTGAGCAGCAGTCAGCAGCTTTCAGGGCTCAGTACCTTGTGTTGCAGCAGTGCCTTTGTGCCTCTGGACATGCTAGAAATGCATTCAAAGAGTGTAAAGATGTTATTACTGCTGGCACGTACACAGTGACAACCAAGGAGTCATGGATCGGAGCTGCTTTGTGCTGCACATCCCAACCAAGACACCTGCTCAATCCGATCCTCCTCCTAACCTAACACATTGGGTCCGGCAGCAACTGGGTTCCCAGGCAGCTACAGGACATTCCACCAGTGCTGGAGATGCAGAACAGCCTCAAAGGGTAACAGGGAGATTTGGATCTGAAGGTCTAGCGTTCCTCCCAGTAATTTGAATAGCATTCCATGTTTTATTTGAACACGCGGCATCTGTAAGATCTTCGCTAGGCACACTGAAATTAAAGAAGCAAGCCAGCATCTCAGAACTGAACTGGTGCTGAGAGAGCAGGAAAAGCCTGTGGGACTTCAGGGGTCACCAACTCGACAGGCACTGTTGGGGAGGAGGAGAGAGCCCTGGCTTGATCTTACATCAAATCGCACACACACACAAAAATTGCTTCAATTATCAGCAGATAAATTGAAGCAGTTTATTTTTAACTTCGCTGGTGAGTATCTGGGCTGCCATCGGCTCAGCAGCGAGCTCTAAATCACAGCTGGGATAAGAGACAAAGTCCTTGGGCCCGACTCTCAGTGAAGTACAAAGCTTTGCTTCACCCCCCAGACACAGCAGCCTAGATTTACTGCTTTTGCACTGCCTTAAGAACTGGATTTACACCAGGAGCTCTCGACCCGCTGCAAAAGCAATACTGCCCTCCTGAACAACAGCTGAGTTGGTAATGACATCCCCAACGTCTGAGATGTGCAAATGCTGCAAAGAGCCAAGAGGTTTTACCCAAAACAACCCAGTTCCTGCAAAGGTGGCTATGGGATAGATATCAAAACAGCAGTTAAAATGTACTTTTCCAAAAGGCTCGTGTTTGTCCCTCGAAGGATGAGGCCAGCAGAGGCTGTGGGGCTCAGGAGGGGCTGGTGGCTGCTCCGATTGCCATGTCCTGCTCACGAGAGCGATCCACGCTACAAGAGAAAGCTCTGAAATCCGCCCGGTGGCTGGAATCTGATGAACGAGGTGCTTTTTGGCACCCGTGGGAAAGGCGACCCCAACTTCATCAGCTGAAAATCTGCCCTGTCTTTTCAGAACAAGCATCCCATTCCTGTTCCACGAGCTCTTCCTCCCCAGCGGTCAGCAACGTGCCACTGATTTCCAGACCGCATTGTTTCTTGGCCAGTACGTAGCCCCGTGTCACCCTGCCAAAGTTAATCTTTAGCTTAAGTAGTATGAACAACAAGGAGGAAAATAACATTCTCTCTGCGTTACCAATGGGATATGGAGAAAATCAAGGTTTTCACAAATGGCCAGCGCCTTAACACAAGAGTTGTCTTCCTCAGGCTACTAATTAAAAAGCAAAAAAAGCTCATTTAATCTCTTACACATCACCGTAATAAATCGATCTCTACTTAGACCAAAGGTGCCCTAAGAGCTCTACCAACCCCGAGATGATACGTGGCTTACGGGTGTTAGGAAATTCTGCCTGGAGGCACCAAGGGGTTAACACAGCGGAGTCTTCGCAGCCCAGCACGGAGCCCCCAGGAATGACTCTGGTGTCTCGGATCGGAGCTTTATCACCAGTTTATTTCATGCGCTGCCCGAGTCTGACTAATGGAGTTTGTGGAGGGAGTGGGAGAGGGGGCAAGGGAGCTCGATCGGATCGCTGACAAAGCCAAACCACAGCTGGTTGCAATAAGGGTAGGGGATGGAGGTAGCGGTGCACATGTGCATGAAAATCAGCTCTGGGGATTAGGGATATCTCACATGGAAGCTGTGCTGCCGACACATCTCGCAGCAGCTCCCCTGAGCTCACCCATAGCCAAATCACCCATCATCCCCACCAAAGCCGAACAGTTCGTTTCCATAGCAGCGCTCTGCCAGGCAAATATTACTGACCAACGACTTTGTTATATTCAGGTGGAAGAAGACGGCAAGCAGGCGGTGTCAATGTGCAAGGCAAGCCAAGAGCCTTCAAAGGGTGGTCATTTAACCAGTCCAAAGAGAATCGGTGAAGGAGCAACACTGAGAACATCCCATGGGATGCCTGACACGCGGCATCCTGGAGTGGATAAGAAGCTGTGCAGCCACAGCTGAGGCAGCAGAAGCGGTAGATGCTGCACATAAGGAAGGTGGACGTAACCCTAAGTGCTAGTCTAGAGGTAATTCAGACACAAATGCAAATGCCTCTTCAATTCTACCATCCCTTGTTACAATGGAAGGGGCCAAGTACATGGCAAGATCATGGCCTACATCCCTACCCGCTAGGCCTCATGAAAGCGTTGGGGTTTTTGGTTGTTATTGCATTGTCTTAAGTAAAAACATAACATAAGTGAGAAGGAGCATAGACACTTTAAAGGAGAAGAGCCAACATTGATTCTTTGCCTGATGTTAGAAGAACTGAGCATTGTAACTACTGCCTATTGCGATGGACAGGAATCACCCGCACGCAGCTCCAGAGAAGTTCTTCCAGCCCTCCGGCACAGCTCGAGAGCTCCGAATAGAACAACAAGCTCTTTCTTTAAGGTCCCTGTGCCTCAGAGCAGCCCAAAGCAGCTGATGAAAGCTCCAGCCGCTGTGTTCCCACAGCCCCGGCTTCCCAAGATGACCCTTGGGTATGATGTGCCGCAGGACCACGGACACAAGGTCTTCTGACCCACCAGAGCATGCAGCAAAGCCAACCGTGGAGGTTTCCCATGCGAAAAGCAGCGTCCTGACCTCACCGAACCACAGCTCTCTAGGGAACCTGACAGCTTACGCCTCCATCTTTCCCTCCTTCATCTCAGAAATCAGGAATGTCCAGCGGCCTCACGCCCACAGGACGCGCTCAGGTCAAACTGTTGCAATGCCGACTGTTGTCACCCCTTCATTCTCTAGACCACGACAGCCTTGATCTCTTTATGCTTCCGAGCCTGGATGTTTCCTTCCTGTTGCTGATTATTGCTGTAGAACTCATGTCAGCTGCTGAGGTCTGCAAAGGAAGTTGCCAGCTCCATTTCAGCTCAAAGCTTGCTCCAAAAACAGAAACAAAAGGAAAAAATCATTAAAGTATCACTTCATCAGTACTGAAACCTTCAAAGAAGGAATTAAAGAGATTGTAGTGGCCCCCTGAATCAGAGCGAATCTCAGGCCTAATCCTAATGTTTCTCTTTATTTAATATACACTCTCAGCGAGTTACACAGCAAAGCCAAAGTTAGGATGACAGTGGTTTCTCAGTTATGAACAGAAAACATTCTGCAGATTTATCTTTTAACCTTTGGAGATGCAGAACCCAAAAACATAGCAGCCTGGTTTACAAGCTGGTTTGCATTAGCCAAGCAACTGCTTTTTAAAAAGCAATACTTTTAAAGGATTTTGTATTACACAAATCATCTAATTTTTCCCTCGATAAAATACTTGATGAGATTCCAAAATTACTGGATAGTCTGTTTGTCTTTTTCTCAGACAAACCGAGCGTTCACCTCCCTCTGGAAAGCGTTCGGATCTCAGCACCTGTGCACCCACATGCCACGACTGTTCCAGCCACCATCACTAAGGCTCTTAATTACTCCTCCGACGTGCCTGGTTCTGCTCTCCTGTCATTACACACGGGTTTACGTCGCTTACAAGGTGCATCTGCTCTTTCTTCCGAGTATTTCAGCTCCCTCCCACCCACCATCCAGGGCTGGTTTTCTGCCTGTCTCGCTCATGATCCTTCGCTCCTCCTTGGCCAGATTAATCGGCTCAAGATTAAAGGCAGACAATAAGCCGGAGTGAGACAACAACACTAACCACTGTGAGCTTATCTGTGTGGCTTTAATATAGCAGAGCTGGCCCTTGGCCACCCTGAAATGTTACGTGTCCTGTGAGCCGAGATGGTTGAATGCTGTGGGGGAGAGATAACAACCATCAGTGCATCCGTGTTAAATGAAAGAGGAAGGCAAAAACTTAGAGGAATTGATTTTAAGGCAACTTTCCAAGTATGGAGGAAGTTAAAGTAGTATTGTTTTAACACAAGCATGAAAAATCTAAGTAGGGCAGGAGAAGCTACAGCATCAGCTTATAAAGCAGCAGCATTTACTAATCATGTCATTGATCAGCGTGTGTATTAATGGTTGGCTTTGAGCATCTCTTGGTTCTTCATGCTCTATCTTCTCTGGTATTTCAAACCCACACGGACCCGCTGGCTGCACAGTCCACTCAAAATGGTGCCAATCTCAGCTCTAAACAGCGGCTTTGTAAAGCCTTGTATCACATCTTGGCTCCCTCTTAAAACCCGGGTACGCTGTGCTCTTCTGGTCCTCAGGAGCTTTTCTGCCGCCGGGTGATATCTGCTCTGAACAAGCGCCCGGTTTGAGAGTGGAGCAAGTTATTGTGCATGGGCACCAGGGAACACACACAGGAGGCTGGGGAATTTAACTTTGAGATTGAAACCATAAAAAAATCCCATCTAATCTCTCCCTGGCACTTGGAAGCTCTCACAAAAATGCACTTGAAGAGCCATGCCTTCATATTTTTGACCTCTCGCTAAGCTCAAGAGAAATTATTGCTGCAGTGGGAGAGCTGAACTCAGCTCTTAGGCTTGCCTTGAAAACAAAACTTGGCTTTTTGGATGGATGGCCTCGTGGGTGGGGATTGATGGGGTTTATAGCTTCCTGGTATTGTGGCGTGTTCCATTTTTTGCTCTTTTGCATCCTGCCTCCTCTGAGCAGGCTCTGCCTTGTTAAAGCCCTTCCTGGCTTGTCTAGAAATAGCCCTTGGTTCCAGCTTTCCCCTGTACAGGTTTAATTACGTATTGTCTGAAGCAGGAATTTCTTCTTGCTCTTCAGCTGATGAACACCACTAGCAGGAAAGAGAAAAACGGTTTGATATGGACAATATAAACGTGAATTAGGGTCAGATGTTACCAAAACTGTGTATGTAATAAAACCATGGGTGAAGGGTTCCAGTTGCTATTATAAACTGCAGTTTTACGCATTATTTCCTGCTCCTACGAGCATTAAACGTGCCTATTGTTTAAGAGGAGTTTATAAGGTGAAAATCCTTAACGTTTTGGCTTAACTGCTAGCAGGCAGATTTCTCCTACCCCAAACTTTAAATAGCAGCTCGATCACTATAAACACATCTGCCTTTTTCATACTACTTAATCTTCACAGCAACTGCATGTGATGAAATCTGGTGAATTTATTGAGTTGTACATTCTGTCACAAGCCATTTTATTGAAAGGTTGTAATTAAACTCAGCCCTGGTAATTGCACAGCTCCCTGCTTAGAAGTCTGGAGTTGCTGCTGGTCTGTGGCTGCAGGATTCTCCGGGCACTGGTGTGAACTGGGAGTGATGCTGGGAAAGCGAGTGGAATACGTGATATGTATACGAAATAAGTCGATATACGTGAACTGAAAGTTGGGCCTTTGACTCACCCAAGAAGTTTCACAGCAGATTATCCCATAATCACAGACCTTATTTCATCCAGAACTTTCAAGCTCTCAGCTAGTAAAAACCCTTTTACTGTTGGTTATATATCATCATGACCCTTTTACATGTCAAGAAATTAAACTACCAAAAGCCGCCTTGCCCAGTAACAAAGTTTTGCCAAAGTCAAGCCTTCCAGCAACAAGATTTCTGCTTGAGAATTGAATCACCAGCTCACTGGTTCTGCAGCAACTTAGGCAAGAAAGAGACCTCGGCAATTCTTCTGACCTCAAAAATCCCCAATCAAGTCACCTAAAAGAGCCTCACATTCTGATTTCATAGCCAGTTCTTCCTCTAAAGCACACTCCAGGTCATGTTTTTGATCTAGGACAAGAAAGGATAACGACAAGATGGCTTTTAAGGTCACCGTTTCATGTACCTGACATACCTGAGCTGATACACTTGAAGGTAACGAAAAGTCAAATGAAGAATTTTCTTAACAGTCTCACTCCCACGTTGTTTTAGCATTGTTTGTGTTTCTCCTCCAAGATACCGAAATAAAGAGATTATTCTGAAGGGTAACAACGTTTTGCACAGAACAGGATTTACAGCGCTAACACAACTACACCAGGACTGTTCGCTTGTCTGCGTCTGCCAAACCAAGGAAGAAGAGGCTGAACGACACCGCATGTTGTTTTCTGTCAGTTTAGACCCAGCTTATTGGCCTCCGTGCAGAGAATCAGAAGTTGGACCAGGCTCAGAAGAATTAGCCACATCCATGCTCCACTGATTACATTTGCAGCCTGCAATGCTCTGTTATTCCCTCGCTGATGTCATACAGATATTTCACTTGTCTTCTGAGCTGATTAGATCCAAAATGCGATTAATAACTTCATGCCAGCTGGACACAAATGTAAAGAACAGGGATCTGTATGTCCAAATTAATTAATAACCCCCTTCAACAGCTGGAATGGCTACATATTTAGATCAGATCAAAAGAGGCTCAGTTTCTTTACAGAACAGGTTTATTGTGCATCCAAGCTACGCTTGTGTCTCAGGAGGTCACCATGATGGAGGAGGTAGGAGCCAAGTTCAAAAGAGATATATTTAAGCGATTCCAAGATTTATTCTTCCTTTTAGGCTTACTCCACACTTGAAGCCTGTGAGGAAAGTACACAGGACTTCAAAGACTTCCACATAAATTGACCTGTAAACCTTGAGGGAATGGGACTGGGAAAAACCTCAACTCGTAGCCATGGATTTCGAGTCAAAGCAAAACACAACTACACCACCACATCCAAGGGGCAAAAGTTTGAGCAGAAACAAGAGGACAGAAGATGAAGCGCTGTAAGGCAGTTGTGTCCCTCTCAGGTCAGCGGAGATGTCCCATGCCTGTCAGGCTTTTTCCACTAGCCGGGAAGCTGGAACAATTCTGGATGTGCAGCATTGTCGCCAAGACCAGATTTTGGCCTCTTGGCCTCACTTGGTTGCCCACGGTCGTCTCAGGGGGGAGTTGGGAGATGAAGAAGAACAGAACAGCAGAACAGGAACTTTTACGATGGGATTTTGTGATGGTTCTGGGAGGGCTTTATGTTCTCAGGACCAGAAAGATTAATTTTTAATCTGGGTATTTGCCACACAACCATCTCCTCTCGCTGGACAAGGACCAGATGCTTTGAGGAAGAGGTTTCCATCAATCACCATCATCCCATTTCTACTCTGCTAAGACCCTAAGAGTCCCCATTCTTCTCTCAGTTAAACCACTGCCTTTGACGACTGTCAGACAGAACCACAGACGAGGAAGCAAGGACTGAACCTGACCCAAATGTGCACATGAGATTGCTGTAATAATAACCTGTAGCAGGTCCTAAGTGGATGAGTTTAAATAAGAATTCTGTGACACAACCCCCGGTGCTGCATTTCCTTCCTCCAGGTGTGAAATAGCCCTGGTCCAGCCTCCCCAGCACTCTGGTATCTCCTCAGGTCCATGAGACCCCCACAAAGCACCACGTCTGAGGGAGAAAGGATGCGCTCCTGGGCATCACTTGATCTGGGCAACCCAACGATGGACACTAAGCCTGGGGCTCTTCCAACCCAGGAACTGCTTAGGAAAACTTGTACATACAAGACACCGCCTTTTACAAAGACTTTACAAAACTTTTCCAGTTCCCAGTGGATAAGGAATCTCTGCACATCAGTCTGAAAAGTCCTTTGTACCCCATCAGTCGCTGAACTCTTCAAACACTGATACAAATCCTGAGAAATCTTACCTGAAATAAAGAAAAGTCCGTTGGGGAGGTATCATTAACTGACAGGTATCTCTGGAATGAGATTTTTGATGCAATATTGGGCTACATTATCTCTTGCTGTGCGATGCTTTGGGAACTTTCCTCCTCCTCTTCCTCTGCACAAAAGCAGCGCTGTGCAGTAATACAGGATGGTTCTCAGGGAGCTCCTGTACCAGCTCACATTGCCTGCAGGCTGTGCCAGGGAATTTCATTCACATGTAAAACAACACAGAGTCCCCCACATTCCAAAAATACACACACTGCACATATGTAACTGCTTCCAGGAACAAAGCAGTCTGGTGAAAATCTGCCCTGCAAGCGGTCAGGAAGGGAAACTTCCAAAGCACGGCCCTTTTTGATGGGCTTTAAAAATTCACCAAGATATCTCCCAGTTAGCATTTGCATGCTAAATCTGACAGTTCCTCCTTTTGCTTTTAGGATGCAGGAAGCCAAAAGCATTTTAGGCACGCAGGGCTCACCTCTTCCTCCATTACAAAGGGGTTTTCCTTTTATTCCTGTCCTGGTAGTAACCAGAGCATCGTGGGCTGCAGGGACCAGCATCGGTGCCATCCCATGTTTCACTTATGAGGGTCTAGGTGAACTTAACTAACTCAAATTAAAGCTCGCAACCCCTCAGCAACAAAGTCGCCCCCCCATTATGGACAGCTAGCAACTAGCATGGAGAAATTAAATGACAGAGGTAGTCCTGACACTAACTGTTGTGTATCGAGGGAAGAAAAGAGTTTCACGAAGCTGTAATTCTGAAGTGCATCGCTGCATTCCTTTCAATGGGAGCTGGGGTTGTGCAAAGATGCAGGCACAGCCCCAAGCTGGTAACAACTGGCAATTTAAAAGCATAATTAAAGTATGCTAGACAGGAGGGGCTAATTGGTATTCCTTAAACACTTCTCCCTCTCACCAGAAAGATTAAAAACCAATCCAGTTTCTAAGAAACAGATGGGATCTATGAACTGAAGGCACAGGGGCCGAGGGAAAGAGGAAAAAGACTCCACTGACCCCAGACGCCAACAGACGGCACTCACCCGAATCCAGAGCGGGAAATACTGCTTTAGTTTCAGCCATCGCTTCTTCCAGGCATCACTTGCTTCCTTCCCCTGACACGCAGAGCTAAGTCCCAGCATGGAAAGTTAAGAGTTCCTGTCTGACAAGGAAGGTTTTGCTGAGTCAAGCTCATGGGGAGGTAAAAGAAGCCAAGCGACTGAACACTGGTACGAAGGCAAAAATCCGTGCCCAGAAAAACAAGCCAAGAAAAGAGCTGGAGGCACCATTTCCTGCTGGTTCTCTTAAGACCTTGTCTCAACTTGAAGGTGATTAAGACAGGTTATCTAGCAAGACTTAACACACATGCCCTGAAAACCTATCACAGGCAGCAAGCGATATTACATTAACAGAGCTTGATAATCGTGTTTTATTTGTTAAGAGTGCTTTCCAATCTACAGCAGACAGGTTTTAGCTGGAGGAACCAACTTTTATATCTGCACACTAGAAAGCATCCTGTGCATTTTCCATTGATGCAAGGGGCTAGGGAAAACACAGCATATTGGTGATATTTGTTAGCGCTCTACTTCTGTGTGTCATCCATAAGGCAGGGGATTGGGGATAATAGTATTGGACACATGAAAGCAAGAAAAGCATTTAAAAGCAGCTCTTCAAACAAAAGAACATGAACTCTCCTCCATTCAGTGGGAAAGCAGCACTACTGACCCCAACCATTACATGGAACAAGAGGGATTAAGTGCTATTGCCTGAACTGACAACATTGCTTATTTCTCCTGAGCGGGTGCCAAATCCCTCTTTTTGGATGCATGGAAAAATCTAGGTCAGTCACATCTGCAGGAAGACGGCTGCTCTGTCAGTGGTGTTGCCGCTTCAACATCCATTTGTTCACAACTAAATCAGAGTCCCCAGGCTCCATCCGCTCCTTCCTCCCAGTAACAGGGTGGAACGGATCCAGAGGAGAGCTGGGCAAAGCAAACGGAGCAAGGGCCTCGCTCGCCTGCTCTTTAAGATAATCAGTGTTGCCAAAGGGGCAGAAGAGCAAGGGCCGGGATGCAGAGCAGCTCTGGGGAAGGCAGAAGATGGGAAAATAGGGGGAAAAAAAAAATCTACTGACTTACAAACAAGTGGACTGCAGTGGTTTCACAAGACTCCAGCCCAAAACCAGACGCTGCGGATTCCACCTTTCAGCACTAAGGAGGAAAGATGGTCCATCTGGTAAGCAGTCATTAGCCTGAATATCTGACAGCCAGGGTTAAAGACACCATCACACCACCGGCCTCCTGCATCACCTCGGGCAAAGCTACGCAGCTCCTCATCTGTTCCTCACAGGAGCCTCTTGTCTGAGCAGCAAAGGGACGAGAAACAATAGTTGCAGCCCAAAGGGGAACAATTAAAATACAACGCACACAATAACACACGACATGCGCTGAGGACGGAACAGCTGTTTCCTTCTGTGCGAACTGGCAAGAGACACAGAGGGCTTGGCAGATCCGCCGCCTTCGCTTCCAAGGAGACCCCTTTGGAAACGCCATCAGAACAATAGCGGGGATCCCGGCCAGCACAACGTCGGCATGGTGGGGACGGCTGGAAGCGCTGCTGTCCCCGCAGTAGCTGCAGACACCACCGCGGGGAGAGATTCCTAATGGACTTAGAGGGGTTTAAAAGCTTGAGAAGAGTCGCTCGCAACGGGGGAGTGCCCATCTCTGTTTACGGACCGACTTTCTCATTAAGGATTTTAAGCCCGCTCTGAATGAAAGCAACAAACACACCAGCAGGAAGCTGGGAGTCAGTGAAGCGAACAAGATGTAGCGTGAATCGGTGCGGAGGTTGAAGAGAGATGGGGTATAAAAGGCACCGAGGGGAGCTGGGGAGAGGAGAGAAAGGGTCGGAGGGACTCGGCACTCCCATGCGGTAACGTCATTATCTTCAGAACACAGTTCAAGGGAGCCTCTACCCATATAAATCACCTATAATCTTTTATACAAGCAAGTGGACATTTTTATTACATTTCTAGAGAATTACACATTTCTTTGCTGCAGAAGCATCACTGAGAGCTGCTAGGAAGCGGAACGAGCCCTAGAGGCCAGCGCGGGCTCTCTGAAGCGCCGGTGCCCAGCCGCACAGTTCCTCTTTCATCTCTGCTACTGGGTGCAAAAAGAAACAGAATTCAGGCTGGTGTCTGCGGAACAAAGCCGAGCTGTGCACACACAGCCGCAGAGACTTGGGGAGACACTGCAGCTCTGTGGTCACCGCCCTGGGACTCACAACGCTTGGGTTTATCCTTCCAGCTCCACCACGAGTTGCTGCGTGACCAGTGCTGTCACCTCCTTTCTTGGCTCCCTTTCCAGCCTCCTCCTTTGCTCACCATGTAGACTCTTGCTAACCTAGAGGGCTAAACCTTGGAATAGCAGCACCCAGTAGGGTAGAATGTGGTGATGTCTTCACTGCTGGGTCTAAATATCACCCCCGTGCCCCAGAACACTGCCTGGCCTTTTCCAAACCTCGCTCTAAGCTCACGCTGTGGTGGTTTAGACTCTGATCACCTTTGGGGCAGCTCCATTTTCTCAAGACACGCTAACTTCAAAAACCAAGAAGGAAGCATGCTAGACTGGAAACATTTCCACCTTCAGGATGATCTAGGAGACCTGGTGTCAACGCATCACAAACGTCAGTATAGCCGAGCAGCTAACGCTCTCCCAAAAAGCCCTGCCAGCCTGCACACGAGCTCTTTAATAGCAGGGAAAGCATTAAGAAGCAGACTGCAGCCCATGGGAAGCTCCCTTTTATTTTCTGAACCTCCCAAGATCCCCAGCGTACATTCTCCATGTTATTAGGATAACTGCTAGTCAAGTTCAAAAGGCAGTTGGCTTCCAAGTCACCAAAGAGCTATAATTTCTCTCACTGTAATTTCTCTCTATGATTATAACCGTGGTTAACTGAGTCAACACAGGCAATATCCATAAGCCATCTCACTCAGGACAGCAGATAGGCAGGAAGAAGCAGTCTTTGAGAGGGGGGTTAAATGTGTGTGGGAGCTGGTCTGGAGAGACACAGCTCTCACTGGGACATTAAACAGGCTAGAGGATCAGAGAGCCAGTAAATATTAATATACATAGCTATATACACAGCTTAGCTTCGTCTTTTCTGAAGGGTTAGGAGCAGAGAAAGGTAATCCTGCCTCTAATGAAATCAGGGGGAGTTTTACCATTGATTTTGATGGGGATTTCACCCATCACAGTTAATAAAAGACCAAAACATCACCAGACTTGGAGAGACCACCCTGTTCTTAGCAGTGATGTCTTCCTTCTCTAATAGCTCCAGGGACCGTTCTAGGGCATCAGAGTGCCTCGAGCTGGGCAACAGGGGCGCAAAAATGCCATCTTTAGCTCAACAGCACTGTGGCTCAATAGGTGAGGAAGTGCCCCTTGTAAAGGGCAACTCCGCACCAAATCCTTTTCCAAAACTCCGGAGGACTGTTCTCTTCCCATGGGGTACAGGGGATTTTAGGGAAGCGACACTGAATGAACTGGAGCCGATCTAATGCTCCTCTCTCCTCCAAAGTCTTCTGCGGATCATCCCAGAACCCTCCCTTCAACTTAATGGCCAAACACCGCATTCCGACGTTTTAAAAGGGCGATAATCCAAGTTTTTTCCAGAGTAATGTTATCATCAAACATGTGCAGCGCTGTCTGCCCTTGGCCGACATACCCACACTAATATTGTTTTGAGGTAGGGACAGATAATGGATCATTTCAGAAAAACAATCATATCACAAGCCCTCATTTCACCTCTCAGCCCTGCGCTGCAAAACCAACCACATTTTTGTCATACGTCCGCAGAGGCAGCTGGAGTCTTGCCTTTGGCACTGGAGAAGGTAGAAACAGAAGGATCATAGCTGGAATTCCTATCCCGATGGCCTCCGAGGAACAAGCAGCTAGAAAAAGAAATCAGCCCTAACTCCTGGGTGTAGGAACCCAGAGGAAAGCTTGGGAAAGCAAGGACTGGAGAGCTGTATGGGAACGTGGGTGATGCAGAGCAAGAAGGGGCTAATTCAGATCATCACCGCTCTCCCTCATTCCAGCTGGCCAGGGGATACAGTGGGAAGCACTGGATTGGAGCCACATCTGCTTCCCACCGGGTCCCGCACAGAGAAGAGGCCGCTGCATTTGGTACCAGTTGAGAGCCGGATTCTCCTCTCTCTGATGCCGCAGTCATGAATTTACTTTAAAGAGGAACGGAAATAAATGAAGAACAGGGCTTGGAAACAATAGGTTACATTCTTGAACTCCTGTGTGCTTCCCTTGGATGGGTTCGCCATGAGAATTAAAGGAACAACATTGAATTCGAGCTGAGCTGAAAATGAAGTTCATCGAAACCAAAGCAGACATGCAGGGTGAATTCCTGGCACTGCTGAGGTCAATGGCAAAACCCCGTGTTACTTTGCCAAAGCCAGGATTTCATCTACTGTTTTTACAAAACCAGCAATCAATAGAAACCTATGCAAGATTTTCGTTTTAATTTCACTGAAAAATGTATATAAACCAAATATTTCCCTACAAGGATTGTAAAGTGAACAGCCTTAAAGTGCACGAAAATAAGAACAAACTGAAGTACGAAGCAAATGAAACCATTTCTTGCCCCAAATAGGGCTATGTATAAAAGAAAAAAACCAGATGAAGGTGTTTGTAAATATAAAATGCAAAGCTTAAAGCGCAGATGAAGAAACATGTTTTATTTCCACAAAGCTCCCATCCATGAGGCAAGATTTCCAAAAAAGCCTGAAGAATGGAGGCATTTTAAAAATACGATTACAAACATTCCTGTGTCACTTGCAGGCTGCGTTTTGTTCGAGGTATTATTAATCTACTTCACCAAACGCTGTCCTATTTATCATAAAAAAACGCCGCAATCAACCACAACTCCCACCTGCTTAGGGAAAAACCAAAGGCCACCCACCAAGCGTATGTTCTTGAGGCAGCTTTGCACGCTTCCTTGTGGAAAAACGTCTTTGCAAACAGTATAATTTTGCTAAGAAGAGAACAGCTGAGCTGACACAGGGCAGAGTCTCCAAAGCTTTGAAGTCTAGTTGGATTATTTACCCTGCTTTCCACCGTTCAGTTGCCAATAGCCGCCCAGCAGAAATATCCTCCATCATCCTAAGCGGTTTAATTACTGTCCTTGCTGCTGTGCATTAGGAAGATGGTTTTTGTTCGAAGATGGGAGTGTATTTTTACCCTAACATGAGACACTCGGGAAGGCAGTAACGTCAAGTTGAGCCATCGGCCTCCTCTACATGGTTTGGCCACAGTCATGATCTACATTGTGCCACTTTTCCACATCTGTAAAATGAGACGTTATAAAATGGGGGAGTCTCCAGTTTTCCTAACTCGAAGGTGCGTTACAAACACCACTGGTGGGATATTCAGATACTACAGTCATAAAGGCAATGTACATCTACAAACATACGGAGAGGTCCAAGCACCTCTAAGTACAAGGTAGAGTTGGGCAACTATGGTAAAAAGCCACCTTAAAAACATTGCCTTGGCAATCTCTGCTTAAAATGTTTTGTAAAGTGTCATTGGGGGAAATAATGCTGGTAAAAGCTCAGTGCGGATGACAAAGAATGTTATTTTCACCTAATACAACAAGCAAGAACAAACTGGTAATTCAAGTGTGAACCAGGTGCACTAGTAACAAAGGAACAACCAGTGAAACAAAGTCAATGAACTGAAGCTGAAAAAGCTGTTTCAGTGAAACTAATTTAAATTGGAGCAAAGACTGGAAGCAAAACTGGATATTAGTACGCACAAGGAGACCATCCACAACTACTTTACATTCTCTATAAGTGCGAGGTTATCTTCATACTGTAAAGTGATAACATGATGAAAGGTAATTTCCCAGGTTATTTGAAGCATTAGACCAAGTTCATAGGCCAGACAGAACCTCTTGGCAAGGTCCAGACCCAGAAAAAGGTTTGTTTCAGAAATGCTGGCTCCTGGTCCCAACCTCCGTGTCGATGAGTCCACCAGGCCAGGGATCAAAGCCAGCTCAGAACCAGCCTCTAAGAGACGAGGATGTTCCAGTCCAGAAGCACCAGGTTTGAACTGAGGCTGATTCCTGGCTGTGCCTAAGATCTCTTTATATCCTTGGATGGGACAATAGACACCAGTACCTGTTCTGAACCACGCTCTTTTATTTCTCTGTACCTTAAGTTCCCTCCTGTGAAATGGCAGCACCTCGCCGTACATCAAAGAACGTAAGATGTTCAGAGATGGTATCACTTGACACCTTTCTCCTTGATTCCATATGCGGCAACAGACTCCAGAATGCTGTGTTAAGAGTTTACAACGTGATCGGCTGCACCGCAACTGAGGGTTTTGTTTTTCTTCTCTAGCTCAAACCAGGTTAACAACAATGACTCACAGAATGTTAAGGTCCTGGCTCTGATAAGCCAAGCATTTGTAGCCAACATAAGTGGGGACAGATAGCCTGGAAGTCATTCATGAGGCATTTTAGAGCCCGAGGGGAACACCACGAGTGTCTAATCCTGGTGTCAGCACAACAGTCTGTCTGTCTGCCTTTTTATTTTGAGATTATTTTCATTTCCCGATTTCTCTCTTCCTCCAAAAGAGGAAGACGCATTTGCTAATAAAACCCCTGGTGCTAAAGCTGCGCACGTCAGCGGGCATGCGCAAATCCTTCGGTTTCAGTGGCCCAGTTTTCAAAGACACGCAGTACACTGGCACCGAGCTTCTGGGTGCCTGTTCCCACCCCTGCACAAGCTTTTCTCAGCAACCTGGACAGACATCAGAAATCCCCCACTATTGGCACCTGGTCCAAAATACCAGTCGTGTGACTTACACAGCCCACAGTTTCCATACTTATCTGAGAAAGAGAAAAGCAAAGCTTTCTTGGGAGAGAAAAAACAGGCAGCTTACTGATCATGGTGGTGCCCCCAGCCAGCGCAGCCTTGGTCCCTTGGAAGAAGTCGTCTGCAGATGTCATCCCCTGCTCCGGCATCTGGAAGCGGGTGTGAACGTCAATGCCTCCCGGAATCACCATCCTGCCGTGGGCTTCAATAGTTTTCACTCCCCCTGGCACAATCAGATTCTCTCCTATTTGCCTGGGTAAAGGGGTTTCAAACAGCAAGTCAGACACAAGCAACAGACAAGGCAAACAGCCTGTAAACATACGCCCTAGTGCCATTTAACCTGGCTGGTGTGTTCTTTCTCCATAGAAAGCAACGTATGGGATCAGCGCACATAGCTGGTAATATTTTATGCTTCCCCTTGAAGCAGTAGCACAATCGAGAGCAAAGTGTGCAATTGCTTCAGGACAATATTAGGCTGAAGAGGAAGGAAATGAAGGAGCCACGGTGCCAGACAGATGGAGAAGGGACCGGCCGATCATCAGATGGATGCAGCAAACAGCAAGAGCCTTGTTACTGGGACTGGACTGGGGGTGCCAAGTGGCAGCTCAACACTAACAGCATTTTTTGCCTCTATATTGTCTGCTTTCATACATAGATGTTATGTAGTCCCTGCACAAGTATAAACCCAAGCAGATCATGGTCACCAAGTTCCTGGTGAGACCCTCCAAGGTCTGTCCAGTCCAGCTCTTCACAGGCGTATTTTTAGAAGCGCAATAGTGGCTGACACATTGCAATTAATGAGCTGTCTTTGGCTGGCTCCTTTAACTTTTAACCTTGATTAACAAAGCACATGTGCTGACTGTTTAGCCAGAACAGGAAGATTCCTTGTTTGTAATCTCTGGCTTGTTCATTTTTTCCTAAGAGTAATTTTCCGAAGAAATCTTTAATACATTTAACACGCCAGAAATGCGTGTTTCAGGACTGAAAACACAAAAAAACGCTGGAAAGAGGTGTGAAGCCCAATCCTTAAATGACAGGGTCATTATTAAGGGGGTTTAGATTGGTCCTTGCATCACAGAATCATAGCAGACAGTGCTGCAAGAGACCTCAAGAGGTCACTTAAGTCCAGCCTCCCACCGCAGACCACAATTAACTGTATTAGAATGCTGAACTCTGGATTCAAAGTATCTTAAGCATGACTCAGTAAAACGTTACAACACAGATAACTTCAGACACATGTGTCATCTCAGCATGGGGCTGTTCACATGGCTAAAATTAAGCACATGTAAGCACCTCCTTTGACCGACACTTTAATAACAACGGGGTCTTGGCCCACTTGTTTATCTAATTTAACATCTTGTTTCTCAAGTTCCTCCATCAAACACCAGGATATACAAGAAATACTCATTTTGTCCTTGCAGTCTAATACAGCTCACTGATCAAGTTATTCCTTCCTAATCTGCAGGAATTTTCTGCACATTTCCAATCGTAACATGGTATTAGGTTCCACTTACTTTATCAACCCATCTTCCATATAAATGTCTGCGTAGAACGACTGGTCGTCATTAACTATTTTACCACCTTTGATCAAGAGGCGATCGCTCTGCAAGAAAGAAGGACACGACAAGTCATCATTATTGTGCGAGAAAGCTGACAGTCTGCGGTGTCACTTCAGAGATAAAAGAGACGGAAACAACCTCTGCATTATTCAAAAGCCCGTGTCAAAACACAAGTCAACCGCCGCGCTTTCAACTGGAAAGATAAAATGTTTTAGTTCATCTGCAAGTCCTTTCATCACGCTAATGATCCAAAAAGATCAGGAGCTGGGATCCGGCGGGCTTGTCTACCCGGCAGCTTCACTCGTACCTGCCGTCCGCCACCATCACCTACAACAAAAGCATTCAATAATACTTTGATGGATGTGTAACAGCCGCAATTGTATTTTTCTCTGCCTTGGTCGCATGTAGAGTTTCCTACGTGCGCCCACGCACTGGAGCCACGGCTTGGCCAAGCGTGAGTCAACTGCTGTCAGGGAAATGGAGCAAAAGTCTGTTGCCAGGGGCTACACAACACAAACAAACTCATTTTGTCCAACTTAGCGATGTTTTGATGCGGTGGATACTTCGACTGCCTCTCCAGAGCACTACCGCATAATCAGATGGAAATTAGCACGTATTAGCAAATGAAGCTTAAGAGAAGGATTTCAAAACAGTTATTAAAATTGCCTCGAATTAGAAGATACTTTGGCAGGAACAGAACGGTAATTATAACAAGGCAGCTATCAGGTGACGTGTTTTTATCTCAGACCAGGTTACATCTTGGTTTTGTGAGATTTTGAGGCCAAAATCAAATGTATCTCTTTTTTTTTGCAGTAGCCATAAATGATTGAAACACACTCTGCAGTGCTCTGGATTGGAAGTTAAAAGTGACCGCGATGTTCCTCTGGTTCCTTCATTCCCTACATCACAGATATGTATTGTTAAAGCGAAGCACACGTGTTATGCAGCATTCAGTTTAAAAATACACCTTGGCCCTTATGTCCGCACTTGTACTCACTCTGATTCTCTTTCCCCCACCCCAGATTGTCTTTGTAAGAGAACAAAGCACAGCCAAGGGCTGGTGAAACCAAGAGCCGCCTTCAAGAAGGGGTAGAAAGCAGGACTTGAACTTGGTGGTGCCTTGAAGTTACAGTAAAGACATAAAAGCCTGAAAGAGTGATGCTCAGGGCCCTTATTTCCAGCTGGAGCTTCACTGGTCAAACCAAAGAACAGAATCAGGCGTTTTCCCAACTATCTTCTAGTCAAACTGAAGATTCTCAGCTGACACGGCTCTTTCAACACCAAAACAGCTCCATGAATTGCATCAGCCACTGATTTATACCATTATATCCATCTTTTATATAACCGCTAAAGATCTACGAGATGTTAAGTGTCTCTCATTCCCCCTCCTTTTTTCCTTCTCCTTCCTCCTCCTGCTGCAATGGAGAGTTTCCCTGAACAACGCCACCAATTTAAGAAACAAAGAAAGAAAACCCCAAGATTTAAATTTAGGATCTGCTGCGAATGCCAATAAGCCTGGATGAATTAACTTGGGGCGTGAAAAACCCACTTGTCTTTCAATGCCAGGCTCTACAGCAAACTGTCCTACATGTTTACCATGTCCAGAAACACTGCAGTATTTACGGCCACCTCTAGTGCAGACGCCTTGTGCTATTAAAAAGACCGACGACTACCGAAATCCGCTAGTTTGGCCATCGATGCCACTGACAGCCCAAGTCTGAATGCACTGGGCATCAATAGGGAGAGAAGAAAAAATATATATACATAGTGACCAACAAAAATGCAGCCTGGACCGTTTTAACGATGCTCTGAACGTTTCGAGAATCCTTCTGCTGGTTTCAACCACCTTGAAGACAAAAGCACACACAGTTTGCAGCCATGCGGGGGCCTGCCACTAAATCTGGATCTATTTACCCTACTAATGCAGACAAAACAGGACAGCTAGACGTTCATCATCCTTTTTCTTCAAGCACTCGTCTCAGTAGATCAATTTTGGGTTTATACAACAGCAAATAAGATGAGGAACTGATTTTCTCTACTCCTTTACAGGGGAATTGCATCGGATACAGGCAACGTAAATCAGAGCATTCAGTCATAAGAAAAATGCGTCATCCTACTTTCGGCCCATGACAGCGGTTCAGCAGTAACCTGAATCGTTATGAAATTGTAGGTATCTTTTTAAACTCTCTACCATTGGACTCTTGGAGAGCAACTATTCCCCCCGCCCCAAAAAAAGAGGATGCTCCATTTATCACACACCCATTCTGTGCATCCCCTGCATTTCCTAAACGTCTTTTAAAACGTAACTGTACAGCCCAGCGGCTCCTGCACAAATGGCACAGTTCAAAGCTCCATTTCAGAGCTCACTTTTCTGCCTCGGAGGCTGAGGAAGGACTAGGATGGGTGTGTCCGTGGGGCTGAGAGAAGGAGCCGCTGCCAATAATGAAAAGCTGTGTCAAAAAAAATAATAATAAATGGCAGTAACAGTCCGTTAGATGCGAATATCTCGCCTTACGTAATGAAAAGTTGGAACCCTTGGATCTGCAATACCTGCCCTAAATCGGCTCCCACAAGAACGACATCAAGGGAGGGGTTTATATAACGGCTCCTTCCCTTTTCCCCCAGGATCGCATCGAGCAGCGGGGAATGAAACGTGCGCGTTGCGAGAAGCTTCTCGGGGAAGAAAAGGAAACGCTGCTCCATCCCCAGCCCGCCGGGCAGGGGGTCCGGCCGATCCCCCCCAACCCGAGCAGGGGCAGGAGGGCGGCGGGGACTCCATCCCCAGCCCCCCCGGTCGGAGGTACCGCTGTCCCCGCTGCTCTCCGGGGGTTGGGGGGGGTGACACCGCGGCTCCGCTCCCCGAACGATGCTGCTGGAACCCGCGCAGCATCCCGCGGATCCTCGACCCCGCTTAAAGCACCGCGCACCCCCCAATGCCCCCCCCGGGTGTCCAGCCGCGCTGCAGCGCAGGAAGCGCCGCATTAGACCCTGATCTTATTATCCTGCCACAACCCCCGGCCATCGCTCTCCCAGCACACAAAGGGCTTAATCCCCGCGCACCCCGCCCCCTTCCCCGCTTTTATTCCCGTGCACTCCACTCACCGTGATCCGTGGAATATTTTTCTTCCCCTGATAAGACATCTTGGGAAATCACTCCCCAATTTATTTATATAATGTATTTTTTTTAAAGAGAAGCGGGGCGGCTGCTGTATCTCTATTGTCTCCTGTGCAGCAACTGCTCCCCGACCTCCCCTCCACCGGAAAAAAAAAAATATATAATAAACCAGAATATAAATAAATCCCCCAAGCCCAAATCAATGCGATCACTAGGAGGGACAGCCCGGGGGGGGTCCGCCGGGGAGGGCGCGGCGGGGAGGCGAGCCCTGCTCTCCGCAATGGCAGGAAAAGGAGAAGCAGCCACCCCTGCGCGTTTCCCTTTCTTCCCTCTGCCCGGAGCCCAGCCCCGCGCAGCCCAGCCTAAGCCTAAACCCAGCCCAGCCCAGCCCAGCCCCGGCCGTGCGGGAGGGGGGGCGAGCGCCGCCAGCAACAGCGGCGGACACAGCAGCGCATGCGCCCCGGGCCGCTCTCGTCCCTCCCCCCGGCGGGGGGCCGCACAACTCGGGGCGCCATTGGTTGAGCGCCTGGCGGGGATGCAAATGAGACGCGGCCGCCGCCCAATGGGGAGAGGGATAGGGGCTGATATGCAAAGTGGCGCAATGGGGACGTCAGTGCGCGCTCCCGAGGGCGGGAGGGACCGGGCGCCGCCCCCGGCGCGTCGCACCCGCCCGGGTTTTTCCGCCCCGGTTCTTCCCGAAGCGCCGCCCGCTCCCCGCCCGTTTCCCCCGGGCCAGGCTGCTGCAAAGCGGCGGGTTAGCGGAGCTGCTGCACCGGTGGGAAGGGGGGACGCGGCTGGCGCCGCCCAGCACCTGCGGGGCGCTGTGAAACGAGCCCCGGCGGGGGCTGCGGTCACCCTTGTGGCGCCCAGGGGATGGGAGGAGGCTGCCTGGGGAGCCGGGACGTCGGAAAACGCATCGCCGCCCTCCATCTTCTTTGTCCCACCCCGCCCTTCTTGGCGCTACCGGAGCAGAAAGCTGTTCGGAAGCATTAGCAAATTAGGGGGGGAATAAAATCAGGTTGAAGTCACTCCCGGCCCTTTGCATTCCCAGCATGTCTGCCGTGCTTTCCGCACGCCTTCTCCCGCACCTCGGCCGGAAAAGCCAGCCCGGGGTCAAGCCCCGCTCCTGCGGACACTGACCTGAAGCTTCAGTGCAATGTGGAGTCAGAGCAACACGCCCAGCCGGGGTTGTCCCCTCCAGCCACTCTGGCCATTTCTCACTACTCCAGTGTTCAATGCTTCAGTCACACTTGGAGACTTAAATGTCTCAGTCCCTGAACTCCATAAGCTGATACTTCAAGGAAAGAAATGCATTAAATGGCATAAATATTTCCTCGTTATTTAGAGCGCACTCGCACTGGTGCAATGCAGAGATTGACGGCCAGAGCGTGGATAACCGTTCAAAACGATCTGTTTAGACCAGTTCCTCTTACACACGGGTTGCCCTGGGGGAAGATACACGACTACTTTTGGACAACTCGAAATACCACAAGTCCACTTACCTCCTCCTCTCAGTCACGAGTGAATCCCACGTCACACAAAGTCAACTACAAGCTTCTCCTATCACAAAATATAGGGAGATATTTACATACCCAAGTAGTTCCATGAAACACAACGTGCCCAACCCCTAAGAAATGTAGACCTTCAGTATTTTACTGCAGGAAATCATTATACAGGCAACATCTGTTCAAACAGGTGACTACCAGGACCTTTTATGTACATTAGTTCACAGGGGGCTATAAGGAAAGAGTAAAAGAGCTTTTCCTGGGTATAGGTAGGGCAACGTTTAAGTGATTAATATGCCAATCAGTTAATATCCAATTAGTAACAAATGAAAAAGTGGCTGATTATGACAGTAGCAAAATGATTACTTTGTTAGCCTGTAGGGCCTTACTTTGATTTAATGATTAAAATAGACAATACTAAATGAATTATCCTGCCCCTCTCTCATCTGTGCTGGAAGAAGTTTTGAAACCTCAACATATTTTTGCTCAGAACATGGAAGAAAGCGTCTACACCAGATTTCTAAATTTAGACAGTGCAACTGTTCCCTTTTTTCTCTTTAATGCCAGCTTTCCTGCTCAATTGTAGATCTGAATAGTTTCTTGCCTTTGCTTGCCAGGTAAAAGAGCACCCAGAGCTACCAGAGGGGAAAGAAGCAAACACAGCCTAAGGGTTTGGGAGCCGCATCAGGCTGATCTGATCTGTGCTTAGGCCAGTCACCATTTCAAGATCCTGCCCTGGCAACAGCAACACAATTAAGGAGGAAAGACGACAAACATGGGTGTGGAAAACCATCTCCAACACTGACTTGCCTCCCTGACCTTGCTCAGGTCATTTCTCCATGTTATCATCAAGGCAGTGTTGGTATAGAAGAAATAGAAGCACCTTTAATGAGATGGTGTCATCAGCACACCCATATTTCTAAAGCTATTCTCATCTGCTCAAAGATAGCTATTTAAAATATATATTTTAAAGGCAATCCTTACTGCACATGGGCCTAACTCAGAACAGCAGCTCTTGGACTTGGAATACATTCCATAACTTGAATCCGATAGTGACTAGGTTGAGAAAGCAAGAATGAATCTTCAGATGACACTTAGTTTTCCTTCCCATCACCATGTTGCAAGAACCTGAACAGTACAGAATAAAACAAATGAAGAGATTAAAGGGTTGAAAAACACGGTTGTTCAATATTCAACATCCACACAGCACCAGATTTTAAAAACTTCCATAGGATTTAGCACGTACCCAAAGGACCAGAACTGAGCTCCATTATAACAACTGCTAATATGGCCCGATTTTCTTCTCTTGTAATAATGAGCTAAAAGCTTCTCCAAAGAAATAATTTTAAAATTATTAATGTAGTTGCAAACTGGTTTATTTAGCCTAGCTAAACAAAGGCAAGGAATGGCTGTTATCTATTGTATAAAGACACATGAGGGGAGGTGATCAGGAGGGGAGGAGAAGAGCTATTGAAGCTAAAGGACAATGTTGGGATGAGAACAAGAGAGAACAGAGCCAGAAAATACTGAGATGTACATCTGCACGTTTGGGTTGTTTTACAAAACCTGGTTCATTCCCTTGGTAAAGCTACAGTTTATGTATAAATTCCCCCTCTAAGTTAAACGAAGAAAGACAACTCAGGGGCAGGAGTCAGGTCACACGTTAAAAGAAGCGAGTTGAACGTGCTTCTTAAATCCTTGCAGGTTTGTCCCCAGCGGTGCCGTTACCTGCCAAGGATTGCGGGAAGTGATGGGACTTCTAGATCGTGTCGATGCACTTTGTCTTCCACAGGGCTAATAATGCATGCAGCCGGCTAAAATTAGAAGGTGCTATAGAGAACGAGCACTGCCAAGGCTTCCTTGCCAAATTTTAACGAAGGGAAGCGATGAAGGACGGGCTGGTCAGCCCAGCCCAGCACCCAACTGCAGCCACTACGGCAGGTACTGCGGCCAAGTCACAACGGTGGCAGAGGGACAGCAAAACAACAGAAATATCTTCAATTACGCTACAACAGCACTTCTCAGGGCCCTGACGACACTCCCCGAATGGCAGAATGGGAGGAAATGCACAAAATTGAGAATTACACCCATATTTGCACACACGCAGAGCTGGCCAGGGGGTACACAGAGTGATCGTCAGCCGCTCCTGCACGGGTACCAGCTGCTGTGGGACATCTTGTGCAGGCTCTTTGCAGCAGAAACACATTTCACATTAAAGGGATTGCTACATCTAAATTTGTCTTTCAGAAAGGTCTAGGGGGAAAATGGCACAAGAATATGAGAATCTGTGTACAGCGATAATCTGTGCTAAAATAAATCATCGCAGGCATCAGTGGAAATCCGTTTCCATCAGCTCAGAATTGTAACTTTACAGATTCTGCGGACTGCCGCAATGCACTTAGCAAGGGATTTTATTCCCACTGTGGAGTTACTGGATGGTTGGGAAAGAAACTACTAAAATAGTCTTTTCTCTGTGGAATTTTAGTGTAATTGCAGCAAATCCCACAGAATTTCTACAACACCCAACTGGTTTTACTCCTACTGAATTCTTAAAGGTTTATCCACAAGGACATCTGGCTATGAAATTATAAAACCTGCAAATGGAAATATATGTCTTAAAATGCAATGAAAAGAGGAATCGGAGATTAATTTCTGTCACGATTCTGCTCATGCCAATCGCTGCATCGGCTCCAAGTCTCAATGAGTTGAGTTCCCCATGGATCCTGCGAGCCCCTGCACATTATGGAGTGTTGGGAGGATTAAATACAAGCTGGTACATGGCAGAAGGAATTCATCTGTCCTTCCCAAAAGGTGATGAAAGAACTATTCATTATTAATCACTATAAATTAAATTACAGAGGGGAACTGTACTTGCCAAAGGGCATCTTTGGTTTGTTTTATTATCTTACAGGAGAAAATTAAGTGTCATTATATGGAAATGACCATAGAGGTCAAATGTGAGGAGGGAAAATCATAGAACTTCTCAGAGAAGTGGCCTAAGTTCTGAACACAGACTGGGATCATGAAGGACGAGAGTGACTTTCCAGCCACACAAACAGGTCGATAAAAATGTCCGTTTGATCTGCAAATTAAAATTAACCTTCCAATTGATTTTATTTCCTTTAAAATCTCAGGAAACCTTTATTACATTCAGAAATAGCCTTCTAAGAAGACTGTTACTCTTACAATGTGTTTCTCAGAGGAAATGTCCTGACCATTTCTGGTGCATCACAATCTTAACTGTCCTTAAACAAGGCCAAGCTGCTGCTCCACTGTTAATTTACTGTTGTGGCATTTTATCAGGAAAGAGACAGCCCCCTTTAGGGTTCTATACATGGATTGCTCTGTCATGGGCAATACAATACACAGCAAAAACGTGCTCTCCTCTCTTAACAGCTCACAGCCTCCACTGTGACCTTCACTACAGTCAAACACAGCATTTCTGGAACACAGGCACGGGACATTTGGGCATCCTTGTCATTGCTCCTCCCTTTCATCCAGTGGAGAGAGTTTAGCATCTCATAGGAACCATAGGGTCTAAGAAATGGCTGCTTTCAGTGATTTGCACTGTTTCTTAACATTATCATCCCTGTTCCTTCCCAAGAACCTACATGGGGCTCTCAGCAATCATCCAGCTTTGTTGTTTTAGGCCAGTAGTCCACATTTAGTGCTCTGCACTTTCCAAAGGCCCGTGAATTGTCTCTAAGGGATGCAAAAGAGGTATATAAAGGTGAGTGCTTGTTGTACGGGTTGGGAACCACCTGAAATCACTGGAGCAATTGCAAGAATAGCAATGGGAACTGAACTTGCTGGTCCACAGCGATGGCCCAGCGGAGGTCAGGGCCTCCAAGCACTAAGCTGTGCTCAGACATCAAACAAGGAGCTCCAGGACCGGGCAATTCACAGTCTAAACAGGGAAGATGCCAAAGTTGAAGATGGGAAATTCAATTCTCCAAGGCCTGGCAGCTGGGAAGCAGCAGAGCTTGCCTTAGATCTGCTGAGTTGCAGACCTGTTGAATAGGTCATGCGGCCTCCAGAGGCTTCGCTGTAAAGAGCTGCTTAAACGGAGATAGAGAACCTTCCTGGTGCCTCTAGAGATGATCTTAACCCTGAATTATGAGGCAGCATGGCCCAGAGGCAATAAAGCGAGGCCATGATAAATGCCTATAGAATACCCTAGACAGGACAGACACAAAGAGATTTGATTACCCTTATCTTTGCCTGCAGAACAATATATTGCAATTTAATGTGGAATAATTACATGCCTTTTTTTATCCTCTGGACAGTGAAGACCTCGGAAAAATAAAAAAGAGCTTGTCCATCTAGTTTTGTTAATTATTTCAGTGGAGATTAATACAAGATCTTTCTATAAAGTGACAGAAAGGATGAGTGTTTTAAACGCACTTTGGAGTCAGTCACAGGCTAAAATACTTGCATTTCTCCAGTTGATGGGCACCCATTCCCATCAGCTCACGATATGGTGCTTTGGTTGCTGAAACAGAGCATGGACCGTGCTGGACATTGTTACACCTACTGATAAAAATCGCATCTATTGTCAGCCTCAAGCTAAAGAAAAAGGCCAGAAATCTTGCTGCTGCTATCGTGAAATAATTTATGCAACTTATAAATTCAAGATCATGTAAATTAGCGTACTGTGCCTTCGCACTATAATTTAGATTCCTCTCACACGGAAACAGGGTACAGTCTATCCAGGGAGAACCTATTTCAGATGTGTTATTAAGGCAGAGGTTTGAAAATAATGGGCCAAATTCAGTTGCAAAACATCAGAAGCCTTTTAACTCCTATCTGGAATTATTTTAATGCACTGTTTCCTTTAATGCCACTTCTTGAAACATTGTTTTTCTTTGCCTTTTTTTTAATACATTGAGCTTTGATTATCATCATAAATGCATTTCTATTAACTACACTAAAGTAAAGCCACTTTTACCTGCTGAGGATCTAACCATTGATCCAAGCTATAGACGCAGTCAGCCAGAAAACCATCAAAGCTGAAACACTCCCGCAATAAAGTGCCAATCCATAGCAAGACGTTTATAATAAAAGGCTGCACTTACCGAAATGCTCACAACCCCTTACAACACAATCCATTGGCACCAGTGTTATGTAAAGCTAATGAGAAATAACTCAAATGGTTTGCACTATCCCATTATTTCATACCCTCAGTTCACATTTATACAACAACCTTGAAAAACAGAATGAAAAACCACACCTTTTCAAAAATGTGATTAATACTCAGTGTGGACTTCTGATTTTTCACCATATTGTACATACTTTTTTATTATATTGGTACCCTTCAATCACAAAATAATTCATCTTTTCAGAATTACCACATCACCCATTTATACTCGTGTTCTGCAGGACATCACCACACCAAAGTGTCTGAAATTAGTGCAGAAAATGTCTTGAATTGCAAAGCCTTTGCCTCCCCAAGCTGAAAAGCAGTGTGCTCTTTACTCTTGAGATGCACCTTAGTTAGTCCAACAAGACTAATAAATCACAGATTGCTACTCAATGAGCAGGCACTTCAACATGGTCAAATCAAACCACAGGCATTTGTAGCAGCAAACTTCTGTTTGGGTTTGGCAAATGAGGTTTGAAGCAGCGTGGAGCATATCCCACTCCTAATTAAAGGTTGGTGCGAAGCACTTCCGAAAATCAGGGCCTACCTTTGTGTTCTCACCGTAAGCAGCAGTTGTTCCCACATGTAAGTATGGCTGGATGAGGCTCTTAAGTTACTGTGGTAGGAAAAAGCCGAGTAAGGTCTGATTTGGGGAGGATCAGCCCCCAGCAACACTCCTGGTAATATTTCACATTTCTCAAAGGAAGAGAAAGTAGTGAGTAAGCCCATATTATAAATTCCAGGCAGACTTCTGCCTCGTATATGCAATCCATACCACTAGTAAAAATCAGGAGGCACATCCTAGAAACAGCTTCCAGAAGCAAGGATTGCTCTGTAAACTCACTGGGGGATCACTTGCAGGAACTCTGTCCCAGTATCCTAGAAGTTTATCAGTTTGCTGGTTGGTGCTTCACTCATTTCTGCTCTTCCAGCCTACACATAGGAGTCAGCATTGTCAGACAAGCACCCGGAGCATTTCATGGCTCAGATGTGAATAAAGTTTGCTTAAATCTATCGAGGAAAGTAAATGTGTGTGGTCAGCTAGACCTATGGGTTGAATGGGTTTTGCCTCAGGAAGAGGATAGGCTTTATTATACATATACAGAGAGTAAACAGCTTAAAAGACTGGGAGCAGTTCAGTGGGTTTCTAAGAGAATGCCACATTTCAGTGAGAGTCCTAGACCTTCCTGAGGCAAAAATTCCCCCTGTAGCCAAAGGCCTTGATCCAAACTGGTATTAATACAGCTCCCAGGGTACTCTGGTCTGTCCTCCCCTGGGAGGAGGGGGTAGGAGTTTCTCCTGGAAGAAGCCTGCAGGGATTTGATCCCTGCAGGTGGAGGCTCATTGATGCTCTTTTGCTAACAATTGCATTTCTGTTCCCGTGAGCTGCATTCACAAGCTGGGTGGGGCATTTTGCTACCGCTGTGCTGGGGGGAATCGTCTAAGAAACAAAAAAGTCTGTCTCTGTCACCAAATAGGAAAGCAGGGTGGGGAAAGGGAGGGTGTTTGTGGGTGCGGGGGCTCCTTTCCTCTTCTGCCCTCCCTGTGCACATACACACACCTGCAGAGAGCACGCGGATAACATCAGAGGTCTGGCAAGAAGGCTCTAGGAGAGATGCTGCTTCTTAGAGGAAGACACTGACTGCCACACACATGCAAGTGACATAAAAGCAAGAAACTGCTGGCTGGAAAGGATACATCCCTTCTGCAGCCTGTTCACGCTGGATCTCTCAGACACACACATATATATGCACCCACCTTGTCATTCAGATTCTGCAGCGCCTCCTTCCCAGTGGCAGTCCTGATCTCCACCTTTCTCCCGAAATCAACAGATGGTTCCCCTCCCTTCGCGCTCTGCCTGGAATAGACGGATTGAGCATCCGGACCCAGGTGGGCAACATCCTTCTGCTTTGCCACGACTTTGTTAGATCCGCGGCCCACCGAGAGGGAGTCGAAGTCGATGGTCTTGTTCTCCAGGGAGCCTTCCACCGGGCAGAACATGCCACAGAATTTCTGCCGGGGTTTGGGACTGCCCGAGCCCAGGTTTTTGAAGAAGGCTGGCACTTCTTCCTCGCCTTGCTGGCCAGACTGCTTCCTCTCAGCCATGGCTTGTGTGGTCTCCCTGCTAAGGGAAAATAACAGCGGTAACCAGGAGGACCCTTCACACACTCACACACACACAAAAAGAGAGAGGAAAAAAAAAGAAAGAGAGAGATTGCTCTGGGTCCTAGAGATACGGCAACATCAATTGCAAAGGGCTGTGCCTGGCAAAGCCCCTGCCCCCATCGGTACAATATAGCCTGTGGCTCGCTCTGTTTTCTTTGATGCAGTGCAAAGTTGAGGGGAGGTTGGGGCAGATCCTGCTGCAATCAAGGGAGGAGGTTTCAAGTTCCCAGCATCCAGATGGGGAGGGAGGGAAAAGGAGAGGAAAAAAAAAAAATCCTCACTCTGCAGCAGAAACTGAGGACTGATCCGGAAGTGATGCGAGTGGTGAATTGGCAAATGGACTCGATCAGGTTGGAGCAACAGCCCCCATCACACACACCCTTTCCCCCCTCCCCTTCCCCAGCGTGCTGCTATTGCTACAAGTTGCAGAGAGGCTGATGGGGACTGAGCACCCTCCTCACCTCCGGCTGCTCTGGAGGCGTGTTCCGAAGGCAGGGGAGAAAGGATCCTTCCTCCCCTAGCCCCGCAATGGTGGAGTCAGGGAGCGCTCTGGGAATGCTATTGTTCCTCACTTTTCTCCAGGCAGCAGAGACGGAGGGCGGAGAGCAGATGAGATCGCGGTTGGGTTAGTGGGGCGAGTGGGTGGCAAAATGCTGACTCATGTTTCTGGGTTTTGGGGCATCGCTGGTGCCGTGACTCGGGTGGACCCTCTTCAGGGGGTAAAAGGGCTGATTGATGGCACTGGAGAGAGAATGAGAAAGAGAGACAGATGGGAGAGGGGTGTGGGAACCAAGGGAGAGAGGAAAATGAGCCGTTAACCAGGACTTACCTCCAGGAGCCGAAATTAGTGACCTTGCTAGTCAATTAAGCCTGTGCAATGCCAGAAGCCCCCAGTCTCTCCTCGCGGGGGATCAGGGGAGGCAGCCAAAGGCGGCTCCGGCTGCATGCGGGTTTCTAGAGGAGGAGACAGAGCAGCAGCCCCTCGTCTCTCCACTCTTCCCCGTGCTCACAGCAGATGAGACAAGGGGGCAGAGAGCGAGGGCTGGGGGGCCGGGGGAGCCCCTGGGGTTGGGATGGAGGAGCTGGAACCAGGACCCCCTGGGTTGGGACGGAGGAGCCGGCGCTGTCCCTTCAGCACCACCCAGCACCCAGCCTGGGGGTGTCAGAGCCAACCCGGGGGGTCAGAGCCACATCCAGGCATTCACATCCCACCCCGACCCCCCCCTTTTCCACCAGGCAGGTCCTTGCAAGAGCTGCTGTGCTCTAACACACCCTCCTGCTCCTCATGGCTGGTACGGCTGCGGCAGGGATGCTTTTTTACCAATTCTCTTGGGTTTGTACCTAAAAAAATCCACTCCAGCAGGGCAGAGGGAGGGTTGCCTTGCTCATTTCCCAAGGGCTTTTTCCTGCAAGTCTGGCTGAGGCTGTATACATGGGAGGAGAGACATTTTTATCACAAAGGTAAGCAGTGCAGCACACAATAGGTGTAGCTCGGCTGTCTCCACCCCGGTACACGTTATTACCACTGCTGATCTGGGTCCTTAAGGCTAATCCATATGCAATATTGCTCTGAACCAAACCAAATCACCAAGCTGTTTATTGCCATGCATTATTCATTGATACGCGTCTTTGCACGCGCATACATTAAATGTTAATTTGGAGGCATCTGTGTCCGAATGGCTACCGAGCACCTTCATGAGATTCAGGCCAAAGAAAACAAGCCAAACAACCAAAAAAAATCACACCAAAACCAATAAATAAGTAATAATAATAATAATAATAATAATAATAATAATGATAATAAAAACTCAGAGCCCTCTCTCCCTGCAAACCACACCCAAATCAATGCATCTTCACTCAAAAGTGGAAAAAAACCAAGGTCACAGCCAAGCAAATCCCTGTAATAAATGCACAGCGCAGTGATAAAAGACTCCGGGCTAAAAAGAAAAGAAATAAGCCTGCAGTTTGGCCCTGAAGGATGAAGATGATGTGCTCTGGTAACTAATGAAGGAGGGACAGACCCAAAGAGAAGCTCTCCAGGGGAAAGCTCCACCTCCTTCCCCTTCTGGGACCGTAAGGGTGGATCAGCCAGGGTTGTAGCCACACTGATCTCAGGTGCCTCCTTGGGGGTTGGAGACCAACATATGGTCTCCCAGGTACACTGAAGTCCTGTATTATTAAAGGTTTATAAATATTAATAGTCAGAGCACTGCTGATCAGGCAGCCCACAGAAGCTGCAGAGTGCTGACGGAGGCTCCAGCAAGCTGAAAGCCTCGAGACAATTGCGTTGACACGTTCTGCAGTTTGCCAGAGTGTAATGCGGTGGCTTTCAGGGATAGCCTTAAATAAAGCTCATTCGTCACTTGGCACATCCTTGGAAGATGCTCAGATGGCCATGGCCACAGGCCTCTGTGGAGGGATGGAAAGAGAATGATGTGCCAATACGCTAGTGTAGAGTCTGTGACCTGAGCGAGACAAGAATGAAATCCTGCAGATGAAAATGCAACTCCAAATACTTCCCACCTGCTAAAGGGCACTTCCAAAGGATGAGGTTTCCTACCATACAGATGTGACTCTCTTCCAACAAACCCTCAAAACAGAGACACCAAACACATATTGATCAGCCATCTCCAAGTATCTCCCCTTCCCACAGGCACTCGAGGACACACTCAGCATCGTCTTTGGTTGGTTTGTGTTTCCGGTTGTGCTCATGGGAAGTCTATGAAAGACACTGACCACAGGCTGAGCTGTTGAGTGTCTGACTGGCCTCATATATCACACCGAAGACAATTCCAATCACCCACGTGGAAATTCAGCCACTCCAAAGTATCATGGAACTACTAACTGGCATCCTCCTTTGACTACATTCTCATTTTTGGGTATTTCACAGGGTGTTTGTATAGTAGTCCCTCGTCTTCATGGTCCTTTTATAGGCACTGAAAGAAATGGGGTAATTTCAAGAGTTTTTATTCCCTGTGGAACTCAAGCATCAGATCTTGAGAAATACCCACACTGTAGCAAATTCCAGTAATTCTTTTTTGTTATACTTGCACTGAAATACTTTGATGAACCTAGCTAACTCCACGGCTTTATTCCTAAGATACTCGTGTTCCTATAGAAAGAGTACGATAATGAATAAAGATCAACCAGCCACTGCACTGGGAATTTAGGTCCTCAAAATCACCCTGACTTTGGGAGCAGCCATAGAAACTTATTGTCTACAGGAGTCCACTTGAGCCTCTAGAATGTCTGACACACAGGTCTTGTTTAAGCTCCCAGAATTCCCAGCCAGATCAGATTCCTTACCAACTTCATCATAAAAAGAGTAAAAGCTGATACAACTTACATTTCAGTTTCAGTTCGATATGCCCTTGCTTTAAGCGTGGAAATAACTAAATTTTGCTGAAAAATCACTGGGAGCTGATAATCCGTGTGCTTAATAATCCCGTAGGGTATCTGTTTTCACTTAGAACCACATAAATTACTTTGAAAATGACACCGACCCTCATCTGAATTTCATAAACCTGGCATCAATGAGAGGAATTCCTCAGATAACAGCTCATATTTAGCCTTAGCAACAACAGAGGTGGAGAAACATGAACAGTGACATAAACACAACCTGAGAAAGGCATCAGGGCAGTGGGAGTTACACGGGCAGCCTGCGGTCCCCACGCAGCACTCTTCATATTCTGATCCTTTAATGAGTGTTACTGGTCCTTGCAAGAGCACAGGGATACAGGTGGAGAGTAACTCAATTGAATGCTTATTTGCAGATAGATTATTTAGCAATACATGAAAAAAGCAGTTAATTTTATCAGTTAGTGTTATGCACACGCCACGTAAAAAAAGGAACGAAAGAGGGAAACTGAGTGGAATCAAACCATTAGGTTTTCTTAACATCATAATGCTCTGGACACTTCTGGGTGAGTGACTGTAGTAATAATACCTCAACACTGCAAAGAAGTCAAGTGATGAATCGAGAGCTTGCACAGCCTGCCAGAAGCTGCAGAGGAAGGCAGTGGCAGAACTGGCTTAATTTAAGATGTCTTTTATGCTGGTGGACAAAAGTCCTAAGCGACATCAGTACTCACTACCTTAGGCACTGTAGCACCACATGACAAAAGACAATCCCCGCCGGGGGATTTGTCCTGGCAAAGACGAGAAAAAAGGCCGCACGAAGAGCACGAGGATTTCACAAGGACCCTTTTGCAAAAAGAAAAAAACTCACAACAATATAGGTAAAAATGTGAGCACAAAGATATGAAGTAGGCAGGTTCCTCGTCAAACAAGTGGAAAATTTGGGCTCTTTACTTACAGACTACAACTCCCTCTGGGTTACCGTGCTCTGGTGTCCGTGGCCTGCCTAGGAAAACTCAGGAGCACAGGACTCCTCTGTGAACAGAAAGGCTGAACAATCAAACTTACATTGCATTATTTCTAACTCAAATCAAGCTCTGTGTTGCTTTATTTGCCCACCATCCATAGGCGAGACAACTGCTGCAAAGCTACAGTTTTCTTCTTTGTTTCAAGATGAAGAACTCAGCCAGAAATTACAGCGTATGTTCCGCCATTAAAATGCCATTATTAAAATAAACGACAGCAACTACTTCCAAATCTGAGGCTCCTCCTATTGCAGGTAATTAATTATTGATACTTCCAGTGGGTGCAAAATTTATCACACAAGGCAGGATCCCACTGAAATGTGGGTATTTGCAAAAGTAGAACTCCACAAAACCTACATTCTCCAGCGAAAATGAGCAAAGTATGAGGCACCGTGCCATCTTAAGAGCTGGCTTACAGAGTTCTAGCCTGAATCCTCCACAGGACCCTGTCATTGTCATTTGCTGAGGTGCAGGCTCAGTATCAAGAGGTGGCAGTGAATAACTGCATTTCCAGAATATTCCTCCAACATTAAGAATCAAACCAAACCCTAAAATGCTTTGTTGGGTTGGAATTGTTCTGGCATAGCACAAAAACTGAAAGCCCAAGTTGTCTACAGAGAAATCATTAACCAGCTCCCCTTGGGGATGTGATAATTGCTGGAGTGGTTGACAGCTTTTCTTGGCATTGAGCACTCAAAGACGAGACACATTATTTCAGAAACATTAAAGCCCAGAAGAAAGTCTTTTGATAAATGAGTGAAGTCCATTCAAATGCTGAAACAAAGCTCATTTATTTCCATGGACCTTTTTATTTCTCCTTATCCTATGCCTCTCTTTTCCTTTCTGGTTTTGTCCTCAGCAACCTCAACTCATGTAAAGCAGCCCTGGTGACTTTCTGCCAATCAAGGTCTGTTGCCAGTGGGTTTTAGCCCATGGAAACAGATGGTTTGAAAGCCACATTGTGCCACCGTGCCCACAGCCAATAGTACAAATATTTGGTCAATTACAAGGGGATTTTCCAAAGGCACAAATGGAAATCAGGCAGACAACTCCCATAGACTTCCAGAGGGAGCGGAGAGCCTCACTGCCCTCCAAATCTCTGCCTACTAATTCAGTCTTCATAAGATAAATGGATGTGAAAGGTACCCGCCTGCTCCAAAATCATTCTTCAGCTATTCCCAGGATGATAATCATGGAGAGAAGCAATAGGAATCTCTCAGAAGTGTTCAGACAAAAGTTCCATCATATCTGCTGATTTCATTCGGGTCTGTAGATGTCCTGTGACATTCTGAAGCCCTGCAATAGGCTGTGTGGATTGATTAGGGCTGAGGACTGAGGTGTGCTTCTTCCAGACAGAGTCATTAAGAGAACTCACCCATCTTAACCACAAAAAGGCATCATTAAATATTAACATTTCCTCTGAACACCTCTCTAAGAATAGGACAGCTACTTGCTTACCACCACTAAAAATCTGTATGGAAATGGGACTGTCCTGGTTTTGTTAAAAACAAGTTTCTCTTTTAGTGAATTTGCCTGTCAGCTAAAGCCTTCATATTAGCTGCATTTTCCTGGAGAACCCGACACATGTTTTGGTTAAACCTAGCAATGGAATGCAAACTTATTGATAAGCACGGATGGACATCTCGCGAGAGGGGCAACGAGAAACTGGTGATCGAGAGACTGACCAACGGTGTATAACATTCCATTCACGTGAATACTTCATATAAAAGTGGGAGATCACGAGGATCTCGGCCCTTTGCCTTTTCCCTTTTTTCCTCATGGCTGACATTAGGAGAGGACCTTGCTGGTCGTCCCTGTGAACTGAGGCCTAGTGAGAGACTGAATCCAGCTCCGGTTGGCTACAGAGTCTAATCCAGGACTTTGGGTGCTGGCTCTGCAGTTGCTGAGACTTACAAGATTGGTTTTGTATATTTTGTATTATTTTCTCTATTCTTATTAGTAGCATTAGTAAAACATCTTTAACTTTTCCAACTCTTCTCTCTCTGTCCTTCTTTCCCTCCCGATCGCCTGTCCTGAGTGGGAAGGGGGGAGAGGGAGGGGCAAAAAGGGGGAAGTGGGGGGGAGAGGAGGTTAACAATACGTCTGCCAGGGTTTGATTGTCACCCCGCAATCCCAACCCTCGACAGGGACTCAACGGGGAATTTGTATTTTCCCAAAAGGACCCAAAATGGACAATGACAATCTTTACTATTGCAACATGGCTCAAAATAGAGACCTTGTAAGTTAGGGAGCTCTGGTCAAAAAGCAAAAGAGAAGAATGGGTGAATATTACTGTTCCTGTCCTGTCACTGGGATCTCTCTTACTGCTCTCCATCTCTCCAGATAAGATCTTTCCATCGCAAACACGCCAGAGCTGTGATCCACACTGCTCCACGCACCTTCTAAGCACTGCGCTAATAAACAACGATGACAACAATAATAGCAAGGGTCATAAAGCATATAGCGCTTTATGAATGATTCATTCATTTGACTTTGAGTGTTACAGCTCTCTGGCTTATTTTAAGACAGGACAGAACAGCACTAAAAACAAAAGTCAGCAGTGAACTTGACGTGAGAATTATCTCAGACTCACAATAAATACTTCTTGGCCTAATATGCTGGTATAATATCAAAGATGTGGTCCAGCTTCACCTTCCCTTCCAACTGCTCTAGAGTCGCACTCTCCTGTCCCTGCTATTTCATGGCAATTCCTGCAGCACATCCCACTAATTGGAACTGTCTCCCCTTTTATTGGAATGGAAACAACTCTACAGAATATCCTGGGACATTATCTGCTTTGTTGCACTCATAATATAGGACGATGGGCTCAGAAAAGGCTTCTTTGGGCAATGAAACCAGTTTTCTGCACTCACAGGCAGTGATGGAACCAACACTTGGATCAGAACTGTGCTCTGAATATTCATCATGCATGCACACACGCAGGTCCCACCAGCACAGAAATGCTTCCCCTGTCCCTTACCAGACACTCAAGACTTTTCACTAGAAAGATCTGAGCTATGCAGGTGAAAAGAGAAGGGAGGGAGGGCACATCCAGGGTCCTGGTAAAGAAGGGAAGCGGGAGGAAAATGCCCAGGCAAGTTTAGAAGCAAATGTTGCTTATGCTGATGGTTCTGTTTAGCAACATCACTGGATGAAAGCTCTGCCGGCTCATAGCACAAAAGCATCTTACCCTTAAGCTCCACTAAGCAGCTTCACCTCATGGGCTCTGTGTTTGGTGATGGCTTTGGAGCCTATTTTAAACACATCGCACCAGTTTGCACAGGTAGGCATTTAGAATACAGCTCTGAATACACCGTTAATCGTGTTTACACACACACAACGACTTACTTGGTGAACCAAGGAGAGAGAAAGGGAAAGTATCTTGAGTCCATTGGTAAAGGTAAATGATTCTGCAATAAAAATGCCAACCAGAGATAATAATACAGAAGAATCACTACACTGGATAGCTAATGAACATTATGGCTTAGCTGGCTCATCGTACCAGATGCATTTCCAGCTGCAAAACCAGGGAAGATCCCTACTAAAGCAAACAGATTTCCAATTAGTGCAACACTTCAAATGTAACAGACAGAACTAAAGCTTTCCAATATGCTCCATGTTACTATTGCAGCATGTCATGTGCTATATTATAAACTTACACAAAAGACACAGTCTTTTCCAAAGGTCTCAAGCAAAGATTTTCTTGACAGCCAGTGTTTGCAGGGATATGGTTCAACAACAGAAAGAAGAATGTGAAAGACAAATAGTTAAACAAAAATTTCACGCTGGAAATTATAAAGCGAAAATCAAATAATTAAACGTCATAATCTGGAAAGCAAGAAAAAGAGAAACCACTTTTCTTCCCTATTTTTACAAGCGTTTCTCTCCTCTCCAAGCTTAATGTTTGGGAGAACAAATCTAACTGTTAAGACACATCGGTGTTGCTGAACTTAAAAGTTAAGCTAAGAAGCAAATGCTTCAAGCAGAAACCTGCACCAGGCTGTCTGTGCACTGCTCAGTTTCTTCTTTTTGCTGACACAGCTTGAAAACCTCACCAGGCCACACTACCCAGCAGGAGAGTTCAGTCACTTCTGAAGGCGCCTTCGGCTCAGCGCCCATACGAGGCGCCGAAAAACATTTGTCATTTCTGAAAATCTCATCTCATTACATTATACATAGACAGGGCAGACAAAGGCAGCATTATTAGCCTCAGTGTACACATGGGAAATGAGGCACAGAAATTCAAACAGCCCACCTCACACCGCAGAAGGAGCCTGTCACATGGAGCAATGGCAAGGTGCTGGACCAGGCTCTTGTTTGTCTGTAGTCAGGCTCATCTGGGGATCCTCCAACCACCCCACTGCTCTGTTCACTCTGTCTCCAGAGTTTTCAGCCCTTCTTTCTAGGCAGGGGCAGAAACAGGCAAAAATAACTGTGGTAGTAAGAAAGAAGCAATGGCAAAACCAGAGCTCTTTGTGCTGCTCTGTAGAACCCATTAAGCGTGGGGGTACTGGAGTTGCTGCTAACATGAACTAACATCCTCATGCTGCACTTATTAAATAAATCTAATCTTATTAAACTGCATTACAAGCTTTTATTTCATAAATCTGCATGCCTCCCAGATCATCCAGAGAATTAACTCCTGAGTGGACGATGCCTTTCTTCCCCACAGCTTGCAGAACGCACTTCGGACCAAACCATCATCCCTGCCCATCACATCGCTGCCGAGGACCAGGGCTGGCTCTGATCTCTTTGGAGGTTTTGCAGCCTCAAGCCCTGCACACAGCTGCAACTGTCAGGATGGGGAAGCCCCAGCAAGCAGCAATGGGTTCCCCTGAATCAGGGAGGTGACAGCACAGAGGGTGCTCGGGTGAGGGGATGGAGTGCCCTTTGCCTCTTCTGCCATCTGTAGTGTAATCAGAGGGCTGCCAGCTGCTGCTTTTGGAAGGAAGTGATGTGTCACCAGCGCAGACCCCTCATCCTGTGCCAGGGTACCCCTGCTCAGCCAGGGACTTGTGCCACTGTCATACCCCACTTGCCCTGGGCAGGATGAGCAGTGACACACAGGGTGACCGTTTTCCCCACCAGTGAAATACATCCTCAATTTTAACAGTAAGGGAGGATGGAACCATCCAACATCCACATAAATTTAGTAACAGTGTTTCAGAAAGAGTACCAGTTGCATACCTTTCAATACAGGCTGTGTACGTGGGAATTTTTGTTTTAAATAACCCAAGGAGCCAGTTGTAATCCAGGGAAAGCACAGGGTATTCCTAACTCTTCCAGAAGAGCAGCACCAAGAGGTCAGGCCCAGTGCTACATTCTGTGCAAAACAGCCTTTCCTCCCCCTTGTATACTGGGAGTTTCAATGATCAGAGATCAACATGAAACAATTTGTTAAACAAACTCCAGTGAATCAAAATGCAGCGTTTCAGGCTGACCTGCCTTCCATCTGATACCAAATATCTCATTTAGGGGCTACACATTTTTGTGCTTTTGTTAGGATCAAAGCAAATGTTTGCTTAGAAAGACATCGTAACTTCAAAAAGAACCTCAGTTTTTCAAGAACTAGCATGAGTATTTTAACCCTCTGAAGAGGAAAAGGCAAAAAAAAGGAAAGAAATCATCTCTCAATTTGATGCAATGTTTGAATCCACATGGCTCAATAGATTTGATAAGGCAGAATTCCCCCACCAGGTCCAACAGTGCCCAATTAGTTTTTAATCTGGATCAGTTTTTCCAGCCTTACAGAGGAAAAACAAACAAACAATCTCCCTCAAATTACTCACCATTTTCTTTCCTAAACAGAAGCCAACAAATTAGCATTACAGTGGGAAATATGCACTGGCTGCTCTACAGTTTCCTATTTGCTTTGCTAATGTGTGCAAATGCAGGAGTGAGGCACAGAACTCTAATCTGTGAGGCTTCTTCTGCGAGGTACTCAGTGAGATAAATCCACATACAGGAGTCTTCACAAGCAAACCAGCCTACTTTAGCACGGCTACTTCTCTGTTCTACACCGTGTAGCAAAACCTGCATTGTTAGTTACCTGCTAGGCCAAGGGAAAATGAACACTCAGGCTCCTCGATTGGCTTTGCAGCTGCCTCACTTTGTGACCTTCAGCATCTCACTGCATTCACCTGGCTTTGGGAAGTGGCAATAATACTAATTACCTGCAAAGACGATAGATTAATTCTTCAGTGAGTAGAAAATACTTTCAGCAACAAAAATAAATTACTTAAGAGGCCCACTGTACTCTACACTAATTAACTAGCATCTCAAAAATCAGGTTTGAGAAATGTTAGTGTTAAAGTAAGCAGTTATTTTCTAATAGGAACATCTGCACAACTTAGCACAGAGAGTATACCCATCATGTGAAAATCCATGAAAGTCCTGTCATTTCAGAGGAGCAGGATTTTAAAGCACATCATTTTTCAAAGGATCTCTTCTTTTTCAATTCAAGGTAGGCCAGATTCTGTGAGCCTAAAATATATTTGCACCCTAGAACAAGAGCAAGCAGCAGCAAAATTCAAGTTAAGGCAAATCTTGAAAAGTGTTTCAACAGCATCGTGGGCAGCACAGGGGGACAAACTTCTTGGTCATGCAGAAAAGATGCTCTAAGTGAAGATAAATTGCAGGGTGCTGGGAGGAAATGGTTACCACTGTCTCTAGGAACCCAGTTGGAAACTGGGTTTGATTCCTGTATGAGAACACAAGGAGCTCTGTCTCTAGAAACCTGGCTCCTCATTGGAGATAATGATTCAGTCTTTCATCTATGCCTGTGTCCTGCATCATCATTTTCTTGGTAGCCACCTGCACCTGTACAGTCTCTAGCATGAGGTCATTTTCAAGGTCACATCGCTTCTGTACTGTTCTAAAATAAAATTAATGTGCCAGAAGAACCAAATTCCTGAATGCTTTCCCCAGTTCTGATGTTCATTCTTTCGACCTGAGCAAGCCATGGCCCTACTGTGGGATCCATCTAGACATTTGTTAATTGGCAGTGATCATACTGACCTGCTGCTCACAACTGGTTAAAGAATAGATTCACCGTGCTTTATGCTGTTTGCCATGGCAGCAGCAGGTCTCAGAGGGAGAGCGTGCTGGCAGAAGGAAAAGAGCTGCATTGTGTCTGGAAAGGGGATGCCTGGATCGTGATAAAGACAAGAATCAGCCTTCAGAACTCAGCACTGGTAGCTGCTGCACCCAACTGGCTCTTGTTCATCTCGCAAAAATACCACTATAAACCACCATCTCCCAAAAAATGCCCAGCACTCATTCTTCCAAATATCCAGCCTGCATAAAGCTGCTCACTCCACATTTCTCCTCTTTATGTGCAACGGACATATGGTGTGTTGTTGAATACACAGAGACAAAAGGAAGAAAACACAGGCTGACAAAGGAACCGCCAGCTAAAAAGCACCATCCGTTCACGGGTTAAAAATGAAAGCAAGGCTTGAGGATGTCTGAAACAGCAGGGTATCAGCTGGGCTTGCATGGAGGCTTTTCCCATTGCCATTCATAACAAAATCAGGAGGCAGAAAGTTACTATAGCAATGGCAGCAGAATGCAGAACGGGTGTTTTTCAGAGGGCAGAAGAGCTCCCAAAGAAACGCAGAGGTCTGTTCCTCTTCATCCTGCAGGGCTGCCCAACACAGATCAGCTTCATTTCACCAATACACCCCCCTCTCTATATAGTGTTTAATGTAGATCACTGAATTTTAGCTGCAGCAGCTTAAACAACACTGGACTCAGTGACTGCCTTAACCCCTACAACAGGATTCAACACAACTACAGCTTAACCAGCACGTGAGTCCTGGATGTGGCTCATCAGAAATGAAGACGATATCGTTGGTTCAGCTCTAAGGATCAAACTTTCATTTGTGGTCAGGCAAAACTAAGCTTATCTCTTAGCTGATCCAATCGTCCAGACATGAATACAGAAAAGTCCAGGGGAATACCAGACCAGAAGGACTGACTGGGACAGACACCAGCCCCTGAAATTGCAAGCAAGAGGTCTGGTTCACATGATCCATCCAAGTTCCTCTCCCTGTGCCACAGATCATTTCCTAAGGACTAAAATCACAACGTTAATATTGACCAGGAGACACGTGGGGCATGCTGAAGGGCTATTAAGCGAAAAGAAAGAGACTATCAGCAGAAGAACATTACATTATGAATGGAAATTAAAGCAGCCACAATACCTGTTAACCCCTGGGTCTTTTAGCAGATGATGGCAGCACAAAAGTGGCTTAAAACAGTCACTTGTGTCTGCCTTCCATTTATCCCCATATCAAATCAAGCAATTAAAATCAGACCTGTAGGAATGTGCCCATTGAGTGAAGGCTTTGGGCTATATTCGCACCCCCTATTACAACAGTTGCAGTCTGAGTTCTGCCACAGATTTACAACGTAGAAAAAAGAAAAGAGAAAAAGCAGACTGCTGCCACTTTTACATGAAAACTTTTCCTTACAATCTATATTTTCATTTCTTGATTAGCACTACCAGGCTCTTTAACCATTCGCAAGGCGGTGAACATTTGTCCCCACACGGCGCCTGCTTTAATTTAGTCAGCTAGACGGCAGGCACTTCTGATTGCCCATCTGACAGTTTTGTTTGTCTAATAGATCTTACCTTGTCTTCTCTGATTTTTAATGCTGACCAGTTCTCCGCACAAAATGGGGGTCTGGAGCAAGCGCTTATTTCGAAAGAGGCCTCGTTGCCGTGGTTACCAATCAGCAAGCCCAGGCCTTTGCAAGCGCTCTCAAATCCACCTTCGCCTTGGTTTTGTCCTGGTTCTACTACTGAGAGGCTTCTGCTCCCAGTCTGGAAAGCTGGACTTACATTACTATATTAAATAAATTAAAAAACGGAGGGAAATGCCCTCAGATGTGCATCGTTCTTGTATAAACCACAAGGTCAGGGAGAAACACAACCAGCAGCGGAAGACACATCACGGTATTAGCACCAGATCCACAAATGAGCCTCCCCCTCTGCGCAGCCTCCTCTTCCTCACCAGGTAACCACTCACATGTCATTTCTGTTCCCTCCGGAGGGGCCAACTTTAGGCCTACACATTGCAACCTAAACAAAAAAGCCTGGAAGTCAGATTTGAAGGATACCCGCAGGCCCCAGGCGAGGGGGAACGTGTGTTTATTTGGCCTATGTGCTCAAAGCAGCTGGGATTAAAAGTGCTGACCGCTCATCAACACAGCGCAGAGCAAAATTTACAGAGCGATAAATCAGTGGGTGCTTTTGATAAACAGATACGTTGAGAAAAAACTTTGATGCGTCAGTGGATAAATCTCAAGCAGAACATGAAGCCAAATCCAAGGAAAACAAGACTTACTGTTTCTGTTAATGATCCTCCTGTTCCTAGACACCAGCTATTTTCTACACAGTTAAAAATAACATCTGATTTTATTTTCTAGCACTGGCTGGGAGAATTGATTCAGAGCCCACTAAAATGTTAATAGATACTGAGAAAGGTCTCTGCAATCTTCTGCATAGAGAGCAAGTTATATTCGGTTAATCCCCTTTTTGGGAAGTACAGGCCCCCTTCTCAGCACTGTAAATCAATGTGACTCCATTAAACAATCATTCCTATCTCTGTTTATGGTATTTCAAGTTGTCACATCAAGTGCAAATTATACAAGAACATTAAATAAACACCGCGCAGCTCTCATGCTCCACCTATATTGAATTGAAAAGGCCACCTCTAACTCTTTACTGTCTCTTTCGGCGTTGCAAGCTTAATTAGATCTTCCAGACAGAAACAATCCATTCTACACACAGGAGTGCCAGAAAGGAAAGAGCAAAAGGACAAGGAATTTTAATTGCACTGTAATCTTTTCAGCTAGGTTTCTTCAAGCACTACATTTCAGGGACCTAACAGACTAGAACCAAAAGCCAAATTCACTATGAACCTTTAAAAAGAAAACACATTAATAAAACAAATGTGATCTTCAAGATCCATAGACTGTATGAATCTCCAGGCAGCTGGCCATGCTGTAGTTTAATGTAAGGAAGTAATGTAAATTAAAGCATTTGTCAGTCCTAACTGAAAGGAAAGCTCATTTGTTAGCGGACTCTGCCTCCATCGTAATTGCTGTATCCATCTTTCCTGCCCCTCTGTCCCTACCAGCGCCGGCCGCAGTCCAAACTGTCAACAGCTCTCACACCATTCCTCAGATCATTGCTGAGATTTTTATTCTATAGTTCATATATCTTGATGAGAGGGCCTATAAATAGACACTATTTTCTACCCTATGTACTGTGCTGTGTTCATCACCATAACAGCAAAACGACCTTTCAGCACTGCATTAAGGCAATGGTTCTCTAACTACAAAGCACGAATGTCTATGAGGCCATGGTAAATGGTCCACAGAGCCACACTGCATGCTAAAATAAAACACATTTTCATTACGAGTTCCATTATGATAACAAAAGAAGTCCCGATCTCCACAAAATGTTCAAGGTTGACAACAGACTGCCAACCCAATTACTGACAACAGAGCCAAAGGTTTGCCAAGAGGACTTAAGTTCCAGCTCCCATTTGGGGTTTGTTTCGGTTTTAAGTTTTTACCATAAAGATATCAAAGCAAAAGTCCCAATAACTTCCAAAGATGGGGTCCTGCCAGGCCGTGTGCAAGACACCCAGTGCTATGTGGAGCAGTTCAGCTGTGCTGCTCTTCCAGGACGATGGATGTGATGACTTGGGACTTCAGAGGGGTTTTGCGCGTACGTGAGGGTGGTTTGCAGCCCTAGTGAACATCACATTGCATGTGCTCGTTGTGCTTGTCCCCGATTGCCCTAGTTAATGAGTTTTTAGTGCACTGAACCCTACTTAATACATCGCTTAATAACAGGAGAGCAATTAATCAATTATCCAAAGGGCCCAGCTTATGATCATTCTTATGCACTTATCACACAAGCCAAAGGCCATTCCCACTGTCCTTAGCATCACAAATCGCTTCTTTTCGATGCCTCTTCTCTCTTCTCCAGGACAGTTGCAGGCCCCATGGTATAACGTGGCTGCTGGCCACGCTTTGTCCCTGTTGTGGGGACAAATACTCGACTGTCCTGCCAGTTGTCCCTTGCCACGCTGCTCCCAAGTGAGCATGACTGCTCCGAAGTCCCAGCCCAGAGAAAGCAGTACTGTATCTGTGATCTGCATCGGTGACAGAGGCCAGGTCTTTACCAAAACTGAGCTTTGCCAGGCTGGCCGTGCTACTACTAGTTTGATAGTAACGATTTCATTGCAATTGTTTGTATTCTAATTGTGAAGTACAAACCTATTGCACTGGGTGCTAGACAGCCCCTGCTGGCAGACTGAGCCTGCTCCAAACTCCTCGTCACCTAAAATGATCATTCGCTTCAATACATAAAATTGCCATTGCTGACAGAGCTCCAGATGGTTCTGCTGTTTCTACCTGGCTCTTTCTTCAGGCTATTGTGTAGTTTTTTGGGTTTTCTTCTTTGCAGGAGGACAAGACAACACCTGCATGGTCATCTAACCTTGACACTCAGGGGTGGGAGGGGAGCAAGCCTTGGATAGAGCAAAGAAGCAGAAGGGACTTAAATATCAGACTTGCACTGGAAAAAGCAAACCAAAACAAACCAAACCACACACCCTAATTTAGGCAAAGATCATCACAGAACTTCAGACCATTACATTTCATTCAGCTATGCCTGGATACATCTGAATACATCAGGGTCATGCCCTGTCAGAACAATGCATCCAGTCTCTGATTCATTCTGCACTGCCCTCCTTCCCTTCGCTCGCTCCGACACAGGCAGAGGAGACGGCTGGGGAAGTCCTTCTGTCAGCTCATCCCTGTCAAATGAGATGGGGAGGCACTGAAACCTGCAGTTCTCAATAATTCCATGGGGTTCTATGTAGAGCTGAACAACAACAAAAAATCCTTCACCCCTGAATTAACACATAAACCCAAATAAATTCAACAAGAGCACAGCAGCGGACACGAGTCTGATCAAGGAGTACATGGCAGAACGAGCAAGCCAGTGCAAACAGACCCACATACCAGAATGGGTGGATCTACTGTGACTCTTTGGAAATATTGGGTCTGACAGGCAGGCTGCAGCGCTGGAGGGCAGCAGCTTCCTGCGTGCTCTTTGTTTTTCTTATGATTTCTGAACCAGGAAAGCTCATTCTAGAAATAACAGCTGGAAGCAGCCCAATGCTCAACGCCATTGTCATGAACAGCTCTTCTGAAGATCCTGATGTTAACGGGAGGGTGCAGAACAGAACCCACTGGCCAGATGCCCATCCTGACCGGAAAAACCCCAAAGTGTTTAGAGCAAGGATTTCAAAAGTGCTTAGCAATTAAGATTCCCAATTTGAGACGTCTTACAGAGGCCTAGACTGCTAGTGTGCCAGCCTCCAGCAAACCGTGCATCAGTTTTCCTGGCACATGGGAACAGAGGGATGTTCTCATCTTTTCCAAGGCAAGGAAATACAGAGGAGAATCAGGGAAAGATGCAGTATTGCTTTTTTATTTGTATTCATTTGTCAGACAGAGACCTTGAAAGAGGTAGGAGGAGGCCACTAAACAGGGGCCCCAGCTGCAGGGAGCTTTAAAGCCCTGGAGACAACCTTAAATGGTGGCAAGTCTGTGTTGCTTTACTAATACAGAAAGCAGAGAGCAGCACGTGTGCTGGCAAGGCACATGGCTTACCTTTGCAACAGCCCTCTGAAAGAGTTCAGCTTCTTCAGCAAACCCAAGGTCTCCTAAAATTACTACCTAGGGCATAACGGGTTCTAATATGTACAATTTCTCCTATACAGTTCTTGGAAAATTAACTTTCTGAATCAGAGATATTTTAGTAGTCAGCCAGCGCTAGAACAGCCGACAGCAAGATCAGGGCATTAATTGACACAGAATAGTTAAGAGAGGTTGTTCAGGCTGGAGTCATTCGCAAGCATCTGTGAAAGCACATAAATGAAAAGCTGTTTATTGCTTAAATGTGGGGAACTCTCCGTCCCTCTTGGAAAGGACATAACAATGCAGGCGCTTGGAGAGACAGGGATGGGAGGATAAAACCAGCTGGAACTCAGGGAAGACAAACAGCGATTTCTTTTGCAACACACACACATATTGCTTGATTGCTACCTGGCCAGGCAAAAATAAAGGGAGAGCAGTAGCAATACATGTCGCTGTTCTTAAATAGCTATCAAGAAACTGGTTGAAGGGAAGAAAACAAAGGCTCCCCAGTGGACGGACAAGAAGGACAGAAACTCAGCTGCATTTGTGCTGTGGTTTTACCTGCCTGCATCCCACTGCTCTGACAAGCCAGACAGCGGCAGAGGCCAGTCTGCCTTCACTCGCGCCTGCAATTAGGCTGGCCACTGCTTTCTCGTCAGATTAATCCACAATTACACGTCTATCAGTACTCTGAGAGACTACAGCTCAGCACAGAGAAGTTGTTACAAGCTTTATACTCAACTGAAGTATAAAGTGCCTTGCAAAAATTGGTGTTATCGCACCCTGATATGTTTAGAGAGGAAAAATATGCACAGATAAAAAAGATATGACCTCATGAGTAAAACATAAGGCTGTCCAGGCTGCTGTGATTAAATGCTTTACAGAAGCATCTTTAGGGTAAATCCTTATTTCCCTGTCTGATCCTAATACTACAAATGTTTATAACACCTCCTTTGCTCATATGACCACTCAAATAGATGCAGATTTTGCTCATTCTGTTCCCCTTCATCTTGGGTCAAATCTCCTTGTGTTTATCCTCAAAGTGAAACACAGTGTAATTTATGCATTGAGTGAAACTTTTATCTCAAAGAAGTATCCTGCCACTCAAGGGGAAAAATAGACTGCAGATTTCCTTTTAAACAAGAGAAAAATATCACTATAGTTTTGAGTAAATATGGCATCAGGTCTACCTAGGTTATAGGCGATTGGGTTTTTTAAAGCTTTCAACATGATAATCTGCTCTAGCCAAAAGGTAGATGTTGGGTTTTCTTCATATGTTACAAGGGACCAACACACACAAAAGTCATATGATTAAAAAAAATCAGTGTCCATTGATTTAATTTAAAACCAAACAAAAAAAAATCAAGTCTGGTTTTCTAGGGAGGTTGTTGCTTTACCAGGGTAGGTTGCAAGAGCTCTTGGTTAATCAAGCTGCTGAAAGGTTAATTATCTCTCCGAATACACATGGGGTGGGGAAGAAATCATTGTGAGGCACTGAGTTGCTAGGGAGTAGAGGTTTCGGGAACAAAAGGCAAACGGGTGCTTGGGACAAGGAATCTCCATCCCTCGCTTTGCAAAGCATCACGCGCATCTGCAGCACGGTATTAGGGATGGCTAATAATAAACCATAGTGCTGGGCACCTGCTGGACTAATTGCAGCACAGCATGTTCGAGTGCTGCATGGAGAGCATCTGGAGACAGAACCGCGCTCAACGCAGCGTTAGAGCTCGCAGAAAGCAGCGTGTTTGCTCCCGAGTGCTCAATCTCTGCTCGGGGCTGGGGAATGCAGATCACTTGAACAAGAAGACAGGAGGAGGTGCTGTCAGCTGGGGCTCCTGTGCTCCATCCCTCGCCCTGAAGCCTGCAGAGGCCGGTGGAAAGGCTCACCCTGGCTTGGAGTCAGCTCTCTGCAACTAATATGCTGCGTAGCCATGGCAACCCAGAATTGCTTGGGAGGTCACAACACTGGAGAAGAGCTTTGCATTTGCTTCACAAGAGGTCTGAGGGAGGTTCGCTTCTGAGCAGAGATCTGGCGTAAGGCCTGGGCAGCACTTAGGTCCCACAAAAGAAGGTCTGTACACAGGGAACTTGACCCACATCTCTTATCGGTACAGCTGATGAACTAGAGCTGCTTATATTTCATATAGTCATGCTTCAGAAAATAAGCCTTTGCTTGGTACCTTCCCCACCCTGGCCCTCTTTGCCACAGCTTTTCCCAACAGCTCAGGTGCGTCACCCAACTCCAGCACCCGCTTTGTCCCCTGACAGCATGACGATGTCACAGAGCAGGTCCCCAACATAGTCCTGCATGGGACAGCTCATCCATCTGAAAGCTTTCGTTCCAGCCTGCTGGCAAATTCTGGCAGAGGTGATAAACCCAAATGTATTTAGCCAGCTTTTCAAAGCTTGACCAAAAAGACACAGAAACTTCACAAAAAGGAAAAAGCAGCTGAGGATTGAACATAATCATGGCTCTAAGGAAGAAACCAGTGGTGCCAGCACAGTGCATTTGATTGTTAATCAAGCCCCACTTCTCTTAAAGAGGAAGATATTTAATGGTGCATTGGAGAAGAACATTCAGGAGGTTTCAATTATTCTGTCCAACCAATATTCTAATCTCTCTCTGCCTAACCTCTAGAGATGATCATTAGGTTTCTGGCTCACTGCCCCACTGCATGTGATAAAAGCATTTCAGGCTTACCAATGAGGTTTTCATCGCACACCACAGGAGGTCTGGGAAGGCCGCTGGGTTCTGCCTGGAGAACAATGCAGATTTCCTGGCCGATAAAAACGATGGGCAATTGATTATTTAACAGGCTCTGTGTAGGCATGGAAAGAGAAGGGACCTTAACAGGGCAGCATCAGTCATCCCACTTGGTACCGTCTACGTTCTCATGCACAAGTGTGCCTGTAGGCTTCAGGGGTGCCTCATGACAGAATTTGCCACAATCCCCAGTTTGGTTCACAGAAATCAGTCGATACTCACAGACACCGAACACAGACCCGTTGCTCCCCAGTGAGGCTCCACGTGTATTAACTGGTTGCAGAAACAAGGCAATGGATTTTCAGATCCTGACCCTCACGGTACAGTTCATACAGCAATCACATTGCGTGATCACACTGACCAAATGCAGCGTTGTACTGGATGTGAACGTGAAATATTCACATTACAGTTTATCTGCCAAAAATAGAGATTAAAACCCCACTTACTGACTCAGCATGCTAACATGTGAGTCCAGTTCAGTAATTTCAGATTCAAATCTTCCAAGGCATTACTTCATTACAATATAGCCCACAACAAACGCTCCCCAAAAATCATCGGGTTCCACACAAATTCGAGTCTCACAGGAATATTATTCTATAGGAATATAAATTTAGTAATTGCTTCATGGATCATCTGATCTGGCCTTATAAGCAAAGACAGACATACCATATAATCAAAAAACAAATCAAACCAGAAGAGGTCAGAGAGCACACACCAGCATACAATTTGCTGACACTAAAATTATCTCCACTGGCTGGGAATCTGGAAAAAAATATATCATTGGTGTTTGAGATCTTTACACAATATAGAAATCCTTTGCTTTTAAATGATGTCATTAACACCTTTCTACAGTAGGTGAATATTTTACAGATGAGGATCGAGTCACAGTATTAAGACAGCGGCATAAAAATGGCTCCTCCTTCAAGGACACACCTTGGAAAACAAAACTACAATTCCTATTTCTAGCCCAATCAAAGCAAAAATACTTAACACTTGGAAAAAAATATTCAAGTAAATCACATATTAAAAAAAGCCTCTCACATTCACCAGAAGGAGAAAACAGTCAAATAAGCTGGTAAGAACAAGGTGTAAAACTGGAGTTGTATAGCTGGTGCTGCTTTGGCTTTCAGTGGGTGTGTCAATTATGCATGCAAATTTGTGTGCTTAACGAGGTGTGTACATCAAGAGCAACATACAAGCACTTTGGGGCAAAAAAGACATCTTCCCATGTTTGCAGGATTGCATATCAGAAAACCCCAGTCAGAGGGTTCCGAGAGACACAGGCTGGGAAGAAAATCTCTTGTGCCTTTTCTCCTTTGTTACACTCATCCAGCTCCCTATTCAGAAATGCTCACAACTAACATAATACTTCCAGTGCTGCCGCATTTGTCTTCCTCATGCATTCATCAGCACGTTTCCGGCAGCTCTTCGCCTGCTCTTTGGAAACCCATAACTCTTGTGCAGTTAAGTACTCAAATCTAATTCCCCCCCAAACTAATTTTACATTAACTTTGACTACACTCCTAAGAGGAACAGTAATGATTTATAAGCGCATCTCACTTGAGCAGAAGGAAATGGAACACAGTGCCTTCCAGCACCATTCTCTCTCTCTCACACACACACATTTCTGCTGAGAAATAAAAGCCTAAGCCTGAAAAGTGCCAAACGAGGATGTTGCGAGCAGGCCTGCCGGGTGACATCACTTATCATACCACCGAGTTCCCAGCCAATTGGGGAGGTTTCTCACCCAGACGTTAATTCTCACCTAGCAGGGAAGCCTACAGAAAGTGTCACAGCCCGGGGAAAGGACTCACTTTTCTTGTCGATGCTTATTGTACCACAACTCCTCTCTTTCCCCTTCCCACTCCAGCGTGTACATGCACACACACACAGGGAACACAGCAGAGGCAAAACAACCACGCACAGCACAACTCCTTTTCTGAGCGCCGGGCTTTTGGCAGCGATTCACCTGAGAATTTCCTGCTGCTGCTGGAGATTCATATTTTTGTTCAGCAATTTGAGGGGGTGGAAGAAGCTTCCTCTTCCGAGTCACTGATCGCTTTAACTCATTGTTACAACACCGTGCAGCTAACTGACTTTGTATTTCTACCCCAAATATAAGCAATTAAATCTCCAGTCAGATAGCCCAATCATGCCTGTAACCCTATGAAGACAGCTGAGAATTTAAAGCTGGGTTTATGTTCTGACTTTCCCCAGATATCTGGCAATTTAACTAGAGAAGACCTAAGTCTTAGCACACAGAAGCAAAGCCCAACATCAGATCAGGCTCGGCTGCAGTGTTGCAAAGCAAAGCTTGCAAGTGCACACTGTTTACACCAGAGATACTTCACTGCAGCCGCCATCTAGCAGGAGAACGGGGATGTAATATTGTCATGGAATGAAGCAAGCTATTAAAATAACTGGTAGGACGCCCAGAGATCTCTTTACCTATCAGACAGTGCTTTTAAAGATGCAGCTGTAATTGTCAATTGCTTCTCACACTGAAATGATAATTGGTACATCAAGCAAGTCTGTACAGTCCTCTGGTACTGGTACAGCCTACTCATGCGAGGGGAAAGAAAACAGGACCTGTCTCTGTGAGAATTCAGGAGACTGTAGGTTGTACTCTAGGCACACAGCTTTAAATCCAACTAACTCAGCAGCACCTAAAAAGCCTATGGATACAAATAGATTTTTACATCACACTCCCTGCAAAAATATTTGAGCACTGCTCCCACTCTGGATAGCGTAGTCACACACACTACAAAGCTTTACTTCTGAGTTTGCCAAGATCAAGCTGAAAAATCCAACTCCAGTATCCCTCTTGCTCTCATTGACTCAGATATGAACAATTGTTCCTACCTTATCAGTATTTACAAAAATACCTCTACTTTTGAAGAGCAGAATCCTGCAACCAGAGCTGGTTGTAGATAAGCCCACGAAAAGGAAGGCTGTTGTTTCCCAGCGCTGGGCAGCACAGCCATGCCAAACCGTGCTGTGCCAAACCCTGCCGCGCTGTGCCGGGCCGGTTTCTGCAGCTCCATGGGGCTCCGGCTGTTCTCCTGCGCTGCCAGGACTGTCACAGACCCCTGGCCGCATCAACTGCAGAGCACCAGGCGCACAACCGGGACTTTTGTCACTGATCCATTACTCTCTCACCAACTCAGAGAAGCTTCAGTGCTCTTGAACCAAGAATATGGAGGCAGATCAATAATTAGGGTTTATGTCCCTTATTCTTTAATCTGCAAATTCAACAGATTAAGGAAACAGAAGAGAAATATAAGGAGTACAGAAGAGTTGACCCATTATACAAAATTTCGTCAATTCCACTTCACATTTCATGTGCCACAACATTATTTTGCTTTCAAGGTTCTCCTTGACAAGGCGCTAGAGGACTTGGCGCACGTATACAATGCTGACAATGGAAATAGTTTTCTTAAGAGCTTCAGGAAAAGAAGCGGATGATCCCAAGTCACTAAAAAAACCCCCCAAACAATCAAAAACTTATTCCAGTCTACAGTTTCAACGCTCCTACAACCCAGAGCACAACAGTTTCATAAAACAGTATACAAAGCAGTCCTGTAAAAAAAGAAAAGAGAAGAAAAAGTGAAGAGAGGCGCAGCATGAAGTAATTTCAGACAACCGGTTTTGTGAGAGCTTTAATGGCACAAAATGTTTATAAGCTACAACTTATACATGTACTGTAAACTGTATATAATGTTACAAAGTGCTAACTAATTTATGAAGAATGCATAATCACTTTGGCTCAGTTAACTCCAATAGTTCATCAAATGTCAATTAAAAAATTTGAATTTCTAACGATCTTCAGCTTTCAGTTTTTAAAACGGTAAGTAAATATGCATTTGCTGCAGTTAAGTTAGCCTGCTGCATTTTTAATGTGCGAGTTTATGCATTTATTCCTTGATCCTATTTACAAATATTCTAGGCCAGTTTTCACTGAATGTAAGAAAAATGAAGCCTGCATTTTTTTTCCAAAACTGTAAACAGGTATAAAGCTTTTTAAAACAACATTTATCTTAACAAAACTTCAACTATCAATAGTTGAAACCCCTTGCAAATTATACAACAATCTGTTTCTGTTCATTGTAAAACTAGAAGTTGTAGACTTCCATCCAAAGCTTATAGTAGGGTATCAATAAATACTGCATCGCATCATAGCAAGTGTTACAGTGATCATGTAGCCATTCCTCATCCATAGTTTTCACAACTTTTACTTCAAGGCTCCTTCAAATATTATAAGCTGTGTTGATACTCTAGCCACAAGCTTGCAATATTATATATCAGATGTTCTTAAGAAGAATTACCTTTGAATTTAGAAAGGGGTAACATTTCTTTTTTTAAAAAAGGTACTCCCTACTCAATAAAAATCTATTTTTCCACTATTCCAATTTCCATACAAAACAAGGTGCTGTAATTAGAACTGAAAGTGTTTCAGCCTTTCCCCCATCCCCTTTCAGGACTGTAAAAGGATGTACTTGGTACTATCTAAACCACCCTTCACCACTTCCCCCTTCCCTCCCCACCTTTGGGTGAAAACCAATATCCACGCTTGAAAGAAACCTGCAGTTGTGGGCAGCTCAAGTGCCTCCAACATTCACGACTAAAAGGAAAAAGACATCTCCAAAAGATGTTTTTTGTCACCCTGAAAGCATTCTCCAACAGCATTCAGAAGGAGAGAATAACTTTTCTTCCTTCCTGGGAGCTAAGTTGTTTTAAACCAAATCTCAATTGGGATTTAGGTTCTATGCATCAAATGGTTCAAGCGATCACTGTTCTATCCAATAATCAGCTCTATAAAGTCTGATGCAAGCAAACAATTACAGGTAGCTGGTCTCTCCAAACTGGCTGACTATATTATCATTTTCTGCAAGTCAGCCTACTAAACTTTGTATTTAAATGAGATTTTTTTCTAGTCTTATAATTAGCATTGGTTCCCTAAGTACTTAGTATTAAAGTCTATATCATTTTTTTATATATTCATATATATATATAAAAGAGTATTCTATCCTTCAGAGTCATGCTACATGTTCTGAAATCCAATAAAATCTAGTTAAGGACATGACCGTCCCAATGCTTTGTAACAATTTGGTACTAAAGCTTCACATTTTGAAAAGAAGTGTCACTGAAGGAGGACAAGGCTTAATGTTCCCTAAGAGAAAAGTTCAACAACATCGGTGAGAAGTCTATCTAACATGAGACATCACGAGTGACTTTCAGATTCCATGTATCCCCAGAGGAGATTGTACAGTAAACAGTGAGAAAGGAATATTGAAAACTCATTTGCAGAAGACATTTCAGAGCTTCGCAACTTCTGAATCTCTACACACCTGCAAGATTGTCCCTCTTAACAATAAGTCAAACACTTTACCTTCTGAAACTGCCGTATCGTAGTAATTGTAAATGGTTCCACAACAAACAGAATCCTACCATTTTATACAGAGTCTAACTACACCTACAGCTGTTGGGTTTTTCCTTAATTTAAAAGTACTTTTAGAAGGAAAATTTCACATTTAAAATTTTCCCTTAAGAAAACAGGTAAGGAAAATAAAAGCTTCTTCACATGCAAACAATGCAGTTTTTCTAATATTTTCTAGGCATCAGACAGGTTTTCCTACAAGGAATAAGGAGCTGACTTCATAGAAAAGACAAGATTACAACAACTACCTACTATTAAAATATGCTGATGGATTTAGTTATCCTACTTTAAAATCTATGCAGTCTTTGCCTCCTGCAAATCAAATGGTGTTAGCCAATACAAGGGGCCAAGTAAATTCCCCCAAAAGCTGATTTAAACTGTTTTATTGCCAGTGATTTCTTAGTTTATTTCACGACCAGCCTGTTTTTCCAAAGAAAAATTCATTTTCACTCCAATCAATAATTTTCTTCCAAAGAGACTGTTAATTTTATCACCATAATACAGTCAACATTTATACCATGCACAACTGCAATTTAAGTCAGGTTGCACTAAGGAGGCAACAGCATCACTGATAAAATTAAAACTTGCTGGTGGCATTTTGCATTGAGAGAAGCCCTTGCAACATATAGACAGTTGTAAACTCCGTTCAGCAACTCTGACGTGTCTTGCAGGCCAAGAGGCAGGGGAATGGGAGGAGAGAGGGAAAGAATGTGGATAGCGAAACACCTCAACAGAGTTCCAACACAATACTGAATTCCAGAGTTAGCGAAAACCTGGATATGTAAGGAAAGGGTGAAGTCAGGGTCATGCTTAAAATGGTCTCAAGTCAAATGTACTAAATGAGACAGTAACACCTTCACAGGTCACGTGGATTTCCAGGTTTTGCACTCCATCTTTCAGTAAGTGCTGGCTGAAGGTGTGGTCAGTCGTTTTCCAATGTAGATGCTGAAATAAAAAGTATAAGGCATATCGTATTTCACAGAAATAGTCCATTTCCCAAACAGTCCTCGCGCACTCAGCTACTCTAATTGTCTCTCGAGTCTGATGAGATTCTTCCAAGGACTTCTCTCCTATAAAACTACTTAACGGGTGAGATTTTCAGATGAGCCTAGAAAGACTAATGCTGTCAACATTCAGTAAAAACAGATTTCTTCAAGTCCCAAGCTCATTTGAAAATCCCACTCCAACAGCTTTTGTGTTGTTTGTAGAGCACCTGACGCTGGGGCTCTTGAACAGCCGAGCAACACTCCCAGACTACGGTAAAACAAAAAACGTCCTGCCTATAAAGGGAGCTGGTGAGCTTTAGAACATCGAGCACTGAGGATCTACACAAGCACTGACCTCTAACAAATACATCCATTCCAGATGTAATTCGTCGCATAAATACACAATTTTGCTACATTTCAAATATCTTACAATATATTCTCATATATTCTATCCTCCTCATTCAACTGACAGTTTACAAGAATTTAAAGAGACACTGAACTACTCCCCCCATGAAAAAAGCACTAAGCTAATTAACAACATATTTTGAGTATGTCTTTGCCCCTATCACAGAAGAACATAAGGTGGATAAACATAATGTAAGGACTTCAGCAAGCTGAGAAATTATGTCAGATTACGCAAGCAATGAAACCATCACTGAGCAGCGTCGTAGCTGATCTTTCAGGTCACATCCAGTATTTCATGTATCTTTCTTTAACTATTCAAAGCTTGACTTTCAGTAATACCACACAACTGCAGCATTAGACATTGAAAATTACAGAGTATGTGGGACAGGAATTTGCAGGGCTCATTTGGAGAGCTTTAAACTAGACTCGAAGGGGGTTGGGGTGGTAGCTGGGCTTGCATCAGTGGGGCAGCACTCTGGAGTTGATGAAGGCTGGGAGGCCTCCCATACCCCTGGGGTGAAATTGGTGTGCTCAGCTTGCTCTCTGAAATGCCTGCACACCAATGTGTGCAGCATGGGGAATAAGCAGGAGTTAGAAACCTGTGTTTGGGCAGGAGACTATGACCTGGTATTATTTCTACAACATGTTTTGGTAACAGTTAGCAAAATTTACAGCAGTTTTCCATCTATTCTAGTCTTACGTTCCCTACGTTATAACCCAAAGCATTTAAGTAGAAGGTGAGAATAATCAAATGGCACATGTTGCAAGTGCAAAGGTTATCTGCAAATTCATGATAATCCATGCATTTTCAATGTAAGAAACTTCATCTGTTCTAGAAATAAAACATATTAATGCCTGCAAAATTTTAACTGCTGCAAAGTTTTCCTGCATTTCAGAAAGTGCACCACATGTGTCTTGAGCAAGGTGCAACAATACTCTGGTTATTCTAGAAAAAGACCTTTTCTGCAGGCACCTGCCATACAAGTAAAGCACAAAAGCAAAGCCTGATGCAAAAGCTGAAGTGAGAATTAGGTTCATACTTACCCTAGTCCCAAAGCCAAAACATGAGATATGAACAGAGATGGAATGAAAACCTTGAGAAATTCTGCAGAGAAAATGCCACCCTTTTTCATTGCTCCACTTTTTCTCATACTTAAAGACACTGAACGCTTAGGATGTCTGAAATGGAATTCCCTGAAAGAAGAAGGGGAGGGGGGAGAAATTCAACAAGATTTTTTTTTTCCACTTCTTCACATAAATGCACAGATCTCTGTAGGAACATGTTTTACAAGGTACTAAGAGCTAGAGATCAAAGTAAGAGATCCCTTACCCAGAGTAAGGAATCAAAGAGAATAATAGGAGGTATTGTGGAGAGACCACTTACACAGACAGGATAGAGACAAAGGGAGCAGTAGCTGAAGAGAGAGGTAGGTCCGAGAGAGGGAATTTCAGGATGTGATTTGTTAGCAAGAGCCTCATTTTTTGTTCCAAACAGAGATACAGAAGTCTGCCCGATTTAGACAGCATCCTCTATTTTAATAAAAATGCTTTGCATTCAAGGATCTCAACGTTTCCCCTTCCGTGGATGAACATTACATATTTTACATAGAAAGAAAAAAAGGTAGAGAATTTAGGAGACTTGCTCAACACTATTCCATTTAGTAAGCCAAAACTAAACCCCATGAATCCCAGCTCCAAGTACCCAGCTCTCCCAATAATTATGTCAGAAATCTTGTAATCAGATTGCTGTGGATATATATTACTTTCAATAAAAAGGTAATTCTGTTGCTATTAAAATTTTCATACTTCATTGTTTTGACTTTTTGTAGCCTCCCCAAAGAGAAATTCATCTTTTTCTAAGATGATCCTATTTGGAGAGCCAGAGTAATTCCATGCAATTGTGACCTACGATTCGTCTCTCCTTCATAGAAAAAAAATTAATTAAAAACCAGAGAGTTTAACTTACTTGGGAGGAATGTTTTCAGGCCTACTTGACCAGTCTGACACCCAGTCAGCACTTTTCTTCAAAACTTCCAACTCTTTCTCTACTTCTACTGCTTCTTCTTCAGACTGAAAATATACACAGGACAAACCTTGTAACACTCAATTAGCTCCTCCTTATGGTGTTAAATTGAGAGCGACAACAACAGTGGTAAAATGATAAGCACCAAATGGTGGCACCTGATAAACGAGCAAGTGTTCCTGGACTACTGATTATTTAGAAAAGATTTTATTATGCTAAAAGGAGGATCTGCACAAGTCAGTAAACTACAAAGTTCATTACTACATCCAGGATTTCAACAGGGAAAAAACAGAAAGGTTAGAGAGTGACTTCAGTACAAACTCCTCCTTAGCATTAAAACTATTTCCTGAGTGACCCTTAGTAAAAGAAGATAAACCACTTACAACATTAAAGTGGGAACCATACCAAAACCAGAACCAATCAGACAGGACAGTCCCACCAGAGAGATGGCAGAACTAACCAACAACTTCATTCAGATTGTTCTGGCTCTATAGGGCAGAACTGCAACAGTCCTGCTGTTCAGCCAGGTCTTTGACAAAACTGAATGCAAGGTTTCATTCTTCCAGGAGTGCTTTTTATTTATACTGCTGAAGACAGCAAATTCTATTAAATGATTGAACTAAGAGTTCAGCATTAATCTCCTCTCAGTTTGTATGATGGAGATTACTCACTGTCATGTGAGCTGACTATTTGTAGAGCAATATACTGAACACCCTTGCGCAGAAATATAAACATTTCAAAACCAAAACAGGTTTGACACACAAGCACTGTTAAACAATAATATAACTGCTACTAAACAGGGCATTTCGCAGCATTAGAGATGGAGCCTCATTTTTCCCCTCACTCCAAGGCTATTAACCTCTACCAGTCAAATTTCAATTAATCCAGAATGTAACCCTAAACAAAGTTTACTAACCCTGCCTTGTTGTTTAAAATAATTGTTCTGGAATGCATTTTAACTTAATAAAACCTTATTCTAATACAACAGACTGAGGAAAAACCTGCAAGAACAACGTACAAGAGAAGTAAACAGTCTTACCCAAATGACTAAGGGACACCTCCAAATTTTAAGTAAGGTTTATATGGTCTGTTTGCTTGTACTGCAGCTAACAGCCAAGGGTAGGATCTCAGAATGAAAAAAAATTGCTGACAAGCAGTAGTTTAAAGCATTTTTTGACATGTAAAATATATAATATTTTAGACCTTTTGATATGACAGAGAGCTTGCTCTGCCTCTCAAGTACTCCCATACTGATCTATATAAACATATAATTCATAGACGATATCCACAACTTGAAAATATATATTTTTAAGATAATGTATTTTAAAGGTTAATGAAGAAAATACCTGAGAACTACTGTCTTTACTTGTGTGCATTTCCACATCAAAAGTTATCTGTCCATCTTCTTGAGGTGAAGGGCTAAAGAAAAAATGATTTCATTATGTCATTTTGTCATACTACACTGTCACCTAAAGAATTATTAGTATAAAGAGCATCTCCCCTGAATCATTTCCATGTGCACTTCTGCACACTATTGAGATGAGTTACACACTACACTACCCTTCAGATCACAAACATCAGTATTAGAAAGCCTTCCAAAAACCTCATCTTTTCAATTTGTTTTTCCATTTATAATCCGACCTTTCTCAAGAGAGTTGACCATCCTTCCACTGAAACAAAGAAACCATTGCCCAAAACTTCAACTGCTACACAAAACACGTAAATCCTATCCTTCTTTTAGATATCTTTTAGATAAGCAAGAGGAGTTAGAAACCTGTGTTAGGGCAGATTATGACCTAGTGGCAATTCCGGAGACATGGTGGGACAGCACACATGACTGGAATGTGGTCACGGATGGCTGTGTCCTTTTCAGGAAAGACAGGCCAGCCAGGCGTGGCGGTGGAGTTGCTCTCCATGTGAGAGAGCAACTACAATGTATTGGGTATTCTCCAGACACGGATGAGGAGCGAGTTGAGAGTCCGTGGGTGAAAGTTAAGGGGCAGGCTGGCAAGGGTGATACTATTGTGGGTGTCTATTATAGGCCACCTGATCAGGGTGAGGAAGTTGATGAGGTCTCTACAGACAGCTGAGAGCAGCCTCACAGTCACAGGCCCTGGTTGTGGTGGGGGATTTTAACTTCCCTGATGTTTGTTGGAAGGACTACTCGGCCGGCCAGCCACAGTCTAGGAGGTTCCTCCAGTGCCCATGTTATTCAATATATTCATCAGTGATTTGGACAAGGGAATAGAGTGCACTATCAGCAAGTTTGCTCATGACACCAAGCTGGGAGGAGCGGCTGACACGCCAGAACGCTGTGCTGCCATCCAGAGACCTGGACAGGCTGCAGAGTTGGGTGGGGAAAAATTTAATGAAATATAACAAGGGCAAGTGTAGAGTCTTGCATCTGGGTAGGAACAACCCCAGGTTCCAGTATAAGTTGGGGAATGACCTATCAGAGAGCAGCGTAGGGGAAAGGGACCTGGGGGTCCTGGGGACAGCAGGGTGACCATGAGCCAGCACTGGGCCCTTGTGGCCAGGAAGGCCAATGGCATCCGGGGGTGGATTAGAAGGGGGTGCTCAGTAGGTCAGAGAGGTTCTCCTGCCCCTCTGCTCTGCCCTGGGGAGACCACACCTGGAATATTGTGTCCAGTTGTGGCCCCTCAGTTCCAGAAGGACAGGGAACTGCTGCAGAGAGTCCAGCGCAGGGCAACCAAGATGCTGAAGGGAGTGGAGCATCTCCCATGTGAGGTAAGGCTGAGGGAGCTGGGGCTCTGGAGCTGGAGAAGAGGAGACTGAGGGGTGACTGGGGGGGTATTGGACTATATGATCTTTCGAGGTCCTTTCCAATCCCTAACATTCTGTGATAACGCTGACAGTATTGGGAATTATACCTCTTTTTGTATCATGACAAGTGGAAACACCATACAACTACACCTAGTACAGCAAACATTTCTTTACCTGTCACAGTGGGAACTACCTCTTGAGCTGCTCTGTCCTGATTCATGCTGGGCGTCCAGGAGGATTTTTTCCATGTCTCCATTGTGGATGGAGGACGATGAAGGGACGTGTTCCAAACCTCCGTTTTTCCCATTGCCGTTATCGTTGCTATTGCCATTGCCGTTCATCTGTAACTCCACCCAGGAACCTGTTGAGCCAGCCAGACGTCACTTCATTAAAAGCAGTGGAACTGAAATCCATCTTAAGTTTATCAATTACACACAGAAAAAAACATGAACATGGTGAACTCAGATAACATACACTGTTGCTGGGAGAAAGCTCACAAACATGTACTGGAGACAAGAGTGACATGTTTCTTCGTCTTTCATGAACAAAAACACACCTAAAATGTTATGTTTTGTTGCTACCTAGCCCTGAAGCTAGTAGAATAAAATATCCTCTCAACTATTAATACTTTAATAGGCCACATTTCTCTCTGCAGTTTGAAACTTCAGTATGTATCACTCAATTACACTAGTCGCCTCGCTTCCCTGTTCATTCCTTTTTGAAAGAATATTTTCACCACCTAGCCCCCTAGTATACAACTCCCCCATCCGGCATGTTATACTCTCCTTCTTCCCTCTACTTTCAAAGGCCCTGACTCAAACTCTGATTTTTATACATGTCAGGCAGGCTGCCATTCTCAGGCAAAAAAAACAGGTTTTGGAAATATTCTTAATTCATAAACATATCATTTAATGTCTTGAGCGGTAAAGATAGAATAGACTTCTACTGCTTTATCTGCTCCAAATATCTAAATACATTCCCTATCCAAATGCAATTCCCCTCTTCTCACTAAGGCGTTTAACAAGAATCACTTGACCATATTACCCATGATTATGGAGGAAAACATCTCCAATTTCTCAAAAGTATACTGTTTTCAATGAATGATTTCACAGACAACCAGTTATGGCATCACAACGCCTCTGTAATTTAATTTATGCCACCTGAAGGGCAGCACTTTCAGGGTTTTTGTTGATTCTTATTTTTAAAGTTTTGCCATCTACACCACTGAGGTAAAAATATTCAAGAAAGAAAAGACAGTCTAAAGATATTAAAACAACAGCTAAAACTCCTTTTAAAATATTCACAACATTCACCAACTCTGTACTACACACTGGGCTTTTCAGATAATGAAGTTTTAACTGGGAAAAGGCAGCCTTTGCTCAGAGTAGTCAGTATGAGACACAGAGACCACATTATTCCAGATTTATGATCACTGCTGCCATCTAAATTTCTAAATAAAAAGGCCTCAGTGTGAGAACTACATCAGAAAGGCAGATTTGCCTTGCAGCAACACCTTTACAGCAAGAGGTCCCACTTGCAGAAAAGCACATGGCAACTGCAGTTAGATGCCAGGCCAGAAAGCTCTATGTTCCCCAAGAACCATCTTGGAGTATAGAGCATCTACCAGGAGAATTCTAACGTTCAGGATCTGCAAAGATATATCTTATTAAAAAATCAGCAGTGAGTGTCCAACTGTGAAGAAAGCAGAGGGCAGAAGTACAAGTGGGTGTCTTCCTTCGACACCAAGCATGGGCAGAGAAAAGCTCAGCAAAAGATGATCGGAACTGGTTGCTCTAGAATGCAGCTACTTAAACACACCTCCGCAGCACTTCATCTCATGTACAAATAAAATCTTCTATTAACATTTGTCCTGGACTGACAAAACCTGCTGTTTATCTAAGATGTGTTGTGGTCATAAGAGGAAGAACACTCCAATTAAACCGTGAGTAAAGAGTCCCAACAAGTCGAGCAGTAGTTTACATGACACGCAGCACGTTCTCCATCTGACCTCACTCTTAATGAGCCCAAATACATTCACGAAGGCGTAATCTGACATCAAGCTAAAACATGCTGCACACTCCCACTGGCAGTAACAACCGGTTCGGGAGAGAGCAGGAGCCCTTGGAGTTATACAGACTGATTAGAGGCTGCTGCTTTAAACAGATGCACAGGAATATATTTGAGAATAAACTGCCCAAGTAATAATAGAGAGTGATTTCTGCCCCAAGCTTGCTTCAAAAATAAGATAGATATGTTAATCACCCACATGAGAACTCTTAATTTTACTATGTTTCCAACTTGACAGTACAACAGGAAATACGGTAGAATTAAGAAATATGGTAGAATTCTCCTCCCTTCACAAATAATGTAACACATACTTTAAGGAAAAAACAAACAAAACCACAACCCCCCCCCACCAAAACACAAGACAAAACAGAACACCACACAACTGTTTATAGGAATGGAATTTTTCTCCAAAATTGTCTGAATTTTGACCATGGTCTAAGGTTAATTATTTCACTGTGGACTGATATACTTTAATTACATGTTTTTCCATAATTGGTGGTCCTTTTAAACAACAGTAGCTAAATGTGTGTGGGAAAGGGGGGGTGTCTCATTTTGTTTATTCACTCTGTGATTTCAATTGGGTAGGTTGGGGGGAGATACCAAGGACAACATATAAATTATATATATACATACATTTTATATATATAAAAATACTTCATACTAGTAGCTCACAACAAGTCTGAGCTATGGTCAACTTGAATAAACTAAGAAATATCACTTTTACAGTGAAGTACACCATAAAATTAGAAAGAAAGACAAAAAGAGAAGAAAAGAAAGCTGTTCAGATTCCCATAATGGTAATTATGAAGCAAATTTTCCATGACAGAGCTAGATGGGCTCCTGCTGGCATTTCTTCTTTTTGTCAATGTGTAACAGAGCTTTATAATAATTAAAGTATATGACGCATCTAGAATTCCAAGAGCAAGCAAATCTTTTTTTCCGGTGAACCCAACCAAGCACAGGTTCAGTTTCCAGTTTTATTCCCGGTCTTCCAACCTTTGCTTCAAGTGCTAAGGAATCTCTCAATGAAAGGCTCTAAACACGCACAACTGACATACAGAACAAAATGAGTAAGTGTCTAAGCGCATTAGCTTGAAAAGGCTCACTGAAAAGCTTATATAGTAGCAGAAAATGTACGTATAACACGAAAGCATTGTGAAGCAGCTGAACATCTGAAAGCAGCACTAAGCCTACGTGGAGTCGATTGGTTGCGTTTGTTTTGTTCGTGGAGCACAGACTATCAAACATTTCCTCTCATATGCTGTGCTCACCACCTCCTGTAATCACATTGATTTTTGCTAAGCCTTTGTGTGCTGATCCAGCAATAAGATCTACGTGGGCAGATCCAGCACGGGCTCACAGTGCACTCATCTCTTGTTGCTTCTACGTTACAGCAGAATAACATGTCCCACAGCTTAAGTTAACACTCTAACACTAAACAAAAAGGAAATATTAAAATATAGATGCACCAAAGATCACAATTTCTGAAGTAAGCACTGAATTAGGCACTACGTATGTCACAGCTTTAAGACAGCGTAATTGTTATTCAAGTACGCTAACAGCCCTGAATAATTTGCTAAAATACCTGTTTGACTCAGGTGAACACTGTTGCAAACTGCAACCCTTATCACAAGATGTAGTGTTACCGTAACACAATAGCAGTGTTATGAAACAGGCATAGTTTATTCTTCTTCGATACAATTCCCATTGAGTTACAGCAGATCAACCAACCAATATATTTCGTGGTCAGTTTAACTTCATTGTAAACCACGAAGGTAACAGTTAATCATTAATGCAATTTATTCACCTCTTCAACTGCAGTATCCTTAATAATTACAAACAAATGAAAGGACACGCTGAAGTAGCTGTTTAAAACGAGGGAAAAGCATCTGCCGAGTAAGTATGAGAGCTGACATAAAAACCACCGATGTTCCTTACTACTGTTATCCTGGGAACAAAAGGATGCAGCAGAGCAGTTGACAGAGATGCCGGATATAGAGGAAAATAGCTCACGTCAGTCCTATTGACTCAGCCACTGAATAAACTAATTCCCACAGTCACGCTCCTCCCCCTACCCGGCTGTATCCCCATTTAGCTGTTAACACCAGCCACCGAATAAACTCGGTTTAACCGCGGAACAAACCTGCTCCTGTTCTTCTCGGCTCGCCCCGAACCCAGGTCATTCCTTTGGCCGGTTCTCCTCAGACCCGCCGCTCCCGTCAGGAGCAGCCGGGGCGCGAACCCAAGGCCCAGAGCTCCTCACAGCCCCCGAGCGCTCCGGGGTGCCCCCGTCCGCCTTCCTCGCCCCGCAGCCAACAGCTCCCGCAGCGCCCCAGGCTCTGCGGACACCCCAACATCCCTCTCCCCGGTACGAAGCCCCTGTGATGCGTTACACCCCCCATAACCCGCCCTGTGAGGCGCTGCCCCCGCCCGGTCCCCTCAGGCCGCGTCACCCGCCTCTTCCCCACAGGCCCCGCCGGCGGCCGCCACCGAACCAATTACACCCGTTCCGCCGCCGATTGGCCCCCGGGGCTCTCGCGGCTCCGTCCTCCGCCAATCCCGGCCCGGAAAAGGGGAGAAGGGGGTCGCGGCCCCCGGGGTTTCCCTCACAGTCCCTCCCGGTCACCCCCCCGCCCCATTTGCGCTCGTTTCCACACGTTCCCGCACTCACTATTGAGCCCCGGCTCGGTGTGCGTCCCCTCAGCCGGCGGGTTGTTGTTGTTGTTGTGCTGCGGCGGCTCCTGAGGGCTGGACATGGCGGCGGGCAGGAGCGGGGCGGCTGAGGAGACCGAGGAGCCGCTTTGGGGCTGGGACAACAACAACAAACCCGGACTCCGCTCCGGGCCCGGCCGCCCCGCCCTCCCCGTGGAACTGCGCAGGCGCGGCCGCGCGCCGCTCCCGCCTTTCCGCCGCCGCGCACGCGCCGCCCGCCCCGGGGCGCGTGCCGCGGCACCATGGCGCTCCCCGGGCTCGCGCACGTCCCGCCGCCGCCGCCGCGCATGCGCAAAGGGGCGGGGCCCGCTGTGAGAGGGGCAAAAAGCGCGGGAGGGCGGCGAAGTGGGAGGGCGGCGGTTCCACCCGCCTCCACAGCCAAAAACCACCGGGAACCGCGGGCTGGAGGGGCCCGGCCCTCCCCGCACGGCTCTCTGGAGCTATCCGACATCGCCCATCCTACGCTGCTTCCAGGGAGGACGAGATGAGCCCTCACAACCCTGTGGTGTCCACCGAGCCCCCAGCTCAGGTGTGTTTCCACATGAGACTGCAGCAACAGTGAGAGAACCTGCCAAACCTGCACAGTGCAATGGTTCAAGTCTTCTAATCTTTCTTTCTCCTCTCAGTTAAGCCAAGTAGTAGGTCTGTGAAATGTAGTTGAGGCAATGGCTTTCAAGATTAATAACAATCTGAAATGATAACATTTAGCAGACTGCATGCAGTTGCAGCTGTCAGTTAAGATAGAGAAGATGGCATCTGTGTGACAAAATTGGACTTGTACTTTACAGGGATGCAAACACATAGCTACAAAAAGTGGAATTATTAGTGTCCACCACACATGATTTAATAAGACAGCCATTTACAGGTAGAGGGGCTGCAGATACATTCTAGGTTGCAATCAGAACAATAAGCTACTTACGATTTTGAACAGAAAACCTGCTTAGGTAACCCTATCCTACTTAGCCACCCTGACACTCACAGGCTAACATCACAAGTGTTTGTCATCTCCATCATTCAGGAAGCATTTGCCATAATAGTTGTGGCATGAATATTTATCAATAAAGTGGGCCTATTAACATTTCTGAGTCAGAAATAAATTGATCAAGATTATAGAGTGAGTCAGTGCAGAGCCAGAAATAGCATTCGCAAGTCCTGACTTTCAGCCCTGTGCTCTAACTACTACACTGGTTCCTTAAGGCAGTTGAATGATGTAAATGATGTCTGTAAGGTAATTTGAATCCTTGGATGGAAAATGCTATGACAATAGCAAGGTTGGAAGGACAGAAAACCACATGTTAATAGAAGAGAAACAATGGTCATAAACTTTTGGGAAAGGCCTTTTGTACTGAAGTGCAATACAAAAGGTTTTTCTTCTCAAAACTTATAAAAAACCTTTAAGTTGAAGGAAATTAAACAAATCATAAGCCACCTGATTTATCTTAAAGAGCTGAACCAAGCTAATCCCACTGCTTAATTCTCATGGTTCCAAGGTGTTTGAAGCAATTTAAGTAAAGAATTATCTCAAGTCTTAAACATGCTGGGATTACTTTTATTGTTTCCAGATTTGGGGAACAGAAGCACAAAATGAAGACAATGTTGACCTGTTAAGATGGGTGCCACGCAAAAACCACCTTGGCTGGTTTCTTTATCCTGGAGGTAGTCATGCTGCGTACTGGAAATGCTTTTCTTGTATTTCATGTTTAGCAACAACTAATCAAACACACGGTCCTTGCAGACGACCGGTGATTCCAAAGATGACTTCAAGGGACAGTTGCAACATCTCACCTTGATCCCTTGCATTTTTGGAGTACCCGCCTCTCTTTAGTCACATTTTGCCTCCTAGTGGAAAGAGCACCGGCACAAGAAAACCTGCATCGGAAAAAAAACGTGAGTGCTGTTTTCTTGTAAGAGAGAAACAATAAGTTAATTGTTTGCAAACGGTTGAGATTATTAAAATTCAAGGGTAGATTGCCTGGAGAAATGGAATTCAGAGTTTGTTAGTCTCTCATCTGAATCACAGTAGAAAAAAATGCTCACTGTTTTTATTCCAGCCACTGCTATTGCTTTCTTCCATTGCTCGTTTTTACAAGACCAAACCAAGTTAAATAAAACCAAACATATATAAATCATTTAAGCCACCCATAGTCACTACACAGCAAGCTCACTTCCAGCACACCTCTCTCCACCCCAATTCAGTACATCAATCCTTCAGTTTATAACAGGTAATTACATGGGAAAGGACAAAAGGAAACATCTCCTGTTTGATTGAAATAAGAAGTGTTTGTCCTGAATTGGGAGACTATACCTTCTCTACCGCCCAAGATGAAAAGCTGAAGACCAGTGCACAGGAAATTATTTCATAGCTATGTCACATCCAAGAACAACCAGTTCCAGAGCCAGACAAACAAAAAAAGCACCAAGAAAAACCACCCCCCCCAAATATTAGTATTCTATCATCTCACAGCCCCTCTCCAAGAGGAGGAAAAGCACAAGTTTCTGCTTATGAGCCCTGAGCTTTTTCCAATTAGGCTGAGAATGAAAGATTATGTAAATAATAAATGCTGGAATAGAAATTACAGTCCTGCCTCAACAGAACACCAAGGAAAAGCAGGATGTTGCAGCATATTTGACATGTTTTCAAGGCATTTCTCGGCAGGAAAACGGTGAAGAGACTTCAGCCACAGAACTTGCCTTCACCCCAGCATTGTAGCAGCCAGGTAGCCCCATTCCACTGCGCGTTACCTGTTCACAGTTATCACCACTGTGCTTCAGAGCACAGTTGTAATTTCGCAGAAACTAACTGCACATGTGGCAGCTGTTGGCATTTAGGCAGCGTCACTGGCTTCACGACAAGACACTAGAGAACACAATTCCTTTTAGTTCAGTATTCAAGAGCTGAGAATTGAGGATTTGCATTGGCTTGGGTGCACTGCAAGAGACCACTCAAATGGAACAGCTGCTTTTCCCTAACTGTGTGTTGTTGGAGGTCACAACTACCCCAATGCCCACCCTGCCTGGGATAAGGCCCAAAAACCACAACACAGCAGCTATCAGAAAGGGGCACCCTTCAACATGCAGCAGGGAAGAGAGCAGTAGCTTCAAAAATACCTGTAAATGAAGAGGGAAAGCCGATAAAAAGCAACCTGACAAAGCGTATTCTATGCATAATTTTATTAATAAAATATAAGATTTACAGAATATGTCAATAGACAGTGTGCTTAGAGAATTATCTAGTTGGATAGTATGACACCAAAGTCAGTAGCTGGTCTTAGTGAGGATAAATTACACCTCAGATGACATGCCAGGGATCACTGCTACTGACAAAACAAAAAAACTTTCCCCAGACTAGCTTTAAACCCCCAATTCCATCCCAACATGCACAGCTGAGGTCCGAGAGGCAGTTTCGCTTGAATGGAGTATTGCTAGAAGGCTGCACTTCGTTCTGTGTGAAATCTACCTGTCCGGTTCTTCACATCCTCACTTCCTTTGTGTCTGTGCTAAGCAACTTCTCAGGTATTTAGTGCATCATTCAGGATACAGGTACACACAAGAGCAGCAGTCTGAATGCCACGACCCTCAGTCTTCCCAAAATAGCAGTCATTACACCTACCCGTCCTTCGCAAAACAGAGATGAATTTTACCAGCTCTGATGCAAAAGCAGCATCTAATAACCTCTTTGCCCGTGTGATAAGATAAAGAATAAACCTTGGCCCTGATGCTGTAAACACCTATACACATGATTAACATTACTCAACAAGTTGCTTCCTTAACAATTAGCAAGTATAGTCACATTTGAGTAAAATTAGTCACATGCTATGTAAGTAGTAGTAGGGCCTACTAGTTTATTCACCCACTGGAAAACAGTTGCTGTCCCTGGAGCAGTTAATTTTTATTTTTACAAGGCTAACAGGTGAAGGAAAAAAAGTTAAAATCCTTACAAAGGCTCATGGTCAGGCATGCATGGTACAAGACAAATACTGTATTTAAGAGAACCAGATCTAATAAATATTAGAATTTTTACATTTTCAAACCACTGCACAAGGACTTAAAGAAATTAAAGTATGATTGCAATAGTAGTCTTGTTAACAACCTCTAACCCAGCCATAATTTTACAGCAGAATCACTATCACAGTTGATCAAATAATAGAGGCATTATAGTAACTACCTATAACTAAGCCACAGAAATAATTTAAATATAGGTAACTAAAAAGTGAAAATTCTCCCAAGTCAAGGTAAGTTCACTACAACTTTAAACTTCATTCTGAACATTTCTGTGAGGGAAGAGTAAACTTAAAAGCACAATTAGCAAAAAATACCTGGAGGTAAAAACTCATGAGCCTTATAAAGCATCAATATCTAGTTCATCTTTGGATAAGCCTTATTTGCTGAAGAGTTTAAATCTCTCAAATAACCATGAACACTTATTTCATGCAGCTTCTGTACGCCACGTATTTTCTGATTGTTGCACCATTTAACATTTCTGTAAGTGCAATAACTTTGCAAAGCCAAAAGCCGGAAGAAATACTTGCGTGGTAAAACTACATTTCCACTCAGATACCGATAGCAATAAAATACAGAAAATAGAGCATCTCAGAATGCAGTGATTATCTATGTAATCACTTGGTATTTTGTACTACATAACATCATACTGCCAGACAAGAATTCAGACAACTTTTTAAAAAGCCACAGGGGACTTCGTACTCTAAACAAGGCATTAAAGGTATTGTCTCTTAAACAAGGCATTAAGGAAACCAGGACAAAACTCAACATTAAGACGTTAGTCCCATTATATGGATTTTAAAACCTGAAAACTCTATTCCTGTTCCAAATTAAGGAATAGTTCTTAAAAAAGAAGCCTTCAAGGATACTGGAGCAGTAACTGACCTGTTTAGATTACGGTTTCGAAGTGGAAGTGGTCAATGCACACTACAGTTGGTATTCTTGTCATTCATGAATGAATGCAGACACTTATGAAATCCCTCCCTCTCTTCATTCCCATGAAAAATAATTAATACTGGTTAAAATCATTACAAAAACATCATTTTATTTCCATGCATCTAAGGTAAAACACAGAGTATTTGTATAAAGAGGTAGATTAAAAAAAAAAAGAAAACAGATTCTCCATTCTTTGTCACTTTTATTCAGTAGTTTGTTTGTTTTTTTCCTTATTTTCTCTTTTTTGGTGCCAGACATGGCAAGGAGTGATTACAGTCAACTGTTTATTAAAACATTTGTTGCAACACAGACCCCCTTTACCACTGACCCCAAACGGACCCATTTCATGTGCTTTATTTTGTATTTTCTATACACCACCACCAAGGTGAGGTGGAGGGGGATGAAAGGGAAAGGGGGAGTCCAGGAGGCCAGAAGGAGGAGGAATGCTACAAGCCACAGCAAGAATGAGCTGTATTTAATAAAAAAAAGGGGCCACGAATGATACAGTAATGAGGTTACACAATTAAATCCCATAGCATGATTGAAGGCTTTCCCTGTGTTTGACGTCATCACAATGGAAGGCATAAAAAGTGGAGTAAACCGATGTTGATACAGTCCAATCTAGTCCATTAGGCAAGATGGTGCAAGTAGTCATTTAAATTAAAAAGTGCCCTATCCTCACCTAAATGGCTAGCAGACATGAAGAACGCAGTGACGGATCAACAGAGCTTTCTCCATGTAGCTATAAAAGTGTGTTGTCATATGGCACGTTTTTAAACACTGGAAAGGGGTGCCATAATGGACCTCTCATTCTCTTTCGTTTACAGGTACAAATGCTAGATTCAACTATTTCAACTATGGAGGAAGTGGACTCTTCAGTTAGGAATGCCAACCCTAATTCATTTTGTCTTGAAATATATACAAGTTGTTTGTAGTAGCTACAGCGATGATGTTTTCCTTGGGATGCCAGGCTGTGTGTAGAATCTTCTTGTTGAAGTCTAGGCTGTCGACGCTGATTTCATCCTTCTTTCGCTTACCGCTCGCGCATACTTTGCGGGGCTTCAAAACCGTACGGGGTTTATTGTTTTCCCGGGATGCCTCTAGAGTGATGTCTCGCTTTGTGTTTCTGTCAAACATTCTGAAGAAGTTGTTGTAAGATCCTGTCATGACAATGCTGCAGGGAGCGGGAAGGAAGAAAAGCAGTTCAGTTGAAAATCACCTCTGCTTTTACTAAACCTGAAGGTCTCAACTAAGTCCACACCATATGATAAAAGCAGAAAGCAGGCGTCCTGGCCCATACCTTCTACAACCTTAAGTGAAACCAAGACATTTGAATGATCTATACGTATATTTTTAAAAGGTATCTTTTTCCTTAACTGAACCTTTTAAGGTACACACTTATCTAAGTACTTTGATTTGAATTGTGCCTTGTAGGAGATCCTTACTCTGTATCAGCTTTTCACTAAGACAAGTACACTTAAAAGTTTCCCTGGCCTTCATCTGCCTCAAAAAATATTTAGGCAGATACTAAGTTTAAAAAAAAACCCCACAACTATGTCTGACAATACTGACAGGGATACAATCAGCTGATTTAGATGTAGCAAATAAGCAGTTAATCACAGAATGTTAGGGATTGGAAGGGACCTCAAAAGCTCACCCAGTTCAATCCCCCTGCCAGAGCAGGAGCACCCAGATGATGCTACAATATCAAGGGTTAAGAGCTAACATAAGTTAAAGTCTACTGAAGTACTATAATATTATCCAAGCAAGTCCATGAATAAAACCAGACATATTTGAGGTCATGCTTCACATCGCCCATTTTAAGAACTTGGAAAGGTCTTAAGCGCATATTGTAGAAGAATTCAACTTGCCTGTCTGATCCATTCCAACAGCATTCAAATTTGTCAAAAATGCAATCATTCTCATACAGTGAACAAAGTTTACTTCTGAGGTATTCATGCACCTGGAAAGAACATTTAGATAAACTGAATATTAAACTTGCATACCTGTATTCTGCTCAACAAACATTTCAAATGAACTCAAATACCAGCAGGTCATTTGGGGTGGGGTAAGAGACATCTACCAGAGCCTGGCAGTTCTTCAGAACACTTTCCCTCTCACAGCAGCTGTCATACTCTCACTACCTTTTCAGATATCTGAAAGGATTTATCAGACTTTGCATATGTCTAAAAATCATGCTTTGGTGACTGATCTTCCTCCTAGATATGATGAAGAGGGTCCCTTCACAAATTTTCTTATTCAAAAAACATCACAGCTATTTTCTGTGCTGGCTAAACTTTTATTTTTCCAAAGGAAATGGATTACATTCCATTTTCTCCAGGAAAGAACAGGAGAATATAAAGTCAACTGAAGACTCTAAGAGAGATGTGCTATCTCCCAGCTGACGATTACCTTTCCACATTGCCACTGTGTAAGAGGGAGGCTTTTTCATACCCAAATATGGGTTTGGGTTCTGCAAACAGCAAGATCCTTTAGCAGGTGTGTGGAACCCAAAAATCTCATTGATGCTTTGCCTGGACACAATGATCTATAGACAAAAATTTAACTGCCACATCAAGACTATGAGTAAGACTCCACATCCTTCAATGTTTACATTTCTAGCCCACATATCTTCACCAAATACCTGGTATGTTTCCACAGGTCTATTTTCCATATTTAAATCCCAGATCTTCACTGACAGATAATCTCTAGTCATCATATATCGACCACTATGGCTAAATTTGACATCAGATATGGAAGAGATGATTTCAGAGAAAAATGATCTGTTGCTAGGATCTTCTGGCTCTTCAAACACTGTATAAAAATAAGACAGGCATTTCAAGAAGTAAGTTTGTGTCCTTTCCGATACAGGATACACCCAAATTAGGTTAACATTTTCTCAATAAACTTGCCACGTTGGGTACTCTGCTGGCATCATATCACATAACTTTCCACTAGAAAGCCTAATCAGTTGCCATACTCTGAAATATTCCATTTTTGTAGCATGGCAAGGTCAGATTCTAAGTGCACCTACTTGCTAATATCTGGAGTCTTCATTCACACAGGTAAGATTCCTAGCATCAAGCACAGACCAAACAACTAGGATTTGACCTCCTGACGTCTGCAGAAGCCATTCCCAGTCCTCTAGTCTAGGCAGACTCCCCCACTTAGTTTTATTCACTACTTTGGCAAGATATGAACCTAATTTTTAAGACTTACCTAGGGTTTAGATCTGTTCAATACACTAGAGAAATCCAATACAAATATACACACACAATATTCAGTCTTCAATACAGACAACACCCAACGCACAACTTACATTTTGAATGCCTGTCACAGAGCGCTGATGCTCTCATGTCGCAGAGACGAATCGTTCCTTTACTGCTGCTGTATACAAATGTATTACAGCTGTTTGGGTGGAACTCGGCAGCTGTTATCACCTCTGTGAGCTCTTCCATGTTGGCAGGCTTAATATCTACAATATCTACAGCATTTTGTTAAGAAATTTCCTCCGGTTTTCACACTATTTTTCAACTTTACATGTATTCAGCAATGCTTTTTCAGGACTTTGGGACACAGTCACAAACCGGATAAGAGTTACAATCAAGTCCCACAATATGTATAGAAATCAACTGCAATATTTCATTCTATATCAGTTTGAAGTTAATTCTTGTAACAGCAAAAGTCTGCCTAATTTTTAGCTCTCCTTCAGCAGTAGTTAATTCTATACTACATATATACCCCCCAAGTTTTTTCATTCAGAACTTTATTTTGCTTAAATTCTAATTCAACTACTGCACTATAAAGAAGGCATGTGTGACTTCTGCTCAGGATCCTGCCGATTTGTCCACAGATCTCTGCTCCCAGCAATGAACTGAACACATTTCTGTGATCCTACTGCCTGCAACACTTGTAGGTGGACTTGCAAGAGGAGCTGATTGTTAGAATGTGAAAAAGCACATTGTCGAGATAAGGGTGGTACTTCTGACCTTGCTTCTTACTGCAATTCAAGACAATTTTCACAAGATAGTTTAATGCCGCTTTCCAGAACTGCTCATCTCATTTGAAACCTTAAGCTTGTTTTTATTCTCCCTAAAGAATGTGGTTTTCACCACGCAAATGACAACTACTCATATTGCTAATGCTGAGCTACCTCTCGAGAGCTAAAAGCCTTTACAACTACTAGGGAGAAATAACCAGGACACAGAGAAACATGCTACACAAAGAGCTTTTTGCTAAAGAAAATAAATCCAACAGTTTTGTTGTAACCAAACTGTTCCCATCATACAAAACACTGCAAAAAAAGATACTAAAACTTCTGTCCGTAATTTCTAGGTGCCACAGGTTAATCCGCAAGTCATCTGCGGATAAGTACGTTTCATAATCGCTATTAATGGAGATGGAATTGATGTGATACGTGTGAGCATTGGCAAATATTCTTCGTGGACTAGCTTCAACCATGAGGTCCATGGGCCTGAATACTGGCACCTGCAAAATATAAAGCAACAGAAGTTTGAGACACAAACATACTACAAACACATTAACACTCAATCACAGTCCTTCAATACACCAAACCCCTTAAAACATCTCAAAAATCACCTCAGAAGTAACTGAGCCTGCCAAGTGGCATCACAGAAAATGCAATGTTAATCATCTGATGAGGCAGCTACTGCACCACAGGCTGATCTGTGTGCGGGGGGGGCGAGAGGAGAAACCACTTAAATGTGGCTAATTCAGAGAGGGAACTACTCACCCGTAGTGTTGTAACTGTAGTAGGATCCCTATACCGTCCATCTTCTTCCTTTAAATTATAACCTTCTGGTCTTTTGTCCCTTTCACTGATTTTCCATAACTTTATTGTTTTATCTGTAAATAAAATAGCCAGAGTTTAAAATCCAAGCTCTAGCAACAACACTAGTTTTCACAGCTGATGCGCTTCACCATGAAGCCTTCAAACAAGACAAGACACCTACGTGTATCAAAAAAGACAAAAAACCTGCTTGGCTAAAATAAGGCGAGATAAAAAGCATTTAAAAGACCTCCTCCACAGTTTCTTTTTATAAAAGTTTTACAGCAAGTTTGTTAGAATCAGAATCGTTATGAATGACTAATATAAGCTCTCACACAGTTATACACAGAGGAAGGTACTGAATGACAGCTTAGCTGTGCTATAAAGCAACTCCATAAAAAGTGACTAATACACCACCCCACGTTGTGGGACTTCTCTATCCAGGTAAGAATGAGCAGCAGGAGAGGTGAGCAACATAACTCTCATGTAGCCGCATCCCTAGATAGGTGCATTTAAAACCAACTTGCTTCCAGCCTTTTGCAAGTGGAGACAATTAGACAAAATCCTAATACTTGACCTATGTAACAAGACAAATTAAGCCAGGACTTACCATTTGTAGACAATAAAAACTGAGCAGCATTTTTCTGGGGTAACCACCTAATTTTGTTGATCTTCTCTTCAATTTCTAAACTTTTCAAGTAGTCGAACTCTGGTTCATGGCTTTGAAAGGTACTGTAAACATTGTATTCTCCCCTACTGTGAGACTGGGTTTTGTTCTAAAAAGAGAATTAAATGATCAAGATACGTACGCAACGTACAGAATGCTTTTCAAGGCTGCAGGCAGAAGCCCAAACTATACATTTACACAGCAAGATATACAGACAGACTGCTAATGAGCATAAGAACAGGTTAAGACTTCTATACTCTATCGTTGCCCAGGCCAGATTTGCCACAAGCACCCTTTGGTGTACAACTTGCCTTGTTTTAATAAGCCTGTGGAACAGACAAAATCAGGATCATCCCTTTTACAGGAGCTTGCTTACAGTTTCTGGCTAAGAAAGCATCGGAGAAGAGACAGTTTTCGCAGCAGCTTCTGATCACTAACGTATCCAGAAACTCCCCTCAGCCGTGTCAATTATATCTTCAGCAATTTCTCATATTAATTCTGAGCAGCTGAACTTAAAACCTAACATTTTGCCTAAATATTGTAGGCATAGTGAGTTAAAAACAACAAAACACCACACCCACACAACTCAAAAATATTCATCATTGTCTCATCTTCAATTTTTCCCACTTTTTTTTTCCCCTATGGAGAATATTCCCCTACAAAGCCACACGTATGGCAAATCTACTCTGTGGGTAAGTTTGGCTTGCTGGGCCCAAGATGGGAATCCCACACATCACCTCTAAATCTGCACGTGCAGCTCCACTATTCTGGTTTATAATCTCTGCATTCCCTGAGAGCTTCTAAACTGCTTAAGAAGCTTTTGCTTCCTCATTCTGGAGAGGATGGTGAAAAAAAGCTTAACGTCTCTTCTGAACATATCTTGGACATTAAGTCACACCTGCAGTTAAGCCTGTTCAGGGTAGACCTGTTTGGAAAACTGAAACCTCCAAACTTGCATGATTCCTCTTTGTAAAAGCTGTTTTAGGCAGGGGCTTCAAAGCACTAACACTGCGCTGTGTGGACTGAACATTAAGTTTCCTCCAATGAGTAAGGTGGCAGAAAACTGAAACCATTTCTGAAATAGTGCTCACTAGGTGTAATTCAAGCTCAATTTTGTGATATATTCCTATTCCACCCATTTCAAGAGGTTGCACCATCAGATGCCTTTCCTGTGATATGTTCTTGACTGAGGACATTGCTCCTTCCTTCTCCTGTCTCATGGCCATCCCTTCATATTCTCACTAAAATACACGTCTTGATATGATCCCTGCTAGCCCACATTTCTCACATTCCTTGCACTATTGTATCTTGCTGGCAGAAATTCTCACGTTTTACAATAAGCTGGGGGGTGGGGGGGGAAGTGGACAAAATGCTTAGAAATAAAATTTGGCTCTGGAATGTTGTACCACACCTATCAATTATACCGGCTTTCCCATCCTCGAGAACGGAAGGAACTCTGTTCTCATTTTCAGTTCGACCTAACAAGTTGGGCAGTTTAAGTAAACCTATTGTGCTTTAGGAAATGCTGGTCGTGATTCAGGGAACTTTCCTTCAATTCCATAATGACTGAGCCTTAAAAATACTTCTTGTGTATTCTAGTAAAACTCTACAGGACTGGAAAAACATATACAACCAACAGTATATGAAATCCATCCTTGGAATAAAAGCGACATTTAAAACAGACCAGCTCATGGTACCCAAGGTGGGGGGGATCAAAACAAAAGGTGTTGGCCCCAGTGCCTTATGTTAAATTCCAATTTAGGTAATTACAGGCTGCCTACGCAAATTCCTCCTTGGGTTTCAATGAGATCCAGCGTTCATTTCCTGCCTGATCCTTGCGCAATGTCACTCGCTCCACATTGCAGAAGGGCTGCCACATTCCAGCCCGCAGGCGGCAGCATTATGGCAGTGGGTAAAGTTACACAAGCTTGTAGAACTCCACGCAGGGCACTTGTGTTTTAGTGGTTGTCTTCCTGTATGAGCAGGGTCTGTACAGCACCCTGGAATGCAGCGTGATCGAAGGTGGTACTTAAATCCAGCCAAAATACTTATAAAACATTATCTTTTAGACGCTCTTGCATATGAAACTTGGTCTAGACAGTAGTGGCTATGGTGTAACTAACTCCTAATGCATTAGGGAATCCAGACCATTATTCATTCCCAAAATACCAAGGAGTGAAGTTATGCCAAAACCAATTCTGTGCAACTTAATCTGATAACCCAGGTTGTTCTCACTATACCCAGATTCACAGATCATAAGGGTATGAGCCATGGGTTATGCATCAAAAACAAAAGTAGTCATTAAAGACAACTCAGTTGAAAAAGGCAATTAGCTAGTTAAGCTTTGAGCTCCATTAAAGGATGCAGCTAAAACTCCAAGTGCAGGGCACCCCAGGAGTTGGTGCATGGAACTACAGGCCAGGGGAGGCTGGGGAGAGCTGAGGCACTGAGAACCCCCCAGCAGGTGGCACCAACTGACCACAGGGACCTACTCCTAACCAGATGTTAGCACTGAAATGGGACAACACACTAAGGGAACAAGTAACAACATGGATTTTCTTGGCAGTGCAATGACAGAACCCTCACCATGACATAAATTCTAACTATGGCCTTGGTTAAAAATCAAGCACTCCACCTCAGCTTGCCCACCTTACATGTGAGAGCAGAGGCCCCTTCGGAGCATTAAAAGATTGGTCTGTGAAATTCTGCAACAACCAAATGAAGAAAAATAAAATATACCTTTGCTACTATGGTTCTACGATTTTACCTGATTAATATCAGAATGGAAAAGGACATCTTAGGTCACAATTACATGCTCACTTAAGGGAAACTTATTTCCCCAACTACAGTGAAATTTGAAATCATAATCACAGCCAAGCATAATCACTGTAAAACAACCAACTTCAGCTTCCTCAAGGTCTTTGTGTCCTACCCCCTCCTTTTTGTTTCCACTTTACACACCATTTAGGCCACAGCTAAAGACTGTTTAAATATTAATTCCTTTTTAACAGTGTCCAAGTTCTCAATAATTCCATCACTCTTGAATTTCATTAATCACTTTTTACACATGCATGCACTTTAAGCAGTCAGCACTCACCTCCTGCTCCTGTTGAAAGATGACAACTCTACCTCCTTTGTCTCCTGTTGCTAACAACTCTCCAGAATGGTTAAATTCTACTGTAGAAATTATATCCGCTGCATGGGAACAAAAATAAACCCCACAAGTTACTAATTCCGCTAAATATTAAGTGGCCAAGAAATCTATTATAAGTAAAAAGAAAATGCGTACTTCAATTCAGTTTAAGTGCACTTATAAAATACAAGTAGGGATGTCTTAAAAAATATGCAAGTCACTTTTTAAAGCCGTACATTTGAAAACCAGTAATTAGTTCACTATGCCAGAGTTATTTGCATCTGGGCAGGAACAACCCCAGGTTCCAGTATAAGTTGGGGAATGACCTATTAGAGAGCAGCGTAGGGGAAAGGGACCTGGGGGTCCTGGGGACAGCAGGGTGACCATGAGCCAGCACTGGGCCCTTGTGGCCAGGAAGGCCAATGGTACCTGGGGTGGGTTAGAAGGGGGTGGTCAGGAGGTCAGAGAGGTTCTCCTGCCCCTCTGCTCTGCCCTGGGGAGACCACACCTGGAATATTGTGTCCAGTTGTGGCCCCTCAGCTCCAGAAGGACAGGGAACTGCTGCAGAGAGTCCAGCGCAGGGCAACCAAGATGCTGAAGGGAGTGGAGCATCTCCCGTGTGAGGAAAGGCTGAGGGAGCTGGGGCTCTGGAGCTGGAGAAGAGGAGACTGAGGGGTGACCTCATTCGTGTTTACAGAGATCTAAAGGGGCAGTGTCAGGAGGATGGAGCCAGGCTCTTCTCGGTGGCAACCAGTGACAGGACAAGGGGCAATGGGAGCAAAGTGGAACATAGGAGGTTCCACTTAAATTTGAGAAGAAACTTGTTCCTGGTGAGGGTGTCAGAGCCTGGCCCAGGCTGCCCAGGGAGGTTGTGGAGTCTCCTTCTCTGCAGACATTCAAACCCGCCTGGACCCCTTCCTGTGGAACCTCAGCTGGGTGTTCCTGCTCCATGGGGGGATTGCACTGGATGAGCTTTCCACGTCCCTTCAACCCCTGACATTCTGTGTGATACCATATTTGCGCAGAGATGCTCAGACATCAGTGTCTACGGATGTGGAACAAAAACAGCTATGGAAAATTAGGAAATAAATTCAATAGACCATATCTAAAAAACTTCAGTATCTCTTCTGGATGAGGAAGGTTTACATTACCACAAGTATTTTTAAATGGAGCACTAAAATTAAATTGTGGATATACATTGACCAAAAAAGTCACGCCTGGTATCAAACTGATCTGTTTATACAGCAAAAGGAAAAAGGATAAATTACCATGTAAGCTCAAGTACAACAATTCACATTTTCAAACACACACACGTCCCTCATACTATCAAACAGTAGAATCAAAAGCCAAACACCACTTTGAACACCAACTTCATATTGCAAAACTACTACATAAATCTAATTTTCTGCAGAGAAAGTACCTCAGGTTTTTACATATGCAAGTCACCTTCATGTCAGTCTAATATAGATAAACATCTCCATATTTTCTATTACATGGTGTCTTCATTCTCCGTTTTAGAGTTAAACATCGGGTACCTGCTCTACAGACTGAAAGCTACTGCTAAACAACAGCTCCTCAGTCTGAATTTAGACACTATTGTACAGCGTATCACAGAGGTGATCTTATCCTAGACAGCTATAGGGTTATTTCATTTTGAAGAAGTGAAACACACAGGATTTTCTTATTCATTTAAACGCCGAAATGCAACTTGCATCATTCTCGGTTTGTCCCGAACACAGGGGCGGTGGCCTCCGAGGACGCGAGCAAGCTGTTCTTTTAATAACTGCATCACCCAGCAGCTCCGAGCAGGCAGCAAATCTGTCTGCGCGCGGCGCGATGCAAGCACAGCCAGGCGAGCAGGCCCTGCAAACCCCTCACCCAGCCGCCAAAGATGCGGAGTCAGGGGTACCTGCAGCTCCGTTGTTTGCTACGCAGCCAGCACAAACTGCCCTGTGACAAAGGATAAACACGGGATTATCCCGTCTCCATCGGCCCCCCGTGCCGTGATTATCTGGCACCGCTGACACGCAAACAGACTGAAATGTCTCAAGAACACTCTGTTAAGGACATAAAGATGACGTAAGGGTGTATGTGATAAACCAGGATCCAGATCACACAGAGAAAAACCTTGATTTGACTGCACATATTTTTCTCCCTAGAATGCAAGTTACTTCAGCTATTAATTTGATCTTGTTCTCACATCTGTAAGACTTAATACTGCACACCATTCCAATGAAGATACAGTATTCAATATGTGCCTTTCAGAGGTGAACAGAGCATAAAGGTAACATAAAATTTATCAACTCAAGTATACAGAAAAAGCAAAGGGCAAACCAAGCTATCTGACTATTCCATACAATGCAAACCACATTTTTCTAATACTCTGATATGACCTTAAGGAAGTTATCAATTAATTGAAGAAAAACATGGTCACTCACCTCTCAATAGTGAGCAGTATACAGAATAATAACTATTTTGAACACTACTGAGAGCACCAGTCTTAAAACAGAAGAGACGATACAGCAAGTTATCAGCAGATCTCAATGTGTACACATATGTGGAAGGAGAACAGCAAAGAAAGTTGCCTTAAAATATCTTATCTATCCATCTAAGAATAGAGGGAGAAGTTAATCATAGCACTTATTTGGTGACAGTCACTGAAAAGTTTTACAAGGTCACAAGCCTTAGGTTAGAAGACTTAGGATTAGAACAGGCAGCAACAACAGTGAGAAAAGCCTAAAATTAAGGGATAAAACCTCCATTTTCTTGGGTCTGCTGATGTAATATATATGGTATTTAATAATTATCCAAGTCTCACATGTAGCAGAAAGCCAACCACTTTTCTATAACCACTCCAGACATTCTCACTGTTTGCATTTATTTTAACTTGCAAGATCATCCCAGCCTGACATTGGTGATGTCCAAACTGGTCCAGGTCCTGCTTTGTCTCTGGGCTCAACTGCGTGAATGAAATTCCAGGACTAAGATCCCCTCACCTCCAAAAGTCCAGCTCAGCCAGCAGTACCAGGGTCCTCAGAACTCTCCAGCACCTGATCAACACTATGCAGATGAGCTTTTCAAGTACTCGGATCAATTTTAAATTAGAAACAAAACGCATTCCTTAGCAGCAATCACAACAGAAAATCAGTAGTTTTTAAACTAATAATTCTATAGAATAGAACGTGCCTTCTACACTGTCATCTTGGACTGTTCCCTTTCCAAGGACAAAACAAACGTGCTAAAGAAGTCAGCAGAAAAATGATTTCTGCTTAAACAGTCCCAAACCAGGGCCGAGATGCACATTTTATATAAAAACCAGTACTGGAAAGCAAAGCATCCAATCATACATATTAAATCAAATAACTCACCGTTAAGAACATTGTATTCCCATACCTTGGTCAAAGAAAGAGACAGACATCAAGGCACTGGTGTTGAACTGGGCGGATTTAATAGTGTTTGAGAACTGACAGGGGAAGCATTTCATCTTCCGCAGTGCACTGATTCGCTTGTGGATTTTCATCTATATTAACACCCTCCTTGCCAAAAAAAATTAAAAATAAAATAAAACCCAGTGTTACCGTTTTCAAATGGTAACTCTAATTCCCATGATAGTTACGTGTAGGGTTATTTTAGTCCTTCAGCACCGCAGTGGGCAAAAGAGCATCTACAGAATGCGCTGCCTTCTCTGTGCCTCCTCCCTTCTGTGCGTGCGGTTCTGGCTCCAGTCTCTAGGTGGGAGCCTTGCAAGCACTGAGAGCTGCTCTGAGCGCCCAGGAGCTGGGAAATGATCCTTCTATCGGCAAAGAGCACCAGGGAGCGATGGCTGAGGGACAAGGGGATGCACAGCGCTCTGTGTCACCCACACCACGGCTTTTTGGAATATGATGCATTCTATTGTTTACTGCTGAGCTCATTTCAATGCCCTCCTTTTCAAATGCCGGTATCAGAGAGAAATAACCACCAAAAGCTTATCTGCCGACCATACCCCTTCACAGGATGCAGTCAAACGGCGTTATCTGTTCCAGACTTCCACAAAGTTCCCCACGCCCTGGAGATCACGTTTCTCTCTCTGCTTGGCCACCAAGATGCAGAGCGACATTTCAAGCACTGAGATTTTAAAATACTACAGGGCAACATCAAACACATCATTCCAACAACAGCAAAATGGGACAGAAACAGGTATCTCCACTGCTGTAGTGTACCTGCAATACCTGTAGTAAGTGCCCCTCTTGGGACAGACATCTCAGGGGTTACTATAGTGTTTAAATAAAAGTACTTCTTTGTACAGATGGATACAATTGTCCTTGAGTGCCATTTAAATATCCCTGCATAGACACTGTCAACGTTGTAGAAACTCTATAAAGACTATTAAATACTCTCAAAGAACAGAAGTACTTTGCTTAAAGTACAGTGTTCACAGTTCACCGTGCGAGAGGGAGACACCAGAAGCTCCCAAGCAATTCTTAACCAGTGGCAGACACACACTTCTGTGGATTAATAACCTCCCAAGACATCAGCCACCCAACATAAACCCAACTTATCTTCAGCTCGGAAACAAGCCACAACTTCAGACTTTTTTAGCCAATATTTATTACACCAGCTTTTGCTATTGTGAGTAATTCCCTGTCGTGTCAGGCAGGATCCAAATGGTTTAAAACACAGAGGAAACACTGAGGCTCTGGGCCAGTGCACTTAGGAAAGGTGAGGTCAAAATAGGCACATTATGCTGGTCAAAGCTAGATCAATAAAGGCATTGACACAGTCCAAATGCCTTTTCCCTCTTTAAGTAAAGCAATGTTTAAAATATTAGCGAAGGGGTTGTGCTGAAGTTTTACCACTCTCTACAAGTCTATGGAATAAGGGAATAAAATAGCTTTATCAATCCGAACAAGAAAAACAACGCTGTAATCCAGTGCCTCAGTTCCAGCAGGCCCATTGTGAACCCTGCAAGGCAACTCTGTAACATATTTGCTTCCAATAAGAGAATAAAAGGTATTTTATTAGCGCAGAAGAGGCTATCTATCTCTTTTAATATACCATGAACTTTATATAAACTCTGCTTATAAAACATGCTTGGTAGGCAAAACATGTCACCTACTCTACAGCAGCAAGTCAATCAGGGCAGCGAACAAAGAGTGTCTTTATTTCACCAGACCTAAAATGTTCCTGTGCGAGCTTTTGGAATCGGGTTGATCTGCTGCCTAAGCAGAGAGAGCAAGTAAATCAGTCTGTTTACACAAGTGGAGCAATCTCCTGATGTTTTCAAGGGCTGAACAAAGAATTGTAGTATTTAAAAAGAATTTTGGTACTTCTTCATTGTTTATATACGTTCCCAGTGGCTCAAAAGACCCTTTCTGGAATTTTCCAAGAGAGCAACTCGGACAAATCTCATCTGTAATGGAGAATGGGTTACTTTGCAGGCTGGTAACTCTGTCCTAAGGAGTGAAAAGACAATTCATTGACCGAATTGGAGGCCACTTCCTCAGTTTGCCAGCCTTAGGTAGAGAATAAGTTATTTTGATCAAACTAAACATCAATTGATCATTCCAAGGACACCTCAGAAACCATTTGGAACAGGAAACATCAAGAAACCAACTTCTAGATTATTACTAAAATCCAAAGAAGCAGCACAGGAATAAATAAACACTATTAGGCATAAAGACAGTGAAATATTTGAATTTAACACAATTACTGAGCATACCTGACCCATCCTTGCTAGATTATCTCTAAAGATCAAGTCAACATGCCCAAAACTGATCAAGAGTGTCTGTGCAGGACAACTTGCAGACCTTAAGTGTCTGGAAATAATTTGTGAACTGCTTGGTCCTTTCTAACCCAGGGTGAAGCAAACCCTTCCTGCTTCAGATTACTAAACAGATGCAACTTCCAAAAACTCAAGCTCTAGTCACAGCTAATGATGGAAAACTGTGACTTTTTATGGGACTGAGTCATCCCAACATCACCCCACTGTTGGCATGATTTTGATTTTCCACACTTAGAGTCCTAATATATGAAGCCTCTGAAGCCAGATAGTAAAGTGTTAATTAGTAAAGTGTAAAGGCTGTTTAAATCAGATTAAGAAGTGACTCTCCATGTGTGTTCGCAGAGCTCCCAACACAGGATTCCACAACTGCATGCCCAGGGAAAGAAGAAGGGAGCAAAATGGTAAGCGCTATTTAGTAGTGATGGTATAAAACAGCCTCTGCATTCCAGCCTCATCCCTAATTCATGTGTGCAGAGGGGGAAGGGAACACAAGGATTCTGTGCTTTAAAGTTACCATGACCCATTTTACTATTGACTTCATTTCCCTTTTCTTCATTCCCTTTCAAGAGCGACTCTGCATTCATGCCGGCTCTCAGGAGTGACCAGGCAACAAAGCCAAAGGCAGCTGGGCTGAGGCATTCCTACTGTTCAAGTGACTTCAAGAGGCATTCCAGAACTCATTTCAATAGATTTGGGAGATGGCATCCAAAATATATTAATTCCTTAGAAATACAGAGACGGGATTAAACACATGCAACACAGAGGTGAAGAAAGGGGTTACGCTTGGGGCAAAAATTCTCACTACACACTACAGTGTTCTCCAGCATCCACATTCATTCCAAGCGCTCCGTGCCCTGTGATACTGAAAATAAACAGCGTCATCAAGAACTCGGCATTTTCTCCACTGATTTTGGAAGCGTTCTGGTTCTCTCTGTGAAGATGTATTGAAGTGTTGAGCCTCTCCACTCCTATTTACCTGTGTCTGTGTGTAACATACACACACAAACCCAGCCTGCAAACAGTGAATACACGTAGTACTTCTCATCTGAAGTCCACTGCATAAACTACTCACCCTAAGCAAAACAGCCAAATGTAAGACTTCTTGGCAAGCAGTCCTAAAACCCCAGACTTTCCCTCTATTTCTTGGACTTGGCTGTACTCCCATTTCTTTTATTCACTCTCTTTTTCTCCCCTTCTCTCTCCGACTTTGCCAATCTTTGAGGAAAACCAGCATTTTCTACATCAGGCAAGTCCTGGTTCAACTTTAGATTTGAAAGTGATATCCTTATTAATAATAATAATACACATCTGATTTTTAACTTTCTATTCAACTCCCTAAAATAAAGGTTGGATCCCTCCTGAGTTGGATCAGCACAACCATTTCTCTCTATATGTAGATCTCCACAGGCTTACACGCAAAAGGGTTCCCTGAACAAGGCCAGAATTTGGCATTGCTAGAAAAGAAAGGAAATTGATTTAAACCTCAGACCACTGGTTTCCTGTTTCCATCTATAGTAGGAAATCCAGAGTCCCCAGTATACAGGACTCCAAGACACCTGTGGTGCCCCAGAGAAAACAGAGATAAAAAGGGCAGCGAGTCCAGGCCCTCTGAAAACAGCTGTGTCACCAACTAATGGGAACTGATTGCTCCACACTTCCTACCACTGAAAATGACATAAATGTGCTCTTAAGTTTGACCTTTGTGAAAGGACTCGCAGTAGTCACATTAAAAAACACCGTGAGCTTTGGGAAAGAGCCTTTACACTTTAAACGGCTATAACATCGTGATCCACCATGGAGCTGGTGAAGCAGAACCTGGAGCACGATTACTGTAACCACGGGGCCACATCTGGCTGGCCAGGTGTTGGTTTGCTCACCTAACCCGCCACTGCACTCCAACTCCAATGCAAACTTCACTGCAAACCTACAGAACAAAGAAACCTATAGGGCTGGTGGGTGTTAGCAGAAAACAGTCGCGAACTGGTGCCTTGAAACCACTTAATCTGATGAAAGAATTAAATAGCTTCGGGGTGGTGTTTTTATTTTCTTAAATTATTAATAAAAAGCTCGAAAATTTTCTATTAAAAACCCTCTCATATTAAACTCATAACAACAGCAGATAAAAGAATGGTCTCCCTATACAAACAAATGCAAAGCTGTTTGGTTTCAAATAGAAACCATTAACCCTCATCACCCTGATTAATTACCTTCTATTTTTAAATCTTAAAGACTTTTTTTTCCTTTCAGAACACATGCACAGGAAACCAAGAGGCAAATCCCCTTCTTCCACTAGGGGAAAGAGAATCAACTCACCACAGTGCTGTCTTTGGTTCACAAGAACACACATACACAGGGAATATTTTACTAGGGAAAAAGGCAAAAGATGAGCTTCTAGTTTAAACCTCCGAATACACACGCTTTCCCCAAACCCAAGTATTCCTTCAAACAGGAGAGGAAGTGCCTATTTGCTTTTCCTATTCACACTAGTTCAGGTCTATTGTTGGCTGAAACAAAGGTCTTTCAACCTGCAGCCCCCGTTCCCAGGACATTTGACACCAGTTTATTAATATCATAAACATAAGAGGCATAAGTGGCAGAAATCCAGGCCCATTCCTGGTACCCATCTTAAATAACCTCAGAAAGGTGGGTGAACAATCTCACAGGCTGTAGAACTACAACATCTACTCGGAAGTGGGAAGGAGCAGTTACAAGTCACAGCTTCTCCCCGACCTGTTCTTTGCAGCCACTGTGATACCATATAACCCAAAAATCTAAAAAGGGCTCGAGTCCACCCATAAGCTTTTCTCCCTCCAACCAGAACTGTTCTGATTTTAAACAAATCAATAAATGTCTAACAGGAGTAATAGGAACAGTTGAAAGATTTGCATCTGGAGAATCTACTACCAAGCTTCTCAGGCCCCGCCACCCTGTTCTGTGCCACCACCCTCACTGTGTTCCAGCCGATGAACACGTCTGTTTGATAACCGAGGACACTAAGAGCCTGCCACTCACAGCACGGATCTCACAAATGCCCAAGTTACTTTCATGCCCTTTGATTTCCTTTAAATGGAGATTTCTGTTTCACTAAGAAAATATTTAGTAGCAATAGGACCAAGAGAAAATCATCCTTGTGAACTAGACACCCACAGAAGTATTTACTCACATCATCTTCTAATCCACAGAATGTTTACAAGTCCTCAAGACTACAAATCACCTTCCTCGAGATCATTTACACCAATTATAACTCAACTACGTACACAAAAGCTGCCCCTGTGTTACTTATCCAAGAGGATGCTCACCTACGTGGCACTGATCAACCTGCACCACAAAGCGAGCTGCATATTCATTTACAGAACCAAACATCCCATCAGGAAAAATTTTAAAGGATGCTTTAATGTTCATTGAAATATTTCACGTTGTACTTATTTGAACTATTAACTAATCCATCCAGAGACCTGGACAGGTTGGAGAGTTGGGCAGGGAAAAATGTAATGAAATAGAACAAGGGCAAGTGTAGAGTCTTGAATCTGGGCAGGAACAACCCCAGGTTCCAGTGTAAGATGGGGAATGACCTATTAGAGAGCAGCGTAGGGGAAAGGGACCTGGGGGTCCTGGGGACAGCAGGGTGACCATGAGCCAGCACTGGGCCCTTGTGGCCAGGAAGCCAATGGGACCTGGGGTGGGTTAGAAGGGGGTGGTCAGTAGGTCAGAGAGGTTCTCCTGCCCCTCTGCTCTGCCCTGGGGAGACCACACCTGGAATATTGTGTCCAGTTGTGGCCCCTCAGTTCCAGAAGGACAGGGAACTGCTGCAGAGAGTCCAGCGCAGGGCAACCAAGATGCTGAAGGGAGTGGAGCATCTCCCGTGTGAGGAAAGGCTGAGGGAGCTGGGGCTCTGGAGCTGGAGAAGAGGAGACTGAGGGGTGACCTCATTCATGTTTACAGAGATCTAAAGGGGCAGTGTCAGGAGGATGGAGCCAGGCTCTTCTCGGTGACAACCAGTGATAGGACAAGGGGTAATGGGTTCAAACTGGAACACAGGAGGTTCCACTTAAATTTGAGGAGAAACTTGTTCCTAGTGAGGGTGTCAGAGCCTGGCCCAGGCTGCCCAGGGAGGCTGTGGAGTCTCCTTCTCTGCAGACATTCAAACCCGCCTGGACCCCTTCCTGTGGAACCTCAGCTGGGTGTTCCTGCTCCATGGGGGGATTGCACTGGATGAGCTTTCCAGGTCCCTTCCAACCCCTGACATTCTGGGATTCTGTGATGCCTCAAGCTATTACCAAATGGCTACCAACTTCAATCCTAAGAGGAAACCATACCTGCTTCTGCTTACATCAGTTCATTTTTCATATTCTTTTCTTTGCTATGCTCAAAACAGGTGATTCAGGAGTCCTCAAGGACTAATTTGAATATTCAGTTCTCAATTCCTGCTGCCAGCCCCACCTCAACATACTGAACCATTCCCCCCATCCACCGGAGCACACGCTGACAACCGGGCAAAACTGTCCTCTCAGAAATCCTTATTTTAGATCTCGTCAGGGGCTTGTTTGTGTTCTGAAGTAGTGCAGAGCTATTTATGGAAAAATCTCTGCTGGAATCGCAGCCAGAATTTCAATAGGCTGCACAGCACAGAAAAGCCAGTGGTTAGGGTTTTGTTTGCAAATAACAATCTATTTGGAAATAACATACTGTGCTATTGTTTTGCATGTACATAACAGAAGCCTTCAGGCAATGCCTTTGTCACCGGGAACGCTCCAGACTGAGAGCACTCCAATATCTTGATTTTCTCTTTTCGCTGAAGCCATTCCAGAACATATGCTGCGAGTTAAAAATTAGTAGCACTATTCGAGAAAAATACCATGGTTTGGCAATGCCTTTCAAAACCAGCTACTAGAATTCTGTGACTTGGTGTGCAAAGAAAACCAACTCCTAGGAACTATCGTGCCGTTTCAGACTCTTCTCATACATTTTTTTAACCAAAGCTTTTATTCCAGGTGCAAAATCTAAGGCAAACCATTTCAGTGGCTTTTAATCTTCATGTGTAGAAGGCAAGAGACCGTTGCAGCTCAGCCAAGGTGTAAAGTGCCTCCTCCTAAGGCAGGAAAATGAAAGCAAAAACCACTGTTCGCTGCCATAAAGGGAGGGAGGGGAGAAGGGGAGGACACTCCTGGATGCATTTCAGGCAGCGCCTGTGAAGGTCACAAGTACAACTGAAGTTTCCAGCAGAGATGAATACACAGTTCGGACTATTAAGCGACTGTGGAATAAAAAATCCCGACGACTTAACTCACTCTGGGCATTCACTCCTTTATCACTTCATTTTAATACTTAATGCATTGTTAGTGGTGTCTGGAACCTGAATAAACTGCCTTCCCTCCACCTCTTCTGGTTTGGTTTGATTTCCCCCCCCCACTTGGCAAGTATTGTCCTGTGTTTCTATTCTGGCCCAAGCACACATGCCTCAGCTTCTGAAAATTATTAACCAGAGGCCAACACTCGTCTCTGGTCTGGACCTTCGGAGGTTCTTAACACTCCTCTACATGATGCAGAATGGATTCACAAATCTGGACAACTCTAAGGCAGACACCTGTATTTATAACATCTTAAAAATACATACAGGCTACTAAAATAATGAACTTTAAATTTGCTATTTCACATCTCTCATCTTCTCTATTCATAGAGTAGGACCTTTTCTGATTTTGGAAGGGTTGTATAACAGCTGAAAACAAGACAGTATTTAGTATTGCTGACCTGCCATGATCTCCAAGCTCCTTGCAATAACTTTTAAGTTTGGGAAGTTCATTCTGGGAACCTGGCACATTAATGTTACCCATTGGACTGAGCCAGGATGCAGCATCTACACGCAGTCATGTCTTTTTTATAACATGCTCAACAACCCTTGTGCAGGAACACGGAGCAACAGAACAGAGATGACCCAGTAGCACAGTTGTAGATGACAATTCAGAACACACCTTCCCTATTTTCAGAAACAGCAGAAAGATGAGAGTGCTACAGAAACAATAAATGCCTGTTCTTCCCAGGTTGGGTACAAACCACTTCAGGTCAAATCAAGGAAATGAATCCACAAGCTCTAGGGAGCCAAGGACCTGAGGTGCAGAATCTCCAGGGGGTTTGGTTTGTTTTACATGCTCCCTGTCTTCCTGCTGCTCTTTCCTCTGAAACATCGAAATATTGGTACCAACAACATGTGTTCTGCTCCAGTAATGGAACTGGTACATTACCCCACCGCTTTCACGAGTTGGTTATCACTTCCTAAAGGGTCTGGAGTAAAAGGGAAGATCCTGGATTTTTCTTGAAAACAAAAAGACTTGGGTAAAACAAAATGAAACCAAACAAATACACATCCCCAAACATGCATCTCAGTTCACTGAAAGCAGAGTTTCCCATAAGACGGGCAGTGTCCCAACAAGCACAGAGCAACCAGGAGCATGAAACAGCTGAGAAGAGGCTAAAAAAAATATACCTGACCACAAATAACCCCAGACTTGTAATTTTTATGCAGGTTTCCCAAAGCGGTCACTCTGCAGCGACAAAGTGCGAGGAAGGAGCATCTCTTCCCGAAACAGCAGCTGCTTCAATGACAATGAACCCACAGGCAAGTCGGGTGCAGCCTCAATCCTAATTCCTCTTCCCATACCACGGCTGCGCTTCACTCTAAACCAAGCTTAACGGGGCAATTATTAAAAGATAATGCAAGTACATGAAAAGTTAAGTTTTTGTTATGTAACTCCACTGGAAAAAAAGTCCAGAAATTCTCAAGTGTTTTTAAGAATCATTATATATTTATGAGAGTTGAAGCTGAAGTTTTATTTCTATATGTAGCTCTTCTCTGCTGCACCAAGTTGTTTTTAAGAATCAAAAGAATGATCTCTGGAAAATGCAAAGAGAAACATTTCCACACCAAACGCATCCTATATACCTGGGAAATCCACCTTTCTTCCAAGACAACTCTCTTAAACCCTCTTTTCCTGACCCTAAAATCTTCTTCCCAAGTGAGCTGCAAGCAGAGCTGCCGGAGGGGTTCAACGCGTGACCTACATCTGCTGCTTTTTTAGCGCTATCACTTGTAGATCGCCACGAGGAAAACCCGTTTTTATAAAGAATGGCTGACCAAATTAATAATTTCTCCTCCAGTGCTTAACAAAAGCACGACAAGTTCGAAGAGAGAAGCTTGCAGCGACTTGTTCTGTAACTGAATCACAGTTACCCACAGAAGCCTCAAATAATGATTTTCAGTAACATTATCAGCTCGCAGTAGCAACACCCTACTTGATCTCATTTGCCGGCATCTTCATTTTAAAAGCAAACGTAACCACCCAATTAATTTCAACCATTTTTTAGAAGGGTAAACTCCAGTTTCACACAATTACTGAACATTGACTTATTCTACAAAACTCTCCACTCCATACTGAACAAATTGTTATGGTATTGTGTATTGTAGAGCAGTGAAAATGTTAAAAAAAGGTCTAGAAAATACCCTTAGGGCAGTTATAAAAGCATCTTATACTAATGACATTGCTTTGGGAGCACAGTGCTTCCTAAAGAGGAAAGAACAAATGGCAGCCTTAATTTGGTACCATCAGTAATTGATGTTTTTACTACAGCACATGGCAGATCTAATTGTATGTACACTTAAAGAGCATCTAACACAAAGGCAGCCTAATTCTACAGCATGTAAGTATGAGACAATACATTAGTTTAGGTGAGTCCAAACCCCAAACAAGGGATCAATTTTTCAAATTATATTAAGAATGATTAAGACACGATAAGAGAAGATTATCGTTTGTCAGATTATCTTTGTAAAGTGCTTTACAGCAAAGCAAGCAGTAAGTAATCCATCTCCCAATTAAGTGGTTATTCTTTTCTACAACAGCTTCCAAGAGACTGAACCGTACTGATATTAACACAGCTCAGAACCAAGCTGAACAAACCTTCTTTCTGCATAGCGGATGCCAAAGCAAGGAAACCTATTCCACATGTATAGTTTTGCTAAAGAAAATAAATCAAAATTATTATTTACAACAGTGTGCGTGCGTCCCCACATGGGTACATGTCTATAAGATCACCAGGATCTTGTAGGACCCCTCAGGATCAACCAGGCACTGGATCCCTCTCTGCACTCTGCTGACACCAGCACCCACAACCAGACCAGGTTTCAATTCAGCTGAAAAACAATCCAGTGGAAACCACAATTTTCCGTGTTTTTCAGCTGGATCAGCTTCCCAGACAAGTTCATTGTGCAGCTCTGCGAACAGCTGTGCCAGAGTGGGAAGGAGGGGAAGGAGTTGCCTCTTTAAGCAGAAATGCTGCCAGACATGTAGCCATGGCCTAAATAGGCAAGTCAGAAGAGAACAGAAAGAAGGGGGAAAAAAAAGGAGACAGAGCTAGAACAGCCAGCTCTTAACTCTTACTTCAGCACTAGGAGTTTTATTCTTCAGTTTAGTTCCCCCAAAACATATTCCATGAAGCCACGGCTACCACAGAGACCCATTTCTAAGGTGGAAATACTCAAACCAGAATCACTTCGGCAGCACCTTTGAAATTAAAAGCTATGATGTTTCACAAAACTGATCAAGAGCTGTGATCTGCCAGGATTGCAGCTTTACTCTCAGTGGCATTCATTTGTCTTGATCACTAAAACTGCTGGATTTATGACACAAGAAAAACCTCTTTCTTCAACTCATTTGTAATTTTAGTACAAAAAGATCCCAAGAACAGCAAAGCGTCACAGAAACGACAGCGCTGTGCCGGTCAGCGTGACTGACAAGCTGAAGTGCCCCGTCCAGAAAGAGCACCGGAGCTCAACAGCCACTTATTATTTGCTGTTCACCAAATGCTCTTTGTTTTGGGAGCTTCCCACTTTAAATACACGCTTTAGTCAATCTAGAGCGGCCGTTGCTAGAACACAGGAGCCTGTTTCTCTCTCTAGATACAGACAGTCATTCTACAAATGGCTGAAGATGAAGGAGCAGACTTAGGAATACAGAGGCTAGGACTATAACCATGGGTCTTTTACATCTGCAGTGTATTTCAATTCCTATTAAAAAGGAAAAGCTTTCTGGTGAGGCAAGAGGAGATGGTGAACTCCAGCTGGTGGTAAACAGCTTTTTGCAGCAGTCTTCATTCCTGGCTTCAGTTTTCCTTACTCTGAGATAACTATTTTTGTGCACTGAAGACATCACCATCACTGAAGCAACAACAGTTCCCATAGCTGCTCTGCAATTTTGAAGTCTGCCAAAAATAAACGTGAAACTACACTTGAAAGAAAAAAATATACCTAGAATCAAATACAGAAAGCATTCCTGAACGAGAGGAGAGTCAAATGTTGGTTATTAGCTCTGACAACACACTGAGCTGGCTGGGGACAGAAATGTAAGAGACTTCACGTGTTCATCATCTGCACAAACTGCAAGAGACTATGGCAATGTTTAAGCTATAAAGACAAAACAAGCTATAGATTACTAACAAAGCAGCACAGAAGAGTCAAGCATCAGACTTAAACTCAATCAGTAATTGGCACTCACAGCAGATATACCAGTACTTCTTCCAGAGACAATTTGGGCAGGAAATACTTAAAGGGGCTGTCAGAGATGAGCGGGGATCGCACAGGGTTAAAGCTTCAGACTTGGGTTCCTGGCTCCCAGCCTTGGACCCGGACTATCAAGACTCCTACATATCTTTGGATTGCACTCGAAAGAACATTTAGATACAGCAGCTTGACTCTTTTCCTTCTGCCAAGTAATTAAACAAATTTGACTTAATTTGTTCTGAAGTACGAACTCATTCCATTAAGTGAGTGTCTAGTTTTCAGAGACAGTTTATATTCACGATTCTTAGTTGTTTCCAACTGGAGTTGCCATTATGCCACATCTTGGAGAATGTAACAGCAGAAGAGTAAAAACAAGCCCCAAAACAATAAAACTGCTGCAAAATATTCTTGGTAATCCTTTTCTATAATCATTTCTATAAAGGAAACTTCCACTAAGAAAATATGGTAATGACTTCTCTCAAGTATTTTGGGGTTGATGAGTCTTACTTGCAATGAAATAGTGATGGCACGAAGGAAAACTAAAATCCACGTATTACAGATGCTTTTGCTAAGCTGATGATTCAACTTAAAGGACAACGAGCGCAGGTTCTCCCCTGGAGAAGTCCTGTCCAATCCAACACCCTGGCTCCGGATCCTCCAGAGCACACAGAACAGGTTCAACATGGGTATGTTGGAGGACTGGGCTCCAGAAAGACAAAAACAAAATGAGGAAGGGAGGAAAACTTGTGCTGAGCAAAGAATCAGCTGTTTCAGACAGGGGCAGACAAGCTACAACACCCTTGCCCTTATGCAATGGGCTGCTACATCACCAAAAGGCCAACTTTCACCATCAGTTACAATTAAAGACTGAAATTATAATGAAGCTGACACCCACATTTCAATTTATAACCTCATGCCTGTGCTTAACTTTGTGATCTGATCAGGCCACAGTGTACAACCAAGGATAAATTCCATCCATACCAGGAGAGGCCAGCTCTGCTCCTCAGGTTAGAAAAGCTCCAACAGGCTCCTCACCATCTCCTGCCCTCCAGCTTCCCTCCTCCTCCTCCTCCTCCTCTCCCTTCCACCCTCGTGAGCTCTGGAACACCCACAGGGCTCAGAACAATTAAAAACTACAGCATCAGAGTTCATGTTGCAGGCAAAGCCACCAAATATTGACTTTCTAATGATGGCCATCCCAGCCCAAGTATCTAAAGAACTAGAGGTATTGTATAGGATGCGAAGGTTACGAGGTCAGATCTGACCTCAAAGACACCAGAATCTCTATACTACATTCCTAGAGAGCTTTTTAGTTACTGCCACTCTTACCATACTAAAAACGTAATTCTCCATTGGCCTGTTCTATAGGTAATACTGCAGAGACCACTAGATTTGCATTCTACTCATTAATGCAATGAAATGATGCCGTTTTCTTGGTTACCAGGTCTATTAGTTTAGTTCAAGTCAGTTTCCCATATAAATATTGCAACATTGTATCACAGAGGAAGAAAACAGAGGGTGAAACCTCCCACTTCCATCAGGTTTATTTTGTTTTTAGCGAACTTTGCCATTCCACAACAAAAGTTAGATTGAAAAATTTGAGCTCTAAAGCCACTCAACCTCAAAACCCCACTGCTTGGGTACTACTGGACAAAAACTGGTACTATCCTCAGCCACAGACTGGAGTCTGTACTTTAAGCTTGGCTTGCACACCACGGCGCTTGAACAACCATTCAAGTGTCAGACCACAAGATCATCTTCAGCCTTCACCACCACGCAAAAACCAGGACCAGCTTGATACATTATCAACCCCCCAAGGGTATCACAGGCAGACAAACAATTCAATACAGCACCAACCTTGGGACCTCTCGCCAGAACACTGACACTTAAATCTCAGGATATCTGGCAGTATATCTGGGGTTTGCACATTGAGACCCATCCTAAGTCAGATATAGCCAGCAATGAACAGAACTTCTCTGTAGGTCACAAAATCCAAAGGCTACACCTTCCGTAAAATCAGAAATGGACATTCTCACGGTGTTTTGGAAACCATCCCGACTGGTTTGCTCAAAGTGAAGCTGGTAATTCACTCTGTGCACCGTGATTTCTGCATTTCCACATTGATCTAAAAGCCACTTTACCATAAGTATATATAAAGTTCATTGCTATTACATGCACGTTAACAGGTCTGTTTTAATGAAGAATTATTTGCAAGCACCTGTCACACAACCACAACTTCTTCGATATTTGTACTCAAGGATTTGGTGTCATACGTCAGTAAAATAAAGCTTACAGAATTTAAAGTCTGTCAGGGAAAAATATTACACTACACTTAATAGTAGCTTGAGTTCAAGCTTTAAAATAGACTTACTGAAGAATTTAGAACTGAACTTTAGCAAAAGGGTTACAGGTTTCTTGTTTGTAAAAGCCATCTTTCAGCTAATAGATGACAGGAGTCTTTGTAATTGCCTTGTTTGCCACATGCTGCAGCTAATAAACAAAAACAAGGCACTTATGTTTATGCTGCTTTTCTGGCCTTTGGAAGTTAATTTGAACCACGTGTCAAATGGGGAAATAGTGGAAACTGTAGTTACCACTTTTCTAAATGCAACATTAATCTCACTTGTAAGTCAGAGCATCCGAGACATGTACAGAAAAAGGAAAAACCCCATGGAATTCCATAAGTGACAAGGCCAACTGCTCGCCAACGAAAAGGTTTAACTCCTGATCTCACAGGCTGCGTTGTGCAAACAGGACGGGGTGGCCAAAGCAATTCAGAAGCCAATGGGAGTTTCCTCACCGCGGAAATGTTGCTCCCCAGCACAGCCACCGAGCTGCACACAGAAAGTTTCCTTCCCCTCATGATCTCCAGTCCGAGTAAAGGAAAACAAGCACATTTCGTGCAGCCACAATCTGCGGCAACCATCTTAGTGTAAGGTGACATTTCTCATCGCCAGCTTAGAAAAACGTCAGGCAACTTCCAGCATGATTTCAAATGCAACCCCCACTTTTCTTGATAACTAAGAATGCATCAATACACAGATTTCATCCCCTTCTGGTTAACAGAAGCTGGAAAGATAGGGAAAATTACTTGATCTTTATCTAGTACTTAGATCTTCAAAGAGTACAAACATTAATTAATTCTCATAACACCTCGCTGTGGAATGCGAGTATCACATTCCCCATTTTGCAGATTAGGAGAAAGCACAAATCAAAAGCTGAGTGACAGGAAAAATCTTAACAATCCTGGAAAACAATTCCAGCAGCCTGAACTCAGCCCTTCTCAGAAGCGCATTGAACAGCACCCTCAAAACTGAGTTTAATCCTGAATCTGAGTATCCAAATGCACCATTAAATGTCTATTTGCTTTGCTCCAGTTCTACACAGCAACATTGAGTATTTTCGCGAGGTTGCATTCACATCTCCCACCTAAGGAGCAGCTAAGAAGTCAAAACACATTCAGTAAAAAAGGAATATTGCTCTTACCTTCTGCTACATCATCATCTACAGCGCCTTTCACCTGAGAAAAACACCACTGAATGTCATTTCCTCCTCCAGCTCCTGCAAAACACAATCAGAAGAATGAGATCCCCGCAGCCGCACAAAGCCAGGGAACATTTCGGGTCCCGCTGCCCACGCCTCCTTCCTCACATCGCCACTCCCCACCTTCTTCCTTTACCGATATTGTTTGGGTCATTCGTGTTTTGTCAAAGCGGGGTGAGCACAAGTGATAAAAATAAAAGCCTGTATCACCGACACGGCTCGTCCCGACTTTAACTGCGCGTTTTAAACACCCCATTTCACACAAAGCTACTTCAGAAGTCAGAACCCTCAACAAACACGCGCAACTTCAACAGGAATTGTCAAGAAAAGCTGTACATTTCTGGAAAATCTCGATACAAACCAAGCGTGCTATTCATTTCCTTCTCTCACCAAAACACTGAGCTCAACCTACATACTAAAGGCTAAAATAAAAATCAATTTTACCACAATTTTAGAGTCTCTTCGCAGAAGTACTGAAAGCAAATTATCAGCCTTAAAAACTAATCAGCAGCAAATCGGAGCAGAAAAGCAAAGAAGCGATCTGAGGGTAACGAGTTTACTACCATAGAAAACGGATCGGAGGGAAAACTTGAGGAACATTCCTGCCCCGGCGGAAGGCAGTGATTCATTTGAACCCCGTCACCAAAACACACCAAAAAATCACCACCCATTTCTTTTGCATTTCATTCTGAGCAAATCACTGCAGGGCTGAGTCCATACAGGAAGAGACTGAAATGGGCTTGCCTCCCTTTTTTTTTTTTTCTTGTTTTCCTGAAAGCCACTGTCAAAATGGAACTTTTCCTCAACAATTCAAGCACGCTGAGCAACAGATGGCATTGCCACACGAACCCAGCGGTCTGCTATGGCTTTGGGGAGAGCAAACAACGGAGACAGGACTTCTTCCCTCTTCTGTGCTAAGTTAAGGGGGAAAAGCCAATGACAAGGAGCCCAGTTTGCATTTTTCACTTGCCTTAATCTCTCTTCTGAAGGATTACAGACATGCAAGCCACACAACCCAACAAGGTGAAGGTGAGCACAAGCATGAGATGTTCAAATGCTTTCTGCAGACACGTTGGAAAGGTATCACACACATTCCCCCAAGCCCCTACAACCCATTTTCTTCCTCGTCTCCAACCTCTTCATTATGCACCATGGAAGCATTTAAAGAGCACAGCTTGGAAGAGAAATCACTGCTCGTTCTACTCTAAGCTAAAATTCGATTTTTCATCCAGTTTACTTGAACCAAGTTGGCACTTCCCCTCCACCCCCGCCTAAAACAAAAAGAGGAGGGTGGAGCACGGGCGTGTGGTGTGGGGGAAAAAGGCCAAGCACAAACCCAGCACAGCCTCCCATGCTCGCTCCTCCAACTGCAAAACCCTGAAAAGCCAATCCATTTGCAGAGAAAAGGAACCAATATCTTCCCAAATGACGAAATCACAAGAAAAAGTAATAAGAGATACCTTATGCGCACACACTTTTAACCCACTAAGAGCACTTTAGGATGCAAAATGGGGAGCAGGCACAGGAAAGAAAACACAGTAAGACCTGTATTATTTAATTACATCCTGTAGCCGATTTTACTCGCGTTTGGAGCTGCTGCACCCCACGGAAGGTGCGATGGGGCTCTGGACACCAGCACGTCTGCACTAACCCCTGTGCACACAGCAGCTCTGCACAGCGCTCTCCAGCTACGGGCACCAATGCACACACGAGCACGTCTGCAAACCCCAAAGCCTGGAGGGGGAAAAGCACAAGAAAAGGCCAAAGACCCACCCTGTCTGCCAACCTCCTGCACACCAACTTCAACATAGCATGGAAGCCCCTCCACCTTGCTGCTTTTCTTCCCGCCCCCCCGCGATGAGGGAAAGGAGGAAGGGGTGGGTGGGTGGGTGGGTGGGTAGCACGATTTCCCAGAAGGGGGGAAAAAAATGAAAAAATAAAGAAATGCAAAAGGCGCAGGCGGGGGGAACGGGGGCGCAGGGCCGGGGGCTGCGGGCATCCCCGGAGGCGGCGCCGCCCGCTCCCCCGTTGGCGGCCTCGGCTGCACCCCCGCCCGCCGGCGGCAGGGGCCGGTGCCCCGCGGGGGCAGCCTCCCCTTACCTGCCATGTTGGGCTGGCGATAGCGGCCGCGGCGGGTCGGGCGGTCTCGGCGCTGCGCGGCGGAGCCGCCGGTGCCGGGCGGGGGGCGGCGGCGGGGGGCGGATGGCGGCGGATGGCGGCGGGGGTGCGGCCGGCTGCGCTGCTGGGGCGGCCCCCGCTCCGCGCCGCGCTCCGGCCCCCCCCGAACGCTCCACTTTCAAAATGGCGCCGGGCGAGCTGGGGGTGACGTCACCCGGCGGGGGGGCGGGCGGGGCGGGGCCGGGGGGCGGGCGGGGCCCTCAGCGCCCCCCGCGGGGCCGGTGGGATGGCGGGGCCGCCGCTGCGCTGCGCTCCGCTCCGCACCCCGCCCGCCGAACCCGCGCTGTGTTCCGCCTCTCCAGGGGCTCGGGCCGCGGCTCCCGGCCTGCTCGGCAGGATGCCTTGCAGACTCACCCTTTACTTCAGTCATTCATCGAATCTCGCCCCTGCTTGTCTTCCTTGTTTGGTTTTGCTTCTTTCCTCCACTCCCTCTTCCTCCTCCTGCCGTTTCCTCACGCAGCAGTTCCTCGCCGGAGCCACAGAACCTGTTTGCTGCGCTTTTTCCACCCTCTTGGATGTTTTCCATCAGACTCCGTCTCAGATTTCAGCGGAGAACCCAAGTGTGGCTTTGCAATTCTCATTGCTATTCCCTGCACGCACCCGGCCATGCTCCCGAGCCGTTTTTAGCTCCGGTCCACCTTCCACACTGACAGCCAGCGAGATCTGCACAGGCAGTTGAGCCCGGCCTGGCTCAGCTCCGAGTGGATCACGGCTCTGCTTGAGCTCACCAGGGCCCAGCTCAGTCCCCGTACAGCACCTGGATAATTGATTCAGTGCCATCTCTTTAAGATCTTGTGAAAGTCATCAGTTTCCCTTCACAGGTGTTTGTGCAAACGTTTGCTTTCTTCTGGGGCTGGGCAGAGCTCGCTAATCCAGATTTCACTTGGAGATTCATGAGCTCGTCCCAGCGCGGCCACAAAATCGCAATGTACTGTGAAACAAGTCATCACGTACACCAATCTTGCATTTCCAGCTCAAAAAAAATCTAAGAGGCTGCTTTTTTTGAACAAAAGAGCACTGAATTCCTCATCAAGGGCTGAGCACCTCTGAACAGACACAGACCAGCCAGGCTCCCAGTGTTTGACAGTAAACACCTCCAACCCACGACTGACCTGGATTATTGGCTACTTTGGACAAATTCAGGTTTCTCTCTGCATCCCTGATAAAGATCGCACATGCAAATAACATAATTATTGAAAACAACAATAAATTAATGTTCGAAAGAGCACTCAGCACAAATGGGGCATTCTGAAGAACTGCGACTCACCTAAGTTGGGGAATATCCGGAGCCAAGTGTTTTGCTTCGTCCATTTGGAGAGCAATCCACAAATCTAAAAGCAAACACACGGCGAGTTTGAAAACATGCGCAGTCAAGACAGGCTCTGTTTGGATCACAACATGAAGGCCCCTCTCAACACCCAGCTCCGCATTTCGCAGAGCGCAAGAACAACTTTGCTCAATTCTACAAATCCGTGTTCATGTTTAGTCAATATAATCAATGCCAAATTCAGAATGAAAGCTGGCATTCCTCTTTTTTCACGTTTCCTTAAAAGCACCCTTTTCAACCCTAAACAGAGTTGTCCTGCAACCATTGAGACGGAAAATTTGCAAATCAAGTCCAATTCATCCACTGACTTCTGTGCAATTACTGCAGAATTTGGCCTCATAGTAGAATGAGCATTGTTTCAAGAGCTTCTGTTGAAAAAAAATGCAATTAGTTCTGTAATATAAATGAATGAAGCCTTAGTACATACCTTATAATTAGAACAAAATCTCTCTTAGAAAATATTTAATATCACAGTGCCAGAAGGACGGATCATAACTCCAACATTTCAGGTTTTTGTTTTGAACTGAGCTACAGAACGTAATGAAGTATAATAAATAATTAACATTAAATCACAGCCGGAGTAATTAGCAAGACATCTTGGGAATCCCAATCTTTGCTTGGGTGTTCATTTGCTGGTTAATTCAGACACCACCAGTATGAATGGTTGGTGCAAATTGCTGAGCTCTGATTCAAAGTTTGTGAGCACATACTTGCAGCCCTTTGATTTCACTGCAGTTTATGCATCTGTTCAGGTGCTCTGGGGAGGCAGCAACTGTGTGACGTTATATTTATATACAATCAACATTCATATATTCCAATCGTGCTTTAATTACTAATTCTTACTCTACAGACAAACCCATCAGCTCAGAGTAAAGAACATCTCCAGGAAACAGGAGGGACACACAGGGATCCACAGAAACTCCTTTCTGGTTGGATTCGTTACAGGCCAGTGAAGCACATACAGAGCAGTCAGTTCACAGCAGCGTAAATCAGGATGGAAAACGTGACTGGCAGCCAATAGGAATAAATATATTAATGTCAATTCCCTGATCAAACAACAAAGACCCCAAAGAAGGACTCTTATCAGCAGCTCATTTTGTATCTGCTTTAGTTTCCCAGTAATTTGACCCATTAGACAAGACTATAAAGAATTACAACAATCCAGTTTAGAAATAAAGGGGGTAATTATTACCAAAATTATCATCGGAATTTAGTAATAGCCGAGCCAACTGAGGTCACGGGCAGGTTAACACCGGGGCAGTGTAATTCCCTACAGCATCTCCTCTGTGCTTTACTCTGTCTGGTGTGAAGTGGCTCAGCAAGAGGTTTCCTTCGCTTTTGGGGCGAGTGTTTCACAGCCTAACAGCCTTCACTCCTAGAAAATGTTTGCTAATATTCACCCTGTGTTTCCCCATTCTTCATTTCGCATAATCGTCTCTATGTGTGTAGCCACTTAATTAACAACCATTATCAGAATAGTGCTGAGTCGCATCTTAATAACACCAGATGGAAGTTCCACTCAACACAAGGTCAGGCAGCCCCTGGTTTTGCAGCGAGTTTCAGGAGAACCCACAGGGTAAAGTGCCTGTGGGGCAAGTCCTGGCCCATCCAACCTCTGCACCAACAGGATTCACTCAGCCCAAGTCCATTTTAACCAGTTCCCACCTGGAAAGCCCCAGCGCCACTGGCTGGAGATTTTCAGCTAGAAACCAAGGTTTAAACAAAGTTTAAGCATTTCCAGTTCCTGCCTTATCATCGTAAACTCGAACATATATTGTGCCCTACTTCACTAGAGCAGTTCCATTGAAGTCGCTGGGTTTGATTTTTGGAAAGGGGAGAAATGAAATTGAAGTTTTCTAGCAGTTCTGAGCATCTGTGCTCTTGGGGAAACACTCCCAAGTGGCATAAAACGCCACCCTCCCCGCTCAGTCACTGCACGGTTTAGTTTAAGTATTAATAATGGCAGAAAGCAGAAGAGGACGGGACATAAGTTTCAGTTCACTTTGCAAGTGTAAGTAATTTTCTAGAGAGCCATTTCCCAAACAAAACAACGTAACAGCACAATTTAATGGTTCTGGAACAGAGTGTCCCAAACTACTCATCACTGAGCAAACTTACACAACAAAAACTCACTAATTCTGGTAAACAAGCGGCTGGTGTCATCTCAAAAGTGTGACATTCATTGGATTAAAACTCTGTTATTACAAGGGGAAGCCTCAGCATTTTTTTGTCAGGAATTAGTAAGGCTTGTTTTCCTCTTTAGCCTGGTACAAGCAAACAGAAAAGGTAATTAGGCTTGGAAAGAATTTCATAGATTCATTAGAGCAGTACTTTGCAAGGCAGGTTTAAAACCAGCTCAAAAGTTGGTTTGCTTAGAGCAGGTCTAAATTACAATGATTGAAGCCACAATTTGCAAAATATTACATGAGCGGATTATTTAAGCACAATTTGTACAGGATTAATGCAGCTGAATTTTGGCAGGAGTTCTATTTTAAAACAAGATTCTCTAGACCTGGGTTTAGCCCTTCCTGTAACTTCAAAACACATAGTTCAGGATACCCTGGCACTCTGGCTCTTCCACCCCAGGATCATCTGGTCATAATTTGGAACTTTAAGACCTACAAGCAGTAGGAAAAACCAAAAAATGGAACAGACTGAGAACAGCCATCCTAAACTAAACACCGCAAACACAAGGCAGCACACTCCAGCAGTGGTTTTACTCTAACAAGAATGATTAAACACTGGCCTATGTTGCCAAAAGAATCTGCAGCACATCCACTAGCAGGCGCTTCTAAGAGCAGATTAGAGGACATCTGCTGGGAACAGTGTAAGTAGAGCTGCTCCCACCTAAGGGTAAGAGATGCCTGGGTCCCTTCCAGCACCAGTTCTCACCACTCTACAGAGAAACCACAGGTTCTTTGTGCCGGTGTCAAAATCACGCTGCACCAAAACCAATAAATCCATGCTCAGAAAACCCTTTAAAAAGCATTAAGATTTCTATTAGTCTTCAGAAAGGGGATAATTAACACTCCTCGGTCTCTTTGAATACATCAAGATAAATGAAAGGAACAGCAATACCAACAATTATAACAACAAAAAGTTATTTTTTGGGAGGAAAAACCACTTCATGAATGGACTTAACTGATAACATGCTGCATGTCAGGGAAGCACAGCAGAACCCCAGGTGAGAAGAGCCTCAGTGCTCAGCACCTTTAGGAGCCACATTGCAGGAAGGGGAGGAGCCGAGAGCCACAACTGCAAAGGGCCTTCAATGGTTTTCATCTGGGTTTGGTTGCTTTGGTTGTGTGTGTTGGTTTTTTTAATCTCCAAGCTCTCATGATCTATACACGGGAATGTTTCTTTTTGGGGAAGGGTTGCAGTGTTATTGAGGGAATAGAGATGTTTTCCTTACTAATAAACCTACACAGGTGAGCTTAAGTGAGTGAAAGAGAAGCCTGAGCGATTTTCATGAAATGATTTTGCCCAACAAAAGCAGGAAGTTGAAAGCAAGGGTGTTCAAACCACTGCCGTCTGTAGGGTTTCCCTGTTAATGTGAACATTGCGTTTAGCATCTCCTGTTTAGATCCTTACTAAGGCAAAGTTCTTTTATGCATTAATTAACAAGCTATTATCCTTCACTTACACTTGCACAGGTTTATTTCAGAAGGGATATGTAAATATAAGCCTTCGCTCAAGCCCTGTAGTTATCTTGTATGTATCATGAAGCCATTGTTACTAAAACGTACATTAAAAGATCTAAAAAGAGCAGGATGAGCTCCTTGGAATCCTGTTTCTGTACTTTGAAGAAGCCTGTAATTTTACACGCATTTTGTAGTAAGAAGTTAATTGCAAGCTCTGTGTGCTGCTCGCAGGGTGTACAAACTTATCACATCGGTGATCTGACTTTGCCAGGAGAAATGTTCCTTAAAAACCATGGATTGTGGGAAGCGATGATTAAATGTATAATTTGGAATAAAACGCCAGTGTAGGCTTTGAACTCAAGCATTCTTGCTCTTGATCCCAGGCTCTAGTCAACTCTTATACATTCAATCAGCCTGGTGTCGCTAACTTCTCGTGGGATGTAAAGGGTGTGGATGGATGGATGGATGTCCCAAGCCCTGGAATCGTAGAAAGACATAAGAAATTCAGCTGGTATTTTTCAAGGTGGTTTTAGTTTTTGATTCCAGAGGGAAAGGTGAAAATGTGACTTCTAAAACAAACAAAACTAAAAGCAAATGCAAAGAGCCTACACATATTAGCTCTTTAAAACTCTCTTTGATTCTTAAGCCATACTGGAAGTATTAGTAGCAACTTACTCTGAGTAGTAACACTATCACTCCAGTATTGCTCAAGCCATGCATGCAAAAAATGACGTGTGCAGGTAATGAGCATGAGTGGCTTTCATCATTCATTAACTTACTCCGTGCTGTATGGGTTAATTTACCTTTTGGTTTCATTTTTCATTAACAAGTGCACAGTATTTCTAGGGTATTTTTAAAAGCGTTTCAAACTGTCTTTAATTTAGCAAACATTGTTCAAGTATTTGCGGCTGAGGCTGTTCTGAAACGTTCTTTGCTTGCTGTGCTTTGTCCCACAGTTCTGGTAACAGGTCTGTAAGGACCCGAAGGTAATGCCAGGAATGAAATGAGAAGGGAAGGAAGGGAGGCCGAAATAGCAGAATGAATTGTTCCATTCACAGGGCTTTTCTGCTAGGGAATAAGTTAACATTGTAAACAGGAGAGAGGTGTGGTTTGCAGATCGGACAGGAAATCCTTAGTTCTAATCCTTGCTGTGTTGCTGATTCCCTTGGAGACCTTGAGCAAATGCTTTGTGTTCCTATTTTTTCAATTCGAAATAAACTGGGGACGATAACACTTAACTAGCTCATAGGTTCAGTCTTTCAGTTAAAACATTTATAACATGCTTTAAAACCAGCTCATGACACACAGGCTTGAAATCTACGTGGCTACTTTTCTGAGGCTATTTCCTCACCCTGCTCTGAGGACCAGGGACCCTTGGGGGCCCAAATCACCAGCACACATGTATAGGCTTTGTTTTTGTCTCTTGTAAAAACGCAAAGCAGATGGTTTAGCAGGGATGTAAGGACATGTAGCCCCACAACCCATAGCCGTTGTCTGGGGTGATTTGTGGTCAGTCTGCTCTGCCGTCCCTGGTGCACACTGTGGCTGCAGGCAGCCCTGCTCTAAACAGATTTCTTTACTTTTATTCCCTTGGGTTGCAGGGAGGGCACCTGGGAGTGGAGATGTGTGAGAAGGGGTTATGGCTGGGGACAGTGTGTTGAGACTCTTCTTCTTCCACAAACTCTGCAGAAAAACCCACTCTGGTTCTTACCATCGCTCCAGGGCAGCCCAGATTCAGCAGATGGGAGGCTGCGGTTGCATTGGTGCTTCTGACAGCAGCAAAGTTCAGTGCTCTGGTTCACAAAACAGTTCTGTAATTACATGGACACACAAGAGGGAAGGGTGCAGGAACAACAAATCAGCTACAGGCAAAGCATGAAAGTTTATGGAGCTGCAACCTGCAATGCTTCAAATGGAACACTGGGGTCTCAGCAGGACAGTGTTTCATTTCTCGGAGTATGTTTGAGCAGCTCTTACCAATACAGTGAGCACAACAGTGAGTTTGTTCAAACACATCAATGGCAATTGCATTGCACCATACCTGGAAAAAAGGCTATTTTTTTAAATTTAAACAAAGGATGTAATCTCCATGAAATGATCTAAGACACAAATGCAAGGTACAATGTTTTGATTTTTCCCACAAGAGACTCAATTTAAGTTCTTGTTCTGCTTGATTCTGTCTAAGATTTCTCACTTACTCTGTCACATTGCAAACCAGCACCGTAATTCTATTTGTTGCTGGCCATCATCAGCAAAGGCCGAGTCTCTTTCTCTACACTTCACCAAACAACAACAAAAGACTTTTGAAAGGCCCTTTTCACTAGCTGGTAAAAAAGTGCATGTCAAAGCTTAGGGAACTCTACACAGCATAGGAATAAAATGTAAAACTCATAGAATCTTCTCCGCCTGTTATGACCCAACGCTATGGAAACAGGCGGATTCTTTAGGCCTCCTCAGCAGAACGATAACACAACAATGCTGCGGTAGCAATCAGGACTTCACCTTCACTCTACAAATCAGGTCATTTTAAAAAACCAGCATCCAATACCCTCTATATACCAGGTCATTTTAACACATCTAACAGAATTTCAGTTTAAAGCGTGCATTTAAAACTCACTTTAACCTCAAAAGGCCTCAGCCACCCGCCAAGAGGCGAGAAGAGAGCACAAATTCTGTGTTCCTTTTGCCTTTGTACCCTTGTGTCTGCTCTCCTGCTCAAAACAATTCTGTGATTTCTAAATTCACCTGTGTACCCACTTCCATTTGCCTGTTCTCTCATTTTTGTGGCCACGTTGTTGTTTGGCGCTCCTCTCCTTCAGTTAGGTGGAACACGGCATAAGGAGGCAATTGTTTGCTTAAAGCACTGTATTGTCCTTTTAGAACCATAACGAGACAATGGGGCTTGGAATCTGCCACAATAAAGTAGAACAGCTATCCTGGAAAATGAAGCTGCAGCGTTGATTTTGCAGAGGTGTTTTCTGCAGCAGTTGGAAATAGATTTGTCCTCTGCTGGCTGTTTTCCTTCTGACTTCTTAGGGCAGTGCCAGCATCAGCAGAACTTGCAGGCAGCCTGGGTGTAGCACCAGTTTCATCCCATGTTGCCAAATTTGCAGTTCCCCAGAGCTTGGCCACTCCTTCCCTCCCAAGTTGTAGGAATCCGCTGATTTTGGTGTCGCATTCGCTGTCTGCACAGCGTGTGTTATGTGAAGCACAGTGCTCTAAATAAAATGGGATGCTGGTACAAGTACCTTGCTTTTCTTGTGCTCCTGATGGGTGTTCTATTTACCAGGAAAGCTGTGTTGCCATGAGCAAATTCCAGATGAGTTCTGGATCTCCAAATTCACTGTGACATTGATCTTCAGGGGGAGGCCTGGGAAGCAATGAACAGCGGATTGGAAAATCCCAACCTGACAGCCATAAATTTGCATGAACTGGAATGATGTTTATCCAGGGTTACTCCCTGCATTCAGAAATGTGGTTTTGGCCATGAGACAACTCAAACCAAGATCTCCACGAGGAACATTCCAACCTGCCTAGGACTTGTGTTGACAGCAGTAATAAACCATCAAACCTTTGTTTTCCCAGTGTCTGATGCTTCTAGGGCTCCTCAAGAGGGTACAGCCACACGCACTGTTAAATATCGTTGTTCCTCGTGTTGTTCTCACACATATCAACAAAACAGAATAGGCTGGTGTTTCCACTTGCATCTTGTCCAAAACCATTCCAGAGATGAAAGTGAAGGTAAGAAAAGTTACCTGATCTTGGAAACGAGCTTTATTCCCTAGTGATCTGCAATCCCAGTGATTATATAATGCCTTTTAGGCTGAAACTGCCTTTTTGTGCTTTACATTTTGTACCGATTGTAGGATCTGCTTCATTTAACACCGAAATACAGTCATTTCTGGGGCAGGTTTTGAAATCCGCTTAGTGAGAAACACTACAGCACAGATAAAAAGGGATAGATCCGATAGTTTTTCTTTATGAAAATTAAGGGTAAGCTCTTAATTAGAAGACTGACAAGGAACTGGAGGGATCTGGGTTTTGTTCTCTGTTCTGTTTGACGTTTGTTGCATGAGCGAAGCAAATAATCTAATTTCTTCCTTCCTTTTTTTTTTCCGAAATCAGGAACATTAATGGCTTCATTAGCTACGTTCATGCATTGGGGTTATCTGGACTTGATGTTGAGCAGCCTGACTCTTTTACAACATGAACAACTCTGGAATTGCTCTTTAATAAGTAAGACCTGAAATTCTTTTGGATCTGTGTGTAAAATGTGTGCTGGACAGGATTTTCTTAATGTCAGAAAAACTGTAGAACTAAAAATGACAACATTGGATTAAACTGTCTGGGAAATTCAAGGCAGGGAGTAATTGCCCTTGGTAGAATGTGGGCAAGAACAAAGCAAATAACTCCCTGAACAATTGTTGCTCAAACATGCAAGTATCATAAGCTCTTTAGAAATATTTAGAGTGTGGAAGAAAGCAAAGTTATTGTCCCTTTAAATGTATACAAGCAGTCGGGATCTTGGTTCTGAATTCCCAGCTGAGAAGGTGTAGAGTTTCGAGGGATGTGCCAAGCGCGAGGACACGATGCTGATGGCTCCAAGCAGAATGGCTGCTCGCGGGGTTATTTTTGGACACACGAGTACGTTGGTCAATGACGCTCGTGTTGCAGCTGGAACAAAGAGAGGCTTCTGTTTGGTGGCGGAGATAGAACTTGAGTGGATGCGTGGAGGAGGGGAGGAAAAGAAGACGAAGACTGCATGGCATGACCAATGTCACGTTTTGCTAATGGCATTCATTGTTTAATTAAATACTTAATTAAGTTCAATGTGTGGACTAGATGGAACAGTGAATTGTGGGCTCATGGCGATTTTCGATTTGTTTTAAGGAAACAAAAATCAATTCATCATCATTCCCTCAATTTTGCTTACCTCATGGAGCACTGATGTAATCAATGTGACAGATACTGGCTGCCCTCTGGAGTATTAGTGGGTCATGGTGGGAGAAATTCAACCACGCTTTAGGGAGAATGTTTAGAAAGAGACTGGGAAATGCGGGAAAATAAGAGGGGTAATTTGTTTCAGGTCAGTTTTTAAAAGAGGTTATATCTGTGTAATGGTTGAAGCGGGGAGGGGACTGGGGAGAAGAGCTTGAATGGAAGGAAGAGGTTGGGGAGTCACGAACACAAACAAATAAATCAGTTTTTTAAAAAAATCATAGGAATATCTAAAGAAAAATGTAAATGTTCTCTTATTTTTAATGGGATTTGTTAAAATATTATGAAATGGCAGGGAAGCCTAGAGAAGTTATAACTAACTTTCAGACCTGTACAGTAAAAGAGAACAAACTGAGTATTTCTATGAGGTTTCCAGTTAATGTTAAATGTTGGTTGTGATTGTTTTGAGGTAGGGGATTGACAAAATTCTCAAAATGAAAACATAAGTGGAAAATAAAACCCCATTCTTCCCCCTTTGAAATTTGTTTTGGGCTCAGTTCCCCTAAAAATAAATCCTACACAGGCTTGGTCAGGTTTCTCCCATTTATATGTTGGCAAAGGTATGTGGCATTTCAGTTAATACTGTCAGCCAGGAATACTTCCAAGTTCTCCAGAGCAACTCGGGGTATTTGTCCTTGATGTAGCTAAGGTTACCATTTGGTGTGTGGACAGAGGGTTAGCTCCATCAGGAAGGCAAGGAAGTTAGAGATGGGAGTTCACAAGTTCTGGATAATTTCTCTTCTAAGTCTCTGTTCTAAAATGATGAGCCAACACGGCTTGTAGCACACGGCGTATCTTCTCCTTGGCCTTCTCTAAAAGAATTGGTTTATATTTTGCAATTTTCTTGGTGTTTTTTAGGATGAAATCAGCCAGGAGAGGGAAGCAAAAGCATAACCAGATGAGGCAGATGTGAAACAGCAGCAGTGAGAAAATAGGCAGCTTCCTTTAGGATGTTTTTTACCAGTGTCCTAACAACAAGATGTGGAAGGGGAAGCAGGAATTCTGAATCACATGCGCGTATGAAGCTTATTAAGCAGAGGCTTTGGGGAAAATCACAGAATCCCAGAATGTCAGGGGTTGAAGGGCCCTGTAAAGCTCATCCAGTGCAATCCCCCCATGGAACAGGAACACCCAGCTGAGGTTCCACAGGAAGGGGTCCAGGCGGGTTTGAATGTCTGCAGAGAAGGAGACTCCACAACCTCCCTGGGCAGCCTGGGCCAGGCTCTGACACCCTCATCAGGAAGAAGTTTCTTCTCAAATTTGAGTGGAACCTCCTGTGTTCCAGTTTGAACCCGTTAACCCTTGTCCTATCACTGGTTGTCACCCAGAAGAGCCTGGCTCCATCCTCCTGACACTGCCCCTTTAGATCTCTGTAAACATGAATGAGGTCACCCCTCAGTCTCCTCTTCTCCAGCTCCAGAGCCCCAGCTCCCTCAGCTTTTCCTCACACGGGAGATGCTCCACTCCCTTCAGCATCTTGGTGGCTGCGCTGGACTCTCTGCAGCAGTTCCCTGTCCTTCTGGAGCTGAGGGGCCACAACTGGACACAATATTCCAGGTGTGGTCTCCCCAGGGCAGAGCAGAGGGGCAGGAGAACCTCTCTGACCTACTGACCACCCCCTTCTAACCCACCCCAGGTACCATTGGCCTTCCTGGCCACAAGGGCCCAGTGCTGGCTCATGGTCACCCTGCTGTCCCCAGGACCCCAGGTCCCTTTCCCCTACACCCCTTGCAAGGGTCCCTTTCCTTTACCATCCCTTTATTCACAGGGACATCAGAAAAGCTGAAGAATGAGCCCTGGAAATCTCTTATGGGTGATGACCCCCAAAAAGGTGTTGCTCATAAGTCAATCCAACCTACTATACAGGGTTATTTGGCTCTGAGAATACCTAATGGTTGTTGGCCTGGTGTTTTTGGGATTATTGCTGTACTTCTGCGAAATGTTAATCTTTTTGGTTCAGGTAATGCTTATTTACATGTGAATCAGCTCTGTTAAAAAAAGTGGCTTTGATCTCTTTCCAACATCTGTAAATAAGTGACTCCCAAGCATATGGAAGATGCGATCGTTGAAGCCTCAGAGCGTGGTGTGGGATGTGCTGGGGTGCGATCTGAGGAAACTTGTTCTGTTGGTACATGCACTGTGGGTATAAGCGTGGAGCTTCAGGCTGTGATTAAGCTGGTGCTTTACCTGAACCCTAATTTGGTGGTTGTTGCTAATAGCTTCTCTCACAGGGATTACACCGATTGTTAAACAGCCCGTAGAATACAATATAGGTGCATAATGAATTCTTTCCAACCTGTGAGCCATTTAATACAGTGTGTTTCATGTAACATAGCTATCCTGTGAAATAACTGAATTCTTCCAGAAGCAAAGACACCCCAAAGATGACACTTATGGCAAAAATACGCTCTTTCACTCTCATAACTCTAAACCTTAATAAAGCTGTGAAAGAAAAGGCTGGTTTTATTGGTAACAACAGGCCTATTACAAGCTATAAATTAGCAATACACACATCCAGTTCATTATTAAGCCTTGTTCAGGCGCGGTTACAGCCTTTCTACCAGATAGATATTTTTTAAATACATCTTCCAGGTTTGTATGGCAGCCTGTGCTGGGTGACAGTAGAAAAGTAATTAATTCCTAGAAGGTTTTTCCCATAAGGGAGATTTCTCCTGATGCTAAAGAGACCATACAGCTCATCTGTATTTCTGACTGAAACTCTGCAGTAATGCTGCCACCTATGGAAAATTGCACAGACCTGACCTTTGCAATCTGGCCAACACGTCTGCAGCTGTGAAAACAGGATTTGCACATGCACCTCCGATCTGCTGATAAAACTCCCTATTTTTTACTGGATATTTGTTAACCTAGACGTGAGGTGGCTCGAATTCTCTTCCTTCCAAATAAATTAGTTTTGAAATTGAAAATGGATCCGGAAATTGGTCCTTAAAGCAATATTTTTGTGTGACAGTAGCACCTCAGGGCCCAGATGTAAAGTCTCACTGCCCCATTATGCTAAGTGCTGTAAAAACACCACAAAGAGCCGGGCAGCACTTCCAGCCCCCATCTTTCCTGACATAGCTGAGGAAGGTGTCAGGAAAAACTCCTTTTTTTAGGGATATACCTGACTTCCTGCATGTATGTGACGTTTTCTTTGTATATAAGTAATGGGGCAGTTCATATGGCCCTGCAGACTGCGATGGGACCTTGCCCTGCAACTTGGCGCCATTTTGTGTGGTGAAGTAGAAACCTGACAGGAATGTTAGGTATTAGGTATGAAAATAGGCTGCATTTTAGGAGCAAGGGTGAGGTGCTTGGCTGTCACTGCAGCTGAAAATCATGTTTTGGCATTATTACCCATTTCCCACTGTGGGACAAGATGCTGAAAATGTGCAAGAAATGCGATAAAAATGCCTTTTGCTGCTGAGGGGATGCAGCGGGACCCAACCCCAAAGGCTTGAGGCAGGGCTGGAAGTGCCGTTTCCTCAGAGGAACGCACAGCTTGCCCACACCCCCCTGGTCTTACAAGAGAGATTTTTGAGGAAAAAGTAAGAAATATAATCACATTACTCTCTTTGTGTGTAGGGGGAAAGTAGCTTGAAAGGCTGTGAGAGGAGGAAGGGAAACTTTACCTCAGGTGTGAGTCGCTTCAGGTGTTTCCACTGAGGTGCTGATTGCTGAGGGAGCCCTGAGGGCAGCAGAACCTTCTGGAACAGAGCAGCGTGTGCCTGGGTTTCTCTCCCAAAAAATGACCACATAAGGATGTTTTCCAGGTAGGACATTATTTAATTTGCTGTGGTGACATGTGGCTTGCTTTTTGTGGTGCTTAAAGTGTGGTTTTTTTCCTCTGGTTGTGGCTGATTCTTGCTGAAATGGTGGTGTTTTCTGTTGGCTTTTGAAGCAGTTTGGGAAAGGCTGTGCCAAGGGCTGGGCTGCCCCTTCTTTTTTTTTTTTTTTTTTTTTGTAGCTCTTTTGCCTTTTTTGTGGTTTTCTGCAGTTCGGCTGTGTTTATTGTAATCAGTATGAGGGTGAAATAATCCGTAGTGGAAGTCTATCCAGAGCGTTAGTATAGTTATCTTGTGGTAAGGCTGCAGAAATAGGGGAATTGATTCATAAATATTCACAAGTGTTCTGCGTCTCTTATTTAGAAGTAGAGCGGGAATTTTCAGGGACTGCCATCTGAATTCTTGCACTGTTTTTACATTTAATGGGGTCTGAGGCCGATGCTTTTGTGCTTTTAGTTTTGTGTGAGTCGGACACCTCTGGTGAATTACGGACTGGAGGTTTGGTCTGCTTCTGTTATTATTACTAACAAGTTATCAAACACATAATCCAAGATACAGTCTTAAAACCTCTTCTTCTGTCTACTTGTTCTGTCAGCTATTTGTAATGTTTGCAAATGAAAGCCAATCTCTATACCATAAGGTTCCCCCCCTCCCCAGCCCCCAATAAATGTGTTTTTGTGTTAATAACCACATAAATGCATGTTGGTGATGAGGATCCTGTTAAGTGTACTATGGATGCTGTAAAGTGAATATAGTGTTTGTAATTTAAATTGAGATTTAAATATAGTGTGAATGTGCCAAATGCTACTTGGCTTTGGTGGAAAGACTTCATGGGCTAAAACTTTTGCAAGGAACTCAAGGGAACAGGGTGCTCAAATGCCTGTAGAAATTGGGCCTTAGAGCTTATCTGAGTGGGAAAACTGACAGGAATGACTCCATAACTGTTTTTAATCACTCCCAAAGCAGATGTTTCTAGTCCAGAAATCCTTGTTTGTCTTGATCTGCTTTGGAGAAAATGAGAACAATCGTAAAATGGCCAATTCTGGAATAAAACATTCCAATCATCCTTCCGCATAGAGTGCGGCCTCCGTTATTTTGAGACTGAGTTCTGAAGCTGTTCCACATAGACCTGAAAGAAGCAGCAAGGTAAAATAAAAGTAGTAGCTTTTGGTATTTTTTGAATGAGTTTGACCATGATGACTCTGAGGTCCATGACTATTTGGCAAGTGTAAGCTAAACTGATTAGTGCAACTGCAAAATTAACTGGTAAAGGGTATAAAATCAGCAAGGTAGCATGTGTTGCACTGAAGTATCATAGTGCAAATTGAGGGTATAATTCTGCCCCTGAGGAGGATACTGCAGGCTGTCAAAGTCCAGTTCTTGGAAGGTGTTTTCCTGGCTCTGATGTTACCCTGCACCAGTTCAGCGTTGGTCACTGCAGGAAGAGTTGCTGTAAATGCTTGTGTGTGCTGGTATCTTGGAAAGCAGCCTAGGTTTACATCATACAGGATGTCTTGATTCTATCAGTAGCAGATATCCAAAGTATTTTTATTTCTTTATGGCAGTTTCAGACATGCTTTTTGTAGTTAGAGTAGAACTGAATTTTGCAATAAATAGTTGTGTGGCCAAATATGATAGCTTTGATATGGACTCTTTTTATTATTATTTTTAATTTTACTGTCACATGAGTATCTTTAGTCAGGCTGCAAATCGTGATATGCTGATTCAAAAGGTAGGGAAAGGAGATGGACATGCTTCAGGTTGTGGAATGTCTCATTAGCAAAGCCTGGGATTGTTGATCCTCCGTTTTTTTGCTCCAACTCCTTATTGCAGGTGTGGAAAGCTGGGTCTAATCCAAAAGGTAATTCACAGAACTGCTCTGAGGTAGCAGGAAATAGTGTTTTATCTTTTTATCTGTACATAGTGCAACGTCAAGTCTACGCTGCCACTTGTGCTTGGAGGGGCAAAGAGCCTTAGTGTGGCTTCTTGTGTACCAGACTATGGAACTTGGCTTTGAGGTGGTCACGTCTCAAGGAATTTTGCTGAGTAGGGCTGTAAAATGAGGCTCCTGCTGTAGTGACTGACCGAGTTGCTCCTGCTGACCTACGGCACTGATGCTGTGACCAAAGCAGTCCGTCCAACCTGCCGAATTTACATGCATGTGATGCAGAGCGTGTTACTGTCTAAGAGTTTTGGAGAAACTGCTTATTGTAGATAATCCAGACCTTGAAACAGGTACCTTATCCAGAATCTTGCAGCCAAAAGATGTGCCTCAAATTCATCAGACAGATTGCCACTAGAGCTCCCAAGATGGACAGTAATTTGTGTTTGGGTTTGTTGGTTTGAGTTGTTTGTTTGTTTGTTTCTGGGGTGTGTGTCTTTGTGTGTTGTTTTGGTGTGTGTTTGGTTGTTTTCCTCCCAGGCCAGCAGCCAACCAAGTGTTTCCTATTTGCAGGTGGTGGCTGACTAACAGGCGGTGGCACCAGTGTTCTGTAACAGGTAGGAAACAGACTGGAAGTTCCAGTGTTTTCAGTTTGTGGAGGATTAACTTCTGTGATACTTTTTATCTTATTCTGCACCTATTGCTGAAGTAATTCCACAGTCTCTGTGCACGGAGATGCTCTCTGTTGGAGTACAATGTAGTTCGGAAGACAGAAAAGGCATCTCTGCCAGAATAACAATACTAGGAAGGCTTCTTTTCAGGGTTACATTAGTAAGAGGTGTTATGCTCATTCAGCAAGGGTAGCTTTCTGTGTGTTGAGAGCAGGTACCAACTTTGTAAAACAGTAAGTAAATAATTGTACATCATTCAGTTCAGTGTGTGCATACCTGACAGAGCTGTTAAGGTTGTTCATGAGTGAAGTCTAAGCCCGGTTCTCTCAAAAGAGAACAGCAAGACAGCATGATGTTTATTTAGCGCCGAAGATGTGAAGATGCTAGTGATGGTGTGGCTGCACAGACCACAAGGTGGTGGCATTGCCCAGGTAAACGGGACATGCAATGCTGTGATTTTAGTTTTGTTTTGTTTGTTTGAGCTGCAGGTTTGTCTTTTGAGCTAGCTTTCTTTAGGGAAAGGAAACCGCATGTTTAATATTTCAGTGTCTTACATCATTAGGAGTATAAAATGCACTACTTGATGGGAGGGACTTTTATTTTCTCTTTTAGAACACTTCTTCTCCTGCTTCCTCCAACCCTAGTCATTAAGCAATTTGTATAACATTTACCTGTCCTACAAAAGGACCGAATGCAGATGTGCTCTGGAAAACAGCTCTGGGAACTGAGAGAGCAGGGTTGAGCTCTTGGCTTCCTGTGTGATTTTGGGCAAGTGATTTAACTTCTGTGGACCTCTGTTTCTGAGATGTAAATTGGGAATATACCATTCCCCCTTCTGCTCTCCTCATATTTACTGTGCAGCCTCTCCAGACGTGGCATGTGCATATAGTGCCTGACTCACTGACATCCTGTCTGTTCTTCAGTCTTATGGTTATTGATCTTATGCTTGAGGTTCTGTCAGGACAAAGTACAAGGCTGGAATCCAAGTCCAACTTCACTAGTGCTGAAATTGATGGCAAAACTTTCCCAGCTGGTCCAGTTCCCTAATTCTCTATCGGTTGTACTTTTGAATGTACCTAAGATGCTGGGGGATGAGAAATCAGCGCAGGTGTTAAAACATGTCAGATGATCAAATATTTAGTTCCTATCTTATAATAAGGCCAGGTGTAAAACAGCAGTTCTGTTAACTATTAAGACTTTTAAACTGTATTCCCCATTTTACAAAAAGTGTGAAGTGGAAACTTTCCAACCTTTGAGTAGAACTCTAACATTTTATCAATATCTGAAGTTTTACCTCTGGTGGCAAGATAAACACATATGATTTTATGTATTAATGTCTTTTGCTATGCAAAACCAATAATGCCCAAAAATTCTTGTTTGTTTTTTATTTCACTTTGTAGTCTTTTTTTCTCGCCACACTCAAGTTCTCTTTGGAGCTCCTTTACAAATTGCTGTGAGCAGCTTAGCACAGGGGAGCCCCGGACTCCTGGTTTGGGCCTTCATGTGGTGTTTGGACAAGGGATGATCATTAGAGATTTTTTATTGTGTGGCTTTGCAACCTATGTTCTTGTTTCGATACTTGGCAGCTGAGCATGAGAATAGAAAGAATTTCCTTATCCATTACAAATATATATTTAACAGTGGCAAGTGTGCATGAAATGGGAACTTATCCTTTTTGGTTTTCATGTGATTTTTTTTTTCAAGATAAAAATATAATAGGTTTTGTATCTATTTCTTTTTTTTACTGGAAACCAGTAAGGCTGTGTAATTACTTAATGGACACTGGCACTAGCCTTAAGTAGGAAGTGCTGGCTGACTAGCAGCTGGCAGTGCTCCAAAGCAAAGTTCGAAGCTGTTTGATACCTGCAAAGACCTTTTATTGCCTGTAGGCTCTGTCACCATTAACATTATTCATATTCTACATGGGGAAAAAGAAGATGCCATAAACCATCTTGTAAAATGGCTTTCCCCTCTGGAGGTTGTACACGCTGGACTGCTTTGCAGTTTGGGCTTCCACACAGTGTGTGTTCCAGCTCCCCGAGCCCTTGCCCAGCACCCTCAGCATGGCCAAGGTCAGCGCAGCAAACCCTGGGTGTCCAGGTGACTGTGAACAGCTTCAAGCAAAGCTACTGAAGATTTGGTAGTTCCAACGTGAAATACCAGTGCAAGTGAATGGAAAGCCTTAAAGATGTACGGCATCTACTTGCTGCGAGTAAATTGCATAGCAAATCCACGGCAGTGCTAACTTACTACTTTTCTGATATTCACTTGCGTCAAGATGGTGCCTGAGCAGGCTTGCTAGAAGGGCATGGCTATGGAAATACTTTCAAATGAAAACTGGAGCTTGTTCTTACTAGAACTGATCTTGCTGTGGATTATGAATGGGAGAAAGGAAATTATATGCCATATGCTTCAACATATTCCGGTCTTCAGATGTTCTGAACACATGCTCTTGAAAACAACAGAGGGTGTTTTCCTTCCCTGAAGCCAAAAAATGCATGTGGACCACAAAGCTATGTCTGAAACCCTCTGAACCTGCTCGTGTGTTCTATTGTCATTGATGTCCTGTGGATTCAGATTCAGCCAAGGCTTGTTTTTTGTCTTTAGCAAGTAGCTAAAGGAGAGGCTGCAGGTGGAGAGCTGGTTTTCTTCCACTATACCCCCCCTGCATATTAGTCACTTGGTAGACAGTGAATTTATAACGCTGGTGCTACCTGAATAGAGGCACCTCCTGATGAATTGGAGCTAATGTGACAATTCTTCCATCTGCAGGAGAAACACCAGGTAAAGAGAAACACAGGTTCCAGCTTTGCTGCTTCTAGTTTCTGCTTACGGAAAATATACTTCAGGAGCCACATCTAAGATTGTTATATACAGATTTACTGTACTACCTATTAAATGGGCACATTTAAGCTTTGTCTGAGGCACAAAGCTTGCCAACTGTTTGTGCTTTTTTGTGATTTTGTTTGTTTTTTCCTTGTTGTAGCAGCTTAGCTGGGTTGGGGTGCCACCTAGTACAGCTTTTTTTCTTAAATGTAGTAGTAATGCTTTCTCCCAAAATACTTTACTAGTATCAGGTTATTTAGTAAAATACATTACTTTTCTGTAATTAACTGACACAGCCGGTGGAAATGTGATGCCACACAATGAGGCTGATCAAATCCTTTTAAGTAGCAGAAGCATTTAGGTGTGTGTAAATTTCAAAGCATTGATGTTTAGCCTGCCTATGAATACTTAAAATCAGTGATGAAAGAAAGAGTTCAAATGGTAAGCTATAATTAAAAAGCACTGAAGGCATAAAACTCTGGGTAGATTTCTCACCTCCTGGACGATAATATTTAGGCTAAACTAGATACTAATGACTTAAACTCTCAAAACCAAGAACTCAGAATTTTCCTAGGTATGGAACTCTAACCTTGGAAAGCTCTGCTGAGAGCAGTTCACGTGACCCACCATCAGCTTCACTGCTTGTAACACAAGTGCAAGTGTCTGCAGGACACAAATCTGGTTGTCAAGTTTGGCAGCTTCTGAAATGCCATGTACTGAGGTAGAAGTCCAGTTAGCTTTATGAAGTTAGGTGTGTTAATAGTTCTGTTCCACCAAATTAAAAGAAACTTTCTTCAGGTTATTTACCATACCTCAGAAGAAGCAGCAGAACTGTCTCTCCAAGGCTGTACAGTTCTAATTCTGATATACTGAGTTTTTAACTACCTCTTTCTTGCCTTATGGAAAGAATGTAGGAATAGTCAGATTAGATTAGGGTTCTTGTGTATTATATCTTAGCTTCCAGCACCAGATACTTTAAAAGAAGGCACAGGAGACTTTACAGGAGGTAGATGTTTTGATTAGTGACCACCCCCAAGAGATAGTGTCCTAATCCTAATAATTTGTGTTATGGTTGCACCAACAAACTCCAGTGAAGGACTCAGAATTTTGACAAGTGAGTTTCTATGTTTTACAGAATGGTTGAAGCTGGTTCTGCCTTGACTGCAGTTGCAGTCCTGAATAATGTAACCTGTTCTTATTTTTAAATCACAGAGCTCAATCCCACTGTCAGGATTGGTTTGTGCTAATTGATGTAACTCTAGGTTGAAAATAGCCTGCATCAGCAACACATCCATGTTCTTGAGTGGCATAAAGCAGGCTGCCTCTGTAGTCTGAGCCCATACCAAGCGAGGTTCTCGGTGCACGTGTGTTACAAGACTTGGGTACTCTTGTAGTTGTGACAGACTCCTGTGTGTTGGAAAAGTGGTCCAGTAAGAGAAAGATGGTCTTGTAGGTGAAGAGCATGTTGGATGCTTGTTCTTGTGTGCTGGGACTTTCTGGTGCCTCAGCTTCTCAGCCTGTCGAACAATAATGCTACATGGATTAAGTGACTTATCTCTGCACATGCCTTGAAAGCTTTATGGATGCTGATACTTTAGCTATGAAAACATCTAAAAATGAGAAAATCAAGTGATATAATCAAGCTTATAATTACACATCCCCCCTCCAAATTGATCTGATCCAAATGCTCTTGAGGTAAAAATGTTTCCAACAACATACTAGGCTTTGAACCAAACCCTGTAACTTTCTGTATTTTTGTGTGTGGTGAAGTTTCTGGATTTATCCTAACAGTGAAAAGTTCGTGGAAAGCCTGAGGTGGATCTGCCTACTTATCTGAGTTCTGTGAGGATGAAAATCAGTATACTTTCTTGAAAACAAATATTTCTTTGAGAAGACTCTGGAGTTGTAAATATGCATACATATGTATGTATATCCCAGGAAAATGACAGAAGTTTGGAAGCTGAAGCTTTTCTAGGTAGCCAGCCCTGGCTGGAGGCTGTTTCCTCAGCCAATCAAAACAGTGCAACAAGATATGCATTAGATATGTTCCTTCTTTTCTGGCAATTGAGGCAAAACTGGCGAATTTGGAATTAAATAGAATTTGCATATACTAGTTTGCATCAAAGTAATTTTGTATTACTGGGACTTGAGTGTCCTGATTTAAATGTTAGGCTGTGCTGCATGAAAGCGTTAAAGAAACTTGCATGTCTTCACAATGCTTATATTTTAAGCACTTCAAAAATCAAGTTTTATCTAACAAGATGCTTAAGGTTTGCTGACTTTTAAGCAGGGGAAGTGTCCCTGTGGCATCACTTCGAAGTGACCATTCATGTAATTAAAGCTAGACACCTGTTTTAGACAGAGCCGCATCGAGTTGAGTCAAGGAATAAAAATGAGGCCCTCACAGTACAGATGTCTGAGCAAGAGGTTAAGCATGTGTGTATTGTCAAGTAATTCTTGTAAGACCACTCGAGTGACTAATATAGGTTAAGTGCCAGTGTAAGAATGTTTCTAATACTGGGGACCACTTTTTATTTGGTTTGTATATTAATGAATGAATCTAATTCTGCTTTCCGATATGTCTGCCTTTATCCACTTGCTTGTGAAGACTGACAGTTCGAGTTGTGTCGTAGGTGTGTACCTGGAACTAGAAAGTCTACAATGACCTAAACTTCTCTTCTTCCTGCTGAATATTTTAGATAGTTTATATACAAAGACATACTGTAAAACTGACCTTGATTGCTTTCCATAAGCTGCAAAATGAGAGAGAGGATCCCAGCACAAATATACACCCACTTAAAGTATTTTTCCTGAATGTGCTTGTAGCTTCAAACCTCCATGTGGTTAGAAAAACAAACTTCAGCACTAAGACTTCTCAAATCTGCATTAGAAAATAAAATGGAACATACACTCCCGATAGTAAAATATTATTTGCTAACGTGTTCCAAAAAGCATGCTAGGCAAAAGGCAGTAAAAGTATCTTTAAAAAAAAGTTGGATATAAAAACCGAGCAGATGTGTTTTTCTGTTCTAGTGAAAAAAGCACCTACTTACTGGAATGAATAGGAGACTCAAAAGAGGATCTGATGGATACAGTATTTTCTCTCTTTTGGGAAAGATGAGGTGGAGAAGAAGTTATTAAATGTTTACTTATGCATTTGTAAGTTTGAAAGCATTCCTTTGTTCACTGCTTATAAATGTGATCAGTAGAATATCTGGAACTTGCACATTTTGTAAGCGCTGATCAGCGTGCAGAGTTTCCTCCAGTAAATAGTGCCTTTATGGTGCAAGAGGGAAGGGGGAGAGAAGGGGACAGACGGGGTTCAGCAGCTCTAGAGCCATGTTTCTGGTTATTTGCGAATGGCATAGGAGAGGAATCAGTTATTTTGTACTTGGGGCTGAACTTTTTCCAGAAATCCAATGGGGCAAGTTATCTTCTGAGAGAACCTGTATGTTAATTATATAAAACTGGGCTTATAATAAAGATAACCCAAAACACTTCATTGCTTAAATCCTTGTTTTGCATTTTCTATGCACAGTTGAGCTCAGTTTGCTTTCATGACTTAGTTGTGTGCACCTGAACTGCTTGAAACCTCTCATATTAAAAACGTTTTAAGAAACTTCCCCCCCCCCGCCCCCTTAAGCTCAGTACCTTCTTATTTCAGCTAAATCGAGGGTCTTGTAAATGAAGAGCAGTCCTGCATCAGCTGGAGCAGTTTGGACATAGTGCTCTGATCACCCCACACCCCTGTCCTTCCACGAGTTCAGAACTCAGCCTGTTCCTGGTTCTTGTCGCCACGTTTCTGCTGCAGGGTATCCCGTGCAAGTAAATACTTTGTTTATGCTTATATTAGGCTCTTGAAAGCTATTTTCGGGGACTTCTTTATTTGTCAAATACCGTTATGTTGCCAAAAAATGTGATTGATGTGTGCCTGAACATGAATCACTTGCATTTAGAATGTCTTAAAACTTTAAGCTGTTAACAGCTTAAATTAACGTTTATAACAGGCACTTTTATTTTTCTGGTACAGGTGTACCGGAAAAATGAAACTTCCAGTGAGATTATTGGATAAAGTGGGAAAGATTAGTTATCCTTCTCCATTCTGACACGGATAATTTTAACCTATGATTCGTTCCCTTGAGACACCTGAAGGATGGTGAATTCTCACAAATGAATAGGAACAAGAATGAAGTGTTGTCTTCAGACGTAGTTTAACTTTCTCATTGACATTTTCTCCTTAAACGTGACAGGAAACAATAGTAGTTTTAAGGTAACGCTTTTAAAGGACTTGAGTATCAGCTTCAATGCGTGTGTTTCTTCCTGCTGGCAGTCGCTGTGTCGAGTCGTGAAAGTTGATTCTGGTGTATTAAACGACGTTGTTAAAAACCCACTAACAAAGACGAGCATCTCGCTTTACCACGTCAAAACTGCCTCACCTGTCATTTTGACCCCGGCATGTGGAAACGAGTGTGGCAGTCTGGAGGGGAACAGCCCTTCCTCCAGCAGGAAATCATCAGCACTCATCGAAACAGTTGCCTTTTTTTTTTCCTTAGTACGAGGAAGAAAATCGCTTCAAGCGATTCCCGAGACTGAAAGCGCCCGTGAAAGTTGTGGGGGTGCGGGGCTGCGCGCAGAGCGGCGCTGCTGCGGGAGCCCCGGCCCGGCGGGCGCGGGGGGTGCGCGACTCGACACCCTCTCCCCGCTCCACGCTCACCGCTGCTGCTTTACAGTCCTGTTCCCTCCGAGAAACCCTTTCCCCAAACCTTCGGCGTGCTCTTATTTATGCCTCTAAACTGTATTTAGAACTGGGTGTAAGTACGCTATGAAGATATGCTGCTGGAGCTTCCTTCTCTTTACCGCGGTGTCCTCGCAGGGTTTTTTTCCCAAGCCAACGCGCCATCCTCCCCGGAATTACACGGTGCCATATACCTGCCGGTGGAACCGACTCAGCTGAACCGCAGAAACCTCTAAAGTGCAAATCCAAATGAAGCGGCGGTTACACTCGTATAATGCTGCTTTTACTCAGTGATTTTGTATCAGAAGCGTCTGAGAAACAGGCTTTTCCCAAACTATTTAAACGAAGTCCCTGAAATAGGGAACCGGGAGTTTATAACTGCAGAAGTATTTAAGAACTCCTGTCATTTTGAGATACGCTGCAAAGGAAAGGAACTTAAGTGGAGGGAGAAAATTCTCCCCCTGAAAGCGCTTCCTCTCGCAGGAGTCGAAGAGGCGCCCGGGCGCGGGGCTGAGCCTGGCGCAGCGCTTCCCCCCGGCCTCCAGCGCTTCCCCCCCGGTCTCCAGCGCTCCCCGCCCCCGGCCAGCAGCCCCCGCTGGGGCAGCAGGAGAAGGCTCCGTTCATTTGTCCCTGAAGTGCAAAATTGTGGTGGCAGCTGTTTGGGGCGAAGAAAGTGCATCTCCTCTGACCTGCACCGCTGCCCTCTGACCCGCTATGAATCCCGAAAAGCGGGGCTCCCCGGGGGCCCCGGCACACGAGTGCCCATTGTTCCCGGAGCTGGCACGGTCCGTGCCCGGCGGTTCTTAAACGACTGGATTGGAACTAAATAAGCGTTTGGGTTGGATCCCTTGAACGCGTTTCAGGGACAGACTCGGCTTTATCAGTAGGAGCGAGGGACAGCAGTTATTAGGAAACATTTTCTCCTTATGAGTACGTCGGCCAAGGTTAGATCGAGTGGGAATTCCGCCCCCTCCCCTTCCGTCCCTGCCCCAGGTTTAAGAATAAATGCAGGAACGGTCAGAGTGGCATTGCCAAAAATGATCTTATTACAAAGAGGGGGCTTTTATTTGAGGAAATGTACCCACGCCTATTGCAAAATGGTTAAAAAAAAATCGCCATAATATGCTTTTACCATCGCATGTGCGTTTACGTCGTGTGTTTTGTTTGTTGGTGGGGTTTTTTCTCACTTTTTTTTTTTCTTTTGTTCGAATGTCATACCACTGTTTGGATTAGTTCTTTTCAGATAGAGAAATTGCATCTCAAAGATGCTAAGATCATGTCTTGAAAGGTTGGCTTCTGCTCTCGAACACCATCAAACTGCCGGTGCTTTGCTGTAACGCTAAAATAAATCCAGCCTCGCCTTTTGCTAACCTGACAAAATCACTTACTGCATATTTATCAATTTGGGGAGGTGGGTCAGCGCGATAAATTTCCTTGAACAAAGATCGTGTGAGATGTATTAGTTCATCTAATACCACGTCTGTCACTTTTGTAGACAAAATAATTCGGAGTGCCGGCTTTGCCCTCTATCGTGCTTGAATTAAGTATACATTTTCATGAAAGTTTTATGGGAAGATTTTAATTTGCATTTTTTTTTGAGGGAACTGTAGGAAACTCCCTGACAGTAATCTAGCATTTAATAGAAAGGTGGCTTTTTCAAATGCGGCTGAACGTGGGTGGAAGGAATTAGGATTTTTTTTCTGAAATGGAAATTGTATTTCTATCCCGTAAAAAAAAAAAAAAAAAAGGCAGGTTAAAGAGAGGAGCTGCACATAATGAGTCAAGGAAATCCTTACGCTGTCCCTTTAACTACCGAACATCTGATTCCCTCATCTGGCAGATGGTCTCTGAGCACAGATTTGCATTCATTGTCTTGAAATCTGTTTTCGCCTTGGTGTTATATAGATTTCAGAGGCAGATCTATACACAGATCAGAATACAAAAGGGCCAGGAGGAAAATATCACCAAGGCAGAGTGGTTTAAAAAAAAAAAAGATTAAATGTGGACGCAGGTATCGTCCCGCTTCACAGCGGGCTGGGCTGAGCTCCAGTTTCCTTACTGGGAGATTTTGCCTAGATATAGGGTGTTATAAAAAGTTTAAGGCTCAACCTGACAGCTTGTGTAGAGTAAGAACTTCGGGGTCTTCTGGGTGCGTTGAGTCTCACTCCCTCTTGCTTATGCAGATAGTCTCAGCATCCAAAACCCCCGCAGGCTTTGCGATCGGGACCCATTTCGTGCCCTCTAAGCGCTCAAAAATCTTTTAAAAATACCGCGCCCCATGCAAACCCGCCAACTACCTGTGTGGTTGCTTTATTATTTCGATATGGAACAGATTTCTAGCGATTGCTGCATTGAGCGCAGGTCAGTTATGTAGCAGGACCGTCTGATGTGTGGCTGACGACGTGAAATTACAAGCCAGCCTGCGGGGCCGGGGCCGCGGGCCGGTCCGGTCCCTCTCGCCCGCAGCCGCGGGGCTCCGGCCTCGCCGCCCCCGCCCCGGGGCTGAGCGCTCGGAGCCGGCAGGCGGCAGGATCGCACGCAGCCCTCCAATCGGGGCATCTTATGCAAATGAGAAGCCCTTATATGGGAGCAGGCTCCGCCCCCTTCCCGCTCTGTGCGCTCCCCTCGCTGTAACCCATTCATGGTGGCCACTTTGGGAAGGATCGGCGCTTCCCAGCCGTAGTGTGTAATCAGACTCTCTTTAGCTCCATTTCTTCCTTTCTTTTACAATTTATCCCGCTTCTTCTTCCTTTTTTTTTTTTTCCTTCCTTCTCCTCTGGATTAGGCAGTAATCAATTCTCCCTGTGTCCGAGAAACAGGTGATCCTTGTCAACTGCTATCAGTTTCTGGATGCAGTTTGCTCTCCTGCGTTTGAAGGATAATGACACCAGGCAAGACCGAATCAGCATAACTTTTACTTTGCAAGAGGAAAAACTTTTTTTCCCTGTTTGAAGGCATTAAAAACACGTAACATTTAAAGACAGAAGAAGTTGGTTTTAAAGCTGAACTTCTCCACTTTCTGGGATTTGTGTGTGTCAACTTCAAAGGCTGCGTCTTTTTTTTTTTTTTTTCCTCCTCCCTTATCTCCCAAAAGGAAACTGTTGCTAGTTGGAATAGACTTTTTAAATGTTTGGGATTCAAGATACTTTAGGAAGAGGACCAATTCTGAAAGATAAATCTCTAGGTTCTGAAATGGATTCCGTCAGGTCCTGGGTCAGAAACGTTGGGGTTGTGGATGCAAACGTAGCAGCACAAAGGTAACTGTGACTGTTTTCTCCCCCACTTCCCCCCTCCCTTTTTTTTTTTTAACCAAGCCTTTTCTTTACTCTCTATTGTTTGCATTTGATATTAAATTTATTTTCTCCCTTTCTGTCCCCCTCCTTCCTCCCGGTTTCTTCTAGCCAGTGAAAATTCAGGGTATTACAGCTAGAGCAAGGGAGAAGCACTCCAAAAACGGAGAGCATCAGGAGTCCGAAAATCCAGTGCAGGGATCAGATGGCACAGAGCTCGGATCATTCTTTCTTTTTCAGCACAAGGGAGATGTGTGTGTGGGTGGATTGGTTGTACCTAGTGATACACAGAACTCCTTCCCGCTTTCTGGGGCAGACAGCTGAATAGGAGCGGACCAAGTTAGGATTAATTTAAATGTAGATCTTTTCCCTCGCTCCGCCCCGGCCCATCTTGTTTTACTTAATTCAAGTGTCTCTGTAGCTACGGTAAGCACTGGAGAAACCTCAGCTCGTGAATTGCAGGCTGCTAGAGGCAAGCAGCGAGCAAAGCAGACTTCCGAGGGGGAAGGAGTGTTGGCAGGCAGAAGAGCCGTGCGGCCAGCCCGGCAGTGCCGCGGCCCCAGCGCGGAGCGGCCGCACAGCGCGGAGCCCGCTCCCCTGCCCGCTCCCTGCGCGGAGCCCGCTGCCTGTCCGCTGGCTGCCCCGCTCCCTGCCCGGAGCCCCGCTCCCCTGCCCGCTCCCTTCCCGAAGCTCCGCTGCCCTGCCTGGACCCCGCTCCCTGCGCAGAGCCCCGCTCCTCTTCCCGCAGCCCCACTCCCTGTGCGGAACCCTGCTCCCTGCCCCAAGCTTCGCTGCCCTGCCCGCTCCATCCCACCTGCACGGCCCGGCTGGTCCAGCACCTGCGGGTGCCAGGGATCACTGCTGCTCTGCAATGCCAGTAAACACGCGGAACTGGGGGGCTCTTTGGTTTTCACTTGTTCGGGCGGCTTAGCTTTCCCCCGCTTTTTAAATTTTTGCTTCCCAGCCAGTCGGCACAAGTCCGTTATTCTGGTCTCTACCCGTTAGGGGTAAGACGATGAAAAACCTTTTTAGGTAATTTTTTTTTCTCCTCGCTCTCTGGATACTTTTAAACTTTTTTTTTTTTTTTTTTTTTTTTTAAACTAGTAGCATCGGGAAGGGAAAGGCTAAATTGTTTCCGGGAATAAGTTTGCTTTTATTTAGCATAGAGGCAAGGCAAAGGGCATATAACAGTAGATGGAACTTCAAATGAAACAGGGACAGTATAGAAATAGTCCATCCATGCCCCCACGCACGGCTTGATCCGTGAGAAGGGTTTTCCAAACACTATGGGAGGAGTTATCAGAGTTTTATGAATGTCGATAGACGGTTTAATAACTACGATGAGGGGGGGAGAGGTTTCTTCCCGGAGAAACCGAAAGTAAAAGGAAGCGGCTCCCAAGCAGCCTCTAATTTGCGGGCGCGGTGGAGACGCGGTCGCGCTGTCTTAGGTGGTGGCATTGCCGGGTTTTTTTTCAGAGATCCGTAACAAACCAAGAAATCCGAGTTTTTCCATGTAGAATGAGAGGAAGCCCCAAACTAGATGCAGTTGTGGCGGATGTGGCGGGTTCCCACTGTACCTATTTGGCAATGGAAAACACGGGGAAACATCTGTAGTTCTCCGAAAGAGTCAAATACTTTGGCTAATGCAGTGGAGCTGTTTTGGGGACTGACAACTGAAGCTGTTCTGACTCCTAACTTGTCTGGCAGATAGATTTAATCTGTCTGTTAAGTTATATGGAGGTGCTTGCGTGCACCTATTTTCAAATTTGCATTATGGAGAAGGAGCTACAATTAGTTTCACTGAGAAATGTAGCAGTTAGGGATACTCTGGATATGCAAAAGCATTTGAATCCTTAGAAGCCCGGCAATGTGTGGGAACCACTGCATTTTCTGCAGTCAGGGACAAGATTTGGCCAAGGGCTAATTAACTGGAGTCTAAATTCTTTCCATTTAAATCAGAAATTGAAGACCCAGGCATCGGTTCAAATAGGTCAGTGAGTAAAGACTACATTGACAAAATTCACTGCTGAGGAAAGCAGATACACTGCTTGAAACTAGTTGTCTTTTGCCTAAAATATAGCTGCCCTCAAGCTGACAGTCCACTTGTAAGAAATGTTAAGATCACTTGTCTTGTACAGGAAAAGGGAGCGATGCTGGAATGTACAGATAGCCCTTCCAGACTCTCTGATATGTTACATCTACTTCCCAACCTGTGTGTTGCATTCCAGCCATGAGTGTGACAGGCAAGAAGGAAATAGGTAGAGGAGGAAGTAAAACACTTACTGTCTTTAGCAATAACCGATCTCTTAACATTCGGGCTCTGTAAATTACTCTTGTCCTCAGAGCATAACCATAAAGATACCAGGGCCAAGGCAAAACGAGTGTTACAATGACAGCTTCAAACTTGGGCATCGCTTCGTCCCCCCACCCAGCTCCACATTCGGCCGCAGCTGCCCCGGCCCTCCCCGCCGTCCCACTGGGGAAGGAGCCATCAGAGCCAGGGTGACAAGTGACACTTCCTAACCTTGTGTGACACTCGCACAAGGTGGACGATTCCCAGCTTTTCTCTGAATGTGTTCTGCCTTTTCTGTTGTTGTTCTGCTGTTACTATTGCACAACCTGGTAATGTCTTTGTCTCTTCCCCCCACACCCCATCCCGTGTTTTTCCTCCACAGCGGAGTAGCTTTGTCCAGAGCTCACTTTGAAAAGCAGCCACCCTCCAACTTGAGGAAATCCAATTTCTTTCACTTTGTTCTGGCTCTCTACGACAGACAGGGGCAGCCCGTGGAAATAGAGAGGACAGCTTTTGTGGACTTTGTAGAAAATGATAAAGTAAGGCTTGTTATCTTTCTTCTTCCTCTCTTCCTCTCCAAATTTGACCTTTTCTTCTCCCCCAATTGAGCCGCTAACTTTTAATACCTGTTGTCCCTAACAAAATACAGCCAGCTCTTGGTTGAGTGCTCAGGTGCTTTGGTAAAGCTGTGCGTGCTGCTGTAGTTCAAAAGGCTTTCAAGCCTCTGCTGGATCGGGAATAAAATGGGAATTTCATACATCTGCTAAAAAGAGAATTAAAAAATGCATGAGGGACAACTGCGTGCCTTTTCTTTTTTTTTTTTTTTGGTATCTACCAGATTTGCCAAGTTTGATTCGTACCCTAACAGAAGTGGAATCTGACCTGTAATATGTCGTATTATCTGTTGAGCTTGATTATTTGTATTCCTTAAGACTCCAAAGTAAATGGCAATACTTGAGAAGCATTTGGTTTGAGATTTTTTTAATCCATGTGTTGACCATTTCACATTGTTTTTACAACTATTTCCTTAGTCATGGACAAGATTTTTTAAATTATGCTTGTATAAAATTATCTTCTAGGAAATTACCGTGTAAAAAATATGTGTAGCACAACCTTCGGGAAATAAATAACAGTGACTCAAAATAACACTGTAACAAAGCAATGAACACGTTCAAAACAAAACCCACCGGTATCAATCTGCTTTATATTAACTGAGTTAAAACGTACAGATTTGTCTCGGTGTATTGCTTTGAAAAAGTTGAGAGCATAATAGCAAAGAAGAGAGGAAAAGAAGTTCTTGAACTCCTACAGGAAAAGATGTCATCTGTATTTTGTAGCTTGTACTGGGTCATTTGGAAGGTTAATATATCCCAATCAGTGGATCCACCTCTCGGAATTTTAATGAACTTTGTTGTCACTTCAATCATGATTATCAGGTTTTGCATTTTAAATGTGCCAAGTGTAAGTTCTGGAAGAAATTATTTAAAAATTGTCTCTTTCAGGAGCAAGGCAATGAAAAGACGAACAACGGCACACATTACAAACTCCAGCTTCTTTATAGCAATGGTGAGTCCCACTCCCAGTCACCTTCTGTAGGCTGTAAAATGAGGCGAGGTGTGTAGGTGCTGTCACTCTGATTTCCAAAATACCCTGGAATTCCCTGGATGATGCCCCTTCAGTGCAGGGCTGGGCTCTGAGCTTCACCTGCTGTGGACGGGCTTGGGAAACCAAACTAAATGCTCTTTCTGAGGGTGTTTAATAAAGCACTAGCTGAAATGAATGATTTTGTCGTGATGTTTAGGGAAAGATGTGTGTTAGCAGCGTTATTTCTGACTCTCGTCTCTTGCTCTAGGTGTCAGGACTGAACAGGATCTCTATGTTCGGCTCATCGATTCAGTCACCAAGCAGGTGAGCACAGCTAATAAATAAATAGCTACCCCGTCCCACCTCATCCTTCCTTTTTTCTTAACATCGCCCTGAGTAGTTTTTATTCTCTTGTTCATTCGTATTGCAGACCTTATTTTTGAGGGCAATTGAAAAGTAATGCTCTTAAGTCTATTTTTTTTTTCCTCCACAAATTATAGGTTTTTATCTACTTTTTATCAATAGTTATGTATAAGCTGCTTTCCCTGCTCACAAAGGCCTTGGGGCAGGTATTTATTTGCAAGCAATGGTGAGGTAAAAAACCTTGACCTCAGATCTGAATGTTACAACAAATAAATAACTCTTGTGTGCTACTGGCTCACCTCTTCTCTTTACTTTTGTAGCCCATCACTTATGAAGGACAGAACAAGAACCCAGAAATGTGCAGGGTTTTGCTTACCCATGAAGTCATGTGCAGGTAGGGCGACTTTATGAATGGCATCATTTGTTAAGCTGGTTTCTGTAGGTGACAAAGTGGCCTTTTCGATGACGCTGTAGGTAGGAAGAGTTGGATTTGTTTGGTTTTTGTTGGTGTTGAGTCAGAGAGATTCTTGGTGCGGGAAAACTCTCATTTTACGTGTGGGTAACACTTGATTTGGGTTCAATACGGGTATTTGGGGGGTTTGTGTGTGGTGTTTTATGTCTTTTTTTTTCCCCTCGGCAAGAGATTTAGCAAGCCCAGGCCCACAGTCTCAGCTGCACTATTTTTGTTTAAACTTGGCCTTTGCATGTGTTGTTTAAATTGAGACTTTTCATACGCTTATTTCTTACAAAAATTTCCATTCACCTTTTGAGAACGAGCTGTATAACTTCCAGATTTTGACTTAGAAACTAAAAGGCATTCTTAATGTACTTTTCTCTGGTGAAATATTTTATTTTTCTTAATTCAATTATCCTCATTAATGTTCTTAAATTTTGCTTAGTTCTACCCCAACCAAAACAGAAGCCTCTCAAACCAAAATACAAATCCTTCTTTTCTATACTGTGTGAGCAATATTTAGAGGACTTCCACCTTTTAATTAAACCCCGTTATTTTTAACATGTAAAGTTATAAATTAGAGGGTAAAATGAGTTGAGGATGTTTTTAATAACATTTGTATAAGTCTGAAGTTACATGTACCTTATGTATGTACATTGTGCTTCCATGGTAACTTATTACTTTTCCTGTTCTCGTGTAATTAAATTTTTTTCAATACATATAACAATGCAAACACTCCATGTGGTATATTAAAATGTGTTAAATTGTGCATAGAATGTCCTTCCAGAAAATGAGAGGCAAAACCGATCATGACCTTTACTAACAGTTTGTGATTTATTGTATTATGGGAGGCTGTTAAGCTGTCGGACTGAATGTTGCTTCTTTTAATGTTGCAGTTTGCTACTTGATTTTTGTGTTTATTTTTTTTAAGTAGCCTTTTAAGGTAACAGAGTAAGAGCAGCTTGTTTGGACAGACTTCTTGCTGTACTTAACAGTTACATCAACCATTCCATTACTTTTAAAATGTAATAAGAATGAAGTAAATGTCTAGTGTTTATCTGTTGTGCTTTGCTCTCATTAATTAAGAAAATGAGCATTGTTCCTTTTGACCACCGATCGTGTATGTATGCACAAAAAGAGCGTGTATCCTGTACGAGAGATACGGCGCGCTTTGAGAGGACCTGTAGATACAGTAGCACAGATCAATGGTGTGTATGCTACTTTCTGGCACGTCTAAAACTTGTGTAGGTATTTAAATATATCTCCTATTTCTGTATTGTTTAAAGTCTTTGCTAGAACCAGGTGAACGTTAGAGAAGAAAAATCTTTGAATCGCTATGGAGTTGGGTCCTGGTTTATGCTAACGAAATAACAGTCAGGATATTTCACCCTCCTCCACGCTTCCGTATAGCGTGCGGTTCTATCTTAGAAGTTAAAATACTTCAGCAAACACCAGTATCCTCCCTTCCAAATGTACTTCTTTAAAATACAACTATTTTGGCTTTCTCCCCTGCTCCCTGATGCCTTTATGGCATCGAACACTCTGTTTGGCTTTTATATACCTGGCCTCTGCTGATGCCTACAAACATATTCCGTGCTTGATTTAAGGTAGTGTTCTACAAATGTAAACCATTATTCCGATTACACTGAACTCTCCTGCTTGATGGATTAGCCAAGGAGGAATTACAACTCAGGGATGTTCTTGCCGTGTAAAACGCAGATTAGCGAACAAAATCAAAAGCGCTCTGTAACCTAATCAAGTCATTTGACTTTAAACGTCGTGTTTTCCTAAAGTATCTCTGAACAGGATGCAGCATATTCCAAAGAGGCATTACACACATCACGTTGAATAATGCCAAGGGAATGGATTCGACTCTAGTTAAACTCGACATTTTATTTTATTTCTTTTAAGTACAATAATCAAATCTTCCTCATTGTGTGCTGCTTAAGTGGCAGCATCAATTTTTAAAGCCCCTAGTTTAGTTTGCATTAGTAACAGTATATAAAAATTTAATGCACTGTACCCACTGTGCTGTCCAAATTGATGCCTACTGTTTTTAAAAAGAAGGGTCTGCCTGTCTTTCTCTTCCTCTTCTTCCCATCCTTGCTAGTTGAAGGTAGGCTTTATTTTGGTATATTTTTTTAATGTAATCACACAGGCAGCTATTCTTGCTGTATGGAGACAAGTGCATCCGAAACTCGGCGTCTTCCACTCAGACGGTGACAGATGCGTGCTTAGCAGGAAAGTTGTCTAAATATTGATATGGCTACAGCAATCTGTCATACCAATTGAAAGTTAAACTCTCAGCTCTCAATAATTAGTGCTTTCAGCAAGAGGCTCGATTTATTTATTTGCAAATCTGGAATTTTGCATTTGGGTTATTATGGCCTAATGGGAACTGTTCCTGTTAGGTGGATCTAAAATACACAGTCGTTCCCCCCGATGGTTGGAAATCAAGGTAAACAGTCTCCTCTCCTCCAGTAACTTTTTCTTTTCTTCCTTTCTTCCAATTACAGACTAAGAGGAAAGTAGTTGTTATGCTGCTGCCAGCAACCCCCTATGCCCTCAATGCTCAGAGGGTTAAAAGGTATTATAATTTGAACAGAAGTAGTCTCAGGGCCTACAGCTGGCTAATAACAGAGCCGCATTGAGGCAGGCGAGCCCCACAGCTGTGACTTTCGCCACAAGGCTCAGACTAGACAGGAGCTCTAATCAGCTGGGCCAGGCGGCCACTGGGGCCTGTGTCTTTATCGGCCAGATGGTGTGAATTTAGACACTTTTGTTATGCAATTGCAGGGAGGAGTTGGGGAGAAGAAAACAAAACAAAGGCCACCATGCTGTGAGCTTATTTGAGTTTGAAATTAGAGACAGATTTTTTTTTTTTTTTTTTTTTGGATGGGGGAGCGAGGGGAGGGAAGTTGAGGGCTGAATTTTAAAACCATTTTAGTCAAGTGTGAGGAGGGAAAGGATGCGAGTTTGCCTTTGACATGAGCTTTCTGGAGGATTCAGTTTGTAGATCTGGTGGTGACTGTGGTAGATTTTTGGTTTCTGTGTTTGTTTTTAGGCTTTTTCAGGACAGTTCATAATGTAAACCATTACTTTTCCTGCATAAATCTAGTTAGAGGGGAATATATAATAAGAAAATGTAGAAAATAGAAGTCTTGGCCTTGATATTCTTATTTTAAATGGATGAGTGTCTCTAAAGATATGTTCCTAGCAGAACTGTAAATATTGGTTAAGTCATGCCAATAATTTGTGTTAAGAGAATATTGTAGGCTTGATCCTGGACCACCAGAGTTTGGGATTTTTGCCATTGACTTAAATTAGAACATGTCAATTCTGTTACAGACAGCACTTGTAAAACAAACCCAGTGGAAATGTTATAAACACGATGCGAAGCAATGGCAACTTCTCCGGGAGGAGTGAGAGCGGATGAGATGAGGTGGAGGCGCTGCTGGTGTGTTCTGCTTGAACCTTATGGTGCTGTAGTGCAATTAGAAGTATTTTTTTATGACTGTCTGTATAAGTTACACAACTAAAGGATATCTCATTAGTATTATTGCAAAGAGAGGAAATGCCTGCTGTTTCAGCTAGCTGAAAAACAAATACACACAAACCAACACCAAAACAAACAACAAACTACTCCAAAAGTATTATAAAAATTGAGTTCCTTTTGTTGTTTTATTATAGCAGCATGTAGACCAGCGAGGCGTTTATTCCCGGTGTTATTTCCAACGCACCGTTATATTGGACATGTCAGAAGTACATGCCAAATTGATATTCTTCTGAGTGAGGCTTTTCTGTCGTTTGGGGGTTTATTTTTTGTCTTTAGAAAACATCTCACATCTTGGCTTTTAGTACAAAAAATGCAATTCTTTATAAACAATCATTAGGCAGCGGAATGCATAAAAGATGCACTTAAAACGAAGTTGGGAGAAGGAGGCAGTGGCGATATTCTTAGCTGGTGTGAATTACCATAGCTTCACTGAAGCCGATGGAGCTATGACAATTTACAGCAGCTAGAGGGGCTGCCCCAGGGATTTTTAAATATTTAGTGTATCCTTTTATTTTAAAAGGGCTAGCATCGATGAATAAGTGCAGGATTGAGGCAAAGGGAATGTAGAAATGTTGAAACAGTTAGAGCTGCTATTCAAATAGATCTGCTAGTTGGATCTCATCTTGCTGGGCAATTTCAACCTGCAGACGGGAAGTTCCTGGCACACGTTGGAAGCTCAGGAGAAAATGTCTGCATTTGAAATTTTTCGTATCTGAAAAAATTTGTCTAAATGCTTATTTTAGGTATTTATAATTTAATACTAGGCCTTTCAAGAAGAAAAGCTGCTCTTTCATATTTTGTACTGCCTTCAGTACAGTTGGACTTTGAGGGAAATATAGTTAACATAGATGAGGAGAAAGCTGAGGTACTTAATACCTACTTTGCCTCAATTTTTACCAGTAAGACGGGAGGCCCTCAGGACAATTGGCCTCTGGACAGAGATAGGAAGCCAAATAGCCCGCTTGTATTCCTGGAGGAAATAGTTGGTGACTTACTGAGCCATCTGGATCCTCACAAGTCTATGGGACCAGACAGGATCCATCGTAGGGTGATGACAGACTGGAAAAATGGGCTGATTCCAATGGGATGAAGTTCAACAAGGCCAAGTGCCGAGTCTTGCCCTTCGGCCACAACAACCCCCTGCAGCGCTCCAGGCTGGCACAGAGTGGCTGGAGAGCAGTCAGGCAGAAAGGGACCTGGGGGGACTAATGGACAGGAAGCTCAACATGAGCCAACAGTGTGCCCAGGTGGCCAAGAAGGCCAATGGGATCCTGTCCTGTATCCAAAATAGCGTGGTCAGCAGGACAAGGGAAGTGATCCTGTACTCTGCATTGGGGAGGCCACACCTGTAGTGTTGTGTTCAGTTCTTGGCCCCTCAGGTCAGGAAAGAGATTGAGGTGCTGGAGCGGGTCCAGAGAAGAGCAACAAGACTGGGGAAGGGACTTGAACACAAGCCCTATGGGGAGAGGCTGAGGGAGCTGGGCTTGTTCAGTCTGGAGAAGAGGAGGCTTAGAGCTGAGCTCAGCACTCTCTAGAATTACCCAGGGAGGTTGTGGAGTCTCCTTCTCCGCAGACATTCAAACCCGCCTGGACACCTTCCTGTGGAACCTCAGCTGGGTGTTCCTGCTCCATGGGGGGATTGCACTGGATGAGCTTTCCAAGTCCCTTCCAATCCCTAACATTCTGTGATTCTCTGATCATCATCTATTGTCAGCGAGTGTATCAGCAGAAACCAAGTAACTTAGGGGTTCCTTGATATTGAATAATCAACAAATCAGTTATTAGAATACAATAAATCAGTAGGTTGTTTGCAGTTGGTTCTAACACCCTGTTTTGATGGACTTTCAACCATACATAACACATGATACTCATGCCTGTAGTGCCATGATGACATCTGTTAATAATTTATTAAGCCTTTATAAATAGTGTGCTTTAATCTAAAATGTGACCATATTGCTGTCCATTTTTGGCTGGGAATTTGAAGAAAAGATGACAGGGAGGCAAGTGCCAAACTCCAGCTGGAATCAAGCAGGATTAGGGCACCTGGTTCACTCAGTTCCTTTCCCTTCAGGAAAACCTGGCCAGAGATTTCCCGGTCACTCTTCTGGGCACATAGTGAGTCCTGAAGCTTTGCAGACAAGACTTAGAGCTTTGCAATCAACCGTCCTGGTAATTCTTTAATTTCGGTTTTCTTTCTCTCTCTAGTCGATGCTGTGAGAAGAAAAGTTGTGGCAACAGAAATGAGACACCGTCCGACCCCGTGATCATAGACAGGTAGGAAACAGATCCTCGTTTTCCCATGAAAGCAAGCCCAAATTGTTGTGTGTGCTTTGAGGCAGCCGAGAGTCTTTCTTGCTGGTCAGTGTCTGCCATTTGGAGATGTCTGTGCTTTGTAATTCTTTAGCGAAACACCAGCCTAGGAGCTGGTTTGCTTTAGTCCAGCTGGGTCTACCTTGACAAAACTCTTGATGTTTATTTTTTAAATGAAGTTCTCTGTATATCACTTTCATCGTGACCAAATATTCTGTGTATGTCTCCGGAATACTTTCCGTTCACCAGGGATATGATCCAATTGGATTACTGAGGTAGATAAAGCCTTGAGCAACCTGACAGCTTCAATAATATTCTTTAACAAAATAAGAATATTTTTGTAGAAATGTGGGTGGAACTGGTTTGAATAAAGATCAACAATTACTACATTCATTTTTTTCATCACAGAGTCAGTCTAAATTTTGGAACTTTGATGTGCTGGGGTTCTTCCATTCCCTTTACCCCATGGTTTATCCTTTTGATTTTGTACTTACAAGTTGTGCTTGGGGCCTAAGTTGGAAATTCCAGCAGACTGGGCTGTTTGTGTGGGTGCGAGGGGCAGTTTCCTGACTAGAAGCAGAAGTCCTAGATGTGCCATCTCGACCTTCTCTGTGAAATTTCTAGCTTATTTTTGGCTGTGTTGATGTTTGGTATGAATCTGCATTTGGGAACTTTCCAATCTGGATTTTCTGAAACTTGTCTGACTGCTGGAGAAGCCGCACGATGTAAGTCTGGTGTTAGCCCTGTGAGTGAAGAGCATGAAGGGGGTAGTTCCCACCACTATTGAGTGAGCCCTCTGTTCTTATGCAAAATGAAGATTCTGATGCTTTCTGTGGGGATTTGAGATCTGTTGATAACAAATGCAATGGGAGTGGAACTATTACGAAGAACAGGGTTCTTTCTTTTAACAATTGTGTGTAAAATGTGCATCACAAGTGGTCTGGGAACTCAATGAGTCCTAAGCTTTTCCTAATTTGCTCGAAGCCTAGAACTTGTATGTGTAACTCCCCTGGTAATGGCAGTAGGCGTTCTGTTCGCATGGAAGCATCCTCTCCTGGAGTGCCGGTTCTTCCCTATCATCTCTGTGTGTGCATGTCTCAAAATTGTGATTGAAAGCTGGAGTTCAGTAGGGGCAATAATGAAGTAGATGAGAGAAATAAAGGGTGCAGCCCTATAAAGCTGTTTTCACTTGGTTTTAAAGGCAGTCACTAAATCAGATTTAGGCCACAGAGGAAAGGAACGATCACGAATCTGCACAGCTGTTTGGTGGTGTGGTTTAGTGAGCAGCGTGATGAATAGACACTCAACTCGCTAATCAGTAGTGCAGCATCTAGCAAATGACTCCCTCTTCTGTACAGTTATTTCTATTCCACCATTTTAGCCAGTTACACAAGGTTTGAGTGGCGAGGGATAATCCCGTGTGCTGCATCTTAATCAACGCATGTAATGCAAATATAATAACAAAGTTATGCTGTACGTGTCCATGCACAGAGGAATTAATTGTCTAGTCTGTCATCCTCAAACATTTCTACCACAGTAAGTACAACTACTTGAGAGTTAAACCAAACGGTCACCTCTCTCAGGCCACACTCAGTGGGGCTGATGTGTCCTTGAGACAAACTCTGCTGGAGAGCCACGTGTGTTCTGAACCAGCTGGGGAATCTGGGCAGCAGTGCTCTTACTTATTTAGGGAGTCTTGATAAATGGTTTCTTGAGAAGAAAACATCTATGCTCAAGAACTTGGTAGCAGGTGGAATGCGATTTCTGAAATGCAGCTTGCAACCGTCTGCAATCACACAGGCCAACAAATATGGTTGGATTTTCAGTCCAGTGTTGGCTTCATGGTGGTTTTCTTTCTCAGTTTAAAATGAATGATAGGTTTTCTTTAAGTAATTGGAATTAAGGTGCTTTTTAATTGTCTGAAATTATCGGTAGAGGTAAAATTTGACATGGAACAATGCAGCTGTTACATTTTATAGACATACTAGAAAGTGAAAATAAAACAGCTTAGAGAAGGGATTACAAAAATACATTTGTGTTAAGCAGAGCCGTGTCTGAACAGTGGGATGGGAGCAGAGCTTTTGGTTTGAAATAGAAGGAAAATGGAGACCAGAGAAGAACTTTGTTTGAAGCCATTAGATTCTCCCTTTGAGCTTGCGTTAATTAACACGCGTTGCTCCTGCTGCAAGAACGTGTGTGAGAATTGTGGCTGGCGCTCCAGAGGTGCCGTCTGCATTGTCACCGCAGCCGGGGGGAACCTGGTGACAGCTCTGATTGCGCAGCAGAGAAGAGACCCACATCTCCAGAGCTCCAGCAGGTGACTGTCACCAGCTGGAACCCACTCTTAGGTTGAGCTGTGCCTAGTGTAGGTCTAGCAAGTTCCGTGTTTGATTTGCATTCAGATCACTGAGGTTATAACCTGCCATCCAGCTAAACACGCACCAAATTTAGCAGAGTTAGGGACTAGTTGCTGCCAGTGAAGATAACTCCCTCGGCAATGCAGTATTTTCCCCTTTATTTGTTTCTTTCCCCGCTTCCTTTTTATGCTTCTGCTATTTTAAACTATTGTGTTGGTTCACCTGTTCATTGCAGTTGGGGGGCACAATTGATTGGTGTTTGCCGAATCATGGAAACTTGGATCCTGGTTTAAAAAGGAAGAATTAGTTCAGTGGGAAAAAAATGTCAGCCGTGTTGTTGTTGGGCTTTTTCTTCTCCTTGAATGAATTCCAAAAGTTCTTATGCTGAATAAAACTTTTCTGCTGTGACCTTTGCTCTGGGGACTGGATTTAGATCCTAAGGACCTTGCAGTTATTTTTCTGTCCGCTCTTGGAAACCAGCACTTGTTTAAATGAAAGGGAGCTGCTTCACTTCAAATCTACTGCGTACCCTCTCCTGCCAACAAAGATCCATAGGATACTGCAAATAAGCTTAATTCTTCATTTTACTGCAGATTTTCTTTCTCATTTTGGGTCAGTTGTATAGCTTTGGATATAAATTCCCCATTCTTCATGTGGGATGACTTTTTTTTAAATTATTCTTTGTGTTTCTAGAAGATTTAAGCTCTTTAGAGCTGGTTATTTTCTGTGCCGGTTACTCTTAGTGCTTTACCTAGTTTAGTAAAGCTGTGATCTAATTGAAGCCCCCAGGGTGCCAGGGACAACTGGGTGACTTTTTTGGTTGAACAGCTTGTTTGCTTATTATTTTTTTTCTTCTAATAAGAGATAAATAGTCAAATTTCTGTGTAATGCTGATGAAACATCTTAATTCAATTAAACAATGCGATGTAACTGGGATTTTGCTCCAGCAGAGGAAATTACTTGGAAAACCACTGCAAGGTGTGAGTGTATTCTCTATGCTGTTGATGTGAGTCCTCTGCTGTCTTTGAGCTGATGGAACAAGATCATTTAGCTCAGATGCTTTAAGAATCTGAGATCCTGGGTTCAATTCCTCCCACTGTAAACCGAAACTCTTCCTGATTGTCCTGCAAGGAATCCACTGTGTTTTGCTACCACCTTTTATTTGTGTGTTTATTGCGATTGTGAAGTGGGCCAGTGGCGGTAGCGATGGGTGGATTGGGGTGCGGTGCTGGGCTGTGTGTGCGTTACCTGTGTGAACTACAGTATTGGTCAGGCAACATGTGCTGTAAACGTTGAGGTTTATATTGTTTTTATTTTTAAAGAAGAAGCCCGACACAGCTGGCACGCTTGTTAGCATCTCCGCGAAGGAGCAGAAGAGACAGGATTACATTCCTGTGCCATAGGGGTCCATCCCTTCATCGCCGAAATGGGGCGGCACGGCTAGAACTGCTCTCCCCTGCTGATTCCTGTGCCCTACCTGCTGTACAGATAAACAGGGGACGCAGCTCTTCGGTCTGGCACTTTTCACAAGCACTAAAACTCACTTTAGGAAAGACAGCTGTTGCCAGGCTTAAACATTCTGCCTGTGCCCCTATAGTGTTCATGCTGTGTGTTGAAGTGCTCTGTATGAGATGTCCGCATTAATAGGACTGGGCTTTATGTCATCTTATGTTCTCCCCCGGATTCCCTCTCCCTAAAAAAGGCAAAAGGGCACATAGATTAGCTTTCATTTTGAAGGATCTGGCTTGAAATAAGTGCAGACGTCTGGCTATTCTAGGGGGCTTTGTTTGGTTGTTTTTTTTTCCCATCTTAGCTTCAGCTATCTGAAAAGGGCTTTATCACTTCCATCTCCCTTTCGGATTGATCCCCAAAACCCTTGGGTAGCACAAGGATATTTCCTAATGCTTAGAGGCAGAACAACATGAATGGAGAGCCTTGGATCGAATTCCCACTGATACAGAGTTCCCCCGTCGCTTTAAACAAGTCACATAACCCCGTGCCTCAGTTTCCCCTGCAACACAGTGTTAGCAATTACCTAGCAGTGGGAATGATTTCAGCTCCTTGAATAGGAGTTTCTGGTTTTATTTCCATGTTTCTACTGCAAGGAGGATTTAATACATATGGCAGAGTTGGATTGTTGTGTTTTCCTGTATTCTCCATAGTCCTTGTAACCCTGCCAAGGTAGAATCAATGTCTCAGATCTGTTGGTGCCGCGGGTGAGACCAGAACCCACAGAGAGACGCAGCCTCCTCAGCTCCCCGCGCGCTCCCGTCCCCCTTCCAAGCTCCGAACCCCACAGTGATCCCGTCTCTTGTCTTAGGGAGTCAAAGTCCTTTGTTCCCTGCTAAACCCTGCTCTCCTGCAAAGAGCTGCTGTTCCGCCATCTGTCTCTTTATGAATTTTTTAGTAGACTGGATGTTTGTGGGGAGTCAGTAACTTAAAGTGCACTATCCAGCCATTTCACAAGTGGTTCTGCTAGTGCATCATTTGTTTCTTTCTTTCTTTTTTTTTGTTAAACCGGCTCTTTGAGACCAAAAGAAAATTTCCTTACTAGTTTGCCGTCTTAAAATCTTTGCGTACAATCACTTAAAGCTCGTAGATGGAGTAAGTTGGAGACTAGTTGGTTTCATTTAATCTTTTATTTTTGAATGTTGACAGACAACAGATTTTCCAGCAAGCTGGTGAGTCAAAAGAAGCATAAAGATCTCTTAGTGTGCTAGAAACATGAAGAATGGACTTGTGGTTAAGGGACTGGTTGGAGCTCTGCAAGTCTGGGTTCTTTTCCTTTCTCTCACTTGCAGGCTCCGTGTATTTTTCTAATCATTCACATAGACTGTGTTTAACAGTAAACCAAGGATAAGCGTGCTTTTCTAGCTTTTGCTGATAACGTAAAGATACATATGCTGAAAATCGATGCGTGAAAAAACTACGGTGGTGTGGAAAACTGTTGCCGTTAGACTGAAGATTGTTTTGGAATGATTTAAAAGTTGTTCTCCCCCAGACTGCTGGTTGCTGCTGGCTGGGCTGAAGGTGTTACTGCTTCTGAGACTCAGCCAGGATTAAATGAGATGAGCTTAAATTACTGCTGCTTTCTGGCACTGATTTATTAGGAAGGTAACAGAACAGGAACCTGATTTCCACCAGCTTTTTGTACCCATGACTGTCCTGAGCAGCTCAGCTGAGCCTGTTGAGTGGAGCATTCGCCTTTTTGGGTATGTTAGAGGGAAAAATGTAACGGGTGGAGTGTTAACCACCATTGATTGCTTTAGTTCCACCAAGCCCGTTACTGGAATAGTTAGCACGTGTTCTGGTTTCAGAACTGCAAGGGGAGCGTGGTTAAGTCTGAGCAAGGACATATTATATAATTTGGAGAAAAAAAATCTGACTTATTGCTACTGCTGCCTGGAAGCCTTAAGAAAAAACGAAGTCAAATGAAGACAAGACCCAAAGGATTTTAGCCATTCTGCATAGATCAGATAAGCTTCCATGATGCATTAGTGCAGTTTGGACAGCAAGCGGGGATGGATTCCAGTTGTGCTTTAGCTGAGAGAAAAAAACATTGGTGGTGCTGGTTGAATCCTGTTTAAATTGAAGCTTTGTCCCTACAATAAGTAGGATTTGATCCAGTTTGTGTTGTTCTCGTGAGCAGCAAGTGAGGGGGTTAAATGGCTGATAACACGGGGTCTCAGAAGGACAGATGAGATAGTGCAAGGAGCCCTTAGAATCAATGGCTTTGGTAGCGATCAGGAGGGGAATGAAATAAAAGTTTCCCATGAACTAAAGCACCTCTGGGAATAGAAGATGAGGATAAATTCACTGTGTAAAAGAAATTCTGGGCATGTAGAGCGGTAGCGTGTGACATGGGATCTCTACAACTCACAGCCTTGAAAATGGATCCACATTTGCCTGGATCCATCTACACTCATCATTGAAAATGCCAACATTTCAGAGTATTTGCATCCTCATGAAAGCGTCTGCTGTGTATTTATAACCTCAAATACTCTTCCTTACCCCTTTTGCGCTCCTCTCGGCCTCTGTCTAGACCTGGTTTTACAGACTTGTCACTTCATCTGCCCTGACCTTTTTTGTTACTGCCTCTTACTTTCCTTTTGAACCTTTTGTCTCTGTCCATCCCTTCTCTGTGTGTTTCTTTCACCATCTGTGTCTGGTGGGATCTCGTATATTTTCTACTCTGTAAACATCCCAGGATTTCAGTCTCTGAAGCAAGTGCTTCACATCTGAAGAAGGCTCCCAATTAATATGTAGCATTTCCTGCTTTCAGACAGACTATGAAATAATTTGTCCTGCTCAGAACATCCCCCAAAGTCCTTGTAAAATGAAAACACGGTTGAGATTGAAAGTATATAACATATATCTGAAACTTGAATCAGCTGGAGATGGGCTCATAATTTTAAAGATATTAAGAGCTTCCATGACTCGCCCAAGATCACATTGGAGGTTTGAGAGAGTGAGGAGTGGAATCCAAGTCTCGTGTGTTCCAGGCTGGATCATGTAAGCGTGTCTTGGAACAGCATTTTGTCTCTGCAGCTCTAATCCACATTCCCATCTTTCCTTCTCTCTGATTTGGATTTAATTTGGATTTAATGTGCCGCTGTCATCCAACCTATCTTTTTTTTCCTCTCTATCTCTTCTTCTTTGCTAATTTCCTTCACAAATAAATACTTATTTCTCCATGGGCGTTCCATTTATAACTCCACGTTTAGTGGCTTTTCCTTCAAGTGGAGTCCATTGAGCTTGTAAATTGTATTGGATCACTGAGCCTATAATGAGGCTTCTAAGTCCAAACAGTGCAAGTCTGCTGGGATTTTATTGTTCATAAAGCTTCTTCCCCGGGGAGTGATAGAGCCATTAGGTGTGTGCTGTGTTTAATATTTGGTCATGACAGGAAGCAATAATTTTCTATCTTTTACTGTGGCTCCCGAGTTGTTTTTAAGCAGTCAGCTTATTTGAGTCTCAGTGACTGGGAACCCATTAGGCAAAAGGAGTTGCTCTTTCCTACACGGGTTTGTATCTTTTCCTACAAAGGTTATTTCAAGAAAATAAATTAAAATGAAGTGGAAACTGATTGCCCTATGGTGGCTTTTGATCACTTGCCTCTCATGAACTCCCAAGCGCTGTCACACGCGATAGGAAATGGCGTAAAGCTGATTTCACCAGCTGATGGCATTGCTGGGGCTGAAGGGATCTTTAAAAAATGTATTTCAGCACAGAACACCCACCAGGGCTCCTATTTGTATGGTATGTTATGGGTTTGGGGATTTATCTTGTGCAAAACCACACCAAGCTTCCTTTAATTCCAGTGGAAGCAGGAGCAAGGTTGGATTCCCATATTCTGGAAGTGGTTGTATATTCTGGCAGGAAAAAAAAAATGCAAAAACAACCAACAATTTTGGGTATCTCCTCCAAGATCTCATCCGCTTTCTCCACGGGATGTGCCATCAGTTCGCGCTCTTCTCACGCTTCCCACTGTTGCTGCTGACGGCACCACCACGCTGCTTTTTAGCCTGATTATTGCAGGTGTTTGCTTGCTCTACTTAGGTCTGTTCCTTTGCTCCGGGGGAAAAGTTTCCGCTACTGTATTTTCCCGCTGGGTCCTTGTCTTGATCTTTGCAGCTCTGTGCAAGAGGCTTGTAGCAGAAAGGGAAGAAATAATTGCCTTGCTCTTATGACTCTGTCCCCAAGAGCTATGTTGCAGAAGCACGACTGCACAAGGTAGGTTTGCATTAGCCAGATACACACATGTTCCTTCTCGAAACTCCAAACCGTAGAGGAAGATCAAGTGCTTGAGAAGAGGTGGCATAGGGAGGGTAATTACAGAGGCGTTTAAAGCAGTTGAAAGCCAAAACGCAGTGAAGAGATGAAATTAGCTGATGGCATAAAGAAATTAGACTTGAAGCCGAGAGGGTTGATGCCAATACAAATTGGATTTAATTATTTTTGAAGAGATGTGGTGAGGTTTTCTTATGCAACATTGATAAAAAGCTATTTCAGCAAATGGGTCCCGATTCAGCAAAGCAATTAGCACTTGATACTATTTAGCATCAACATCAAGAAGCACATAAATATTTTGTTACAACTAAGTCCTGAAAAGAAGAATGAAACTGCTCAGATTCTCATCTGGGCTTCTGGTTTGTTTCACATTTGTAAATTTTCCATAAGAAACAGTTCTTGAAATTTGGTTTTTCTGAAAAGATGAAACTTGGATTCTCATGTTCACGTGGATCTAAACTGGAAAGTGCTGGTTTGGGCCCTTGGTAAAGCTGCAGGGGTCTGTCTGCTTCAAACGTGCTCGTTATGTTATGGATCTAAAGTTTTTATTCTGGATAGGTTTAAACGATCCTTGAATTTATAGCTCCTAGAAATTTCACTGGGTCTTCAAACAAGATTGTGCTGGATACTAATTTGGAGTAGGAGTGAATACTTGGAAGGGCGATTTTCCAAATCTCTCCTCTCATTAGGAACATGGGTGCTCGGTACCTTGAAGAAAAATAACGGTGACTTTTAAGGTTGAATCAGTGCCAGTATAAATCATTCTACTTGATGTTGACAAAATATCTGGTCAGGCAAAATTCCTCTGCTAAAGAGGGGAGGAAAAGTAGACAGTGTTGTGTCAGTGTCACTTGCTGACATAGAACCTCAAAAAACCTCCTCTGGGACGGTTTGGTTTAAGGATGTTTTCTCCTTTATCTCAAGCATTTCCCAGCATTCCTTCAGGAACATCTGGTTCTCTCATTTTCCAGCTTAGCTTTGGTGCCTTCAGAAAGTAACACTGCTGGTTTCTTTCTGTTTAGCCAAACACCACAAGCAGGATGGAAGCCCTGCCTGTAACCGGCCTAAAAGATTGTCGCCCTTCAGAAATAGTGACCGTAACCACTTCTGTGATGGGTGACGCGACTGCATTCCCCTTTCTTCTGTAGCTTCAGGCAAAACGTATGTTTGTGTTGTATATAACGACAGGTGAAGTTTTGCCTTGTTCCTGCACTTGTATTGTACGTTGGGTGGATATTTTGCACCACTTGAGAGCACTGCTTTAGCAAGAGAAAAATGCTATATTTATATTAAAATACTCTTTTTGCACAGATCACAGCTGATTTTAGAGCAGCATGAATTCCCTGGCTGATGTGAATTGTCTTGCAGCTCAATTTATATTATCTAAGACTTGTGTGTAACACTCATGGATATACATTGTGCAGGTTTGGGAGCATCCTTTAATGGCAGATGGTACTTCTGGGCAGGAGAACTGGGCTTTGAGGTTTGGTGAATGATTCAGTGCTGGACTAGGAGCCTGGACTGGAAGATCAGGACCTGATAATAGGCGGAGCTCAGCTGAAGGCTGGGGAAGAGGCAAGAAGCAGCTGGAATGAGCAGGAAAAGTGGGCTTGGGGGTACGTGCTAACATGGGGAGGAATTATATCATAAGATAATGAAGGATTGTACTGTATATGTCAAAAAATATTGACATTAGAGTTGCTTCTTTAATCTTAATTCTAGCGTTTTCTAGATTCTGAAGGAGTTTTTATGAACTTGGTGACATTCCTGTACTTCATTTCTTTGGCATGTAGAAGACTTCCCATCGACATCACTGTGAGCTGCAGGTGTGGGTGGAGTTTTATCTTCCTGCAAGCTTTGATATGTGTTTAAAATATTTTTTAAAAATCCCCTGTATCTCTTACATACATGATTTTCTGTGTGTAAGAAATCTAGAGCAGTTTCCTGAGCTGTTTTGGGACAGTGTCATCGCAGCACAGGGTAGTTGGTAACATACTAGTTCTACGTAGCTGTATAAAATAGCCTGCAGCACAATGTGATCAAACCCATGTATAGTACCTACAGGATTTTAAGTGACTACCAAGACCTTGCTCAGCTTAACGCTACACAAATCAAGTCTCTCTGTTGCCGCCTCCTTCTCCCTGCCCGGGTACAACATCTCAAGTACATCCCATGGTCCTGAACAACTGACTTAAAGCTGAAGTTGTTAGAGTGACAACTTGATTTGAGTCTCAGCCCTTCCCCTCTAAGATCTGAACTTGAAAAATGAGCAGGATGTGTTTGTCCCTGCAGCTGCGTCCAACCCACCCTGCAAGCGCTCAGCACAAGGCTGCAGAATGGAACAGGATGGGCAGTGCGGGTGATGAATTGGTGTCTTTATCCCAGGAGGATGAGCGTTGCAATGTGGTACCCACTCTGTTCTCCTGTCACCCGTGATGTGTCATATCCCCTCAATACATGGGGAACTTCAGGTCTTAGTGTCATAAATCTAACTTCTTACTCTTCAGCGTGCTTTTCTCCTTGCCCTAGAAGATTTGTATAATGTTTGTTCTTCCTCTGAAACGGTATCTGTTGCTTTTCAACTGCGGTGTGTTAGCGGCACGTCCTTTATCTGTGTGCAGACGCACCTTAGAGCAGAATAGATTGTAAGTTCTGCAATGTAGGGGTGTTGTCCTGACACTTTGTACAGTCCCTAACGGATCGGAGTCTCCAGCTGTTCTAAAACAACGCCATCATTTCAGCTGGCACCCAATGCCGATTGCTCCAACCGTTGAGATGTGCTTGTTTATTCCATGAACTCAAGGGCAAAGGTGTCCTTTCTCCCCATGCCACAGGTGTTTGTGCCAGTGTGACACATCTTAAAGTAATTCACAGAAATAACTGAATAACCACCATTTAAATATTTTCAGTATCATGTTTTAAAAACTGGCTTCCAGAATTCATAACTTTTCTCCTATTTGGCAAAACATTTCAGTAGGTTCTGTCAGTTGTTGAAAGTGTCTTTAAAAATGAAAAGGTTTCCTTTATAAAGCCTTGTTCTATCCCAAACATGCTCTTGCAAAATTGTGATTTTTTTTCACCAAGAAAAAGTAGTCTCAGACTCAAGATTAGGGATAACCAAAGCTGGATTAAATCCCTCATTAAAACGATTCTACTCAAATACCCCAAATAATAACTGCTAATGACAGGGTCTCTTATTTCTAGACTGCTGGTTCCAATTGATGTTATTTGATCTGATCTGTTTGCTGGTCATTCAGTGGCAACTGAAACAAGAGATGGCTTTCTGAGGGCCTATGTGAACAAATCATTTACTGCCATAGTAGCATCGCTGGAGAACTTCTGACAATGGATGAAAATCCTGTTAAAATCTGTGCTTTTAGTCCATTTTTGTTTGGACCAACATTTGTATCCCAAAATGTATTATACTCGTGTGTTCTCCCCCCGCTCTAGGACCAGTAGCTCTGCATTACTGCAATATCCATATGGAAAACTTCCCACTAGCATTATCCACCTAGACGCCCAGCAATAAAAAGAAGTTCCTCCCTTATCCCATTGCAAATTTCCCATCTTGCATGGTCCCATCTCTCTCCTAAGCCATGTTTTCTCCTGGAGTTGACTATTGTTTTGTCAGCCCACCCATCACAAAGCAGAGGTCACATCAACATGACCTTTTGCTGGTACGAGGAGGCTGCTAAATAATTCACGTGGCCAACTTGATTTCGGGGTCCACATTTGTTTTTTCCACTCTCCTAATCAAGATGCTCATTTAATTCTATTCCAGCACCTGTTCAGCAATTAACACCCTACAATTTGCATCTTACCCTGACATTTGCTATCTTTCCAATTAGTTTTTATATCAGTATAATTAGGTAGGGTTATTACAGTGCATCAAGCAGGGTCGAGGATATTCCCAAGCCTTTAAGCTCTTTCCCAGATTTGTTTAGGGAAGCCACTAAGGGTAAACGGTTGATTAGGATCACTGTTTTTCTTCTTCATTCAGATCAGGCGAAAACTGTTTCCCCATGTGGCTCATGAAAGATCAGGGAAATATGTCAGTCTGTAAGAACTAATATTATGTAGTTCATGACTTTTTGGGTGAATTTACAGGGGATTAGAAGTAAGGGTCAGGCTATGTAGCCACTTGCAGTAACATTCATGAGGGGACATTATGCTCTTGTTTCATATTAAGCTAAGCAAATTGCAATGATCATTTTAATTTTTAAAATAAAATTTTGGGTGGGGGACAAATCGAAATTGGAGGGCACCCTGTCCACATTGAACTCTTAGCTTAATTGGGAAAGATTACGGGAGTGAAATGACTGTTCTTAACACCTTTAATTTAAATTTCAGAGAAGGAAGGTGGTGTTGTTCAGCAGTGATTGGTTTGGATTGTAGGCTCTTTGAGTCAAAAATTGTCCTGTGGTCAATGTATACAGTGTTGAGCACAGCGCACCCTCCTAATCCTGCTGCACTGCCAGGAGCACAAGAGGAGATTCCTTGCTGCTACTGTTGATTTTCTTTTCTTTTTTTGTAATATATTTTTCCCCCATCAATATACAGTGCTGACATAAGGGAGACTTAGGTGTATGTAGGGGAAGTGGGACACTAGGAGGTGAGATCTATAGCATGGATGAGAGCGAAGAAGTTTGTTCTGATCTCACATCGCCCGGCTCGGCGTGGTGCTTCTTTCTCATGCTTGGTTTGAAATGATCTCCCTCCCAGCCCCCAATTCCCCTGCATCTCTCTTAATTCTGTGGGTGCATACAAAGACTATATTATCAAGAGGCGATATTGCCTTTGGCAGGATTGCAGTGAAGAAAAGGATGCAGTTGTAGGAAGATCACGTCTTGCTAGGTAAAGTGAAGAGGTGGATGAAACCCCCCCACAAAGCAGCACCCTTCATATCTGATGTGTTGCTGCTGAACCTGGTTGTTATTCTGAGCCTTTCTGCAACGTGTCTTAATGACGCTGGGGCCCGAAGGAGGAATTAGCCCCCTCCATTCCCCAGCCTGGAAAAGCTGGAGAGAAGCACAGATCTCATGTGCTGGGTTGGTGCAGCCAGAGCTACAAGCAGTTCTATACAATAGATTTACCCTTGCTCAATTTAATATTATATATTTTAATGAGCTTCATCTCTCCTCATTGTGTCTTTTTTTTTTTAATCTGCAGTTGTTCTATATGGGTAGCTGAACAGGCTTAGAAAAATACAGGGTAGAAATGTCTTGGGAAATCGAGGCAACAAGGAAGTAGGGGGATGGAAAAGAAACCTGGGGAGATGAGGTTGATTAATAGGAATGATCAGATCCAGAATACAAAAACAAGGCCAGTGATCAGACAAGAGTTTTGCACATTAAATCTCATTTTTGTGGGTGAGATCTCAGTCGTAGGACCGGGTAGAGATCTAAGCTGTGCAGTACTCAAGAGGTTGAGGGGTTTTTTTAATGTATTTTATTTTGGTGACTTGAGTCAACAGGAAGGGGAAAGCTGACCCTCTGCCTTGTGAACCTTTCCCCTTTCCTGAAGCTTTTCTTGGGCTTCAGTTACATTTCCAGGTTTGTGTTGGGATGTGCTGCAGCGGGGGGAGGAAAGGGGGGAATCCTGAGAGGTTTTATGGGGTGGGAGGAAAGGGTTGGAGTTAGAGAAGGGGAAGCAGAACACCGAGATGCTGTAATTCACTCCCTCTACCGGTGCCACGGAACCAGCCTTTGATTTCCTGAGTTCATTGCTCTGAGTCTGTATTTGAGAGCAGAATCTGAGGTAAGAATCAAGGTAGCAAAGTATCCCCGTTCATTGAATCTCCCTCTTCCTAAGTTAAATACTGTTCTTAAGTGGCTGTAAATACACTTGAAAGTATGAGAAAGGACAATTTGTATAAAGCCAATTAAAAAGGTCTCTTTATTGAGATTTCCTATCAGACTTTTCAAATTCATAGGCTTCAGCTGGATGCTTATCAAGGCTGAACCGTGAGCAGTGTGAGGCTTTACTCCGATGTTCACCCCTATCTCAGGGTAAAATCTGGAGTCTCATGTACTTAGTAGGTGCAGGAGAGAGTAAACAAATAGTTCAGTTCCAAAAGGTAACAATATCCTGTATTATGTAGCATAATGTCATTATCTGATCACCTTGTCTGCACTGAAATATCACACTTCATCTTTCTCCTTAATAGATTTCACCTTGGGATGCAAATACACTTTGTCACTGCTGAGCAGTCTGGTTAATCCGGTGCCTGGTTACCCTGAACATGCGTCAGAACCCGCTTGGAGTGCCGAAAGGCTGGCGAGGGGATGAGGACAGATTTGGGTTTGGGTGTGTGTGACAGCGTTGGGAAGGGATGGGTGTTGGTGGTGCACGAGAGCTCCTCTGAAGCTGATCTGCTCATGGACCAAGGTCCTGAACGTTAAAAATTTTAGGTTTAGTTCCATCATCACTATTTAGACAGAGATCCTCTGTGTTACCTAAGAGTTTATAATGGAAATTCTAATTCAAATCAAATAGCTGGCTTGGAAAAAAATGCCTAAAGACAGCAGTGGATGTTACAGAAATTGCTGGCTCTTAAGAACTTTTGAAAATGAAGCCATTTCTAGCCTGTTGCATTAGAATTTAAGAATCCTGCTCTAAATCATCATTTTATCTAATGGTAGGTAACACTAGCGACCTCTTTTCAGGTGAGAGAATGATGTCGGCTTGAAGAATCTTTTGTGGGTGTCCAAAGAGAAAATTTAACCTATAGTCTTCAGAGTGTGTTTGCAGTGTGTTTCTCTTTGAATCCTTTGGGCTGCGTTGTCAATGGAATCAGAGTGACAGAAGTTAGGTCTTTTCCATCTCGATTAGGTCAGCCAGTGCTGCCCTGCTAAGGAATCTCCGCTGTATTTTATTAATATATTCCCCGCTGTAACTTGGTGCGTTGCTTCCCCGAAGGCAGGTGCCCAGCATTAATGGGAGTTACATGCACTAGCAGAGGGACGTGTTGGATCATCAGCATCTCTGGAAATGGAAGAAGAAATAAACAAATTAAGTAAATGAATAATAATATTAATGATGTTTGCTAAATCTCTCCTGTAGTGCACTAGCCAGCGTAATTGCTTTAGTGCTTTGTGTGAAAGCCAGCAGGCTGATTGAGAAATATAAACAGAATTATTCCCCTCCCTTTTTCCCAAACAAGCAGATAGCCATTAATAAGGGTTCTTTGTTTCCTAAAAATAGGAGCATGATGTGTGAGCAGGCAAGGTTTGTGTATGTAATCAGTCCTAGCTACACTGCCAATGTATCCAATTTCCTCTAGTTTTGGGGATCTCTCAGGGCGTTTACAGTTGTGTTAACAGAAGTGAAGTTTCTCTCTCTCTATATATATATAAATATTTGTGTGTGAGAGAACCTGCAGTGATCAGTTTGACCTGTTTTTTCAACCCTCAATTTATCAACACATTATTAGACTGAAATGATGTGAAACTCTGCAAATCCTTTTGTAATCTTTAAAAGCAAATCTTGGGGAAAAGAATAATAACAAAGGCTTACGTTGTTAAAGTTGAAACCAAAGTTTGAAAAAAGCAATCCTTCAGGTTAGGTAATATCAGCAGGGTATACGACTTCTTGGTTTCTCCTCCTTTAAATCTTGTGGGATGCGTGCAGTGATCGCAAGGTGTCGGGTACAAAAGGGGTTGGCTGCTGTTTGGAAATAAATGAATTTGTAAGATGAAAGGTCATGTAAAGTATTTGGGAGCTCGGGAGACGCTGCAGAGCTCGGCTGGCACCGTGAGCAGCTGTTTGGCCAGTTGGGTTTCCTGCACTGGGTGGTTGCTGTGTGATTCTTCAGGAGTGTATGTGGGGACTGGGATGGAAAAGGGGGAGCCTGGTGAGTGTTTTGCTGCCTGAAGCAGGTGAGCACATTGATCAGTTGCTACCGTGTTCTGTTCAAGGAGGGGTCGGAGGAGAAAATGCTCATGGGGAGCGGGGCCAGGCTGTGCGCGGTCGCATTTTCACACCTCCTGTGCGAAGCAGGAGGCCGGCCTGGGGTGCTGAATTCCTGCCTGTGCAATAACCGTGTGTGCTGGGGCTGTCGGCAGCGGTTCGTGCTGAGGGCTGAGGAGGTTTGCTCGGCGGAGCCGTCGCAGCAGCCGCTAGGGAGCTGTCTTTAGCTCGGATTGCACCGCTCCCTCCTCACACCAACAGCAGCACACGCTCACTTTGTTTTCTTCAAGAATTTGTCAGTCGGGCTGGATTTATAGAGTTATAGCTGGACAATAACAGTATCACATCTCCTGTTACGTTTTGTAATGGCCTGGTGAGTTGGATGGTACGTTTTTTTTTTTTCACAGAGGAGCTTTCCTGTTTCCTGCACCCCTTCTCCCCATAGTGCTCTCTATCTTAGATTGCCAAATCCTTTGTATCATCTCAGAATCACCAGGGCTTGGCCGTCTATTTTGAACACTCAGAAGGAATTTTTGTCCAACTTTTTTTTTTCCCACTGATAACTGTGTTGTCTCACTCACGTTTTTCCTTCCAAACCTTTCTCCACGCCCCACTCCCCCGGGCTGGTGCCAATAACACACCGTGATGCTTCCCAGCATCCTTGTGATTTATCAGACAGCGCCAGCAGGATCTGCTGAGCTGGGCTCTTTTTTAGCTCCTCCTCTGAAGCTGCTGTTTGGCCTCTTGTTGCACAAGTTTACTTGACCGGTTGTTCCGCTTTCAAACGTTTCTAGTGGCAGCTTCTGTCTGTGGCTCTTGGCGCTAAGGTGTGAGCACAGAGGTATTTTATAGGACTTGTTACGCTATTACTCCAGCTGTTAGTAAAATCCATCCTGTAGGATGTGGCCATGCAAACAGATGAGACAGTCCTGGGAACTCCAGTGCAGGAGGAGAAAGAAAATAACCAGAGGAGCACGAGCCAGGAACTCTGGAGTTGTGATCTTAGTATCTGATACACTTTCCCTCTCCAGCCTTAACTAAGTTGATTTAATGTCTTTGCTTCAAGTTTAGTAGTCAGGTTTGACTACTTTTGGTTGGAAGCCTCCGGTTAGGTTCCATGCTAACAAAGAGGAATAAAATTGTGAAAGAAAACTAATGCAAAACCTCATATTTTTTACTTATAACTTTAATTCATGAAAAATTGGACTTGCAGTTTTTCAGCCTGATTTAGGTGCTAATAAGCAGACCCTTCTTAGCCTGGCTTGTTACAGTATGACATTTCAGATTGTTAAACCAGAACAGCAATATCAGGGCTTAAAGTTGGACTGAGTATTAAGTAAATATGTGGAAATGTGTGATGTTCTTTCGGAACTGCAGGCTGCTTGGGCAGCAGGTAGGAGCCCTGCAGCCCGTCTGCTGTGCCAGGGAAGGCAGGATGTGATTTTAGGAGGAAGGATATGAACACACTGCGACCTCCCACTGGAAAATGTCACCGCCGGTGGCTGGGAAGCAGGGCTGGGTGTCAGGGCTGGTTCAGAGCCCTGAGCACAGAAAGCCCAGACCCTTTCTTTCCATTTCAGGAGGGTTTTGTCTCATTCATCCAATGGAAGAGAGTTCTACTCAGCTACCTTACTAACTATTTGCATGACTGGAAGATGTTTAGATACTTCAGTGTTAGAGAGAACTGGGGGTGAACAGGAGCTAAATATCTTTTTAGACAGAAGGTTATAATGTTGGAAATTCAATGGTGCCTTTCATGCCTTTTGAGCACAGAGGAAAATCCTGCACAGGGAAAATCCCTGAACTGCGCTCATTACAAGTCTTAATTTTTCTTGATTGAAATATTCTCTCAGCTTTGGATTTCAGCCTAAATTTTGTCCAACTGGCCTATCTCTATACGGGGAATATTCCAAATACGACTTAAAAACAACTAATGCCTAAGTGTCTTTTACCACAGTAACATAACTGTAAATAAGTTAAAAAAATAATAATACAATGTCAAGTTGGTTAAAAGAACAGGGTAGTGGTGGCTTTCCCTTACCAAACAGAAGGTACAACTTCTCTTGCTGTCTCTCTGTATTTGCTTGTACTTATGTCCTAAAGGGAGGTGGGTTTGTATCCGACTCTGTAGCTGTGACTCCTGGAACACCACAAACCTGACACCAGGAATCATTTACACCATTCATCAGTCACGATAGCTCTGCAGTGTTGTGTCCCCCTTTGCTGTTCCACTAGGGGCAGAGACTGGAGTTACTGGGGGCACCAGTGGCAAACTGGCATTTTGAGCTCATTCCCTACAGCAACACTGAATGGACGAGTCCAACACAGCGATCTCTGGCAAAAAGCACTGGCAAACTGAGTATTAATTAAACAGCTGATAAAGTTTCATTTGGTTAATTTTCCCTGCAATAAAACACTAATTATAGCAAAACGAGAACATTTCTGAGCGTTGCAGCAGGACGGGACTGAAATGACGGTGAAAGCAGCCAGTCCTCCCACAGGCGGAATGGAACAGAGACACAATGCTTGCAGAGCCAAGCTATGAACCGAGTTCAACAGCAAGTGCTGGGCTTTGCTGGTTAAATCTTTCGATTAATCCCTTTGTTTTCCATAAACAGCTTAGCAGCTCTATACTTAGGCTAATATAAGGAAACTTCCACTCAACTGTGTGATGATGGTGGTAATTAGAAATGGTTGGAAGGTGTTGGTACTTTGCATAAAAAGTCTAAAAATTAATAGTTACGAAGCTTTTTCTCTCTTAGCAAGAAGCTCTTGAAACTTGGAAGTGTATTTTCAATTATTGGAAGGCAAAATTCCAACATTTTTTCCTGCCCATACGTGCCTAGAAGAAGCTGAGCAATTGCACTGCAGTGTTTCTTGAGGCCAGAACATTTCCTGGAAGGAGCATAACTAATACTGGAGATAACTGTATTATGGCTGTTTCAGATCTTTTTGGTAGAGGATTTGATAAGAGTTTGGGGATCCAGAGACAGAACCGAAGATGAAATTGTGGGACATGAAGGAGCAGGATTGTCAGCAGAAAGCTGTGTTGTTCCTCTAGCTTTGTTTTCTGCAGGTGCCAACCAGCCCATGAGCTTGGTATCCCGCACCCTTTGCTGCTGCTTCTGTCCTGTATGGACCAGTGCGGCTTCTCAAATGTTATCATTCTCTGAATACAGGCCTGAAGGCAGGAGAATGAACTGCGGTGCTTTCAAGGTCTCTTTCAGTGTTAGTTTTTTAATGAGTAAGTGTGTTGTGTCCTAATATCAATCAAATAACAATAATGACGATGCGACATTGAGTGTTATCACCCTGGTAGGAACATTCCTGGAAATGGAGCTTTCTGGGATCCATCCAGCAGGCAAGATCTACCCAGATGTCACCAGGGTGCTGGTTTCATGCATGATTTTCTGTAAAGGAAACCATGTTTCTGGTCGTCTCTCATCCTCTCTCCTCCCCCATCTCCCCCAGCCTGCCGTGGTGGTTGTTTCTCCTCTGAGGTTAAGCTACAGTTAGAGAGAATAAAATAATGAATGCAATAAGGAGAGGAAACTGGAGTTTCTTTTTAGCATTTCAATTTTATTTCTGTCAAATGACATTTCAGGAGTTGGAGCCTGTTAATGCTCTCTCCAAGGAGCAAGGTTTCTTTTGAGAGAAGAACTACAGGGAAATGCAGCAGCAACAACAAAAGTGCACCAGAATCCTTCAGACCTGGGCATTCTCTAAAGAGCTCTGCCTGTCATAATTTACACACCTTGCCTAATTCAGAGCACATGTCTCAGCTACAACAGGCATTCGGTAGACATGCTGCTGTCTTCCTCTCAGTGGGCCTGCTGTGAGTTTGTCAGCAATGCTGTTAACAATGACAAAGTAGTTCATCAATATATTTTTTTTCCCTAACACCAATATCCTAGAAGCAGCAAAAATCCTGCGCGCTGTTCCTGTGCAGCGTTCTCTCCTGTAGCCTTAGGGAGAACCGCGGTAGGTAATAGAGCTGCTGCTGGATGCCGGAACCTTGTTCTCCTTTAATCAAGAAATTGGCAGTTTGTCTTTTAATATAGCACTATCTGGGGTTCGTTCTGCTATCTGTGAGTGAGATTATCTGGCTTGTTGGTTAGCTGCTCCATTAGCACAGAGCTCAGAGATTCTGCTGGGCCAAGCTGCGCTGCTCTGCAAGCAGCTTTAAATGCATTGCATATATGTCTACACAGCTTCCACTTGTACTTCTGCATCTGATTTTCCAGCACTTGTAAGTGTGGAAGGACAGACTGCCTTGGATACACGGTCCTGCCAGTCCAGCTTTCAGGACCCAGCCTGCTCTGTGTCTTCTGTGTTGCACATGACTAAGTTACAAAGTCCTTCTGGATCCAGAAGCGCTTGCAAATATGATGCAGAGATATCTGAGCTGGCTCTGCAGGAAATCCAGCTGGATGATTGCATTTCGTGGGGTTTTTCCTACCGTTGCAATATCTAATGCCAGCTGAATTGTGCTTTGTAATCCAAAAATCATCACTTGCATTTATCCATGGACCTTTAAGCTGCCCATTTGCCTCAGTGGGAATGATGGGAACTGATTAGAAATTTGTTGAATTTAAAGAATGACTTAAAACCATCAACAACAGAAAATTCAAGTGTAACTGAAAAATTAGTTTGGAAGCTGGAACAAGTCAGGGAGAAATAGAAGAGTGTTGGATGAGAATTCTGTCCAGCCCGAAAATTCTGATGAGACTCCTGCTGCACAATGAGCTGCGTGTTTCATCCTAGAGGAACTATGTAAAAGTGGAAATGGGTAAAAAGGTAGAATGAAGGAATATAAAATAGTACAAGGCTTGAAACAGGGGCATAGTTTATTATAAATTAAGCAAAGAGAGTATTCCATGAAATGGAAAGACTGTAGACAAAGAAAGAAATAGTATTATTTTGAGGTATAGTTGACCTCTAGCATGTGTTCCCAGTCAGTATTACAGAATTCACGATTATCAGGGCTTATAAATATTCTGTATGGATGTGATGTTGAGCAAAGCTTTAGGAAGGACATAGCTAACTGCTTGGTGCGTTCTGACACTTATCAAGAACTCTGTCATCATGCATCGCAGGGTTTTCTAGAGGGCTAAGCATAGGATTTGAAGGGTCAAATGTTGCGTGTGATGTGGCAACACCCCTGACCAAGGCTTGTGTGTTGGGCAGAGCTGCTGAACGAGCCCTCCCAGCGACAGATTGTGAGACCAAGTGGAGCAAATAAACCACACTGAGAGATAATAGACAAGGCAATCCATAGTTTCACCTTTTCCCAATGCGAAAGTGTGACATAATCCATAAGGTTTATTTTATCGTCAGTCTCCATTTATGACACAGGTCTGAGAGCAGCCACATGTAACCCTGCCAGCTGAGCGGCATGTGGAACATGTTGACCCACTGCAAATTTACTGGCCAATAAAAGGATGAATTCCATGGTTTTCCTGTTGGTTTTATGTATATCTTGTTGCTCCTCGGTTTTCAGTTTGTGGTGCTGTGCGAGGCAGCACTGGAGTGGACTGGGCATCCTGGGAAACTGGAGCTGCTCAAGGAACGCTCTGCTCTGTTTGCCTCCTCCTTCCCCCTCCCTGCTGCCCAAGGAGCTTGTCTGACTCATGTCTGGCCTTTACAACATGTGGTAAGAGTTAAGAGGAGGGGAAAAAGCAAAATAAGACCAAAAAAAAGGTGGGGGAAGGGTAGGATGCAAAGGTTCCACAGAATTTAATAAGACTGCTTAGAATTTATGCTAAAATCTTACAGGGAAAGTAAACACCACTCCACCCCCCGTCCCTGGTGTTTTTGCAAATTTAGAGCCAAGAAATGTAAAATTTGGGTGGAGGTGTCAGAAAAGATATGGAGGAAGGGCTTGCAGGTAGGAAAGAAATGAAGGAAGGGGTGTTAAAGGAACACAAAGTTAAAGCCTGGGCTTGGTGGAAATAGCCTTAAAGCTGTTGAAGTCACATTCCGGTTGGTACCAGCTGGAGGTCTGTTCCTCTCCCAGACAGTGGTTGGGAACGTTGATGGAACTTGCACTTGGCTGCAATGTTGGGTGTTGAAGGGAATAAAATGCATATTGTTGGAGCCAAAGCTGCAGAATCCATGTTTTTTCAATCCCATCCATATTTTTCAGACCCATAGAAGATGGTTTGGAATTGTTTCTAAATACAAGGATTTGTTCAAAAATATAGCTCAGCTGCAGAAGTTTCAGGCCTGGATTTATTTGGTCCTTGGCCTTTCCAGCGCCTCGATCCAGAGCCGATAGGCACTGATCTCGAGTGCATTGCTAAGCAGGGTCTAAGTGCTGGGCTTGTTAGTGCAGATCCTACAGGGAGAGTTTGTGTTTTCCCTTGGATGTCTTAAGGACACATTTGCTTGTGTTACCTCTGTGTGGGCTTTTTGGCTGCTCGTGTACTAATTTGTTGACATAAGAATATAACCATCTTTTCAAGCAGCATCTGCTTGTCTTTCTTCCATGAATTCTGCATATTTTCTGCTCTGTTTTTCCAAAAGCCGCTGGGCCTACATCCAATAACCTCTCCCCAACTCTTCCAAAAAGTGTTTCCGGCAATTGCCCAACAGCCTGTACAAAGATGAGAAAAAAAGGGACTTGTCTGCATGAGAATGATTGTGACAGTGCAACAAATACGAATAAAGCACACCCCCCTGCCCCCAGCAAAACGTGTAATCAGTGGAGTCCACAGTGATGGAGTTTAAAGCCAGGCCTTGGGGTACGGTTGCAGCAGCACTACAAAATCAGTTTGAAATCTTCTCACTTAAGGCTTTGATTTGTGTTTATTTACAGTACATTAGTTTCAGATGGCGCCTCTTTGTGACTGCAGAGCTGGTGAAGTTACTCAAATCATGGACAAAGACGTAGCTCAATGTGCCGCTGAAGGTGTGTTTAAGCTGAGCTTAGCTGGCTTTTACGGGCAGCCCCAGGTAAATGCTGCTCATTGCATTTTGCCAACTCTGCTCCGAGGGAGATAACCCCCAAAAAGCAGCAGCATTGAGAGCTGAGGGCAAAACTTTTGAAACCCCACAGGTCAATTTGTGAGAGTTTGTCTGTCGGCGTGTTAACTCGGGCAAGTTTCTTGATGAAAACCAACTGAACGATAAATAAGATATATAAAGGATGAACTTGTGCGCTACCCTCGCGCTTCGCGGGTTGTGAATACGGATCATCGAGCTCCTTTGGAAATGAGATCAGTCTCTTCACGCAGTGCCAGATATAGCTCTTAATTGCCCTGTTGTAATGTGTTATTCCTTTGCTAATAGTTTGAGTTATTTCTTTGTTAACCTTTACACAGCCAATAACAAATTAAACATCATTATCTGAGTTTAAAATAGGCTGTAAATCTTGAAGCCCTGGTTAATACTCAGGTACTTACAACGAGGGAGCAATAAAAGGGCATTTAATGACATTGAAACGCAACGTGGGAAGTGTTATAAGCAAAAGAGAAGAAAACAGGGCAGTTATGAATTGTCCATGGAAAGATAAGTTTACGTAGATGACAGTGTTCATAATGTGTCTCTTTCTTACCAAATTATTCACAAATAACATGGCTCCAATGCTCCAAATTGCTTTGACTCAACAAAATTTCAGGCATATAGTCAAGTTTTCAATGAAATCACTTGATGTTCTGCAAATAACATTAGAATGAGAAACAGCATTGACATAAGAGAATTGAAATTTTGGTCTGCTCTCTGTTAGGAATATTTGTTCCTCTCTCTATCAAACCAAAGGTGCAGGCACAGCCAGCTCCTGTTTTCCGAGGGTGATGCTCTTCTTGGTTTGTGTAAAGGTGTCGTGTTCCATCAGACCTGGATGTCAGTGTTGGATGTGGGCTAAAGATGTCAATGCTTTCAACCTGGACCATGGCAGGAGAAAGGGTGGTGATGAGTTTGGAGGGTGTTTCCTCTCTTGTATCGAGAGAACAATTCCCTCACAGATGTGCTAATAATTCGCCGCTTGCAACTGCACACATTGGCCCCTTCCCTGCTACTCTGCAAAAAAATAATGGCAAGAAACCACAGAAAATACATAGAAAATATTAATTGGTATGCAGTTTGGTTAAATTAGAACTGAGATAGATGTTGCTGGTAGTCTCAGAATGACAAGAGGTCAGTAGATGTGAGACAGCGTATCTGTCTGGCTCCCCTGTACCCACCTTGGGGACAAGGAAGGACCAAAATCATCTGATTTTCCTCAGCATTACGTTCACTTCACTAAGGTCAGGAGCAAGAGAGTTAACAGACATTTAGCTCTATATCCTTGGAATTGTAGAGTGAGCATGTGTATATGTACACACACTGAATTTTTTGCTTGTTTGGAGCACAATTCCTTAAAAATCTGGCCAGTCAGCAAAGTCTTTTAGTCTTCTCTTCATTGTGCCTCAGGGTGGGGACCTGGAGCGGGGCCTTTTCTGTGCTGGGAGGCTCCTGGTTCCCATCGTCTCTAACCCTGCTTATCCAGGGGAACCTGGGAGTCCCCCGAGATGGTGGATAAGTGGGATTTATACTTTTATATGAGCTGGCCTGGCAGAGTTTTCAATGGAATATAATGAGAGTCTGGCCAAGCTGGGGATGGAGGGCTGCGTGAGAAAGAAACCCTTCCTAGCTCAGTATATTTCTTAAGGTTTTAAACGTTTTTTTATCTTTACTGTTGTAATTTGTCTTTCTTGGGGAGTCAAGTCCATTCTCCTGCAACCCAACATAACCCGATATAAAGGCAACTTTCCTTCCTGCAGCACTTTGGGTGGGGGCTCAGAAATTTTCTTGCCTAAGGAACCAACCAATTCACATGAGAAGAGATGAACTGCAGAAGATGGTAAAGAAAAGCAAGCACAGACTTTAATTCATTTTTTAAAAGCACACATGCATATATTTCTATATTACAACAACAAAATGCTGTTGCTTGTTGCTCTTGATTCTTGTGTGCCATTGGCATTGAGAGAGCAGCTGCGATGAGGATCAGGCTCTTGAGGATGCGGAGCAGAGCTGTGGGGTTGATTCCCTTGGCCATTTAGGGCTCTGTAGCAGAGCCGAGAATGAAACCCAGCATTTCAGAGTTGTAATATTTTGCCTTAAGTGTGATGGTTTGTTTTGGAAGAGGAATAGTTGGCTCTGATGATGTAGCCAGATCCCAGTTTAGGAACTGGGTCATTGCATTTCCCTACCTAGGGTTCCTGATGAGGTTATTGAATAACATCTGTCCTCTGTGCCGTGACCTAACTAGATTTAAATACATTTCGTGCCATATGTGACTGCATTTCTATAGGGGGCAACTCCTACTTCTTCCTGCACCTACTGAAGATATTCCTTCACCCGTATTTCCTTAAAAATCTCTAAAGATGAAATCCACTGCAGGTTGGCTTGTGCAGAGGAGCGTGTTTGTCTCTGCTGTTGGGGATGGTGGCTTTTGCTACCACCAACCTAAGCCAAAGATGAGAAAGATGTGGGGAGAGGCCAGATCCTGGAGATGTGGGCAGCTCTTGTGACCTCCTGTAGGAAACATTTACTGGGGTGTGCCCATAGGCAGGATTTTTATTGATTTTTGGTTTTTTTAAAGGTGCTTGTTTAGCTTTTTAACTGTTTAACACCTGTCATCTTTCATTGCAACTTGGAAATCTATTTTAAAAGAAAGACAAAAGATCAGCTGCTTGGTTTTGAGCCTTGTACAATCAAGTAACATGGAGTTTTCGTTTTATGTAGAACAAAACATAGAGGACTTGATGATAAAAGTGCGGTTGCCTTTAATCCCCCCGTACTGCAGTGATAGGGAGATAAGTGAAGAAGGCCTAAGAATCCGAACTCTCCACTTGCCATAAAGGGCCAGAAACTCTGTGGAGTTGCCTTTAGCGCAGCTTCTCGGTGCTGCTTGGCTCGGTTATTTATTTTGCACTCGAAGGGACTTTGGGAAGTTTGTGGTGCACAGGGGGCAGCGGGATGACGAGGAGCCGGACTCTGGGCATCATTAAAGGTGTCAAAGGTCGGCGATCTCAAAATTGACACACTTGACCCATTTCCTTGCCACGCTGGACCTTGAGTCTGGAGTGAGATCCCCTGGGGACAGCACAGTGGGTTTGAAGCTGAATCTTCAACCCTTTCTTCCCATGAGGTGTATAATTCGATATTTATAGCCTTTCTCTCCAACAAGGTCTATGGCACCTCAGGGACCCATTCGGTAAAGAATGCTGATTCCCTTTATGAATTTTTGATGGGGGAGGAGGAGCAAGGGAGGCCACAAGGGGAACTTGTGAAATGTTAATATTTTTTTCTTTTTAGCAACATTCCGAACAGCCCCTCTAATTGCGTTTGCGAGGATAAAGTTGCCTGATTTTTCCTCCTCTTCCCTTGCCCCGTTCTTGCGGGCCAAGCAAGAAAACAGAAACTACCACCTCTGATTCCACAGATTTTTCAGCTGATGTTCTCCTCTGAAAATCAAGATGATTGGTAAACAGGATATTTGCCTTGAAATCAGTCGAAATGAGGCTCCTTTTGTTCGCTTTGTTTTGGTGGTCCATGGGGGTGGCACTCCCGGGACCGGGAGTGTCTGACTGTGTTTTAGTGCAGAGGAGGAAATAGGGGTTTGCTTTTCCTTAGTGGGTATGAATGCACGTTACTCACTTGGAATTTCTCTTCTTCCCATCGTGCACACAAACAAATATACACCCCTGCCTCCTATTGTAGGCGAAATGTTCACCGATGTGACTTCAACCATGGTTTTCATCACAGTGTCTTTCTTTCTTGATGTAATTTAAACAAAGCTTTGCATAAATCTGATTTTGTGCCCTTTCCTGTTCTGGTGGGTTTGGGTTTAATTACAGTTTTCTTTTGCTTTGGGTGATGATTTGTCCATCGTGTAATAAGAGGAACCACAGAAGTTTAATTTTTGGAAGAGAACAGGGCAAATGTACCCAAATTTGCATCAGTAAGAAAAGCCAGAGTTAGATCTGGTGAGAGAAGGGCAATGGTAATAAAGGTGCTCAAATGGTGATTTGGAGGGGGGAAGAATATATTTGATTTTTAGAACAAAATACATGATGAAAATGTGCATCAGAGAGATGGTTTGGTATGAATTTCATGGGTGTCATTCTTGTTGAGGCAGGGAACTGATGAAATTAATGTTGTGCTCCAGCCTGCTCGCCTGGCTGGCCAGGACACCTCTCCCCTTTCATCTTTCTCTCACCTACCGAGATTGTCCCAGTGTCTGTGGTTAAGTGCCCAGACCAGTAAACTTCCTGGCTCTGACTGGGGCCTCCTGCTGGTTTTGCGTTACAAACAGCAATAACGAGCCCCAGGCCGGCCGGCTGTCACCTGAACTTGGTGGCTTTGGACTGAACCTTCAGGACAAATATTGGTGCGCTCCTTTTACTGCTGTGAAATAAGTATCCGTGATGTACGGCAATGTGAGGAGCTGGCCCACATTTCCCCCTCTCCCTTCATGTTCTGGGGGAAAGGTGGCAGACAAGACAGTTTGATGGTTCTTTGGATGCAGCTCGTTGGTAGGCAGAGCTGTTTTCTTAGCTGAACAACCCAATTAAGTGGTGGAGCTCATTGCTGTGTGTTTTTATGGGGGATAAGCCCTTTGTATTCACGGCAGAATTCAAATAAAAAGAAAATCCCTTGCCTACCTCTTTGGACAGGGCTACTGATCCAGCTGCCTGCTCATTCTGCTTTGGTTAGTGTTCTGCTTTCACTCATGTTCCACCTCTTCCTACCGTGAGGTAGAGTTTTGTACTTGCTCTAGAGTCCTGTTTGAATGTTCTCATCTGGATCCGTCCCCAAAAACCTTAACCAGTTGTTTCCTCTTTTAGTGAGAATAAGACTTGTTCTCTATGAGCTGCGAAGCCCCTAAGGTGATGGAAAATGATGCTGAAAAGCCCTCTGTTGAAAACTGTGCACAGTATGAGGAGCTGAGCCTCCTTTTCCATGCACAGAGATGCAGGCATGGCTGTGATTAGGCAGATAACACCAAATACCAGTAGGGGACTGAGATTTTGAGACCATTAAGGGGTTTTACTTTGGATGGGGAAGGTAATAAATTAAACATCTGTAATGTGTTCTGCTTTTCCTATTGATTGTCTCATAAAACAATAGTTGTGAAAACAGAGGCAATTACTAACCCAGCCTTGATCCTGGAGGTGCTTAAAACACAGGCTTGACTTTGCTGTGGTGAGCAGTGCTGGGAAGGCGGCCAGTGCCTGGAGTTTTGGGGTCTTGGTGCTGAGCTGGTGGGTCAGGAGGCTGGAAAGCAGAACTCGGAGCGCTGCGCGTCACTCCCAGGGTGCGTGTTGTGCAGTGTGAGATGAAGAGAAGGACATGGGGGAATGGATGGGGTCTGCTCTGTGGGTGACTTCGGGGCCCAGGGAAGGGGACTGGGGCTTTGCCTGAGATTTTTCCCATCTGTTCAGTAAGGATTAAGATACTTTCTCTGCCTCCCACCAGGGTGTAAAACTTAATGGGTTAATTTGGCTGCTTTTTGATTCCACCTGTTAGGTGCTATCTTATCAAACTTGTTAGATGCCGTGCTCTCCAGCAGCTCCTTTCAGCATAATCCTTATCCTCATTGCTTTTTGTAGTGTCAGCCAAGCTCTATTTTTAGTTCATTTTCTCTTCTCGGACTGGTCTTCCAGAATGTAACTTTGTTCCAGCATTTGCATTCTCTTATCCTCAAATATTTCTCCTTTGTGCTGTGTCTTACGTGTGCTCCCTGTTTCCTGCGTGACCAACACACGCTATCGCAGCTCTGTACACCTACAGCCATCACCTTGCAAGGTACATTTGACTGTCTGACTTTTCTTCTGACGACGTGGGATTCTTTTCCAAGAAGCTTTAGTGCTGCATTACCTTGAAGAATCACAGGCTCAAGGTCAATCTTAATTTCTTGTTTCTTGCGAAGTGCAGGCAGCATCCTTCACCTGGTAATTTGTGCCCATGCCCTTGACAGCAGCTTCAGCTTTTCTCCTTTCATTCCTCTACATTTTTGATTTACCTTTTCTTGCTACTGTCTCGCTGTCTTTCTAGATCCCTATTTACAGCAGACGTCTTTCTCCAGTTTGAGACTTGGTCATTTTGTACATGCGCAGCTACAACTTCCTCTTGCAACCTGTTTAACACCTTTGGCAATTTAGAAAAGATCTCCCAGTCTTTTCTGTCAAAATAACCTTTAACTTTCATGATGAACCACCTTGATATTGTATTGGTTGACTTCATTTTCCTTCTTTCTTCTTTAGTTTGTTGGCTTAGGAGTTTGCATAGTAAACCCTACGGACAAGCGGTGTTTGTGCAGTATATTGCCAGGCATGCTTAAATTTCTGCTGGTGCTTTGCAAATATTTGCAAAGGGTTGCTTTACACTGCAATCTTGTTGGGAACAGTCTATAGATGTAGGAAGCTTTTAGTGTTAGCAGAGATAGACAACAACTTTCCTACCTAATAAAAACAGCTGAATATAAAAGCCTTCACACAAATGTGTTAAAAGGAGGCTGTTAGGACCTCTTAAATAAAGGACCCAATATAATTAGAGTGAAGTAGGCTATTAAAAACATACATTCCCATCACGATGAAAGTAGGCTAATATAAACATGGATAAAACCCACCCCATTACAAAGGTAGACACGGTTCTACAAACACCTATATAAACCTCTCATCATAATAAACGTGAAGTAGACAGCAAACATTTAACAGAAGCCTTGTTCACCATAATAAAAACAAATTAACCAGGCAAATACCACAGGAATCTGTCAGTAGAATCCCTGCTCTATTTTGAGTATCTTGGAGCATCTTGGTTCCCACCAACCATCTTGCCATGCGGCTGCACACTGAATCGCTCGGGGAACAAGCTGGACATTTAGAAGTCGTAAAAGTCATAAAAGGCAAGGCTGCTGCTGCCTTTGGACGGGTGTTTAATGCTCCTGCTGTCCTGACTCTGCTGTAGCTTCAGCCTAATGTGCCTCAGGTTCTTTCTGGCACATCTGTCTGTCTCCCTATTGAATGTTCCCTTCATAGAGAGAGGAGGTTTGTGCATGTGTAACTATTCACTCTGGTTTCCGCGGTGTGACAAGAGTTCGGTGACAGACACTTGTGATGACTCTGGGGCTGACCTGCCCGCCAGCCCATGACAACTGACTCTTCTGCCGGATGGGGCTCGTGGTGCGTGATCTACCACTGCAAAGTGACAGCGGGTCAAAGCCGCTTTACTGAAGCGCCTAGGAAAAGGACAGGGAAATGAGGGCGAGAAGAGATAAGCAAATTCACTTGTGGGTCTTCTCTGCTGGTCATTATACCAGTGTTGTGTCCTCCTTAGCCTGGCATGGAGCACAGCAAAGCCAGACACTTGCCCTCATCTACCAGCCACCGATATTTGTGCTGCACCTACAGCCTCCTGTTGTATATGGATAATAACCCTGTTGTATACGGATAATAACCCACTATATCTGCTTAAGCTGATAAGCACTTTGTTGTTAGAAAAGCACCTCATGTATTGTCATACCAATATTGACATGTTGTATTGGTTCATTGTAGGAAAGCGTTGGAATCCAGTGTCTGTCAGAGGCCAGTACTTGTCCTAGTGGGACTGAGAATAGTATCTGCTGTGGCAGGGGAAAAGTGACCATCTGAAGTTAAAATTTAATGCTTAAGTGGCAGCTTCCAGTTCTGTACTTTGTCACAAGCTTCCTTGGTGACTTGGGGTTACTTCATTCACTTCCACAAGACTGAGTTTTCCTGTCTATAAGTTGGTTACTATGGGACTTTTCTTACAACTGGGTTGCTAAGATTCAGTGCAGATAATTTTTCAGTATGGATTGGCAAGAAAGATCTTCAATGGACTGCAAGGCGAATGTTTAGCATGTATAACTATTTTCCATGGTTTGTTTTGAAGATGGTTATCTGGCTGAAATCCTGCTCCTGCTCTATTATTTCTGAGAAGCTGTTACTGTTTCCAATTTAATCTCTTCCCAGCTTCCCGTATTGTTAGTAAACACAAAGTACCAGCTGCTGATGGTAGTTAGCAGTGAGTTACTGCTCTGGGTTATTTTCTTCAACTCCAGCTTTGGAAACGTCTCTTTTCTCTCTTCCCTAATTGGATATCAGTCAGAAAACAACCCAGTTCTGGGAACATGAGATGTTAATGTGTGGTGAATAAGCACCTTGAGACTGAGGCCTGTCACTGGCCTCATCTGGAACTGCTTACACAGGGTGCACTTACTGGGGGCTGAGCCTTAATGCGGGACTTTAAAAGGTGGCACCCAAAGAAATCCTCTTAATGTCTCAACAAGCCGCTGCTGACAAGCTCTTTGCATTACCGACTTATGGCCAAGTCCAAATCCTTACTCGGTGTGTTAGACAAATAATTATAGAGAATTTTGATCTTGATGCTTTGCTCTGAGGTATCCATTCATAAAATATTTACAGTAGCTGCAGAGAATGCAACAACCTTTTTTTTTCCCCTTTCTTTTTCCTCTCTCTTCTTAGCACTGTGATTCTTATTACCATAGACTTGTAAGGAAAAACATTGGGCTTTATATTTTTAGCAAAGACGCTTCCAAGGTGAAATTCTTTTTCCCTCTAAACCAGCGTGTTCTTAAATATACAAAACCTGGAAATTTCAAGCACTGGAAACTATATAAGAATAACTACAAAATGCAAGAAAACGTGGGGAATCATACCCAGAGACTGAGCTGAGCAGCCTGTGTATTTTTGCAGCTAACTCCTACTTTATGTCGTCTTGCCCAGAAGGTTGTGACCGCGTCTCAAGGTGTCAAACAGCCCCTCGGCACCTATGGCACTCAGAAAACTGAGCACTCGGACGGTGTTTCAGAGCAGCCTGTGATGGGAGGTTGCCAGGTTGGCTAAATTCCACTGATTCAGATTCTGAAGTGGGGAAATAACCTGGGAAAAACTGCATGTGGCCTTTAAGAACTATATTAAATAGTGATTTAACTATTTTAACCACATCCTATTGAAAGAATGATCTTATTTTCATGAGGCACATGATACAATGTGATTTATCTTACGACAAGTTTATTCATTAGAATCAGAAAGAACATGTCAGAACTGATTTATACTACAAATCATTTATGTGTGTGTACAGTTGCCTATTTTTAATGGGATATTGGTTTAAACATTATTTAAGAATCTTGTAAAGATTCAAGCCGGATGCATTTTTTGAATTTAGATTTATATTTTTGATCGGTAGCTACGTCAACTCTGAAAAACATTTATGAGAAACCATTATTATTTAAATACAAATCCGCGACTTGCTTGTTCCCACCCTCAGCTTCCATAGGAGCGATGGATTTCCTTCCAGCTGGAGATTGGTAGAAACTCTATTTGTATTTTTTAGGGGAGATGTGGGTCATGACTCCAAAGAATGAAACCACTAACATCTCAGAGAACCAGGCTACCTCGAATTAATCTCTGTGCCTCTGGATTTCAGGTTCCCAGCGGCAGAGGCTGTTTCTGGGCCGCGGTGTCAGGCGGTAACGAGGGGGGAGGCGCAGCCGGTAGCTCGATTGTTCTGGATGAACTATCAGCGACCCACTGGGAATACTGGTGCCTTGACCTCCCTGCCCCTCAAAGTGCTGAGTGTGGAAAATGGGAAGTCTCCATGGACCTCAATATGCGCAAGATGTCAGAAAAATGCAGTTCTTGGAAAACTGTACCTTTTTTTTTAAGGTTGCATTGTTGTGCTAACATTATGGGGTTTCCTTTTTGTTTTGTTTTCGTCCCCAAATACATGTTTTCCTTTTTTTCATCCCTTCAGTAATGTTCACATTTTTATTGCGTTTAGGGTGTTCACTATTGTCCTAAGAGAAGAAAAACAGCAGAGAGGATTTTAAACACAGTTACATTGCAGAATGGGATCCGATTTCTTCCTCTGCCTCCACCGTGGGGCTGGGATCTCTTTTAATAATGTCTTCGCCACGTTTAGCCAAAATCTCTGCTGAACTTGAGTAAACTTCCTACAGCTCCTTTTGGACTCATTAAGGGCCCAGCTATATTTCAATTTTGATATTTGGGTGTTTCCTTGGCAACCATTTTTTCATTTGGACACATGGAAGGTTATGGATCATACACTTGCTTCTCTGAATTCCCAAGTATTGTTCGGTGTAGCAGAGCAGCCTGCAAACCCTTCATAAGAACAAATCCGATTGCAGCCTTGCTGTTTGTGACTCATGGTGCAATTTCAGATTTATAAGCATTTCCAGATTTTTTGCCAATATCCAGAAATGTGTATGGTGAGCATACAACTTGCAGAAAGTTTAGTCAACAGTTCAAGATTTCGGTTAGGGAGCCAAGATTTTTTTCTTTCTCTTTTTTTCCTCCTCTTTTGAAGACAGAAGGGTGTGATCAATTCTGAGTTTATACACTGTGTCTTTTCGGGGTTTGATTCTTACCAATAAGCATCCATCCTCTGAACACACCTGCCCTTTCTCTTAGTGCTGCACGGGTTTTCTCTCCTGTTCCAAGCACAGTGTGTGAAAAAAACAAACTAAAGAGGAGCTGGAACTGGATTTTTAGAGTCTAAATGATCTGCTGTTCCAACAGAAAACCTTTGTAGTGCATTTGCTAAACTATTATTATTCTGTAGTTTTTGCTGTGGTTTCATGAGTGGATCTTGGAGCATCTTCTAGAGGAGGTACAGTAGCTTTTCAGTTCGAAGGATTTTGAGTGGAGTGCCTCAGGTGTCAGTACTGGGGCCGGTATTATTCAATATATTCGTCAATGATTTGGACGAGGGAATAGAGTGACTGTCAGCAAGTTTGCTGGTGACACCAAGCTGGGAGGAGTGGCTGACACTGGAAGCTGTGCTGCCATCCAGAGACCTGGACAGGCTGGAGAGTTGGGGTGGATTAGAAGGGGGTGGTCAGTAGGTCAGAGAGGTTCTCCTGCCCCTCTGCTCTGCCCTGGGGAGACCACACCTGGAATATTGTGTCCAGTTGTGGCCCCTCAGTTCCAGAAGGACAGGGAACTGCTGCAGAGAGTCCAGCGCAGGGCAACCAAGATGCTGAAGGGAGTGGAGCATCTCCCGTGGGAGGAAAGGCTGAGGGAGCTGGGGCTCTGGAGCTGGAGAAGAGGAGACTGAGGGGGGACTCATTAATGTTTACAGAGATCTAAAGGGGGAGTGTCAGGAGGATGGAGCCAGGCTCTTCTCGGTGACAACCAGTGACAGGACAAGGGGTAATGGGTTCAAACTGGAACACAGGAGGTTCCGCTTAAACTTGAGAAGAAACTTGTTCCTGGTGAGGGTGACAGAGCCTGGCCCAGGCTGCCCAGGGGGGTTGTGGAGTCTCCTTCTCTGCAGACATTCAAACCCGCCTGGACCCCTTCCTGTGGAACCTCAGCTGGGTGTTCCTGCTCCGTGGGGGGATTGCACTGGATGAGCTTTCCAGGTCCCTTCCAACCCCTCACATTCTGGGATTCTGTGAGTCTGTTACATGCATGATATTTTTTAAGATGCTGTTCTTAATGAGGTATAATCATTCAGACATGACAAAAAAAAATCTTAATTAACTGAAGAAATCAACGAACAGTCAATATAGGCAAAAAACCCCATATGCACTGTATACACAAGATCCTGTTCTTTTACTCTTGAAGCAGGATCAGTTCTTATCGTGTGAAGGCTGCTGCTTCTGGTTTTCCACCCATTCAGTATCGTCAAAACAAAGTAACGAGGCCCCAACATGAAGAAAAATCAGGCTTACTGTGCTCCATCCTAAAAATAACATCATATATATTCAGTATTTTATTAAAGGACTCTTAAAAAAAGGTATTTGAATTCTTCATTCCTGCAGGCTAAATATTTACCTGAGAGACCACACTTCTCCACCGGTGGTTTTCGGGTGTTGTCGGTAAATACCGAAGCCTTCCCAGCAGGGCCTGGTTAAGGCGCTGGCCCCGGAGCCCCGGTGGTCCCTGGTGATGAGGTGTCCGTGAAGCTGGCAAGGATTAAATACGCAAACCACCGTTTAAATAATATAAGTGGGGTGTTGTGTGTGTACTTGCACTTGCAGCTGTGTCCGAGTGGGCTTGATCCTAAAGATAAAGAGTTCTGGCAGGAATTATTTATAGCTTGGACCATTTTGTCGTTGCCTTTTATTTTCCACGAGAGCCAGAATTTGTTAGGATCTGCCTTAACTTTCAATTTCCTGGGTTTTGTCAGCTTAAGCCAGACACTTAACCTTATTTAAAAGTGTTTTTCTTTATTTAACTTCTGTTCAGGTTTGGTTGAGGAAGAAATGTTATGAAAAATTGAAAAATAGACTTGGCTCAAACAACATCAAAGACCAAAGCGATTTTTCAGTTTCCTGAAACAAAGGGAAGGTGACAAATGCTGAGTTTTTATTACTGCTCCCCCAGAGAAAAAGGGGAGGTTGAGGAAGGAAAATACCTTGTCTGTGTTTGACTTTGCAAATACAATTCTAAAATCCAGATGTATCATTAAAGTCAGAAAACTGTAGAAATGACAGCATGGAGTGTGTAGATCTGTTGCTTAGACGTAGTAACAAAAAGAAGATGAGGGGTTTTCTGGTTCATGAACCTTCAGGAAGCGACATCCATTAACTTCTCCACTTTAGTGAGTGATTTCAAATGCCAGCTACCATGTGCCTGCAATAATTTTTGATGTAAACTCCTGCTTTTGGACTTGCCTACAATATCATTCAGGGTCGATAAATCAATATCCAGAACCACTAGCGGCTGCCTGACTCTCGTGTCCAGAGCCTTTCTGTCGGGAACCCATTCATTGGGTGGATGGGAGTGAGACTTTAATCTTTTCCCTGTTTTCTTGCCTTACAAACACCCCAAGTGGTTACAACCACTAAGTCACTGGTTCTAAACCTCCCCAGCTCATCACCTCTATGGCGTAGCTGAAGCATTTAGGGAGAACTTCCCATCAGCTTTCAACAAATCTCATTAAAACCATAGAAATGGTTAATTCCGAGATACCCTGAGTTGCATCAGTTGTGGGCTGGAGCGGCTTTTTTACTATTAGAGCCTCCTCTTGTTGATGGGGGCCGGTATCTGATGAAGAAATTACGTCTAATTATAATGTCTGCGTCCTGCAGTCTGGATAAAGAAAGGGAAGGCCAGGCGTTAGTACTGTTAGGAAACAGTTCTGGGTTCTGTTGCATTTTGTCGTGGGCTATTTTTGTGACTGGAAATCAATGATATCTGAGAGTGCACGTAGAAACTTTATTTAAAAATAACTAAATAAGCAGGCTTAGAAAAGCCACGCATTGGCCTTGGTTCCCCACACATGGAGAAGAGTAAGAGCACTTCTCTACTTAACATGGAGAAATTCCAGGATTGCTGCAGTTAAATACTGAAGCAGAATGGACAGATTATTCTGTTTTTGAAGCAATAATTGGTATTCTTTGCACTGCAGCACTAACACTCAGTGGATGTTGGAAGGGCCGTGTCATTGGGGATGGTGTTTTCTCCCGCGTTCCCGGGGTGTGCGGCACATTGGGATCCCGCCTGTGCTGCGGGTCCTGGGATTTCCCGAACCACAAACTGAGATGGGCCAAAAAATTCCCCCCACTTCCTTTACCAAGCCTAGAAGTGCTCCAAAAACTGTATTTGAGCACCGTGTCCTTCCTCCCGGAGGCGTGAAACCGTGCGAGAAGTGACCCGCGAGCAGTCGTGTTTGTTGTGGGCTGGTTTATTAGGGCAAGAAAAGCAACTCTCCTCGTTTGCGAGTCTGAGGAGAGCTTAATTAAACTCATTTTTGCTGTTACTTAAAATACGCCTCCACCTGCTTCTGTGGTGCTTTGAGAGGCTCCTGTTCCCAGAAGGCAGGGGCAGATGGGGGAAAACGAGACGAGCGTCGTATTGCAAGTTGTTTTTTTCATCCAGGCTGGTGAATCTTGGGCTTGTGTGTTTGGATTCAAATCTATACCTGGCGGAGAGAAATCCAGGTGAAGTTCACAGGGAAAATTCCCCAATAGCGGCAAATTCTGCATAGGTTTGCCAAATTTAACTTTTTATTCAAATAAAACTTTAGACGTTTTCAAAATGTAGCGTTTATAATTTATTTATTCACAGCTTTTTGAAGTAGTCCTTAAGTAATTATTTTTGCCGTCTGTCTCATTCTTGCCCAAGCACAGGAAAAATTTGAGAGAGAAAACACCCTTAATGAAATGTTTCATGAAGGGTATTCTTTATTTAAGCAAGTAGTTTAAAATCAGAGCTAACGGAAGGTTTTTTACAAGAAGTTATTCCTTGTACAGTCTCATCTGGCCAAATTCCAGTGCCGTGTTGCAACGTAATAACTATTGAATAATAAATTGTATGCGATGCATGATTCTATGTTATGTTTGCATTCCACCTGCAACAACATCAGTATCATCACCAATGAATGAAATTAAATCAGTTGAAATATTAATGGTTGTGTGTGAAATGCTGCAGTTTTGATGAAACGGGGTTTTCTGTAGGATTCTTGGTTTTGTTGAACTTTCTGTATGCGGCGGCTAAAGAGGCCGAGGGTTGAACACACCATACGTGCCCTGCGAGGGTTCCTGAGCGTTCACACACCCTCAGATATTACAGAAGCTAAAGCACAAACCAGGGTTTGGGGTCTAGAGAGTATTTGGAGCAGATTTTTGAAGCCACCTGGTGCGATGCGGAGGAATTGCAGGTGTGACCCCGATCGGTGAGCATCCGGAAAACACAAATCATGGACAGGTTTGGGTTGGGAGGGACATTCACAGCTCTGCTGGTCCCGTGGCCAGAGAGCGGCTGCGGTGACTTGGATGAAGTAGCAAATGGTTGTCTTAGCACGCCCTGCAATCAACATTTAATTACTATAAAAGCTTATTAATGTGAGTAGTTCCTTTTAAAACTGGTGGGGACACGCCAAATGCTGGCTGTGTGCAAAATATCTACAAGGCAGCATCCTAATATTGTGTAGCTGATTCCTGTACTGTCTCTTTTAGGCATATGTTGCTATCTTTTGGGGGTGTGTTAAAATTTGGGCTGATTTCTTGCTTTTTCTTGCTTTGAAATGACTTTCCTATAGCGCACACACTCTGCTCTCCTTTGTCTTCTCGCCAGCTGAGCCTCAGCTGCAGATTCCCAGGCTCCTCTTTTCCCCTCTGCTCTCAGCAGTGATTTAATAAATACATTTAAAAATCACTTTTTCCTTTCTCCTCCACCCAGCTGCCAACTCCCACCCCCATAACGTGCGTATGCACATCCGTGCATGTGAACTGAACTCACGTCCGCAGCCACTGACAGGTCTGATTTCACCAGAATTTAATACAATCGTGACTTTTTTCATCTATTTCCTTTGTGTTTTTTTTTTTCTTCTCCCACTGTGTATGTCCTTTTTGGATTCTGGGGTGAAAGTCCATCTCGCAGTGAGAATATGAACTAAATATATACTGTAGCCAGCTGAGAAAGGCGAGGTCAGAGTGCCCAGGTCCCAGTTACCACCAGTTTGCTGAAGCTTTTGTCAAAGCCTTTTGGCGCTAAATAGAATTCCGGATCCGAACTTGCTCAATGCTACAGTAGATATTTTAGTTGTTGTTGCTTCAATTCAAAAGCACGATGTTTGATGGGATTGCCTGATGTGTATGTGCAGCTCTGCTTTCCAGCGCTTGGATATTTATGGGAATTTTGTGCTTCTGAGATCTCAAATTCAATTTTCGTTGGCACTGATCTGTCACAACTCCCGTGGACTTCAGTAGCACTTCATAACATGGGATCTCTGAATACCTGAGTGTTGGGGGATGGGGATTCTGGAAGCAAGAACTGTTAAACTCTGTGTTAAGCTGGGCTTATGTGCCTCTGGCCATGCTGCCGGTGCTTCCAGCCAGCCATGCCCGGGGGGGTTTTGGTGCTGTCAGCTCCATGTTAAACCTACACGTGCAAAGTGCATGATGTGCACATTGAGATGTGCAGTGTAAATGGGCCGAATTGAGAAAGGGGGAAACAGGGAACGAGATGCTGGGAGGAATGAACTGACTTGCCCCACACCATAAGACTCCGATCCTCAAATCTTCCGAGTCCCATTCCTGAACTCTTTAGTCTGGCTTTATCTCCAGTTTAAACTTTACCTTCTTGACTGCAATCAATTGAGATCAAATTAATGTGTAACAAAGAATTAAATAGCAAGGTTCTTGTCTTCTGCTCATTCATCCCAATGGCCATAATGACTGTAATAAAAATTCATGCGAAGTAAGCAGCGGTTGGTGACGAATAAACTTGAGACAGAATGTGGCCCCAAGATTCTTACATTTCATGTCCTTTTGAAACGTGCGTATCTAAGCTAGTCCTTGATGCCTTATTGGTGCAACGGTGTGTAGCAAAAGTATCTGAATGAAGCGAAGTAACATAAGACAAGATCTGTCAGCACAGGCTTTAATGTTGCTTAACAAAATATGTTACAGTAAATCTTTATAGACTGTAGAAGTATGTTGAGTTCCAACAAAGTAAACCAAAGTAAACATTTCTCTTATGGGAAATTAAATTCCATGTGGTTAAGGCAGAGCTATGATTAATTCAGCGGCAATGAGAATATAGTAAAGTTATTGACTGTGTCTTAGAAACAATTTAATGTCAGAAAAAAAAAATTAAACACCAGATAGTAGGAGTGGAAAAACAGAACTGGAGTTTCTCATCTTTAATTATAAATTAAAGCCTTGATGCTGTAGGTATTAAAGACGCATCAATTATTGATAACGAGCTGGGTACAGTATTAGAACCGTCGTCTGCACCCAACTACGGCAGCTCTGGAGGGCCGGTTGTGATCCCGTCCTCCCTCCCCAGTTCGGCAGGAATGGGGAGCACTGGGAGTGCTGGACTGCGCCCCCCCAGCGCAGGCTTTCATAACGCTCATTTTAACTTTAAATGATTTTTAATATTCTACATATGGTTTCATGGTTTTAAGCCTCCTCACTGGGAATGAACAAGGCTGTGGTATTATGATGAATAGTGGATCAAGTCCAGGAACACCCACTTGCTTCCCTACATATCAAACATGTGGCGCTCCCATTAAATATGGGAATCTCTCCGGGGATTAGAGTTGTCCTATCTAATCCAGTCCTATTTTGTTCCCCCGACCCGGATTGAGTAGGATGCATTGTTCCCATACATTCTTCTTTTAATTAAATGCAGTAGATATGTCATGTCAATGAAATATTCCAGGTCTGTTTTTACATCTGTAGCCATTTTCTCCTCCTTTACTTCCATTTGCCTTCTTGGAAAGAAACTCTACATTAAATACAGTCTTGGATTAGTTGATCGGCTGTGTGTCTGCTGCCAGAACAGTTCAAATAAAAATCTTAATGTTGTTTTTTATTTTTTTTGCCTATATAAAGCTAGACTATAATGTCATAGGGACACTGCTCCTCTGAGAAGTTTCAGACCCACCAGAACACTCCAGCTCCAGGTGCCCTCGTTAGTTTGGTTTGTTAAGTGGATGTTTTGCAGCAACCACAGCGACCTGTTTTCTCCTTGTTACCTCCCTAATCCCTGTAGGTATCAGCGCGACGGACACTGGACTGGGTTGGTTTTTAAATGTGCTGGAATAATTTGGTAACTGATCCAATTGATACAAAGCTTCATCATTGTTTAAAACAGAACCCTCTCTGAATATATGCCAGGCAGATGATCCAGGTTTGAAAACTGATCTCCTTTTAAAAATGCCGTGTTCAATTATTATTTTTAAAATGTTGGATTACAGCTATGAATTCTCTGGAGGTTAAACTGAAGCCTTATTATAAGGGGAACTACAAGTAAACATTATTAATTATAAAAAAAAATTGCTTAAATTAGGTTTTTTTTCACACCTGCTTCTTTCTTAATTAGCTAGTAGTCCACATATTTCAGTCAGTTGAACTCTTTAGTATTTATTCAAGCATACTTGACATTAACATACTGTTTGATGTTTGATATCCTGAGTTTTTAATTTAACCACATGACAACAAATGGTATTTATGAAATATCAGTGAGCTGGAAAAATATCCCGTGTTGCAGTTGTGTGCTGCGGTGAGCTGAAAGCTGGATCCTTTTGGGGGTTTAAGAAGGGCTTAAATGCACAGGGGGGGATCTGTGCCTTGGAGTGCTACCCCTGGTTTTCATCCTTTGCAAGATCTACAGGCTGCCAGGGGTGCAAAGCTACTGAGAGAGGGGAAGAGAGACCAAAATGCTTTTGAAATGATGTCAGAACTCAGAGAGTTCCTGCAAAATGGAATTTTTACTGACACACAAGTCATCACTGAAATATGTGACATCTATTTGTCTGGGTTTATTAATGTTATTACACGTAGTATTTGGACTGTACCTTCTCCCCCCGCCCCTTTATGATCCACAGTAATTTATAAATTTTCCATGAAAACGCACAAAGCTGCTGTCTGTGTTACAGCAGCGCCGGGATCGGGTCTGCGTTAGGTGCTGTTCACCAGCAGAAGACAATTCCTGCCAAGCAGAACTTGCGTTCAAACCACATTGTTGAGCCCAGAAACCACATTGGCCTGGGAAACAAGCGCTGGGGTAGGGGCAGGATCAGAGCAGGCTCCCCAGACCCCAGCCTCGCTTAGCACAGCGTTACTACATGGATACTTTTTAGTGGGGAAACTGAGGTATGAAGCAGTTTTGGCTTTGCGAAGCAGCTCGGCGTCGAGGACAAAAACCAGCCCCTCAGCTGGTATTTGGGCTCGGCGTTAACTTCAGGATGTATCAGCTATCTGTCTCCAAGCGAATAATCTCACTTCTGTAATGACAAAGCTCCGTAGCCAACAATGACGGTTCCTAGAACTGGCTGGCGTTAAACTCGCGGATTCTTTGCCAGAATCTTGATACCTGCTGTTTTGGTTTCGTGTGTCATCCTGCGCAGGGGTTGGGGACCGGCCGGTTGGTGGGTGAGGGATCTCGACAGAAGGGTGGGGAACATCTGACTCATTTGTTCAATCTGCTGCAGATTCTCTTGTGGAGCCTCGTCCCTCTCAGTCTGTTTCCTATCTCACGGCAAGCTTTTCTGATTTTGGTGTAGGAGCGTTACATTAAGCAGAACGCAACTGTTTTGACTGGAGTTATGTTAATTACTTTTCAGTTTATCCGTTAAAATATGTGAGGGGTCCCCAATGAAAAATTTTCACAAAAATGGAATACTAGAAATTTCAAGTTGATTTATGTTAGAATTTTTGTTTTGTTTTGAGTGTAAAAACAGAAATGTAAAAACAGGTAGAATCCTCTGATGAGGAACAACTGGTATAACGCCCCGGTTCAGATTAATCACCCCCGCTTTGTTAAAGTTGCTGGTTGTTGTTGTAGACACCAATTTGCACGTGATCCTGATCACCAGTAGATAATTTTAGTGTCAGTGAGCTGGATGTGTGTACACACTTGGTTCTCACTACCACTCCTTAGCTCTACCTGTGCCGTTCAAACACTGGCAGGCGGTGAAAGGCAAGAAAGAGATGGTTGTGTTTGCACCCACATGTCAAGAACAGGTTGGTTGTGTTTGCACCCACATGTCAAGAACAGGCTGGTTGTGTTTGCACCCACATTTCAGGAACAGGCTGGTTGTGTTTGCACCCACATGTCAAGAACAGGCTGGTTGTGTTTGCACCCACATGTCACGAACAGGCTGGTTGTGTTTGCACCCACATTTCAGGAACAGGTTGGTTGTGTTTGCACCCACATTTCAGGAATAGGCTGGTTGTGTTTGCACCCACATTTCAGGAACAGGCTGGTTGTGTTTGCACCCACATCCCCACTCCGCTCTGGGGAACGCGGCTGCTGTGGGGTTGGTTCGCCCCTGATCGGGCTGTGCTGTGGAACAAGGGGAGCACATGTAAAGAAATACTAAGTGTGGATTTAAAGAAAATTCCTCATGTTTGTGGAATGTTCAGTTTAGAAACTGAGAAGAATATCTTAATAAAAATAAATGGGAGACAGATGCATGAATTTCAAGTGGCAGGATAAATTCTGAGTGGAGAGAGCTTTTTTTTTAAGGAAATGTTCTCATGTGTTAGCAGGTCAGGATAACACCAGAGAAGACGATGCTTTCTTTGGACTTCTTAAAACTCATTCATGGCAAATCTGCAATGTCTTTGCTAGGATCTCCACTTTTGCTGGCTACCCATGTCTTAATTACCATGGGGTAAGAATGCACGTAGCTGTGTTTGGTACTTCTCAAGCAAAGCAAGCTCAAGTCCCATCACCTGCAGGAGAAGGAACGGTTCAATCTGGGCCCACGGGGCGTGCTCCACCAACGCCTTTGCACTGTGAGTGGGCAGTTTTTCTAAATCTTAATGTGTTATTCCTTGCCTGGAAGCTGAAACTTCACTTTGTTTTCCTCATAATTAGATCTTGACTTGGGCAGGTGGACTCAGATGATTATTGCCTTAAAGCCTTACATGGAGGCAAACTCCCTGAGAAGGTCTGATATCAGGAATGGTCTTAACACAGCTTTAGCTTGAGTTTTCTCCTATTGTCTTACAGTGAGGTGAAGTGAGATACTGGGATCTAGTTTTGTCAGCTGCCACCAAGATGTAATACATGGTGTTCCCGCTGAGTGCCCTCAGAATCAGGTCCTCTAGTGCCTGAAATGAAACAGAGGTGTTTGAGTAACAATGGTGAGCTGACACCACATTTCAGATCTGCAGTTCTTAGGTTAAAGGAGAAAAGCCCAATTCTAAGAAGGGTGAAAGCGCTGAAAGAAGGGAGAAGTTGAAGCTGTGAATTACACCAGAGGCAAAGAGCAGAAGGTCTTAATGCTACTGCTACTCATTGTTTGTAGGACTGACTTTGGGGAGGGAGAGAAGGCACGAGTGCTACACACAGGGATGCCAGGAATATTTATATAAGTTTAAGAAGTCCTTGAATAAAAATGTTTGTGGAGCGGTCAGCACTTCCAGGAGTGGGAAAGAGCTGGAGAACCTGGAGAGGTTTCCAGCAGATGGGAACGGCTGCTTTGAAGTGGGAGTCCAAAAAATGCATCGGGATTCCTGGAATAAGCTGATTTAGAGGAAGGAGGTCTCGAGGAGAAGCTGAGCTAGAAGAGGCAGTGACCCTGGAAGAATGGCACCAAATGCAGAGATGCAGCCCTTTCCGCTTGCAACCCCAGGGGAACATCATTTCGGGTTCAACCCAAGGATTTGTTTAGTGCTGCTTTTGCCTTAGTATCTTAATCCTCTACCTGATCCTCTGATTATCTGTTGGTAGGTGACATCTGCGTAGGGTGAATGGGAGCACTGAGACGCTGCTTCCTGTTTATTCAAAGTATTTCCTTTATGCATAAAAAGGCGAGAGGTGTTTTGTGAACCCACCAGAACAGTTCTGTGTCATTTAGAATTGGAAAGTCCCTGCGCTCTTGACGGCTCTGCTGAGAACTCAAGTTGTACTGTAGCTCAGCTTTTGGGCTTCACCTGCATGAAACATTGAACCACTAAGAGGATGATTTTTCTTTAAAGACCACAATCCTAATACCAGTTTATTCCCCAGCCAGGAACAGAGCCAGATCAACAGACCTGTGTAAACAAGTCACCGTAGACTTTCTTGATTTTGTTCAAAACTTTTTTTATACATATAAAGAGGCTACTTCAGATTCTGCAGAAGTAATAATAAAACCAGACCTAATGGGTCACCATATGTGGAGAGGAGTTCTCTTGGGTCTTAGGATATACACTTAAAGAGTGAAATAAAGAAAAGGAAAAAAGCGGTAATATTGGCAACTGTTGTTAGGTAGTATAAACAATAGCCAGCCATTGGCTTCGAGCGGAGGATCAGGTTCCAATAGCACTCAATAGGGAGCCTTCCTTAAAAAATTAGAAGAAGCTGGGTTGGAGTTGGTCCATGCTGGGAATGGCAGAAGAAGCAAAAACAAGAGTAAATGAATGGAAATTAAGCAGCAGGAAATGGGGATTTGGCACAAGGTTGGAATTTGAAACTGCAGAGAGGTGTCAGTGATAAAGGTTGGATAGAGTTTCTGGCCAAAAACAGAAAGAAAGAATGCAGATGTGTTCATTGAATAAAGTACAGATGTAGAAAGGAGGAGGAGGGGGGCTGCTGGGGGAGAGAGGAATAAAGAAAAAGAGAGAAAAAAAAATGGAGAGGAAATAATGCTGAAAGTTGGTGCATTCATGTTTGATGCTGTTTTGAAACAATTTTTCTTAGTGAGTCTGTAGAGGACGACAGGTCTGGGCTTAGCTCACGGTGCTGCCTTCTACGGGGAGCATCTTGCTGTGTGTAACTTGTTCTCGCCCCTTGTGCATCTCAGCCCCGCGTTCTTTGGGATCCTGCATGGATCGGCATGGAGCTGGGGACCTGCTCGTGTATCATCCACTGCGGCTTCGCAGGAACAGCAGCTCATGTCCTGTCAGGACTATGGGGTTTGTGCTGCTGGACTCCTAAAGAGACTAGGGTGTAAGAGTCTTGGTTACAGGTTATCATATACCAAGTTCCCGTTATCATTTTCTTAATTGTTTTTGCTACTACCTCTCTACAGTGGAGTATTTATGCCTAACTCTAGGCATATGGCTGCACAATCCAAATTTATCATGTATTATTTAAATAAGCCCACGCTGTGGCAATTGACAGTGGCTATGTTCTTCCTAATTACAAAGTGGGCTGATTTGCTTCAACTGTTGTGAATATGAACCCATTTTTCCCTGCAGTGGGGCAGGCTAATTATGGTTTTGTTTCCGTTTCTGCAGTTCATCTGATGAGTAATGCTATTGTATTCTTTCCCTAAAGTCCTTTTATGGCCTCTATTATAGTTGCTTCTGAGTATTTCTCTATATATCTGGCTTGAGATTGTCCCAGCGACAGAGGGAAGTCCTGTCCCTCCTCTTTACTGCTGTTCACTTAGTAAACCCAAATGCTCTGAGCTTTGAAGGCATTCAGCCAATTGTCTCCTATTGATTTGAACACATAAAATATGAAATATGGTCTCAGTGATTTGCCAAATAATCACGTAGCCTGTAGTAGAGCTCATAGTAGTTTCTGGGCCTTCTAAATCTAGGCTAGAACTTCAACACTCCTTCAATATTGTGCTTACAGAGCTGAAGCTTAGGGAATAAACAGGCCAGGGATTAAGCAATGTCCTAGCAGTTTAACTACCTTCACCCTAGAGATCCTACAGACTTAATTACTTTTAATTGACACGTAGTGTCTTTAACTTACATATTTAAATACAAAATATTATAGATGTCATGGTATGTTTCTGAAGGACCTGATTCTGTGGTGAGCCCTGTCTCGTGTGTCAGTTCCTAAGTAGAAAAGTGAGCATTTTGGGTCTGCTTTCCAGTGGATATGAACAAATGAAGTGCAGTGCCGCGTAAGAGCGCAGCTCTGAGAACAGCAAAAATGAATGGCAGCCTTTGAGTTGCGTTTGAGCAAATTATACTGTGGTTTACGGATTCATAGTGTTAGACCCTGAGTTTGTAACTCAATCTGTACTGTGCCCTGTTGACTTTTTAAGAACCTGTCCAGAAGAATTGTTTCACTGCACCGGGACCTGACCCAAGGCAGTTGCAAAGTCCCATCCTCACTGATGTATTAGGGGTTCACACCTTCAACTAAATCACTGTAGGTTTGTTTGTTATTTTATTTCTAATTGCTGCAGTTTAGGACTTGGCCATCTCACTCTAGAAAATAAGGGATATTTTAGTGTCTAAGCATCATTTAATATTTTGCTCAAGTATAAAATATCTTGCCTCCAGAAAGTCTTTATTGTCCTTTGAACTCTAGAAGGAATTTGTAGGGCTTTGTCACATCTGTTGTTTTGCTCTTAGCTACGAGTGGTTGTTGTGCAATATTTCCTTTATATTTCAGGGTTTTGTTAAAAAAATAATCCAAATGTTTGTCTTATATTATTATGTATTATGAATTTTGCCACTCTGCTCTGCCAAACCATCATTCTCAAACCCTGGAGAGCTCTAAAACTAAGAACTGGCATGTGGGGAAGGCTTCTCCATCCTGCAATAACAACCCCCTCTCAACCCTTAACATTTAGATAGTTTTGCTACTTGATTAATGGATGTTAGAGAATTTACCATAGAGGTATCCAGCAACTTTTGTGTGTCTAACTTGTGTGCAGATTTGAAGGCCCTTGGCGCGTCTCCAGGATCTCGTGCACAGATCCAATATTTCAGCCCTTACTCTGACTTTTCTCCTTGGAAGTGCTGCCTGATTTCAGTTTGCAGGATCAGTCTCTGGAAATGAACTTCGTAGTGGTAGCACGTTTGAAAATCTCTTCTACCTGTTCTTGTATGTAATAATTTGAACTAGAGGCTGTATCCTGCAAAATGTTCCACTAAATTCCCTTAATGAAATACTGTGGATTCTTACTCCCAGATCTTGAAGGGTTTCTGAAGGGAATGAGACAAAAAGGTTGTGTCTGGTTCTTGTGGGGGCTGAATACCCATTACTGGGACTTGAGCAGCTCTCAAGCCCCAGAGTCACCCAACCTGGCCAGCTGAGAACGGTGCTGCACAGGCGGATGTCACAGCTCAGCTCCTTTGTGAAATCATTGTGGAGTGGCCTAAATATTGTCTGAGAACGCTTGACTTTTCCTATATCAGTTCCTGGGTGATGTTAATAAATAAGGAGATAAACCTGCAAAATCAAATGCATTTTTAAGAGACACAAATCCAGGTCATTTAGAGGGTTGTTATCCCCGCTTCTAAAACAGCATCTGGCCACCTTCCTTTTTCTATTTCTCCATTTCTGCTTCATATATCTTCCCCTCTCCCCCACCATTGCCTTTATGGAGTCTTTTAAGTATAGATGCTACTTACATGCCTAAACAGCTGTAAAACTACCAGTGCAAACCCCTGTAAATGCCGAACAGATGCGCAGTGGTGAGATACACATATGGACGGCACTGTCACCACGTTGGAGGCCTGGAGCCTTCACCTCCTTCCCTTACCAAGAGAGCAGGATAAAGGAGAACTCTGCACCAAGATTTACCTCCTTTTGCTAGAACAGGACAGGTAATGCTGAAGCCTTTGACAGGGTAGCCTGGGAAGGGAGCATAGTCACCTTTATTTTGAATTTGGCTTGTTTTGCATTGTGCATCTTGGAGGTTTCCAGCCCACACAGCAGCACTGGGAATGCAGCAGGGTGTGCAGCAACAAATACTGCAAAAAAGCAAGCATTACGCTGGGTATTTCTGACGATTTATTGTATTGCATCTTACCTGTGAACTATTTACGTGTAGAGAAACAAAATGTGTTTCTCTAGCAAAAGGGTTTGGCGAAGCTTTGCTGCCCTGGCCTCACTGGAAGCAGCAAGATGGGGAATTTCTGACAGATCAGAGGTTTGCACTTGGAATCTTCTATCACAGGCTGGGAAGTACAACCTGTTGGTATTTAACAGTAAGCATCTTTATGCACTAGGAGCTGCAGATGGTTCACCATAACTGTGGGGAATGTTAGTTCCTTGCCACTGACAGTGTGCCCTGACATCTGGCTCACCCCACTTCTGATTCCAGCTCTGTAACGCGTGCATTTGCAGATCCTTGTGCATTTGCCACAGGACTTCTAGGTTTGAAGTTACCCTCTTATTGCTCCTTTCTCATGTGAACTGGCAAGTTTCTCTTCTTTGCTCTCCCACCCTGCCCTTCCACAACCTCCTTACGGTAGCAAAGCAAAGAGTTGGCGCTGTGATTCACAAGACGAGAGATTTCTCTAGGTCCAGGCTCCATGGAGCCATCTACGTCTGTGTGGCTTACCCAGCGGTTCCAGCTGACATCTGAACAAAACACTGACCTGACTGCTGATCCTGCTGTGATCAAATGGTGAATTTGGGGGAAGATTCTTTGCTGCACCTCCTCTGTGAACCCCCCTCAACCGTCTCCCAGCCCTTGGTTCTGTTGTACCTCCTCATGCCGCTGCACCTGGGGGCTGAAGGTTCGGTTCTGTCGCCATCTAACAGTGCACTCGGGGGGAATCATCCCTGATTCTTTCTCTTTTTCACAGAACTGAAGGTGGGTCAGACACCTTTTCTTAATCACCCATTTTATGATTAAGAATCTTCTGCGGACAAAGCAGCACTGATTTGTCACTAAGCAGCTTTTTAGCGTAGGATGATGTGTTAATGCTGTATGGTATCTAGATCAGTGACTGAAAGGTCATGTCATTGACCGGAATCCGAAATGTTTCCACAGCTGAGATCCTCGCTCTGTTATCCAAGACATGTGCGATTCTGATTGTGACAACACCGGTCTCGGTTTGAAAGCAGCAGATCTTTGCATGGGCGCTTAAAATGAAATGATGTGGTTTTGGTTGAAGGACAGGATGTGATTCCCATTTAACTATATTGATCATTCATTAGTTTGGTGGGTACCTTGTCTCTGGGGATACCCCAATTTACTGATTTCAATATGTCTGTGAGATTGTTGCTTGCAGGATAAATGTCCTAACACAGAGGGACTCGTCTCTAATCAAGGTTTTTGGCAGTTGTAGTCTATTAACAATGGAGGGAGCTCAAAATTCACAACCTTCACATTAAGGGACATGCAAAATTCTTTAAATTTTGAAGTTTGTGTAAGTTGGGGAGATTGATAAGCTGATGACTGGAGGAGGAAGATGGTACATTTCCAGACTCAAAAATAGGAACAGATTTGCCAATAAGGTTGAGAGGACTTCCTGACCCGCGTGGGTGGCTAATGTTGCTGTTTTTGTGCCGAAACTATGTGAAAACTGCAGCTGCAAATAAAGATGTGTCTGAGCCACAAGGTTTGGATTCATTTCCACATTCACAGTCATGGGCGTTGGGATGCGATATTAGAGTCTGAGCTACTCCTTGGTTCACATCCAGTTTGGATTGCTGTGTTTTCTTTTCTAGCTTGTTTTGTTCCCTTCAACTCACAGCGTAAGTTTGTGAAGGTTTGCAAGAGCGCTTTAAGCACAATGCTTAAATGTGAATATTGTTTCTTGCATTGTCTGTGTGCGATTCTTGCACGTTTCCTGAATTTTGAATTGTAATGTGCAAGTTGCAATTCTGGTTACAGGGAATCTCTGCTGAAGAGTCTGTGGGTGGAAGTTAAGGGGCAGGCTGGCAAGGGTGATACTATTGTGGGTGTCTATTATAGGCCACCTGATCAGGGTGAGGAAGTTGATGAGGTCTCTACAGACAGCTGAGAGCAGCCTCACAGTCACAGCCCTGGTTGTGGTGGGGGATTTTAACTTCCCTGATGTTTGTTGGAAGGACTACTCGGCCAGCCAGCCACAGTCTAGGAGGTTCCTCCAGTGCCCATATTATTCAATATATTCATCAATGATTTGGAGGAAGGAATAGAGTGCACTATCAGCAAGTTTGCTGATGACACCAAGCTGGGAGGAGTGGTGACACTGGAAGCTGTGCTGCCATCCAGAGACCTGGACAGGCTGGAGAGTTGGGCAGGGAAAAATGTAATGAACTAGAACAAGGGCAAGTGTAGAGTCTTGAATCTGGGCAGGAACAACCCCAGGTTCCAGTGTAAGTTGGGGAATGACCTATTAGAGAGCAGCGTAGGGGAAAGGGAGCTGGGGGTCCTGGGGACAGCAGGGTGACCATGAGCCAGCACTGGGCCCTTGTGGCCAGGAAGGCCAATGGTACCTGGGGTGGGTTAGAAGGGGGTGGTCAGTAGGTCAGAGAGGTTCTCCTGCCCCTCTGCTCTGCCCTGGGGAGACCACACCTGGAATATTGTGTCCAGTTGTGGCCCCTCAGCTCCAGAAGGACAGGGAACTGCTGGAGAGAGTCCAGCGCAGGGCAACCAAGATGCTGAAGGGAGTGGAGCATCTCCCGTGTGAGGAAAGGCTGAGGGAGCTGGGGCTCTGGAGCTGGAAAAGAGGAGACTGAGGGGTGACCTCATTCATGTTTACAGAGATCTAAAGGGGCAGTGTCAGGAGGATGGAGCCAGGCTCTTCTCGGTGACAACCAGTGACAGGACAAGGGGCAATGGGTTCAAACTGGAACACAGGAGGTTCCACTTAAATTTGAGGAGAAACTTGTTCCTGGTGAGGGTGTCAGAGCCTGGCCCAGGCTGCCCAGGGAGGTTGTGGAGTCTCCTTCTCTGCAGACATTCAAACCCGCCTGGACCCCTTCCTGTGGAACCTCAGCTGGGTGTTCCTGCTCCATGGGGGGATTGCACTGGATGAGCTTTCCAGGGCCCTTCAACCCCTGACATTCTGGGATTCTGTGAAGGTGAATCTCTGTGCAATCAATTACTTCTGTTCAAGTAGCGCTTCTACCACAGCTTAGGAAATGAGAGTGTCTACAGCGGTAAAGTGGGGTTTTGTTCATCCCCCAAACTACAGTTCCATCATATACCCCTGATTTTAGTAGTTTGGCCAAATGTTTAATTACTGTAATTACAAGAGGGCATCATACTGCACATCAATCATCTTACATTGCAAATATTTGCACATAGCCAAGATTGAGAAGAAAACAAATACACAAGATGTGCATATGTTCTAATTTCAATGTGAAAGAATCATCTTCAAGCCTGTTAATGTGCAGCTAGATTGGAGCAGCACTGTTAGCAGAGAATATCTTTGAGATCGCAAAACTAGAACAAGCGTTGTGTCCTTAGGAACATTTAAGGTTAGTGCAGTGAGTTTTCTGGAGAAGATCCTTTCTACAAGTCTTTTGTCACCTCTGTATACATATCTTTTAATTTTGCATCAATGTGATTTAATTCATTAGAGTAGCTGGAAAAAATATTTATTGCTTCCCTCTTGGAATTCTACTGAGTAAATATCCATAGGATCCTATGTGCTAAATTGCGATAGAACCATATGGTTTATTCCCAACTGAATACAGGACTTTCGAAAAGGAGGATGGTGGCGCAATTTTTTTTCAGCATAACCATCATTGCTATTTACATCAGTTCCACCAGTATGTATTGGGGAAAATGAAGCTGTTAAAAGGGGTTTTTTTTGGCCACTGTGAGATGTTGAGAGTCAATTTGGATTTCTAGAGACGTTCTGACAGTCGAGCTTGTGGGCAAATACAGATGAAAAATCTAGAAACGTGTGACTGTTTAGCTGCCTGATATTTGATTCTCTCTTGTATCGAATTGTTCTAATCAAAAGGGACCTCCCTGCAACTGCTGGAACATCCTCTCTGAAAGGCCGTACACTTGCACTCCCACTTCTGTGGCTTTTTCCTCCATTAAAAAATAGATGATGTCATTAGGGCTTCCTTCCTGACGGTTCAATTCTTTCAGGTGTTTATCTGCTTCTCTTTCTTTCCAGCAAAAATTCACTAAGTATACCAAATTGATTTGTGTCTTTAAAATATTGTACAAGCTTAAGATATACTCATCTACGTGCATCTTAACCCAGGGAGCTATACTGATTTATTTCTATTTTCTTTTGCCATGATTTCTTTTGCCTCTTTGGGGGGGCAGCGGAATAAGCAGAGAGGAAAGCGAAAAGAATAACATTAACACAAAGGAGCACTTCTTATTAGGAGTAGGTGGGTAAAGGCATTGGAAAAATAATACCTCGAGATGCATTGAAACATTTTAGGGAATTAGGGAATTCTGATCTCCTGCAAAAGAAAAAAAAAAGAGAGAAGGAGGGGGAGAAAATTAATATTAAAGACAAGCTGTGAGTTTCCATCTGGCCTTGCCGCTTCCGACTAACGCTTCCATGACGGAATTCATCTGTCCATCAACTGTCAAAAATTCTCCTGTCAGTAAATCCCTGGGTACCCTTTCCAGCCCACCCCACTCACAAATATTCTGAGCCGCAAAGTCCTGCGAATTCTGAGCGGCCCCGTCCCCCCTCCCTTCCCGCTGCACTCCCGCTGGTACCCAACGCGTAGGGCTGCGTTATCGCTTTATTTACATCTTTCTCCTTCAAAATTGGGGTTCGGGAGGAGCGGGCAAGGAGCCTGGGGAGTGTTTGGTCATCTGGAGATGAAACTCCCCCCCAGACCATGCGCAGTCTGTCCGTGCACAGTCTGTCTGTCCAGCAGCCAGTCCACATCTGGTAGAAAGCACCGAGTGCTTGGGAAGTGTCAGCTCCCCTCTGGTTAATGGAACGACATGACTATTTAATGTACACACGGTGGAGGCGCTGGGAACGCCGCGCTGTTGTGACATGCCTGAAGGACATATCGAAACATCAGAGCGGCGCTTTATGGTGACAAAGTGCGTCTATACCGCAAACACTGAGATCCGTTTGCTCTCGAGTGGAGTCAAATGGGACCTTAATACTGTTTACCGCTTGTTTTTTTTCAAGACAAATATACACGAAACTTAGATTCTTTAAAATTGCATGGGGTCTATTTAAATCCCCCCCAAGATGTTTAGTGGATGATTCATCCCGATATTTGTATTCCGTGCTGTTATTGGTGATGAGAGTAGAAGGAAGCAGGTAGGGAATTTAGGAAGTCCCCAAAATTCTCATTTCTTAGGGGTTACACCCCACAAAGCACTTTTTGGCTTCTCTCTCTGAGCTTAATTGATTTAGAGCAGTAATTGTGTTTTTTAGTCTATTTTTCCCTGTCGGTATTGAAAGGTAAAGCTGTCTCTGAAACAGCCGCCTTGTCTATGGTGGGAAGAGGAGCGGGAGAAACGTTCCATCTTTAAAAGTACATTTGGTTTCAGTGTTTTTCCTTCAAAAAAGCGTTGGTTACTTGTGGCTTCTGACACCTCATTAATCAAGTGATCAGAATTCAGTATTTTACAGCAGCAAGACCAATTAACCTTTGCTAGCTACATAGCAGCCAAAAATAATTTCTAATTGTCAAATGGGGAAAAAATACCCACCCCAAACACTGAACCTCTGAAGCACATAAAGATTAAAAAATAAGTGGGATTTCTTGGTTGTTTTGCAAGCACTTAGAGAGAAATTCTAAACTTGGCATGCGTGCCTTTCCTTCTCGGACTTTTGAAAGCAATGAAGAAATGAGGAGAGAAGGAAGTTGAAAGGTTCGACACATCCCCAGATCCCTTGGGATGAAAGATGGGGCTTTCCTCCCTGAAACTCCAGATCCCGCTGGCTGAAATCATCTCCCTTTCACAGGTAGGAAATCAGGAGACAAAAGCCGGTGTGAAAATCTCAAATCATTCCATTTTAGCTCAGAGCTCATCCGGCTGTTTCCACAACCTGCGGTTCTTCCCCACAGAACCCGCTGAATTCTGGCAGCCCAACCTCCCCTTCGGGCTTCGTTCACAGCTCCTCACCTGAGAATTTCCCATTAAAACCAAGTGTTACTACTCAGGGTTTACTTTTCTGTGAGGACTGATTACACTTTAATCAATTTTTACTCATGAATTATGTTTTATTATTTGAGGCAAATTGTGGTTTTAAAGGCAATCAAACCAGTGTTTTGGGCAGCTTTTAATTTTTAGTAGTGCTTATTTTAAATTAAGTCTTTTATATATGAGTTGAGGGGAAGGACAGTACAGTAACAAGAAGTTCTTCTTAAAGGGGAAAAGTTAACCAAATCATCCTGATTTTCTTGCTGTTATTTCTGAAGGGTAAGTCCATAGATTTGTCAGAATTCCATTATGGAGCTTCAAATACACACAGTTAACCGGTTTTGGGGAAGGGACCCCAGTGTGTGAACTGCTTGTCTGCCACACAACAACCTCTTATTTAACTTTCCATATTTACCCTGTATTTTTTGCTTGTCCTTCAAGTCCTGTGTGGAGTTTCAGAAGTCTCAATTATTTGCCTTTGAAGCCGTGATGAAATTTGCAGTGAAACTGGAGCTCAGCACCTTGAGCTAAATATTGTCATTTACTTCTGAAGCTTAGCTTTTGTATTCTTTATCTTGTATTCTTTGTATTCTATATCGTAGGCTGATACCTTTCATTTTTTAGACCTTAATTATAAAGCAAAATTGGCTTCAAGTAGATTTGCGAAGTTCTCTTCAATAAGTATTTCAAGTCTTGAGTTATTTCAGTTTCGTCAGTTGTGGGTTTGATTAAAAACAGCATCTCCAAGAGCACGGACACAAAGTGCTTAATGAAATTGTGTATCAGGAAGACCTGGGAGGTTGGGGGTTTTGTTGTTGTTATTTTTTGGGGTGGTTTTATTCCTCTCCAGGTTTCCCCACCTCCCCCTTCCAGGGTCGTTCAATCTATTCCAAGCAGCCGAGGTCAAAAACACTGGTGCATATGCAAGAGCCAAACAAATCGCCTTTCTGCTGGGGTTGGGTGACATGTGTCAACCCCTGTCACCCCGCAACAAGGGCCAGACAAAGGGGAGGGTGGAAGGGGGCGCCCCGGCAGAACCTGCCCCGCGCGCGGGGCCTTTGTGCGGCAGATGCCGCCTCTCATTGTTCGCCGCCTCCCTCCCCGGCACCCCTGACAACAGGCGCTGCCGCTGGCATCCCACCCGACATCTGTTCAGCTTTATTGATGCTCTCCTGGAGGAATTCCCAGTGTAAACAGGGAATTCTCTACGGGAGCCCCATGTTGTAAAAGGGATGAGCTGCATAATGCAAAGATTTAACCACTATTTAAAGGTGTGACACTTGATTGAAAGTGACTTGATTTTTTTCTTTTTCTTTTTCCTCCCTCTCTCCCCAACCACCTTAAATGTATTTGGCACAAACTCCATGGGTTGGACTTTTATTTTAAATTTTGGGTAGGATTTCTCCTCCTCCTTTTTCTTTCTCCCGCTCCTCCCTTCTTTTGTTTTCATGAAGCAGAATTGTCAGGATGAATGAAAACTAGGAAACAAAACATGCCAAAAATGGAAAATAAAGCAAAAGCTTGAAAATAAACCCTGGAAAGGTGGGAGAGAAAGACCCAGGTTGTGTGTAGAGGAGTCTGGTTACTCCTCCGAAAGCTCAGAGCCCACTGACAGCAAATGTCTTGAAGATCTTTGTGTCTCCTGAACTCCTTCTGTGGGCTGGAAACTGGGAGAGCACGTTCAACATCTACAGCAATAGGAAGGAAAATAACGTGCCGAACCATCATATGTTTTTATCCATGCCCTTTCTCGTTTTGCGTGCTGCGTTCTGTGGGTTTGCACGGTGAGCACGCAGATCTGCTCCTCTAGGAAATATTCAGCTGAATTTTGACACCAAAGGACCTGATCCAAAATCCATAGCAGCTGATGAGAATCAGCCCATTGATTTGAATTGGGTTTGGGGCAGGATATTAGATGCTGAAGTGGCCAAAATAGCTGGAGAACTGGGAATTGCCATGTGTTCTTGTGAGCGAGGGAGCGCTATGGAGAGACTGGAGCTGGCGTTATTTTGACTCCCTCATTTGTTTAAATAAATACGTGAAAATAAACGTGTGTATTCGAAATGCAAACACTAGGCTGTCTGCTGAGCAGATGAACCAAAACTATACAGGAAAAGTCATGCTACAGGAATCCTTGTAGAATTTTACCAGGCTATAAGTTAATATGATTCTGTTGAAATTGCTCTATAAAGCCATCGTGTCCAATGCGGGAGGTGCAGCTGAGGTTCTCCCCTGCCCACAAACATGTGCTTATTTAAATTATCTGAGCGTCCAGCCTACAAACCCTTATTCTTTTTTAGAGTTCTGTCTATGTTCTTTATTCTTTTAAGTAAAATTTTATGCTGGGTATAAATATATCTGTTATTGGATATGATATAGGAATATCCCCCCAAATAGTGAAGTCCAATAAAAAGCACATCAAACCTACAATAAAAATTACACAGAAGGAAATAAAAATGTTATTAATGTCTAAGTAAGAGGAACAAGTGCTACATTAGAGAGAAATCTCTTAAGTCTGAGAATGTAATACTTAAAATCAATTTGGGGTTAGGCCGTGTTAGGCATGGAGAATACCGTGGAGTTATTTTGGTTCTTAGTGTGATATAATCTGCTAGGCTGGAGTTTTTATTAGCTTTATGGTATCACTGGGATGAATAAAGTGATCTCAAATTCATAGCGAACATGCGTACTCTGCCTTGCGTTAGACGTAATAAAAACCACGGTGGTAGCTGTTCCAAGGAAAGGTCTTATTGAAACGATCACTTGAAGTTTATTGGACTGTCTATAGCATTTCATAGTCCCTTGTATATTTATTCTGTAATCCTGTTGGATTGTTAAAAAATATATCAGCAATCTACAGATAGCATCTAATTTTAAAACAAATTTTACAGGATTTTTGAGGAATCTTTGGTTAAATTATATTGGCATCTTTTAGATTCTTTCTGCGGGGGCAGTTTGATGGGATTTGTAGGAGTGTCTCTAATTAGAATGCCTTATTGTCCCCCTCATGTTTGCTTTTCCCTTGCTTACAGTAGCAGAAAAATAACAAATAAAATAGAATAATGGATACAAATCCCCGAGTGTTGCTGGACGGTCGGAGTTGTGGCCAAGTCCCACTTTGTGCTTCCCATACAGTTTCAATTAAAACACCAAGAGAAGTTGCTACTAGAATTCTCATCACAGTCAATCCAGAACAAATTTACCGTAGAAATCCAACGACAAATCACTTAATGATTTAAGGATGTGAACAAATACCTTACTTGGAGCATAAAGTGAGTAGTTTCACGAAAACGTGCCTCTCGATGCCGTTGGAAATGCAGCTTTTCTGTCTGTAAATATTTGGGGCAAATAGACATTTTTTAAGAAGTTAGCAAACATTCTGGGTATTTGTCTCAATGTGAGAAGAGTGTCGGGAATAACGTGGGTGCGGATGTGTTTATGCACTTAATACATTTCCACACATGTGTGGGAATATATATATAGTGTGTACGTATGCATGTGTGCACAAATATATTTGCATCCAGGTAAAATACCAGCTGTTATTATTAAGCTCAGCTTTTATTATCAATTTGTTGGTAGATTCAGGCACTACTACTGAGCTTTTTCCTAATCAGTTCCCTCATTTTGCTAATATTCTAACGACTGTCAATTTACTTCAGTGGTGCCATTTGCAGAATTTTCCAATTAGCAGGAAACCTGTTCCACCTTCTCCCATAATTACAGGGGACTCTCTTCAGATCAGCTGCGGCCAGACAGCATCTGATGTACTTGCCAAAATCGGCGCGCTGTGGGTTTTTGTGTGTGTGTGTGGAATTTGTTTTAACCTTTGTATGAGCTGGCACCGGCTTCACGTCTCTGTTGGAGGCAGGGAGCTCCCTCAGTAGTGGCATGTGTCAAAATATCCAAATAATTTCGAATAAACACAGCACAGTGAAAACACAAATATGAGCCGATCTGCATCTTGATGGCTCTGGGCTGTGATGGATGTTCAGTGCCTTGTACTTATCCCCGTGTAGGGAAATATTCCATAGCTGCTGTGTTCTACTCCTATTAGATGATTTTATTCAGGCAGCATCCGTTTGGTCACTTTTTATCACCTTTATCCCTCAGCATCTGTGTCAAGCGCTACAGGAAGGACAATGTTGTTCTGATACTCTCTGATATTACATGGGCTGATCAAAAAACAATCAGCCCCCCTTTTTTCGAGCTGCTTAACCAGCTGATATTACAGCTATAACAATGGGGCAGCAATAACTATCATTGTTACATGAAAAGAAAATATATTTAATAATAAGCTCATTGATTTTTAACAGCATCTCTGTGTTGCCTAATTGATGGGAAGTTGTATGTTTGTGTAGCCAACGGGGGTTATGAATTAAATATGGTCGTCATTCCTTGAGGGATGCATGTCAATGCAAGAAAGATGGAGGATCTACATTTCCCCCAAGCGAAACAATCCCCTTGTAACAGACACAGGAAAGTCTGGAATAGGAGGAAGGGGGAAAAGGGAATAAAAAGCATCCATCACTGTTTATTAAGTGCTGCTACTTGAAGGTAAAAGGAGTATTGAACTGTTTTTAAATTGGAAGGAACATAGCTAGACAAAACATTGATGGTAATATTAGGCTGGTGACAAATTTTATTCTTTTGTCCACATTTATTACAGTGGCAATTTGAAGTGATTTATGCCTCTTACCCCTGGAAGTCCCTGTGTTTGCATGCGCACAGGCGGGCACACACACACAAAATCAGCGTCTCTCAGTAATAAAATGAACTCTTCTGGGAACAGCCACAGAAATATGGACTCTAAGTATCTGGAGGCTGGTGATCAGCACTTGGAAAAAATGAGGCTCATCTGGAGATGTCTCAAACTGGGCACCTGATACAGAATCATGGTGCAAAACTTGAGTGGCCTGTGCTCAGCTCCGCCCTACACAGGACGTGGTGGTGGATGCCAAGTGCTAGGGGTGTGTGTCCATGTGTGTTAATGGCAGTGGAAGGACTTTTTGTTTTGTAAATAAATCCTTACTGTGACTTAGTTCTGAGATTTCAGGTATGCTGAGCTCTCCGGGAAGCCCAATGTGCTCAGGTCTGGAGTGTGAACTGGGAGTGAAAGGGAAGTTCTGAGCTCATTATACTTATGAGAAACACTTAAAGTTGAAGCATCGTGCATGACTTGGATGAGCAATCACTGCTTTGTCACTCATGTGTGTAATACTCTACCATATGACCTAAAATAATATATTCTCCCATCTATATATCAGTTCTATAATCAGGAGTGTTCTGCAGCCTGGACCGTTTCACCCTTCAGGCAGCAGGTCTCAGTCTCTGGTGGATGTGATTGTTGTTACTTCTCTTTTTTCAAGTACCTTTTGCCTGAATTTTGCTGGACCATGTGGGTCTGCTGTTGAACTGTGGTGGTTTTTAGCATGTTCACAAATCCTTGAGCTCCGGCATTAGCAAACAAATTCCTAGTACAAAATCTCTGAATCATAAATGCCATTCTATTTTCTTCTGGGCGCTACTATTTTACAGTCAGATCTATTATTTTCCTGTGATTAATAGGGTATAACATAATGCAAAGCAAAGCTTGGGGCAGCTGTTTGCAGGACTGGCAGATATCAGAACTTGGACAACCCTACAGTAGAATAGTAAGTCTTTAATAATCAAACAATTTCTACTAATTTTAAGTAAGACTGCTTGAAATTAAGCTGGAGTGTTTGTCAGAGTTGGATTTGTTCTTGTAAACAGCTATTACAAAAACAATATCAGCTACCACTGGGGATGCTAATTAAACGGGTAGATTCACATTAAGGCTGTGACAGGCAGAGTTTCCAACATTTCGCCCAAAGTTCAGACCAAACAGGGAGTTCCCTTCAGGATGCTGGAGGAAAATGAGAATCACCTCCCACCCAGAAACGGAGCAAAACACTCGTGGTGAGAGGGTTGGTTCTAAGAAACCAGGAGAGCTTATTAAACAGGAGAGTTATGATTTTGAATAACAACTTCTAACCAGCTTCACTTTCCACTTCTGATTTCAGCTGAAGGTTGCAAATGCTCTATTTGTAAAGCAGAAACTTGTCTTGGATTTGAATAAGTTATTGCAACCAATTTCCCCTCCTGTCAGATCCTTGGGGGCTCAGGAAAGGGACTGTTCTGTCTCCTGCTCTTTAATAACTGCTGGGACACGAGGCCCCGGCCCCTCTTTAGAGGTTTGGGAGAGTCTCTGAGTATAAATAATTGGTGTCATTAAGAGGGAAGGATGCTCAAGCGTTGGGCAGCTCAGGCTGGGCTCTCACCAAACCAAACTGTGCCGAGCACGGGAGAGGAAAAGCCCTTTAGAAAAACAATGGCACTTTTTTCAGAGGTTTGTCATTTTCTAAGCTAAAGTAAAAACAGCGCCAAACATAATAGCTGCACTATTATTTTTACTCAGGTGCCCAGGAATACGGACGTACTCAAGAAGGAAAATAATGAGCAGGCTTTCTTTTTATTAGAAAGAAACCCTCTGTTGTGTGTAAAAGAGACTTTCTCCCAAATATTTTACTTGCTAATAGATAAGTATGAAGTAATTGCATAGGACAGATTAAATGGTTTGTAATGCCTCACTTGGAGAATTATAGTGAATGTTTTCCTAGCCTGTCCTCCAAATTGGTAGTCTAATTAAGCAAAAAAATAATTACACAGAATCCCAGAATGTGAGGGGTTGGAAGGGCCCTGGAAAGCTCATCCAGTGCAATCCCCCCATGGAGCAGGAACACCCAGCTGAGGTTCCACAGGAAGGGGTCCAGGCGGGTTTGAATGTCTGCAGAGAAGGAGACTCCACAACCTCCCTGGGCAGCCTGGGCCAGGCTCTGACACCCTCACCACGAACAAGTTTCCTCTCAAATTTAAGTGGAACCTCCTGTGTTCCAGTTTGAACCCATTGCCCCTTGTCCTATCACTGGTTGTCACCGAGAAGAGCCTGGCTCCATCCTCCTGACACTCCCCCTTTAGATCTCTGTAAACATGAATGAGGTCACCCCTCAGTCTCCTCTTCTCCAGCTCCAGAGCCCCAGCTCCCTCAGCCTTTCCTCACACGGGAGATGCTCCACTCCCTTCAGCATCTTGGTGGCTGCGCTGGACTCTCTGCAGCAGTTCCCTGTCCTTCTGGAGCTGAGGGGCCACAACTGGACACAATATTCCAGGTGTGGTCTCCCCAGGGCAGAGCAGAGGGGCAGGAGAACCTCTCTGACCTACTGACCACCCCCTTCTAACCCACCCCAGGTACCATTGGCTTCCTGGCCACAAGGGCCCAGTGCTGGCTCATGCTCACCCTGCTGTCCCCAGGACCCCCAGGTCCCTTTCCCCTGCGCTGCTCTCTAATAGCTCATTCCCCAACTTATACTGGAACATCCAAATTGTTGGCATTCACTGAATTATTGCAAAAACGGAGTTTAGACTGAAAGTGTTGACTAATGTTTTAATTTTTTTTTTGGAAGGCAGAGACGGAAAGGGGGAACAGAGAAGGGAGGGATCTATTCTTAGAGAAACCGATTAATCTTCTAAAAAAAAATCTCCAAGTGTCCTGGCAGAGATCAGAGTTTCTGCCTTGACATTCCTTGGTTTGATGATTCTTTATGTGTGTGATTAGTCGGTTTAAACCCCGATAGCTTCAAAGCTCTGGCACATTTTTGAGCATCTATATTAAGATGTGGAAGTCTTGAGCTGATCTCTCTGGTCAACCTTGATCTGCTACAAAGAGATGCAATGTTTCTCTGCTGTGTCCCCAGGAAAGCACATGTTGTTGAAATTGGTGTCTGTGAACTATGTAAAGCTACTTAGCCCTAAATTTCTGTCTTAAACTTAATTTTGGTTGGTAAGAATTCACACAGTGAATGTTACTGTAATTGTTTTATTAAAACGATGATGTCCTTTACGAAGCAAATGCTGACGGTCACAGCGGCAACCAAGTCGGAACAGTTATCGGATGCAGTTTTACATTTATGCTTGAAGAAACTTTGCAGACTTAATTTTCTTGGTAGAGAAAAACGTCTTTGGAAATGTTCTGGTCTTTCCTGGAGCACTTTCCTCTCTCCCGCTGCTTTATAAAAGATGGATTTGGGGCCCAGCGGACCATAACTCCCGTAAAGTAGCTGTTCCATAGATATTTCGGTAGATACTTCTTAACAGCTCCAGAGGAGCCTTTACAAGGGGTTACCTCATGATGTGGAGCCAGTAAATCCTTTTTGCATATTATTGGCAAACACAGTTGTGCCATGGAGTAGGGAGGGAATATCCAGTAGCAAATCTCTACCTGGTTCAGATCATTAGAACTGTAACAACTTCTGTGTTGGATTACAAAGCTGAGATATGAATGCAAGTATTTAAAATGTTTCATGGAAAATAACTTCAAGAAATACTAGAAAGTCCAGCAATTGTGAGGCTGGTCACCATGCTCAGTTACTGCAGTGGAATTTAAGAATTTATTTTTAAAAATCATTTTAACAATACTACTGCAAATGTGCATTATAATCTTACTTCCACTTCAGCTGATGTCAGTGAGGTTAAGGTTGATTCTTAGAAAGTCAAAATCAAAATGTAACAAGAGTTTGACAACAGAGCCAAAAATTAGGATGAAGAGTCAGGGTGCAAATACACAGTGCTCTGGGCAGAGCCCAGGTAATTGTGCTCCAAAACTGTCTCAAAATCTTCAATCAAAACAACTGTACTTCCAATAAAGTTATGCGGCAACTCCCATATTTCATTTGGGAGAATAAACCTTTGCTGTTCGATGAGCTTATTCAAGTGGCCTACAAAGTGGAGAAATGTTTTAATTTTGGGTGCAACTAAATCAAACCATAAAAAGAAATATAAGCTTTTTGTAATGGAAAAGCTCACAACATCTTTTCATTCCAAGTTCTGTGCAGTTGGTGTTGAACCCTGCTCTCCTGAAGTGTCACGGATGGTCTTGCGTTGATGCGTAATGGTTTTCAACAAGCTCCATGTCTTCATTCCCTTAACCCGTCATGACATTGTGGGGACTGATTCCTTAGTCTAATGTCTCATCGTACAAGTTCTCTCTAATGACAGTGCTACTCCCATTAGCCTTCCTTGATGTCTATTTACCATAGCAGCTTTTCAATTATTTAAAATGCAAACATCTGGATTAAATAAAGGAAGAAAACATTCGGCAAATGTTGCATGCACGCTCAAACTTTTCTCCAGAAATTATGACTGCAGTAGGACTTGAGAAATTCAGAATTCACTGTGCACATCAGCCGCTCTGTGCACCAGGGACGTGGCAGGAAGGGCTCAAGTTGGGAACTGCCAAGAGACCTTTTTCAATAGAGAGCATGTTGTGGTGATGCATGTGGAATGATACCTTGTTATTTAAAGCATCAAAACATGAATGTTTTCCAATCAATAAGCCAACTGTTGGCTTAAAGTCTAATGCTGTGCATGGCTCTACATATACCTGCAGTTGGAGTACATAAAACATGCAATACTGATGCATAAAACTATGTTGTACATCCAAGAGATAAAGTGGGTTGGATTTCCTCCCTGAGAAGTCCTTCAAAGTCAGCAAGCGTGGGGATGTGTCCACCTTCAACACACTTGAAACAGCCTCACCTTTGGCGTTGGCGATACCTAGTGAAGCACCAAGTTGAATCTGTCCTCATGATCTCCCCGAATCGGGGAAACATCTGTAGAATTTGAAGTGAATGAAGAATACAGACTCTAGCTGCCATGTTTGGAAATATCTGGAGCCCTCAGAGGCTCATCGGTCTAGTGCTAAAGCAGAGTGTTGCAGAACTCTTACCTTAATGAGATTAAAACCAAGCACAATGAACCTGGAGCATGTGAATGACCACTCTGCCGGGCTCGGGAAGCTGCTGAGCATTCATCACTGACCTGGGCTGTGCAGTCAGGAGCTGGAGGGGAATGGAAAGTTTGGTCAATCAAGACCTGGCCCCAGACTTTCCCCATTCTGCAGCCTCCTGCAATTCCCCTCAAGGGCACATATTCCAAAATCAGTTCTGGACCTGCCCTGTAAAGAGGCCTAGCAATCAGATATTTGCTTTTTGCATGGGATTCATCTCACAGACCTCGTTGGCTTTCGGTAGGTGGAAGGTCAGGAGCTGAAATTGCAAAGTGTTGACTTCGGATCCTCACAGTATCCCCGGGAAGGTGTTTTGCTTTGGGCAGAGGGCACGGCTCTGCAGCTCTGGAACAGCTTTATGAATATACACGTAGACATGCTGTAGGCATCAAGGGGGAAATTAAACCCACGACCTCCACCCATTGCTGTGCTAAAGGAGAAGCTCCACTATCAGATCTTGGTGTCTCGAAGGGAGGTTGCTGCTAAAACCAGACCTGAATATGTGCACCCATTCAAGTGAATGGCAAATTTTGCATTGTCTGAAGTGATGTGGGAATAGGTATTACATATACACACTCAAATGAAACCAATCTCATGCTTCAGGGTGTAAATTGATCACTGGAAAGGTCAGGAAGCAATTTTCCTCTCCTGTTAACATCGCTGCGCAGTGAACTTGGGGTGTGTGTGAGAGAGGGAGGGATGAAGGGAAGAGAAGCAATTTCTCCTGTAGCATAAAGTATTTGCCAGAGGCAAAATAACTTGCTGCAGCCATGAGTTCATAGCAAACTGATTGCCCAAGTGTTTGAATTTACCTCGTCTTGATTTCTGGGTGCCCGGTCTAAGATGCTTCAAAGGAGAGTGGCTCTCGTGATGTATTTCATGATAACCCTGGCTTTCTTTGAACATTGCGACGTGACGCTGTGTGCAGTTGCACCAAATGGTTCTTCTTGCGTGAAACCTGTGTTTTAAGCTTGTGTGAGGGGTGTGGATGCATGGCCATGGGTTTGAATTGCGAATGCATGTTGGCATTTGGACCTGTTGGGTTCTGGATACGTGAATCTTTTGGGGACGTGACTTAGTACAGTGCGATTTCCAAAGGGTCTTAGACTGAGCCTACTGGAGCTGAGCTTATCTTGCTGTGTATCTTCAGAATCTCTGTATCTTCTCAGGGTAAGACATTTGCCCTGAAATAACTGAGGAGTCAAAACAGGCAGAGCTGAGTCCCTTTGAGCATCACCCCACAGAGATGCTCAAGAGAAGTGGATTTGCCCCCCTGCCCCGTGACCGCAGCCCCATATTGAGGTCCTGGAAAGGCACATCAGCTGTGGGCTGTTTGTCAAATTAAACTGCTCTTGTGTTCGGGGCTCACCCATTGCCAGTTAACAGGGTTCACATTGGTGTTCTCTCATCTAATGGGAGTTCCTACCCCAAAATGCTGCTGCTTCTTTGGTCTCTGGCACAAATGTGCTACATCAAAGGGTACTGAAAAGGTTAATTAAATTTGGAGGATGGTAAGCAGAGATGAATGAAACGTTTGCAGGTGGAATCACTTTAAATGTATTAATTTATTTACTGCACAACAGGAATTTTCATATTCCTCATACATACAAGATGGTGCATGAATGTCTAAAATATGAACTATTTTCCTTTGGTAAATTAATTGATTTCTGAGGACATATGTCAAAACATAGAAAAAGATGGCTTTCAGAATGATGAATTTTTCTCTTTAAAGCCAAATTACCTCTCTTTGCATAGGTGTGACTTGACTTGAGTGAGGCATTTGACACAGTCTCCCACAGCTAAACCGAGGGAGTGCGGTCTGGATGAGCGGGCAGTGAGGTGACTGCGAACTGGCTGAAGGGAAGAAGCCAGAGAGTCGTGGTCAATGGGGCAGAGTCCAGTTGAGGCCTGGATCCAGTGCAGTGCCTCAGGGGGCAGTGCTGGGGCCGGGATTATTCAATATATTCATCAATGATTTGGACGAGGGAATAGAGTGACTGTCAGCAAGTTTGCTGGTGACACCAAGCTGGGAGGAGTGGTGACACTGGAAGCTGTGCTGCCATCCAGAGACCTGGACAGGCTGGAGAGTTAGGCAGGGAAAAATGTAATGAAATAGAACAAGGGCAAGTGTAGAGTCTTGAATCTGGGCAGGAACAACCCCAGGTTCCAGTGTAAGTTGGGGAATGAGCTATTAGAGAGCAGCGTAGGGGAAAGGGAGCTGGGGGTCCTGGGGACAGCAGGGTGACCATGAGCCAGCACTGGGCCCTTGAGTCTGGTGATACAGATTCTATTTCTGCCTCAGCCGTGTGACCTATATATCTTTGGACCAATTCATCCATAGTTTAAAATGATATGCAGTCAAAAATAAGAAGTGAAAAATGCAGACAAAAATCTGGTATTTTTTAAAACTCATTACATCTTTTCTATCTGCCGAGCCAGGGTGTGAGAAGATAAGAAATGGAGATGTATGAGACAGAAAGATGTTTTCTGTTGGTGTTTCTCATTTTGTTGCTCTTTAGTTTCTCGTCGACTGGTAGCACGTTCAGTGGCTATTAGGACAATAGTGTATATTGGGGCTGTCTGTAGGTATATAATACAGAATCGTTAGAGAAGCTGATCCGTGTTTGGAGTTCTTTAGTCCCCTGGCAGTTGGCCGCAATGGGTCTCCTGGTGTTGCTGTGCTTCCCGAGTGACTGGAATTCCAAGTGTGCAATTCTTCTGTATGTTTAATTTCGAGATGGTGTTTGTTCTCCTGAAGCGAGGTCTTTGTCAAACACACGCCTTTCACAAAGCACCGGTCCTGTTTGAAGAGATCTACAATGAGTTAAAGCACAGCAGGATGATTTCCAGTCTTCTTTGGGCAAAACCGCTGTCATTTCTGCCCCTCTTTCTGTCCCCTCCCCATTGATGGTCCAGTGGGAACTATAGAAAGTGGTGTGGTTGGCACATGCTGCCAGGTCCCTTTTCTGTTGTCTATTTATGCATGGATACACAGAGCCCAAGTCAATGTTAAAAATATATTTATCTGAAGAAGAATACTTGTGCAAGTTAATAAAAAAACAACAGGGACTTCAAGAGTAAGTGTCTGCTAAGGATTTTATGTATATCATATGTAGTAGACAAGCCATGCTTGAAGGCTTTAAGTGCTTCAGCAATCTCCTAGTATAGGAATTAATTTCCGTCTTGCTTCCTTTATTTGGGTTGAATCAGGAGGTCTTGTTCCACATTTTGCCTACTGACAATTGAAGCAAACACCCGAAAATGTTGGTGAGCGCTGCATTTGAGAAGGATTGATGTGAAGACTAAACAAGGATATTAGCAACAGACACACACATCAAAAAGTATATAAATAAACACAGTAATCAGCAAATGGGATTGCAGACAATGTGTGTGTATGTTGATAAATATAATACATTCATATGGTGAAACACTCTGTGATAGTTTTGGGTGATCTTTCCCTGTAAGATGAAATTGGTGGGTGAGATGTCAGGACTCGGCAGGTTCGTGCTCGGGGGTTGTTTGTGCTGCACAAGTGGAGTCCCCAGTTCAGGACCTGGAACGCTGCGTGGTTTAAAAACCACACGGGCATGTGCGCTCCTCTGAATCCCAGCTCTTCAACATTAAAGCAAGACCCTTCATTTGAATCATTAGAGAATGAATCCAGTGCTAATAGCACTTAATTGTTTCACTAGAATGATCTCCGTTGGTTTTGGCAGCTGAAATGAAAACAATTCCAAATACCATCAAAGGAGCTTATCCACACACAGCATGTGGAGGGCGAGTGGTTTGATATACAGCGGTGTGTTAATATCAGAACATCTCCGAACGCCACACACGGCTCTGTAATCCTGGGCTGTCTCGGGTCTATGATCTCGGAAAGTCCGACGGGTAAAAGCAAAAGGAATAAAATAGACACAGAAAACCTTGGTCGTTGCCCCTGAAAATAACGCACCAGTGATGTCTTTGCTTCAGCCACGTACCTATATTAATCTTGACTTTCTTGAAGCTTGCCCGCTAGTTTAAATTTGTATGCGACATCAAACATACCTTTTCACATATGTTCTTTCCAGATTTTTTTTAACAGTTACTTAGCAGTTTATAGAAGGAAGTGAATGATCTCATCAAGCTGCTTAGAAATTAAAAAAAAAAATCTGTGCTTATTAATTATGCAGGATTAGTCTAATTATAATTCAGCAAATTAATTAGCGACAGAAGGTGTTCTGAAACATTGGAGTACATTTGCATGTTAAATGGAGAGGCTAGTCTGTAATATATGTAAATTTATGCATGGCTTCATAGTTTAATTTAAAAATTTGCAGCTGCATATGGTATGGGAGCAGGTGAAAAGTCAGTTTTAGTTTAATGATGCTAACAAACATTGGATGCTGTCCTGTCTTCGGGAAGGAATGCTCTGAACGCACCCCTATCTGCCAATCTATAAATCTGTCATAGGAATATAATGTTACACCCATGTTCAGATTCAAGGTCATCTGTGCCTAGACCCACAAGTACAATAGGTGTGAATCTACCAGCCGAACAGACCTCGGGAAAGGGGCCCGGGTTGCTGGGTTGTGAATTTGCCTCTTAGCAAATGACTGGATGTTTATTCTGCACAAACCAGTTTAGGGAGCGGTGATGCTCTTGCCTTCGTAAATGAGTGAGAGCTTTCAGCTGAGCGATATCCGCTCTGGCAGGTGTAAAATGGGTGTCTAACCTTGGTTCCGTCTCTAACGTTCGCGTCGGTGCAACTTTCTGCTCTCTTGGAGTCACTGCAAAGTTATTACCAAGTTGTGCATTAACTGCAGGGTAGAGTTTTATGTGCTGGCCTCTGCCATCTGGCAGAAATAGTAAAAACCAGCGGACCCATCAGCAGCAAAAAGCGATTGGTGTAATTGGTGTTCACTGTTCAGCCTAGCGTGGCTCAATAGACAGAGGGGTTTTTGAGAGCTGTGGGCTAAGAGAATGGAAGAGTCGGAAGATAAAGGTGTTGTAGGTTTTTCTGGGTATGGCAAAAAAAAATAGAGCATGCGTTGGATTTTGTGCGCATTTAACGCCTATGTAAGTCTTTTCTGGGGTCCATAGGGTTCTCAGATTAGAAACTGAGTTAAATTTGCACCTCTGGAGGGCTATAAGTACAAAACAATACTGAAGAATGAACAGATGCACCAGGACTGCAGAGCATCGGCCGGCACCAAACGCGTGTGCGCTGCTGAGCTGCCACCGGTGTCACGGAGAAGAATTTGGCTGTGTTTTCAAAATCCTGCTGGGTGTTACGGTCCGAGGTAATGAGCTTTATGAAACTTTTGTCACTATTAAAAAGAACCAGCCGGATCACAAACAGGGCTTGCAGGAGCGGCGTGTGGTTCTTGGCTGGGTGAACAGCTTGATCTGTGCTGTGGGTAAGCCACTTCATTTCTAGGTGCCTTGACTCCCCCCTCAGCGAAACGAGTACAAAAGCCTTTCTTTCCTCCTGTCCTTTGTGTATCTTTTCTCCAATAACAATTTCACAACGTGACACTGCAATGCTTAGCACAGTTGGAGCCCATAGATACTGTAATAAACCAGGGAATATTATCTGAACGTCCCTTTCAACAGCCCGTCAGCCCAATCCTCTACTCTATTACCTCCCTGCCTATTGACTTTTGATTATGCTATGGCATTTGGTCCTGTGCCAAATGGCATGAATAATATGGATCTTACAGCATAAATAAGCTTTTAGCCATTGTCTTGTAACTTACTGGAAAGTTTTGGTGTGGGAGGAAGGAGAAAAACCCAAAGGAAAAGGAAACTGCTCAGATTGCAAAGGGTCCTCCCAAGACTTTTTGGAGAACAATTGCAATTACAAACACGCTGTTAGTGTTGTGTTTCATTTTCAATTCGAACCCATAGAGTTCAATTATTATTTTCATTAATGGTGTCGGGTTTTCATCAGAGTGCACAAACAAGGAGGTTTTCCTTGGAGAGTTTTTTTTCCTAGCAAATGTGGCCATGCCAAATAACTGCATTCAGCACCGAGAAATGAGCGGCTCTATAACCGGCAGAGAGCTCCCCCAGCCCCTGCTTCTTGAAAATGGGATCTCTTTGCAAGACAGAATAAGCATTTACCAAATGAGTGTGAATTGCAGTTTTGGATCCCTGTGCCTGGAACAGAATCGACTTTGGAGATGAAAATTGTGTGGAAGGTGGAAAATGTACAGAATATAAATATCAAGTTTACTGACATGTTTTGGGTTTGGATGACGTATTGCGGGTTTACATTCAGTTACTATTAGTTTGGAAACTAAGCTCTTAAAAACCAACCACTGGATAGATAATAGAGAGAAATATGATGTTCTAGGCTGCAGAGATGGGATATTTGAGGAGGAATTGTCCTTTGCTTAGGTGCTAACTCCACCTGCTCTCTGTTACGTTTATCTGATCGTGTCCTCGTATGCTTCGCATTGTGAGCATCTTGAAATGAGCATGCTGTTATTGATCAATTAAATATGAACTTAATAATAAAGATGGGTCTAAACAAAAAACTTTTGACCTCAGCTTTCCTCAGTGCAAAGGACCTGTGTGTCCTGTAGATTTTGGTCCAAACCACCTTGATTTAATAACACAAATACAGGAAAGCCTCCCATCTTGAAGGCAGCTTCACTCTTGCCATCACAATTTTGCCGATGTCAGTGCGGTCACCCTGACCCACACTCCTTAGGCCTCTGCAGGAGCCGACTTTCCCTTGGCAAGGATCTATTTCAAAGCTAGGAAAGAAATGTAGAGATGGAGGAGGTTCCCCTAGACAGGGGTCAGGATCAGTGCCTGGAGGTGGAGAGACAGAGGTGAGATGAGGAGAAAGATGCAATGGTAATGTAGAGGGCTGTATGTGCAGAAAGCATAGGTGGAAGCAGAAAAATAAGAATCATTGACATTTATGAGGATTTGAATTATTTTGAATCAAGGCAAGAGGGTAGAGAAGCATTTTTTCATTTCCCATCAGGAAATGTGGCTGTTGTTGGAGGCAGGAGTAGCTGCAAGCATGATATTCATCTGCATTTTTTGGTGCAACTGGAGTCTTTCTATTAAAAACCAGTGACAAATGAACAGCCAACTCCTCCCCTCCCGGCCCAGGCTTGGGACCTCGTATCATCCGACCCCTGCTCCCTTCTCCCTCAGTAAATCTCCGAAAAGTCTCCTGACCTACATCTGTTGGCTTTCACATTCGTTAAACTGGGTTCACACTTTATGCACAGGAGTTTTGTGAAGATTAATTAGCTGCTGTTTGTGGAGTATCATATAAATACTCTGGATTATTGTAATAACCTCCCTCATTTCTCACACAGGATAAGGTGGAGGTTCATTCAGAATGCCTTTGTGCAACGCCTGATCCCACACTGGCTGTAACTGCTGCAAAAGAGTAGGAAATCTTCTCATCAGCTCCCTAATAACACACACTGACATAATAAAACAAAATTACTCCAGAGATAAATATTCAGATGATAAAGAAGTCTTCTACTGTGATATTCATTAAAATCAAGATGATGATATCAAATAAATGGAATTAATTGATTGGAAATATGGTGCAAGATCAGACATAGTCCCTTTGAAAGGAAGAAGTTTCCAGTAAAGCCTCGTCCGTTGTTGTGTTGTGGGGTAGGGTTACTGCTCACACTTATCTCAGGGTTCACACACGGGTGGATCGAGGGGGGACGCGAGACCCTGATCTCAGAGTTTCCCAGCTTTGCTGGAGCTGGATTGCTGTAATGATGTCTATTTAATCTTAATATTGTTTCACTGGAGCAAAGATACTCATAATAACAGCTCGAAGCTTTTTCTTTGTTAACTTTGTGACTTTCTGGGAGCACTTGAATGATTTCAGCAGAATGCCACCATAACTTTGTATTCCTGTTAGACTGTAGCATCATAAGGGCTGCTGATAACCATAGTAGATGTGTTCTCATGCCAAAATGTGGCTCTGCCCACGAACCCGAATTCTGCAGTAACCCAAACAAGACAGAATTAACTCAGTATTTGCTTTACGAGGGGTATTTTTGCTGCTTGCAAGATAAAAACCAATGTAATACGTAATTCTGTACCTGTATTTTAAGAAAGCACAAAAGGTGGAGAGGAAGGTTAGTTAAGATGTAGAAACCGGAGTCGGGAGATGTGAGACCAGCGACGGGATGGGGAGCAATTCCCTCCCAGTTCCAGGTGTAAAACGGTGAGTTCCACCAAGGGCTGCAGAGGGGGTTTGTGAGGCAGAATTAATTGAAGTTTAAGTCCCATAGAATGGCGCTATAAAAGCGCAAAGCACATTATCTATTTCTGTGGTTCCATGTGGGGAGACTAATCAGTCCCAGATCTTGTGGCAGGGCTTTAAAATACGTTAATGGATTTGTTGCATGCGGGACTGCTCTTTAGGGCTTCTGTCTGGTCCTGTTGAAGTCACGAGAAAGATTTGATGCCAAGAGGATTTGATTAAGGTTCTTCTTAATCATCCGAGATGGAGGATAAACACTCTCAAAGGTGTCGAGTATGCTTTGCAATTGTAGCCATGTTTTTCAGTTGCCTCAGGTAGGTATAGAACGTAGTAACACAGACCAGGTGAGAGCGGGTGCAGTGATTGCTTTGGAAAGAGCTTGAGAGATGCGAGGTGGAAAGCTTGACTATATGAGAGAGACAATACCAAAAAAAGGATCAGTCTATTATTGTTATATCTTACTTAGTCTTATGGCTCTGCATGAAGTTAGTCAGGTTCTCCATAGTGACTCCAGAGTTTTTGGTGATAGTCGTTCAAAAGTCTTTAGGTTTCCCCCAGCGTCCTTGGATGCTCAACCCACAGCCAGTGCCGTCCTTAGGAAGGAACAAGGTCCTGCTAAGAAACATGAAAATGAGCCGTTTTCTTAAATTCTGGCTTTTATTTTTTTGTCTCTGTAGGTTAAGCCCAAAAATTGGCTAAAGGTTCTCATTTAAAAAAATTAATAAAGCCTTCCTGCAATTCTCCTGTTACCCCTAAATCGGCTTCATTTCGTGCTAAACCTTCCCTCCTCTTTGCTCCCCCCAAGTCATTTTTGTTCTAACGCTGCAATAAATATTAATGCCTTTCCCAGATGCAACCACTGAAAATATGTCAGTATATATAACAACCTACCCAATACTTCATGCAGATGCCCAGTTGCAGCTAAAATTTGACTGGAGAAGAGGAGAAAAAGGGAGACGTGGTTCAACTAGAGGAAAGATAAAAAGGTCAGAGCCCAGGCAATATATCTGAATATATCACCAGTCCTAAAAGCCCAGAGCAAAGGGAGATGAGGAATTGCTGATGCCCAAGTTGTGGTATCTTAAAGGTGCCCAATTTTCAGAAAGTCGGGACCCCCAGAATTGCTGTTGGTGAAATACCCGACAGCCCCGAGCGTTTGTGTGCTCAGTGCTATTTATTGCAAACTGTTAGCGATGGGAATGCGTCTTGTAGGAGGCACAGAGCTCGAGAGAAGCAGAGTTTTATTTTCTGTGTATTTTCAGTGGACAATACACCCATCGGTAGGAACCAGCACAGAGCTAATTGAAATCCAAGTTGATTTTCACTGCTGATTTACATTTGCAGGGGCTCTGAACCCCAATTTTCTGGAGACATTGAGTAGCAAATATGCATTTAGCTCGTTGCCGTGCAATGTTGCAGAGTTCAGTCTCAACTACTTTTAAGCGTACATCTAGAATTTTTACCTTATAGCATCTGCCTTTCAGGGTGTGTGTAAATACAGAACCGTGGTGTCTGAGCTCTTCCCAACGCCGGCTCAGCCGACACAGCGAGTTCCCTGACTTCGCTCTCATTTTCTTCATCCTTTACTTTCCGTGGAGCGTTTTTCCCATCTAGATGAACAAAAACGCAAGCATTAAAAACAATTAAAAAAGAATTTGCACATTTTCCCGATTAATTTGATTATTTTTCTTTGCAACTAATAACTTCTTGTGGATTTTTGTTTGCCGTTATCCTCCAAAATAATCAGTTAACTCATTGATTTCCATGTGAAAGTTGCTTGCCTTCGTTTCTCTATATAGTTTGGTTACATTCCGCAGATTTTCCTTCCATAGATAGGAACATAAGCACTTTAAGTATCGGTAAATATTTTTTGATATGTGTGAGCAGAGATCAGGATAAAAAGGAGCGTTTGTGAGTAACGTTTCTGCCTCAAATCCTCCTGTGAATCCTCGGGTGTGCCGGCACGCACGGTGTTTTTCCTTCGGAAAACGTTCTTTCAGATAAAATCTTGCTTATGGAATCATTCGAATATCGGGGGTTGGCACAGGACCTGGGACCATCACCCACGTCCCGATGAGCCGGCAAAGGGGGTGAAATAACAACAGGCTGCAAAATGCACACACAGAGAAAATAAAGCTATTCGATAATTTTTAAATGTTTCTGAGTGATTTAAGAACGTTTTAATTTTAAAAGGATGGATTTTATGCCTGATTTTTTTTATGACATTATCTGGGTCTTTCTTGCGGGTTCAGTTGTTGTCGTGAGGTTCTCAAAGGGTTTTATTTCTTCGAGCAACATATGAATGGATCAGATCCTTTGATTTTATGCTTTTTTATATGTTCGGGGCAGATGGAAGAGAAATACCACAATATAAGCGCCGCGAAGAAAGTCGCAATAACAAGGGAGAGCGGCTTTCTGCTTTATTGTCTCGCGTTAGGACTATTTTGGTGGTTGCTGTTGGTAAACCCCAGAAAATATCCATCTTTCTCCTTTAAAGTTCTAATTCAAGGCATGAATGTGTGAGTTCTGAAGGGACTTAGGGACTGCGGTAAAAAATCGTTGTCATAGTAACAGAAAGGGAAATAGGCCCGACTCACCTGGGACTTTAACTTACTGCAAAAGCGGGTTTTTTTTTAAGGAAAGCACTCAGCAAGCGAAATAAATAAAGAAATTGCTCTTTGTATTCTAAATCAATCCTTCCACTATTTATTTTTACTTCTACCCAAGTCTTTTTCCTTCTAAACCCATCTAATAGCATCTGAGGAATTATTTTCAGTTGTAATTGTTGCGGCGAAACCCGTTTTGTCTGACAAATGGAAATGAAAAGAATCGCAGAAAATCTTTTCACTTGCGATGGGGGATGCCAAAAATGTCTGAATTTTGGAGACGGGCTTGTTTTGGTTTTCATGCAAACAACTGTAGTTTTTCATGTAGTTTCTTTTCCTAAACTAAACCCATTGTCATGAGGAAATCTCATCAGCTTCTTCTGGGAGCTGCGTTTGTTTCTGCGGGTTTTAATACGTTCTAAGGAGTTTGAAGGCTTATCTGCCTCAGAGTCAGTTTTTGTAGTTGTTACAGTATTATCCTTCTATATTGTGCTCATGGAAAATCCCTTCGGACAGCAAAAAGAGCTTGTGTGCAAGGGAGAGATAAAGAAAGGGACTGAAATGGGGTGGTCAAACACACGGTGAGGAAACTGGTGTAAATGGGAGTGGATCTGGTGATTTAGTCATATTGGTTGTACTTTACCTGATTTTTAACTTCATTTTTTAGGGTTTGGTTTTGTTTGCTATGATTCTGTTTTAGTAAGTTCTTACAGTCCTGGTCTACTGATACAGCATCGTGTAAATCACTATGATATATGCTTTAAAATAGGATGCACCAACCCGTGTTTTGTTTAATAGGAGTGACATGTTCTTTATCTTTCCAGATTCTTCTTAAAATTTTTTCTCAAGTGCAATCAGAATTGTTTGAAAACAGCAGGAAACCCAAGAGATATGAGACGGTTCCAGGTAAGTCTTACAAGGCTCAGCATTAAGCTGTCTTTTTCCCCTCTCCTCTCTCCTACATTGTTCATAATAAATACGACGACAGTATCTGATAAGCCATATCAGATATTGTTAAAGTTTTTTTTTCCATTTGTTGTGTTTAAACCTTCCCCCCCCTTTTTTTCCCGTCTTTTTTCCACTGTGAATCCCCAAGGGGTTGTGATGTTCTGTACCAACCAGCAGTGGATATTTGATTTGACACCCTCGGGCAAAGCTCTCGCACATCCAGCTGCCCACAGCGGGGATCGCGCTGGTGATACTCAGATGCCTCCCAATCTTTCAAAGTATCTCTGTACGTGGTACACAAGCAGCCTCCTCATTTCCCTCCACTCTTTCCATCTCTTTTGCCGTTTAACTCTCTCGTGCCATTCCTTTTTTTCCTAAAAAAATGAAGCCAAAATAGCGTTGGTCACTTTAAGACTTTAAGCAAAGCAAACAAGCCCCATGGGACGGTGACCCAGCTGCTTTGCAGTGAAATCTGCCACTGGTTTCATCAGCGCTGGCGCTGATGGATTGTGAATTCCAGCTCGGAAAAACACAGAAGGAGGTGAAGTGTGGCTGTGGTGAGGAGAGAGGCAGGCCCAGGCTCCCATCTTTCATTCCCTACCCTTTTAAGCAATTATCTTTAATAAATCAGTGTTTTACCTGCGGCTCAGCCCTCCCAACCATGTAAACTCACGCTCTTTATGGCCTGGATGCGGGAGAACGCAGGAGGAAGGTGATGCCCAAACTAACCCTTGTGGGATTGAGGGTCTGGAGAAAGGATCCAAGTTGGCAGTTGGGGTCTGGCTTCTTCCCTTCAGCCAGTTCACAGTCACCTCACTGCCCGCTCATCCAGACCGCACTCCCTCAGTTCAGCTGTGAGGATGCTGTGCAGACTGTGTCAAATGACTCAAGTCAAGGTAGACCACATCCACTGCTCTGCCATCATCCCTCCATCTCATTATGTCCTCATAGAAGTCAATGAGGTTGGTCGAACACGACTTCCCCTTGGTGAAGTCACGTTGACTGCCCCTAATGACCCTCTTTGTACCCTATTTGTACCTCTGTTTTGCTGCAGAACCAAATATATCCATTTTCAGTGGAGCAGGGCTTGTCAGCTCTCCAGGAGACATGAAGATCCTCATTTTTATGGTGCATCTTACTGGGTTCTTCCGTAACAACGGTTACTCATGGCTGGAAAAGCGTCAAGTTAATGCTTCTGATTAGAGATGGGTGTGAAGCCCCAGTTTGGGCTGGGTTTGGTTGATAGCCAAAGTTCCAGGGCGTTGGGATCCAGTCTCTGAGCCTCAGCCTCACTTCTACATACAAGATTTGGATTTTTTAAAATTGTAATTACAATATATTCAACTAAATTAAATGTTAGATTTCACTTACATCACACTTATTTAAAAAAAGAGGGAGGTGGGGAGAAAAAGGGATTGAAAGGTTACATTAACACTGCATTGTAAATTTAATATAGCTCCAGATGCCTGAAGAGGGTTTTTTTTTATTTAGTATAATTCTTTAGTTTGGAGAGCAACACCAGCTGCTTTGTGATCACATTAACTATGGGAAATTTGCTTTGATATGAAGTAGAGCATCAAAGAGACAATGAAAATCTCTTTTTTACAATCAAATACAAAGGTTGTCTTCTTTTGAAACCAGTGTTATACCTCAGAAGTTAAAGGATATGTGATAATGATTTTAGTGGGGTTTATTTCCCCCAGTAATAACATAATTTTATTGTGAATCACTCACTCCTTCAGTGTCTGTCAGTGATGAAAGCAGGGAAAGAGAGTCTTTCTAGAACTAATGGGTATTTTCATGGTCACTTGATGGCTGCCCAAATCTGTATGTAGATTGAGTAATATGTCCTTGTGAATTTAACTGAAGCAAATATTGATTATTTATCAATTACAATATTTCTGAATCAAGGTTGTCAGTGGAAAACTGAAACAAAAAGCATGTTAAAATTGTAGTGCTGACTATTGGAGTTCAGCTAGTCTGCAAATTTGAGTTTACATAGGTATTGTCATTACTGTCATTGCTATATTCTCCGTGAATTATTCTCCCAGGAACAGAATTTTTTAAAAAAGCGATGCCCTCCAGTTAATGAGGACTTCTCGAGAACTTGATTGAAGCCCAATGATACTTAACGGTAACGACCAGTGTGTAATGGGGGACCATAATTCCGTGGCATTAAGATGAGGCACTTCAGCTCAAATGCTTCAGCTGAGATTTGGTGCTAACGCATTAGACTCCTGTTGATTGGGAATTTTGCTTCATCCACTAACACGCTGATTAAACAGATCCTACAGTGCCACAGTCGAGAGAACGGTGCAAGGCAACGGAACACCGATACTAACAATGGGTGTCTGAACCAGCGTGCTTTTGTAGAAACAACAAGAGGAAGGTCAGCAGCTGCCCTCTGTTTTCAGCAGAAATCGTGACATGGAGTGTTTCCTGGCAGGTATCCCCCTCTAGGTGCTCTAGGGAGACAGAGAAGCAAAATAACAAGGTGTGTCCCTGGGGAGATTCCTGCCTGAGCTCAGGGCGGTTGGATCGGTTCATCACCAGGTTGAGAATTCCCCCAGCCAGCCTCCGTGCAGCTCTGAAGGATCGGTGTCGTTCAGGAGAAAGGAAAATGGGTGAGAGTGGGAGTTAGGAATGGAGAGTGGAAGAAACGAAAAGGGATAGCAAAAATAAAACATAAGTGGTCTAAATCAAAATCCTTTTCAGGCTGGTGATGAAAAAATGTACTAGAGCCCCATGGTAGGATTTTGGGTGTGGATAGAAATTGGTGAACTGTTGTTAAAGAGGGGAATACCACGTGGACTAATGTCATTATGGGAGATTAATGTCCCAGGTATAGGTTGTGAAACAAACGCAACTGGTATCAGCAGAGTCTAGAGCTGTTACTAGGTGGTGGGTTCCTCCATCGAATAAAGGTGATGTTATTTTAGATTATATATGAATAACGAAAGGACTGACTACAACTGCAAAAGAAAAAACACTCGAGGAACTTAATGTGTTCAGATCTTTAGACCAAATAGCCATTGTGACAGTGAGTTGCCAGAGTTGTGTGTTGTCTATTAAAAGCAAAGCACAGATGAGATTCTCCCGCACCTCAGGTAAGCTTTGCCAGTAAAAAGGATGCATTGGTACCAATGTACACCACTTTTTGTTCGGAATACAATACACCAGTTTAACCGCCTTCAAAAGAAAATGAAAATGAAATGGGAACAGGTGCAGGAATGGATCATTAAGGTGACGGGGGAGTGGACAAATGCTTGGCTCAAATATTTTAGTGATATGCACTGAGAAGGGACATGACTGCTGTCCTAAGGTAGATTGGAATGGGGAATAATAATTGTAAAGCTGATGTTATGTATTAACTGACTAAGAATAAATTCAGGCAGTAAACCATAAATTCCCTGACCATCAGGACAAGCAGGCTATAAAACAAGAGGAGCACCAAAAGCAAAGGCCTGAAATAGTTGAAGACAATTTTATAAAAGTAGCTACAAGGTTTGGTTGTCTGTAACGGCAGAAGATGAGGTGTCAGTGACCAGGAATTATCTCCTACCCAAAATGAAGGTGACGTGCACAGAATCCCAGAATGTGAGGGGTTGGAAGGGACCTGGAAAGCTCATCCAGTGCAATCCCCCATGGAGCAGGAACACCCAGCTGAGGTTCCACAGGAAGGTGTCCAGGCGGGTTTGAATGTCTGCAGAGAAGGAGACTCCACAATCTCCCTTAATCATCTTTGTTGCCCTGCGCTGGACTCTCTCCAGCAGTTCCCTGTCCTTCTGGAGCTGAGGGGCCACAACTGGACACAATATTCCAGGTGTGGTCTCCCCAGGGCAGAGCAGAGGGGCAGGAGAACCTCTCTGACCTACTGACCACCCCCTTCTAACCCACCCCAGGTACCATTGGCCTTCCTGGCCACAAGGGCCCAGTGCTGGCTCATGGTCACCCTGCTGTCCCCAGGACCCCCAGGTCCCTTTCCCCTACACTGCTCTCTAATAGCTCATTCCCCAACTTACACTGGAACCTGGGGTTGTTCCTGCCCAGATTCAAGACTCTACACTTGCCCTTGTTCTATTTCATTAAATCTTTCCCTGCATGTTTTTTTCTGGTAGCCTAGAGTTTCCTCAGGATCTCAGGGAGGATTTCACCAAAAATCCAATGGAAGTTCTGAGCAGAGAGAGGCTGCTGGCATTTTTCATATTGTTTATCTTATTCCTAATCCAACTATGAAACAAACGTTATATTCTAGCATCTACTTCCGTATTACTCGTTCTACCAAAATGTCTACTGACATCAATGGCTCCGGAGCCCTGTCCAAGTGAAGCCAGCAGGATGAGGCCTGACATATTTTCTTCCACCCAGCTGGAAAATAATAATAATGATACTAATTTTTTAAATCCTCATAGTAGTTATTCTTTTGAAAAGTTAAAATAACATGGTACTGTGACTAGAGAGTTATAAGGGAAAGTGCATCAGGAATGTAATATTGTTTCCAGATGTACAATGTCATAAAGAATTTTTTCCACACTTGGAATGGTAACAGGAATTTTTTGAGAGAGATCATTTACACGGTGATGAGATGTGTTACATGTAAGTAAATGCCTGTATGCCTGGAATGTTTGTACCATATGTCTAAATAGGTGTCTATGAGTGATACGGCTTCTATATAGATGATGATGTGGATTTACTTGCATGTATGTGATTTGAAGAGAACCATACTTTAGAATATAGGAATACTGATATAATATATAGATGGGGGAGGAAAAGTTGTAGTACCCAGGTAAAGGTTTGTAAAGAAATACACCACCTTGAACTGTGCTGGGAATGGGAAGAGCTCAGAGAACCCGAGTCTAACGTGCTAAAGACAGTTTGTCTGAATGCCATGGAAGGTGAACCCGCCTGCTTTTTGAGCAGGGATTACATTACAGAAACCCACCTGGGAAACAAAACATAATGTGCAGCTACAACACATGCATTTCTTCGGTACTGCTGGGGAATCGTTGGTTTATGTCTGTGGCTTCATAACTAATAACAAGACTCTTGCAGATTAGCAGAGAGAATCTTAAGAACTGCCAAAAACTCTGCTTAGAAGCCTGTAACTCCCTCACTATTCTAGAGGTGGAACCTGCCCTCGGATGGATGAAGGAATAGCACATTGACCTATTTCTTGCTTGATTGTTGTCCTCTAAAACTTGACAGAGGTGACAGGTCGATCCAGCTGTTGGGTGGCTCAAAATCATTACTCTTTATGCTGCCTGTGTCAAATTTGGCCCTCAGCTACAATTAACAGAACCCATGGCCTACCTGACATATTTTGATGTTCTCAGGTCATTCCCTTAGGATTACATTTTGCATTAACTACTGATTTTAGGTAAAAGATCATCAACCGAATAAGCATAGAAGCCAAATTATTATACACAAGAAGCACCATCAGATCGGGAAAAGAAAAGCGCACCAAAATAATTTGTCAGTAATTTGCTGCTGTTGTGGACAAATCTGAGAACTTAAATCTCCAAGGAAGTTTGCACATCACCTTTCATTGGCATGAAATAGAGGTTAAAAAAAAGATGCCCAAACTGTTTTATGATGTTAGAAGAACAAGTGTTATTGATAAATACACGTTCAGAAGGGTATTGGCAAAAATGCATAGAAATGGTTAACAAGGTAATGGTAAGAAACGTTGACCTTGATTTGTTTAGCTAAGATGTAAAGATTTTTGAAGGTCAAAGGTGTTCTTGTGTAGTGTTTTGGAGTCTAACTGTGTCTGACCCTCTAACATTAAGCTGCTGTGGCCTGCAGTTTTGAAGAGTGAAGCAAAGCAGGGGGAAGGAGAGAAGGGGGAGAGCGCAGGAAATGGAGTGAGGTGTTTCAGGAAGTTGTCAGGAGTTGACTGATTGATTCCAGATGGAAAGGGTCACCCGTCCTGACCCAGGACATACTCACTGGGGGAAAGCAGTTGGCTTGTGAAAGGGAAGGGCCTGGGAGTTAGAGACCATCGTGGAATGCGCATTCCTCTTCCTTTTATCCATAAAACATTGGGGTTTAGTCTTTGGTATAAAACAATTCCATTGTCATCTCCATCAGGTTCAGAATGACTGGAGCAAAGTGAGGACGTTCAGTAGTTTTCGTGTCTGTAATCTCACGTGTTCTTAGTGCACATCATTGCTAATGAGTTGGCCAGCAGTGTCGTGGCAAAGACGACAAAGGTCTCTGCAAATGAGGTTCACGACTTGGAGAAGGTTCTGGTCCAGATCTGAACTTTGCATTTTGTCCAGTCCCCAAGAACACTGTATGTATTTACCCTCGGTCCCAACCTGTGAAATGCCAAGTGGCTTTGACCCTCCTGTGATGAATGGGAGAGGTAAATAAGAATGGAACTGCTCATGGAGAGAGGTCTGGAAGTGCATCTTCCATTCCCGCGGGCTCAGGGAGCAGAGGATGCTCAGCACTTGTCCCCCGAACACAGGGCTGGTTCTTGTTGTTTCTCAAGGAACAGGATCTCAACAACTTCTGAAACATCGCTCTTGTATTGAGCACGACACACCCCAACGGTTATTCAGACAGAGAACGCGTGTATACTCGAAGTCTGCGTCTATTATAAAGATCTCATCAAAGAGCATGTGGGTGTGTGTTTATCGCATACGTACCTTGTGTATGTGAGGTCAGATATGTATATATTATATAGTGTAACTGTATATAGATGATATACTTTTTATTTACATTTGGTTGCAATTTAAACACTTGTCGTAAATATTTCAGACACTGGAATAATTCAGGTCTATTCCCCTGTTGCCATAGTGTGCTCCGCGCTGGCCAGCCAGAGATGAAAATTTATTTCCATTGTTTAACGGAAAATAATGAAGTGCATCTGAGTGGGTTCAGCTATGTCATGCGGGAAATGTTCACTTTGGACAGGAGTCTCACTCCACCCAAATGCGCAATGATGAAATCAGTTGGCACACAAAAGCAACACATTTTGTGACAGGAATGCTTGAGAAGTATAAGAGTACAGTATGACAAGAGCCTTTTGGAATGAATTAAACTTGTCTTAAGAAAGAAAGGATTCTTTAAGCTAGCATAATCCTGTAGGAGGGCAAGGTTTTTCTTGCTATATGCTGAATATAGTTTCATCAACAATTGGAGCTTGGTATTTTCTTACTGGACAGCTGTACCTGTGAAAATCCGTGAGCATGTCCAGGGGCAGATTCTCCATAGCTGTGAATGACTGTAGCTGAGTGGAGTTCAGCTAATTTACACCAACTGATAGTTGAAACCTCAAAGTTTCAATGAGATGCATCGTCTTTCAGTAGTTAAAAAGCAGTTTGCTCTTTATCTTTTTTCCTGAGAGTTTCTGGTTTAAATGCACAGTATATTTCCGGATTTATAGGACTTACAGGTTTGGATATTGTATTGTAAAGGGAAAACTAAGTGGGATTAATTAACATACACAGTTCCTTCCTCTAAGAATTCATATGCTCTTGGAGCCCAGCAACATGAGTCATGGAGGCGAAGGTTTCAAAACTGCTGCTTGATCAGGGCTCCTCAGGCTCGGATGATTTTCAAGAGGCACTAAGCACACGTATGTCAAAAGCCAGACGTGATATCAGGTACCGCTTTCACATAGTTAGAGTTTCCATTTCAGTAGTGGAGAGCTGCGTTTTGCAAGCAGCTGCAGATTTGCGTGTGCGCGGTACAGCAGATGGCTCTGGATCTGCGTGTTTGTACGAGATGCAAAGTCGCCGTGGTGCTCTGCAGCCTGCCCTCCTGCTCGGGATCGCAGACATCAGCCCTCACAGCGCATCAAGGCAACTACACTTAGGGCCATCTGCAGCAGATAGGTCATTATCCAGTGAGAACTTTATACGGCCCTTAGGATGCTATGTTAAATGGAATTAACGCATAGAATGAAGGCTGACAATATTTTCTCGCCTTCTTATTCAGGAGTAAACCCTGCAGGACGTGATGCCATTTTGCAAACAGAAGGAGAGTTTAACTAAAGTGAATAATTAATATTTAAGTGGAATTTCAAAGTAAATTGTTTACCTGCCTTCTTTTTCTTCTCTTTCTAAATATCCAGGTTGTGCTATCGACAACAGTGAACGTGGACGGGCACGTGCTGGCGGTGTCTGACAACATGTTTGTTCACAACAACTCCAAGCATGGACGGAGAGCAAGGAGACTCGACCCCTCAGAAGGTAGGAGATTTGTGTGAAGAACGGCATGCAAACCAATGCAAAAGCATCTTACCCATTCTTCAATTTCTGTTTGTTTTCAGAAGGGAAAGAGCTAAGGGGCAACTGCAGAACCTCAGGGGGTTTGGAGAAGGAAGAGGCAGGAAAACAGGGTCTACTGTACTCAAAATTTGATCCCCTTGACATCTAAGAGACTGGCCGCTCCCCCACCCCCCCAATTTGTTAATTAGTTTGTACTGAAAAGATGAAAAAATAGAAACACAAAGTATTATCTACATTTCAGCCTCTCATTCAGCTGGGATAGATTTGATTTCAGGCAAATTAGGCAACCTGACATCTTAGTTAAACAGAACTGTTACAGCACAAGATGTGTATGAAAAAGTGTCACCAGTTCCCTTAAACAAACTATGTGCGAAGCGTAACAATGCACAGAAGGAAAGTGACACTAATTGATTTTAGTTTGTTTGGCTAAGCAAGACTCATGGCCATCTACAAGGATGGGTTTTGGACTATATTAAAGCAATTACAAATACTTGTATCTGTTCAACTTCAAACCGGTTGGCCCCTCCTTTCCCTCTTCCCGTGCATTCATTACCACAGCATTCCACCTCTCACACAAACAGTACCCCAAATTGCTAGAAAATGCTATCTGCGTCTCCTTTTCCCTCCCCTGCAGCTAGTGAAAGTGAGAAGAGCTGCTGATGTTAGTAGAAAAGACAAGCAAGGATATTATTTCATTATAATGTTTTGCTGCCCCACTTCTTAACCGTGCCCTATATCAACCTAAAAGAAGAATTAATGAACTGGAAGAAAATGATTGAATCAGTAAAGAATTCCGAGTGGTGTTAATTCTCCCCCAGCGGGCAGTGAAATGGTAGAAGGAAAATCCCAGGATTCCTAGGCTAGGAAGCCATCCAGTTTTTCCTTGACTGATTGGATGTGATTGACTGGCTGTTCAAAGGAGTCTCGTGTTTTTGGAGCGCTGCCAAAGTTCCCCTCCACCTCTGACCCTGTCAACATTGGGAATGGAGTGATGGATTGACTTTGGTTATGGCCTGGAAACCATATTGGGTTCCTGATGGGATGTATAGTCCAGAGGCCTTGAACATATGGAAGAGAGGAGAAAAAAGATTGTAGGCTATAAAATCAAGAAAATTATTAGAAATTGTCTCCTGATAGGAATTGGAGGAAACCTTTGAAATTTTGTATCTTTTTTACCTATTGATAAACTTAATAAATCTTAATCTACCTCTTTCCGTAGGGTTTAGTTTTCATTTGATCGTATGATAATGAGGGGGGAGTTAACAACCTCTGCATGATCATTTAGGCGTTTCATTTTTACACCCACTACAGTTGGCCTAATAGGCTTTAATGACACAATGTTAAGTGCCAGTGATGAATAGGCAAGTAATTAACACTAGCAAAGCAGAAAACATGCTTTTTATTTATTTATTTATCTATTTATTGGGCTTGGTGGGATGATGCAGCAGCCTTCATGGGTGAGTGGCCGGAGGGGACTCGTCCCAGGTCTTTGTCAGCTCTGGGGAATTCACAATTCACGCCGGCCATGAAGCTGCGGGAGCACCAGGACTGGACAGGTGAAGCTACAGGTCACATCAGGATGACTTACGACTCCTTAATGTGCACAGAAGTTGTTTGCACCTACGTGTTGCGAGGGTTTCCACACAGTATTGTGAACAATCTCCAAGCTACGTCGGGGGAAAAACCCATAACGTGGTGCTCTGATGTCCTTTCTGTCTTGTTTAGCCACACCGTGCATCAAAGCCATCAGCCCAAGCGAGGGCTGGACTACAGGGGGAGCGATGGTGATCATTATTGGAGACAACTTCTTCGATGGGCTGCAAGTTGTGTTTGGAACCATGCTCGTATGGAGTGAGGTACGTAGAGATTCCTCCCTGAAGCTCTTCTAAGTAAAGTGGAGGCGGGACAGTGTTAATTCCCATTCCAATAATGGTACAAAAGTGGTGATGTGTAAGGCAGGCCATGCAAACCTGTGTGAAGGAAATTCACGGAACATGTTTAGTCTGTGGAACTCCTTTCTCTGTGGTATTATTGAGGCCAACTGCTCAGTAATATCCAGAACAGAAAATTCTAGGCACCTGGAGACAGGTAAAAGTAAAGAAATAAAGCAAGGGTTAGAGTTTGGGAAGGAGAAAGAATTCCCTCTGGGTCCAGAAATAAGCTGGCAATTAACCAATGGGCATAACCAGCACAGTTTTCCTGACTAAAATTTATCCTAAAATGGGTCTTCCCCTCCTGGAGGCAAGAAACTAGACCAGAGGCATCATTGCCTGATCTATAGTGTCTCCAGGAATAAGCAACGCATTTACTCGTTAACCATGTTTGGAGAGTTTAAAGTGAATGCGGGGGGAATAACATGGAGATAACCGTGCCTCTCCTTTTATTATTTCCCAGCTTATCACGCCTCACGCCATTCGAGTTCAGACACCCCCACGTCACATTCCCGGAGTGGTAGAAGTGACATTATCGTACAAGTCCAAACAGTTCTGCAAAGGTGCACCGGGCAGGTTTATTTACACAGGTAGGTGATGGTGATTTACTCTGGAGGAGCTCCAGCTCAGAGCCTCTTTGTTTTGGTAATGAGTATTGACAACTCTCAGCTTTATCTATGTATTTATTTATTTCTTTAGCCTCCTGCTGTTTGGAGGCCACTCTGGTAGTTGTGGCATTTGAACATGTAAGGAGATAACTTCACTGTTGTGCAGAGGTGTTGAGGGACTGTTCCTACACGTTAATACTTTTTCCCCGATTGTTGTGGTATGGATCAGCCTATAGGTACATTGAGCGTACAGGAATATGATAGCATTGTTCTACATACTGGAAAATGTTTTATTTATAACGGTATTTATTTTACATTTCCCTAAATGGATATGTGCTCTTGGTACCTGTGCTGAAAAGGTTTAGGGATGGAGCGATACAGAGATGAGTAATAGAAATGGTCATTCCTCTATGAAGAAAAGTCATCTTATTATTGTAAAAGCTGGTTTAAGTGCAAGACTTAGTACCACCTAGGGCGGACGTGAGTCCGCCTACAGCGCAGTTTTTTGCCGTGTTAATTAGAGAGCTTCCACAAAAAAGGGCATGAAGTGGAAGAAAATTAAATATACTATCCCTGTTTTCCTGCTGTTATTGGCACAGGGATATCTGTTAGCGTTCTGAGGGTGAGCGGGTGCTTACTGCCATATGTTACAAAACAGCATTTCACAGAAGACACCGAGCTGTTAGAGCGAGGGTAGAACAGACAACTTTTCAATCTGTCTGTTCAGGAACCTGCAGTTCTCCCACCATGGCAGGCAAAACGATAAACACAACTATTAGGTGGAGGCTCACCTGTGTAATCAATTCCCCAGGTTGTTGGTGCTAATAGTGATAAAAACAACTTCTAAGCGACGAAAATAACATGGTGGCTTTTTCTTTTCTTCCTGCGGTGTCAGAAAACTGTGGTCCTGCTGCGCCGCATTCAGGCAGGTCCTTCCACCTCTAAGTTTCCTTCAGACTGTCCCCAGCGAGTTTTGAGCCTCTTGACCAATTTCTGTCAGTTTTGATGAGAAAGGCGGGAGCATCACAGATGCACTTTTGGGAATGTGGAAAGTGGTGAGAGAGGTCGGAATGAACCCCGCACTGAAGGAAAGGGTGAAGAGCTCAGCCATGTTCTCAGGCAGCAGAGAACCCACCAGAAAACAGCCTTAGGAAACCAGGTTGTCTAAATGCCCCTGCCCACAGAATGTGTGTGTGTCCATAGCTCTCTGTAAAATACTCAGCAGCACCACAGAAATGCAGCTGTTTGTTGGGTAGAGTGTAGCAAACGATCATATCAAATAATGAAGAGGAAAGGTCAATAGATTTTATAATTATTGGTAAGGTAGTCCTGTGCATCATAATGAAAATCTGGGGTTTTTTCATGATAATTTAAATGTATTATTTTTGTGATACTTTTAGTACTTCCTATTGCAATATATTCCTCTGAGCTTATAGAAGTTTATAGAAAACAGATCAGAGAGTGCAGTAGGCTTGGAGACACAAAGAAGACCACTTCGCTCTTGAATTGTATGTAGTTGCAGTTATATAGTAAATGAGAATTTCTCCTCTAAATCGCTCCCCTTTACCTTCAGCCAGCACTTGGCAAAAACCTGAGAAATGCAGAGGCATTAACATCAAGCCCGGGAGACTGAGAAGTGTGAAATCCTGCAAACTAAAAGCACGGGAAGATGTAGTTCTGTCAGAACTAATAACAGCAGCAACAACCATCAGGGTCATGTTAGATTAAGTCCTTCATAATTATTAAGTGCTGAGACACAACCTCAGATGAAAAGCACGAAGGGTCAAGTCATATGAAAAATACTGAGTAGCTGCCTATAAGTACTTCACAGGTGTAACAAGAATAATTATTGCTATAAAACCAGACCTCAGCGGGGGCCTCACCGCATCCGACATGGGCAACCAGTTACCGAACGACACGTGTTTCCATTTTATACGAGACATCGCCGCAGTACGGTGGAGAGAGATTAACCACCTGCTCGTGGTTATACAGGGGAGCTGGAGATAGGGAGACAGAGCTTTCAGGTTCTAGTGATGTATTTTAATCACCAATACCCTTGTAAAACATGGAAACAGATAAACAAGGATCTTATTTAGTATTGTGGGTTGCTGCTTCTGCCCTCAATATTTATACAGACTATAGCAAAAACCGAGAGAAATGGCTTGTTATATGTTATTGGCAGTTGCTGAACCAACTTACATACTTTAGTAGTTATGTCTAGACTTAAAGCAAGAGATAATAAGTCTATTTCTAAATCAACCACAACTAAACATTTAGTCCCTGTCTGTACTTTAATCTGGTGAGAATACAGGTTACACATACATCTCCATGTTCTGAATTACTTAAAGAAGAGTCAGCTGTTCCTAGAACAGTGAGACATTTGTTCTCTGCTCCTGATCTAGCAGTAGCCTCATATTCCGCCTTTAATACTACACAAATTCAAACTCTGCCACTGTAAGTAGTTGCATTATAGTTCCCTTGACTTTAATAATGCTTACATCAATTTACGCCAGCTGAGGATATGTCTCGTAGGCTTTCATATCTTCAGCTGGATCACAGCTCTGCGTTTACTTTGTCACAGAGATGCTAACCTGGAAATGTGTATATCAGGGAGATTTTGAACATAATTTTCCTTGCTGAGCAGAAATCCTCCAGGGGTTGACTTGTCAGAGCAACGCAATATAAAATAATCTGTAGGATATGTTGGACTCCCGGGTCGTGCTGTATCAGTCTCTGTGCCAGCTGCCACGGGTAGGAGGGTCTGGTTTGCTAAAGCTTGTGAGTTGATTTGAGAAGGTGGGAAACAACGTTTATGAGCATGTAGTGAGCTCTACAAACTGGAAGAGAGAGTTTGCTTGGGTGGAACACAACTGATGGGCACAAAGCGATTGCAGAGAACAACTCCTGTCCCTGCTTTAGCCTCTGAAAGACACAGGCGATAGGAGGGACGGTGGGGTGTTTGGAACAGCTCTTACCAGCACGGCAAATACAACACGAGCCCTTCTAGCAGCGTCCTCCTGACTAGAGCACAGCATACACCTTGGAGTAGGCTGTGAGTACCTCCCAAACCCAGGATTAGCACAATTACAGCAAGCGAGCTTCTGTAGCCAGCAGCATTGAAGTGTTTTATTGTGTAGGGTGAACCCCAAGAATCTCTTTACTGTCAGTTTGAGTGAAGGTTGTTACTAGTACAAAGCTGGAATTCAAGCCTTTAAGGCCACTGGTGCCTTTTTCTCTCTGTTAACATCTTTAAGATGGTTGGGCATCACACTCCAAATACTTCATGTGTCCTCTGGGTCTGTTTTCTGAGTTCCAGATATTTCTAGAGGTATGCGTACTTGGTTTCTTGTCATTTATGCTTTACAACCAGAGGACTTGTTGCCCTTTGGTCTGCAAAGTAGAGCTGCAGAACTTCACTAAGGTCCTTACATGAGTCCCCTTGGTTGGCAGAGAGAGAGCGCCTGATATCAGAACGAGCTGCCACTCACGGGAAACCGTGCAGATCTTCATAACATCATCTTCCTTCGACAGTCTTACTCGCTTTGATGTGTGGTGAAATAATTAATACTTTAAATGTCAGCACTGTTATCGCTGGGTATCGCGGTTGGTCCCCATTGAGATGAGTGGGGCTGAGCAGGTTTTGCAAATGCAGACAGATGTCATGGCATCAGGTGCTCAAGTGTGAGGGTTTTATTCCAGTGGGTCAGGGTGGCTGGAGACCTTTATTTCAGAGGAAATCATGGACCGGGGAGGGTACGGAACAATAGAGAGGAGGAAGCACGGTCTGCGAGCTCTGTTGTAACTGAAGTCGGGCAGGCTGGGGGGCACTTAGAGCTCTCCCCACTGCTGACTGCAACAATTCTGTTGTTAGAACAGTAATGCCAGAGTGAAATTTATAGACCAACTACCAATTTGGCTTATTCACCACACGATTGCTCCTTTTTTGCTTGCATTATAGCATGTCATACCCAATCTTTTAAACTATTCTCTGGGAAATTCAAGAGACCCCTCGTCCTGGAACGCTGGGTTTGGGACTCGCCAAGGGGATTCTGCTGTACCTGGATCGGTTTTCTTGGGGGTTGCATTTCCGATATCTGATTTATAGGAGATAACGAGCAGCCCCCCTCTGTGTCAGATGGTCTCCATGAATCCAAAAGCATTTGGATGTCATTTTGGCATATTTCTATGTAACACATAGATAAATGATCACTGATCCGTTAGCTCTTTTCTCAATGGAAGTGATATTGTGGTGAGACTGTTTAAACTTGCTGGTGGATCCTGCACGTTGCCGTTCAGCTGAACAGGCACCATTTCCTTCTACAACCGCTGGATGTTGGTTTGTAACAGGATTTCAGGACAGAGATATTTTTGTTTCATTAATGAGTAAAACCATTAGTGGGCAATTTTGCTGCAAGCTGTACAGAAAACGTGCTGAAAGACATAATATAGACATCGATTGCAAACGGCTGAGTTCTTCTTAAAGCCATTTAACATTGTTGAGAAACGATTTGCTGCTGTTTATCTATCAGAATGAAAATGTCCCTGTCAATCCATTGGAAAAATTTGTGTTGAATAATAGCCAATTTCTTCTTCCTGAATTAGCATTTTGTATATTCCCATTAGCTATTTTTAGTGAAGTATGTATACATATATGTCTAAATTAATATATATTTTATGTTGCTTTTGCTTAGCTCAAGATCTATAACTTAACTGATTAGACTTGCAATCAAGAAGAGAAATGGCACGTAATGATGTATGGGCTCTGGAGGGAATTGGCCTATAATTCTCAGGATTATTGGCAAAAATACCCACCCCCCCAAAAACCCCCTTCCCAAATGGGATGTAGATTCTGTAGCAGTTGAAATGTGTATTATTAAACTCCTTAAGCAAACCAGAATGGCTCCCAACGGAGAGCAAAGACATTCTAAGTATAGCCACGCCGAAATTCTCAGGTCTGGCTTTTCTCTGCTCAATTCCCACTTGATTATCTCCTGTAATATTTAAACTTCGTGCCACGCCATAATTATTTAATAAAAAGTAAATATAAAATGTATCTCAGAGGGGAATATGACCTTTTACCTTCATGTTGTTATACCAAAGACAGACACAGATCAACAGGGTCGGGATCAGTAGAACAGTCTGTCTCACTTGATCGGTTCATTGTTCCCGTGTCCGCGCTGGTTCTCCCGCAAGGTGCTGCGTATATTTTGGAAGGTCCAATAAGCGCCATCAGCGCCTCTTGTAACCAGGTATTTTCTGCTGTGCTGATATCACGAGTTATTAAAAAAAACCCTCAAAAACCCACAAATGGTACAAGAGGATAGACCAGCACTGAATGGGGAGAGCGCTAAAGGACTTGCGTATATTACTTATTAAATGTGCCATGGAATTCTTAGCAAGATTCACAGCATGAATGTGTTGCTTGAATTATAATGCACATTCTGGAGTATAAAGAAATAAGAAGAAAACCCAACCTGTAGCTTAGTAAACACTAGTAATCCTAATGTCTTAGAGGCAAAGCCCGTGAGTATGCAGAATGCTACGGAACTTTTCGCTTTCTGTATTAATTTGAATTGGAATTTGTTTTGAATAATCAGAAATTAGATGATAATTGCCGCAATTTTATAGTAGAGAGTATTAAAGTGCCTGAAGTGGGATGGAATCCTCAGCGATGCTGGTAGGGCTGGAGCAGCTATTGCTGAGTGAGGATCTGGGTCAAAACATCTTGGTTTATCCACTAGAGATTCACATCATTGCAGCGAAGTGGCTGCGTCTGCACAACAGCCAGATACGACTGGAGACGTTAATGTGTCTAATGAGTCACCCTGCCCTAGTTTGTGACGGCAAAGTGTCGGGGGGTGGAGTGTAATGTGCTTATTAGCTGAGCAAATACGGTACTTGATTTCTGACTGTACAACCAACACAGAAGCCCTGTTGTAATTTGCATTTGTCCCATAACTTGCTGTATTTCTGCCATGGTCAGTTTTATCCAGGCTAAATACATTAATCCTTAGAGCAGTGTTTAGTGGCAATGCTGCCCTGCTGTATCTTTCAGATTGTTCCCTCAGCCTTTGCTGCACGGTGAGGAGTCGGCAGTGGAAACTGGAGCAGTTTTCAGTGCAGAAGTGATTTTTTTTCTCTTTTGAGTAAGCCCAACTCACTGGTGTAACCCTCCGGAACACTTTCAGTTAGGAGTTTTTAAATAGCGTGCAGCATTCGGATAAATTGTGCCATTTGCTTCAACATACCCGCCTCTGAATGCATTTTCTGGAGCTCTGGTAGATGATGAACCTGTGCATTGAGCTCAGCTCTGCCCACCGGGCGAGGAAGCTGTGGATTGTCTGAGCTAATGAAGCTTCAGATTCAAACATATTAACTCATACAGGGGTTTTTCTTCTGTCTTCCTTTCAGCTTTAAATGAACCTACCATAGATTATGGTTTCCAAAGACTGCAGAAGGTCATCCCAAGGCACCCTGGTGACCCCGAGAGACTAGCAAAGGTAAAATATTTATAAGCATTTCACTGAGCCCCTTTGTTCTTTCACTTGTAACTCACAAAAGAGACAAAATGTGTCTCGAATGACTGTTACATGTGAACATATGTTCAGCAATTAGTTGTAGGACCAAATAAGAATTTGATTATGTAGAATGCACAGCTACCAGTAATTGTTTTCTCTTTGAGCTCAAACGCTCTGAACTTCTTTTGCTGCTAAAACAAGAGTTCAGTGCAGGTGCCCTCTCAGTTCGTAATCATGGTCCTTTGCATTTACCTATATGGGCCAATCACTGAACCCAGACGATACATGATACAGGATTTATCGCAGAGGTTAATCTGAAGGGAATCTTTTAGTAAAAAACACTTAAAGCTCAACTTTCTGTGCAGCAACGACTGCAGAGTGCACGTGTTGGAACAGCTCGGGATTTAATGTATCTATAATACTGCACCTGCCACACTGAGAGTGGCATTAGTGACTATATTGCTAGATTTTTAGTGCAGTACCAAATTACTTCTTATCGTCTTTGCATGATGAAAGACTGTTTTATTCTGATAGTCTACTGTGTGATTCTTTTTCCTACAAGCAGAGGTAACATAAGATAGGTAGTGTTTTCATTAGGCTACTATCAGTGAGAAAAAATAAATGAAGGTGGGATTAATTAGATTCTTATGTGTCTATGCAAAAGAATATAGGGGGATTCAGCAGGGAGGGGGTTCTTGTTGGAATGGGGTGTTTTGAAGCAGGTTCAGGACTCCAAGGTGTGGGGGGTTCAGCGGGTGCTCCTGGTGCACCCGTCAGCCCTTCCAGAGCCACAGTGGGCGTGCAGCTCCGGATTGAGACACTGCAAGAGAAAAGTGGCAAACAGCAGCTCTTTAGGGGACTCCTTTTTCAGAAAACACTACCCCATGGTTTTGTTTGCACCAAAAACCTTTTTCTGTTAAAATGTCCATTTTCTTCACCTGCTCTTCCTCCAGGAAATGCTGTTGAAACGAGCTGCTGACCTAGTTGAAGCCCTGTACGGGACGCCACACAACAACCAGGTCAGAATGACTCCAAGGGCAGCGCTGTGCGGCTGTGTTTAGTTATAAACACTAGGCAATGTCTCCGAGCCCCTTTCTGACCGTCCCCTCTGGTTGGCAGGACATCATCCTGAAGCGGGCGGCAGACATCGCCGAGGCGCTGTACAGCGTCCCGCGCAACCCCGCGCAGATCCCCGCGCTCTCCAGCTCTCCCGCTCACAGCAGCATGATGGGCATCAACTCCTACGGGAGCCAGCTGGGGGTCAGCATTTCCGAGTCCGCACAGGGGAACAACCAAGGTGAGCACCGCGAGTCGTGTAGCGCTCAGCTGAACAACCAATAATTGCATCACAGGTGCTTCCGTCGGAGTTTCTCAACTTGTTTACCTGTTCAGTTTTCAAGTGGATGTGTGTGTGCGGCCATCGGGGTGATGCTGTGTCTGCACCAGCTTCCAGGCACCACATTGGCAACGTTTTTGCCTATTTTTTTGATGCCAGCTTAACCCAGAATTCTCTCCCCGCTCCCGTATCTCTGTTTTCATAAAAGACAATGACAGCAACTGAACAAAACCTCTTAAAAAGTGGGGAATTTCTTGATTGCTCCGTTTCTCTCTCTCTCTGTTTCTCTTTCTCTCTGTCTCTCTTTCTTTTTCTCTCTTTCTCTCCCCCCTAAAATAGTCGAAAATCGCGTATATACATTATAAATTCTACCACAGGAAAAGATAAGCACACACATTTTTTTCCAGGTCTTAGAACAAGTTTCAACTTTTAATAAATCAAATCTGATTAGAAAAGGATGTCAAAATTCAGTTTCTCACATTGTTTTACAATTTAATATTGCTTAACTTGAAAGAACATGCATAAAACGCACTGAATTTAATAGTACTTGCTTAAATGTTTAATCTGGATTTATTAATAAATCATTTGTATAAGCAGGGAATATGCAGGAGAAAGTTTTATGCCAAATCCATTGACTGCTTTGAACTGTGTTTTATTTCAGGTTACATTCGCAACACGAGCAGCATCTCACCGCGCGGTTACTCCTCCAGCTCCACCCCCCAACAGTCCAACTACAGCACGTCCAGCAACAGCATGAACGGCTACAGCAACGTGCCCATGGGCAACCTGGGCGTGCCGGGCTCGCCCGGCTTCATCAACGGCTCCCCGACCGGCTCCCCATACGGACGTACGTGCCTCCTCGTTCGTTAATGCACCGCAGCAGAAACCAGCAAGGGTTGTCTTTCCAGAGATGTTCTCAAGATTTAGTGAAGATTGTTCTGATTTGTGTTCTGCTATTTTTTAGTAGGAACTAGAAAATGTTCCCATTTTCCAGGAATATTGAATCCTACTTGTGTTTCCTTCATTCTTTATCCTTATACAGATCCCTAAGTGGCAAAGTCCACAGTGAGACATGAGGTATAATTTGTATAATATATTTAAGGTATAATCTCCAGATCCTATCTTAAAGCCACTCTAAAATAATTTTTATGTGTATGAACTGTATTAACAGTAACTGAGAGCTGAATAATTTCCTGTAAAACTATATTATCTTGATAACCAGGAATATAACAATGATAGACTTAAGTTCTGGTAGTTAGTATTGTGTTTCTAGTTACTAGTTTTACCATGAGCAAGTCACTCTTCCTTTCACACCTTGATTTCCCTCTGGCAAGAGTGTGTGTTTTCTATCTCTCTCTCCATATGTATATGTATTTCTATATCTATCTATCTATCTATCTATCTATCTATCTATCTATCTATCATCTATCTCTCTCTATATATACATATATCTATCTCTATATCTATCTATATCTATCTCTATCTCTCTATTTATCTCTATCTAATTATCTGTCTCTCTATATATCTCTACCTCTATTTCTCCATCTCTACCTCTATCTCTATCTCTCTCTCCATCTATGTATCTCTATCTCTACTATGTATCTCTATATATATTATCTATCTCTATCTATCTATATATCTATATCTTTATATCTCTCACTATCTCTATCTCCATGTATCTATCTCTATCATCTCTGTCTCTATCATCTCTATCTATCTCTATCTCTATCACTATCTCTATCAATCTCTCTATCACTATCATCTCTATCTCTATCATCTCTCTCTCTATCATCTCTGTCATCTCTATCTCTATCACTAATGTCTCTCTCTCTCTTTATATATATATAAAATTTATAAGAGGATGCGCAGTTGAACAGCTATTTACTTACTGACTTCTTTAATGACTTACTCACACTGTAACTCTTGCAGAGTGTAACTCCCAACACCATCAGGATCTTGCCTTTCCAGAAAACACCTGCTATCCTGCCCAATACAGACCTTTTAAGCAGTTTTACCCAACTTCTTTAATTGCATTTCTGATAAGGATTCACTATTTTCTTTTGCAGTCATGTCTTCAAGTCCAACAGTTGGCTCCTCCAGCACTTCTTCCATCCTCCCATTCTCCTCGTCCGTCTTCCCCGCTGTCAAACAGAAGAGTGCCTTTGCTCCTGTCATCAGACCCCAAGGGTCTCCTTCCCCTGCCTGCTCCAGTGGCAATGGAAATGGGTTTAGAGGTAAGAAACGTGCAATTACTATTCACCTGCACACGTACAGCCCACTGTGTTAGTCCAGGTAAATACAGTAATCACCTGAATAGCATCACACTGATATTACAGGCTCAGTAGTGAAAATCTGACCCAGTCCCACGGGATCAAAGCAATGCTCCCAGCTTTGTCTGGTTGGTTTTAAACCATCAGGGACAGACACTCATTTATACCGAGAGGGGTTTCACCCTGGCTGCATTTCACTGCCAACTCTTTTGTGAGGAACGACTTCTCCTTGGGCTTCAGGGACCTGTAAAGCACCCGTCTGCCGGCAGAGTTACTGCACCGCTCTGCACGGACACAGCGGCCAGAGCCGCCAAACCTGGGCAAGGCTTAGGCCCATACCGGGAATTGAGCCCTATAGGACATTTACAGCCTTTTTAAAGGTGATCTGCAAAACAAATGTGAGTATTAAGATAAGAATGGAAACCTGTACTAAATTCTTTCTTTTAACAGGCTGTGGGGGGCATGCGGCACATAAATATGCTCCAAGTCTCCATAAAAAAAGCCTTTATAGGGCCTGAGAAGTCATCTGGCTCCCTCAGACTTCACTAGAGATACCAGAGCAAACACAACTCTGGGAATTGAGCCATGCCAAGAGCCAGGGGTAATTCTGAAATGAGCCCTACAAACCACACCTGTTGACTTGGGTGCATTATAAATCCTTAGCTAGGCCACAGGGACTTACATAAACTGTGATTATTTTATGTAATAAGGAAATTCTAAGTCTGTTGAACAAAAACAATTACATTTTTAAAAGCTGACTTACAGAACTCTGAAACAGCGTCTTCCCGTCCCAATTACGTGAAACTCTGTGCTGCTCTGAGATTGTCTTCTCCCATCAGTGTAAGACATTGTTCTACTCTGTAAATGCCCGGGTATCACGCTGACAGGGAGTAAAACTTCTTTTCCACTCTGTTTAAAGAAGATGAAAACAGGATTTAAAGCAATTTTTTAAAGTACAGGTACAGAAAGTTTTGTTGGAACAACAGTTGTAGCTATTTCTTGAAATTATTTAGAAATGGTTTCTCTCAGTTAATGTTTTGTATGATTATGGTGTCTAAGGAGAAAATCACTCAGATTGTTCTGGGAGGCAGAAAAAGGACAGATTAAAAAATACTTTATATTAAGTTAATACTTTTGCTTAAGCTCCCCTGTTGTCTGGTCTCTGTTTTAACCCTTTTGTAAACAGGTAAAGTACTAGAGACCATTTGACGCTATTCATGCCATTTAGTGTTTACAACATATCCACTCTATGAATTAGTAATCAATACGACATTCTAAAATTGAACTTGAATATTAAATATAACATAGAATTTCAAGGCTAAAGGCCCAGTGCTCACACTCGTGCATTTTTACTGACAAAGGTGCGCTCTTGAGGTGTTCAGGATCAATCCATCAGTTCAGGTTATGGATTACCTACTGAAATAGCTTACACAAACAGAGCTGTGGTGACTTGGGCACAGATAAACGGATGCAGAAGTTATGATCCAGATCCGTTTCTTGGTGGGAGGTCTCCTTATACATCGGTGCCCTGATACACAAATCCAGTAATACACTACAACTGTTATTTAAACAAGTTCTCAGCGATACAGTACCTAGTACACCTTGTACTTGTCAGTCAGATGCAACAAGACAGACCAGATGTGGCTCCAGCTCAGGCAGTGGCTGCTCCGCAGAGTCGCTCGTGTCTGCCCGAGGGTCCTTGTGCCAGCTCTTCCCACTGTTTAACTGTTTCAGCCATAGATGCAAATTCTTCTTTCCGACTGAAATATTTAAATTGATGCAAGCTGGGGAGCACGTGCTTTGGAAAGGCTCCAGATCCACACAGCCTGATATCCAAATTAACATTCCCACAGTGTTGACAGACAGATGTGGCCAGAAAGTCAACAGGAGGGTCCCAAAGAGGCTCCTTGAACGGCCTTACCGTGCTGCAGTGGTGGAGACTGTTTGTTGATCTCTGCTGTGCCATCACCCTGGGCCAGAAACCTGGAATAGTTGTGCTGCAAACCTAAGTTATTTATTTACTTATCAAATTTAGACATCAGTAAATACTTGGTGGAGACAATAACACAAGCACAGAGCAGGCAGTAAGTAAAGGGGAAAACATCTCCTTTAACATAATGTTTGCAATGTAGTTTTTGTTGAAAGGCAAACATTTTCCATCCTACTTGTTGGATCCTGTTGCAATGAGAATATTAGAAATACTACTAGAGACAGCAAGATAGGTGGAAAAAAGTACATTGTAACTCAAAAGTATTAACTAAGCATGAAACTTGCGTATCTACCGGCTTTGGGCTGCACGACACAGCCAGGCCATGGAACACCCTCAGATAACCCTGTGCCATGTGTTCCTGCTTACCCCCCCTCACCTGCCATCTGCTATACATTGGGATAGGTAGAGAACAAGCAGCAATCCATACTGGACACCACGCGCTTCTATAGGCTCTCCAAATTGAGAGCAGGTGATGCTGATCAGAGCCATCGCGTGCGCCGCTCATGTCACATGTCAAGGCAGTTTAAAAAAGGCACTGGGAAGATGTAACGTGACGCGATGCAGCGCGGCATGATAAGTACACAAATGCCTCATCATCTCGTCTCAGATGCGAGGCAGCTGATGGGAGAAGCAAATTGGAAACTGCTGGAACAGCATGGGCTGCTGACTGCCCAGATTACCTTTGGCCAGCTCAGCACATCTCAACACAAAAATGCAAGCTCAGTTACAAGGAATAGCAGGCAAGCCCCAGAAGGTCAGATGTTCCATTAACCATCAGGATTGTAGCCAATCCAAAAGGTACTGAAGCCTGATACCCTTAGGAACAGCCTCAATTTAGCGAAGGGGACACCTGTGCTATTCCCCAAGAAAACGCGGGTGTTTGAGTTGAAGACCCTAATTATCGGTATCTTGTCTTGCCAAAGTCAGGGGTGTCCCCAGCACTGGGGATTCCGGTCCCCTCGCAGTCCAAGGCTGCGCAAACAGGTAACGAGCTCCACTCAACACTTAAGACACGACAATTTAAAATAACTCTTAACAGAACCTTGAACCAGGTAAAAACCACTGGGCCATTTCCACGCTAGGAACGCTCAGCACGGAGCTTCGGCTGGAACCAGAACGATTCCAGAGCCCAGGCAGCGACTGAAGGCTGCAAATGATGCACGTGTTGTGCTGTCAATAGAGATGGAAAATATTGAGCTGTCACCTGATGAAATTGGATATATTGGAAGGATCAAGTACGTTTTTCTCCCCGGTTTATTGGCAGAGATGCAAGTGGCACAGACTGCTTCAGAATAAAGAAAACCTGAAGAGATATTTAGAACTTCTTGCTAACACTTAACTCGACAAAAACATCTCATGTTACTATTAATTACTTATCTTTCATTTGATGGGATGTTCAATTTAGTATCTCATCATATGTCACGGGTGTATTCGGGCTTGACAAGAGCTCAATTCTTAATGGGAGAAAACAAAAATCTGCCTTTTTAAATGAAAGAAAATATTCCAAACTGCTTCGTGTCAAAGAGGATATTGGGCAAAATGGGAAAAATATATCACTGCAGAGTGGCTATACATTTCTGTGCTCTTTAATAATTAAACTAAGTCATATATGATTTAGCAAACACGTATTTTGATTTGAAGGGTGTTCCTAATTAACTTGAATTAAAATAATTGCTCAGGCAGCCTTTTGTGCAGATTCAGCTCAGCACTTGAGACAGTAACCACATCAACCAACTCAATAGATGAGGCCAAGTTACCTTCTCTATTTAGCTACCAATGGTTTTCTCCAGATTTTTAAGAGACATATTACATAAAATATGGATTAACTTGCTTATCATCTAAAAGCACTGCATATCTATCAATATCTTACCTGGCTGTGGTTGGACAGTCAGGGATGGATGAATGAAAATCTCCCATCCAAATATAGAAGGATTTCTGGGGGAAAACCAAAAAAAAGGTGTTAATTTCCTATGGAGGCAAAAACAAAGAGAAATTCTTTAGGAAAAACTTGAAGCTTTTAGCTACTTTTTAATGTCTTAGTTGGGACCATCCTTCCCAGAAGCTGTAATTTAGTTCACTTACATTCTCATATAAAGGATGACAGTGCCCTTCTGATGTTTTCTGCTAAATGGAAGCCAGCTGTGTTTTCCTCTGAAAATCCTTTCTCTATCATTTTCAGCTGATTAGCTCCATAGTAATAAATGAGCGGTAATAAAGGGGCGTGTTGTTCACAAACACCTCCGTGGTCTCGGTGCTGATGGCCGAGTGCACGATCTCTGGTGGGGCCGGAGCTCCCGGTGCGCGACGCCTGCAGCACGAGTTGCACCTTTTGCTGGGTGCTCGCCGTGCAAACCCAACCCATGCAAACCCACCCGTGCACGCGGGGCAGGACCAGCCGTGGATCCATGGCGGGTGCTCCGAGTCACCACCGGAGCACTCGGTGTGCTCTTCAGACTTGTACAACTGTCAAGCTGGAAACTTGGCAGCAAACAAGGCAAACAAAAAGAGCAAGATGTTACATGGCAATGATGACAGTGCTCAACACATCTTTTCTAGCAAGCATCATTTTTAAACCAGATTATAATTTAGGCACCAAAGAGCACCTGCGATACCTGAGGAACGAGCTCCATGTCCGTTTGTACGGCACTGACCCCCTCTCCAGCTCCCACCAAACGGCTGCTGGACCTGCACAACACTTCCCCACTGCAAAGCAAGACATTTCAGGGGCTACTCGTACACATCAGGCTTATGAGCATTATTAATTACACCCATTAAAGGTGCCTATCACCATAGCATCTGGTTACTATCCATGTTTGATTATTTATTTATAAAAAAATTCTCCAACCTTGTGACAATTTTAATCAAGTGTTTCAGCTGATAATTGCAAGCTGTCAAGGTTAATACAATAAGGCTCATCTCTAATTCTTTTTCCATTTCCCTCCAAGTAAAAAAAAAAGACCCTCTGGGATAATGACGGTGGTTTCTATATTCCCAACTCATCAGGGAGTGTCCTGCATTGAACCACCTTTATTGAAAAGTTACATCGATTCAATATATAGTAATACAGGCAAAAATAATTACAGCTTTGCTAGCAGTGTAAGACCTTAATCCAAACCTCACAAACATTCAATAAAAAGCGATACAGGCTGGGAATAAGCTTTTGACAGTGCAGCCCCACGGGGGAGCGGGGCTGGGTGTGGAAAGAGAGGAGCGCAGAGCAGAGCTGCGCGAAACGGGAGAACAGAGGCTCCTCAACACCCTCGTGCTTGGCTGCAGAAGGAGGGGAAGCTGCGATATTGGGATGGAACAGCAGTGAAACACTTGGGCTTTGCTGGTCCTTTCTGGGTTATATCAGAGTTGTACCTGAATTTGTCCACTGGTGGGTTCCATCCCAACAACTTCTGAGAAGCTCTGCTCTGGAGCACTCGCAGACAATGGCAACACGGACAAGGCGAGGAAAGGAGGGACTCGTTTCTTCCTCTGGAGGAAAGGGAAAGGGAAAAGGGAAAGGGAAAGAGAAAGGGAAAAAGAAAGGGAAAGGGAAAAGGGAAAGGAAAAAGGGAAGGGAAAGAAAAAAGGATCAGCAGAAGCCCAGGGGTATCACACCCTCCTCCTGATTGCAGGTGGCAGTTCTGCCGCTGCCGTCACCAGCTGGAGTCCAGGACTGCTAGACAACAGAATATCTTTAATTTTACAAAATAAAATATACTTCCCCTTCAATCTAAAGGACTTTCCAAAATGTGGCCTCTACAAATATGCTTAAAGTATTTTTAAGAGACATGGCAGACACTCGGGCTTGGGCTTTGCTTTGATCTGCTGGAAGTTTGCCTTGATTAAAAAAAGGAAATAAATGTCGATAACGATAGTATCAGATAAATATTTATGCCGATAAGGTCTGTCCCCCTTGGGAGCAGAGCTCACACTACGCTGGCTCACACCCGCTCCTTAGTGCTACCGGAGCATCTCTGCACTTGTAATGCACCCCGGCTCCTCGCTCCCCAAAACGGGCGTAGAAATACTCACCTGTTCTATGTAGGGTTAGGTGAACTGCCTGTTTGAAAATCTGTTTGAGAAATAATAGCACATTTCTAAGCAATTAAAATAAGTAGATATTTGACTTAACTGAAAGAGAAACTGAAACCAAACAGGCTTATCTGCCAAAATTGGCAGGGACTTCAGCCCCAGTTACTGACTAAATAGGAAAACACTTGTTTTCCTATTGTGTTAAATCATAGCCCATACCCACGGTTGGGTTCCAATGAAAGGCTCATGGTAGCTGAGGATCTTGCCCTAAGCATTTTTTTTAAACACTCTGAACATAAGGGTGAAATTAATTCTCAGAGGACGGGGCTTCAAACACATGAATAATCCCACAAATTTCAGTGAACGTAAATCTCGGCAGGATTAGGACCTTGCGCTGCACTGAGGCCCCTTTGAAAATACGACTCACTCATTTGTTATATAAATACGTATAAACTGAACTTACCCCTCAAAACCTTTGGGAACAGCACCGGTCCCAGGCAGCTTCAAATGTTGCTGTTGTCAGTTATGAAGAAAATAGCTGCAATTAAAGGTAGTGAGAGTGACTAATAAATAATTTACATAAGCCCAGCGTTCTGGGAACGCGCCAGGTAGGACTCCAGCCATCCAGACACACGGGCTAAGCCCAGCGACATAGAGCCTGGTCCGTTATTTGCACTGCAGCTGAACAACCAAACCCGGCTCTGGTCTCATCCAGTGAATCCGGACTTGTCACTCTCAGGTGAGGTCCCATAAGCAGCACGGGGCCAATTCCCCTTTGCTCTCACATCTTCCTCACTCCCAACACGACCACTCCTGTGAGGAAATGAGGGAAGGGCAATGCTGCTCGATCCTGGTTTGCAGGAATGATTTTGAGTGCTCAGCCTGAGGGAGCGTGAAGCCTGAACTCTGGGATCTCCAAGGGACGGTTGGGCATTGCTGAAAGTTCATGTGCTGAGACCTGAATTAATCTTCTATCCCCTTTATCCATTTAAGAACCACAAATTGCCTTTTGGTGAATACACTATGAAATACCCCGTCGTCCCTTGTCTGTGCTCATTGTCAGTCTCACAGGTTAGTTCTCACTAAAGCATGAAAACGTTAAACTGCAGGTCTAGTTTAACGCGCAGATAGGGCCACTCCTGCAATGCCACTGCATGCAGAAGGGTGAAGGAAGGGCTCAGGTATATTTTGTTCCATACAAATCTGCCAGAATTTCATGTTTGTCAATTTTCTCTTTCAGCCATGACCGGCCTTGTCGTTCCCCCGATGTAAGGCCGAGCAGCTTTGCTCCTCTCCCTCTGCCCTTTTTTCCTCTTTTTTTTTTCATTTTTCTTTTACAGCACAAAACTACTTATTGTGATGGACCACTAAAAAATAGCACTACAAGCTCTTTTTTTGGGGGGAAAGCCAGGCCCAGGAAAACAAAAAACAAACAAAAAGGAACGTTTTTTATGGATTGGACAAGATAGAAATCGGCATCTCTGACCTGTTTCACATTCCTGACACAACCACGTCAGCTCCGAAACCTTGTGAGTGAAGAACCAGCCCAGAGCCAGGACGACCAGCGGGATCGGGAACGCAAAGCCAAGAAACCTTCCTAACATTTGTAAAATACTAAAAAGGAGAAAGAAATTGGCAAAAATGATTCAAGCTTGATATTTTGGATACAATTTGTTTTACTTTGTAGGGGAAAAAAAAAAAGTTGAAGTTTCTATTTTCTATCAGATATCGATTTAGTTTATGCAGAAAAAAATGCAACAAAACAGGGTACCAGCATGAAAGAATTTCTAGGACAAACTGACACGAGTGATGGAACTTTGGTGTATGTGTGTATTTGCTTATAGTTTAACCTCTTTAAAAAATGTAAGATGTTTTACAATTATTTAAATAAATAAACTTGTAACTTATTGTATGTAGAGGTAGAAATTAAACCCTTTTTTGGATTTTTTCCTCCAGTTGTACAATGAAGAAAAATGATGCAAAACTGTAGTGATAAGTTTGAGATATATTATTACTGCTGCAATCGCTCCTCACTTCTTCCCTCCTACTGAACTCACGTGCAAGGATGTACAGGATTCCTTCCGATTAGCAAAACTCACCAAATGTTACGTCCGTTGTGGTATCACTAAGTCACCTACGACTTTCACCCTCCTCATCCTCCCCTGTCCGCTTCTGTTTCAACTCAAACATTCAGGTACTGAGGTGAAGTGCTGAGTGTCACAAGCGGGTGGCACTTGGGGACTGAACGGACCGAGTTTCCATGATACCGCCTTGATTTAGAGCTTCACTGTAGGAATGAGGAGGGAAAGGGTTCTCCATGTCTTTCCGTGTAGTTAGAACACCTTACCTTCAGTTATACTTCATATTAAGGGTGCATTTATAAAGGGTAACTATGTATTTGAATGATTTATGCACTTTTATCCTGAGTTGTTAAAAACGGTAAGTATGTTCGATATATATAATGAAGTTCATAGAAGTAATCAATTGCTTTGAATTTTTCTGCATTTTAGCATAAAGAAAAGTTTGGTTCCCCTTTGTGTGTCCTCTCCTGAAACTGGGAGGTGAGAACAAGTCTGATTAAAAATATCACGAGTTTTCTGACTAAACCACAGGCCACTCAAAAGAATTTGATTATTGGAAAGCCATTTTTAGAGGAAAAAAATATCAGCTACCCTACCCACAGCCCCCTAAGTACACACGACTGATTTGTAGCTGTTCCTATGATTCCAGCTTTATCTTCATAAATAAACCCTTAACATGGTCCCTGCACTTGCCTGTTTGCCAGTAGTTTATGGATGGGTAAGTGAAAGAGTGTTCTTGGCGATCGGTACGTGTGGTAGGAGATGTTCAGTGATCTGGAGCTCGTTTGGAGCTAATTAGGATCAGTAACAGCCTAGAAAGCCCTGTCTAGACCCACAGTTCCAATCCAGCTGCAGCAACCACTGACTCCAAGGCCGAAATGGCAATTAGAAACAAATTTAAATGGTGGGAACAATGTGCTTTAAGTCAGGGTGTTACAGTCACACTACTGACAGTGTCTATGTTCCAGAAAAAAGGAAATCAGATAACTCACTGTGCATTAGGGTCGCAAGGCCACTGCGCTGCTGGTTCTCTGCGGGTCAGCGAGGCCACCGGCGTCGCACCGGGAGCTCTGGAACATAACAAACAGGTATTTCAGACGTTCACAGGCACCGGTACCCAGCAAGGGCAGGGACAAGCGCATGTTGGGAATTCGGCAGCACACAGGACATAAGCAGATTGAGGGTTCCTGGAGCTGGGACTGAGACTTCCACAAATCTCAGTAAACACCACATTGAGTCCTGGAGTTCAACACCGCGATGGACCAGGCTCATTTCTGAGACATCTCTCACCTTCCCCTTTTTGACCTAAAAAATACCCCCCACAGCTCCAAAGCATCAACATAGTGGATTGGTTTTCCTCTGCCCTTCATGTTAATTTTAAAGTCTATCGATCAGCTCTGCGTAGACTCAAAATTCGGTTCTGTTAATTGTCCACCCTCCCGGTTTAATTGTCAGTTGGTCTGTGCAGGCACATACAAAGATCACTGGAGTCTCAGGAAGGTTCAGGGAACGAAAATCCCAGGCTGGCCACACCAAGGAAAGGTCCTGACACGCTCCACGTCCCTTTCACACTTCAGTTACTTCTGCTCAGCTCTGTCCGGTTGCTCAAGTGGGAAAATCGTGAGTCCCAGTGAAAAACAAAATATCCTGGAAGAGCTTCTTTGAGTGCATATAGGAAGAGAACCAAGCGTAGCTGCCTATAGTGAGGTAAACATGGAAAATGGGTTTTTCTGGCTTGATCTGAGGCAAATGAATGAAAATAATTAAACACAGGACTGATTTAGAACATGGATTTTGCTCATGCATGGAAATGGTTGTACTTGAGATGGGTGTAGAACTTACTGGTAGCTTCACAAATGAAAATGTGTGTAAATAAATGAATCAGAACCCTTGCCCACGTGAGAAGGACTTTGGCAGTGGCAAAGCACCCAACCAAATGGAAGAGTCACGTCAAACCCTATGTGTAAGGATTTTGTCTGGTGTGATAAAGCAAATCTGTCCTCTCTTAGTTCTTGCTGCTCAATATTCCTGACAGCTTTCCTTTCTGCCTCCAGAAGAACAAAGTGTTGCGATAGGTAGCCACAGATTTGCTCAGAACGAGTACCATTTCACGATTCCTCTGGGTATAGCATCTTACTCCCTGTTTCTTTGCACACCTCAATATGCATGGTTTTGAAAGACCGTTTTCTCCCCTCTGTAAATTAAGGCCTCATTTCTCCCTACTGTATAGTTTTGGGGTTCGTTTGGGGTCGGCTGGTTGTTTTTCGGGGTTTTTGCTTTGTCCGTTATATCCGGTATGAAGTTGCTATGCACAGAGCTTTTGTAAAGATAGCTTTTTTGGTTTACTGTTTTTAATGGTCCTACTTATGGAATAATATCTTGTTTGTAAAATGAATATGTCTACTTCCGTTTTAAACTTTAAATTATCCTAACAAAAAATAAAATTTTTGTACTGTAAACAAGGAGGGGAATTTTCTTCATTTCAGAGTATTCAATACGCTTTATTCTTTATCACCTTTATGGGTCGCTCGAGGTCCTGTTACAGCAATAACCCTTTTTAAAAGGTTGTTCTATGCTAGGTGACAGTTTTCAAATCAAACCTCCGTGGCTGTAGGACGTCCACCCACTATTTGGTGGAACCAGATCCAAAAGGTAAATGAGCTTTATGGTTTCTCAGCTTAAGAACGGCCGCCTAGAGAAGATTCCCTCCCACCCTCCTTTTTCCCTTTCCAGCTCTTTTCTAGATGGCTGTTCTGTAAGAACTTAAATTTCTCTCTAATAAATGGGACACAATAGCCACTCACTCACCCACTTACGCGGGGCAGCGAGGGAATTGCCAGACCAGTTAAAATATTTATCTCGGTGACAACACACAGCTGTTGAGGTGCAAAGATCTGAAGCTTTAATCGGAGCAGGTTATTTAAGTAGGAATGTCTCATTAACTCCGCTTGCAGGACTGGATTAAACAGACAGCTGGTGGCCAGAGCAGCCGCCAGTGCATTTGCCATTGCGGTGGAGTTAATGTCACAACACAACACTTTCCTCTTACTGAGATGAAACACGCAAGCAAAGCTGATGCATGTTTAGATTCACCTCATATCTATTCATTTCCAACAGAAAGACTGATTCACCAAAGGCACGTCAGCCAACTGTAGCCACTAGTTTGCCTCATCCACGAAAACACAAACCTGCTATTCCATAGGATTTGAGGCGAGAAATAACTGCCCAAAAGACTGGAGCTATGACACAGTAACCACAAAACAGACCGGAGAAATCACTCGTCACTTTTCCCACTCGAGAGCTCTTCCCAGCCACAGCCGTGACCGTCCCTTAGCGCCTGGGATAAAGGGCTTGGGCTCCAACACCAGTGCTTACAGTGGGTGCTGTGCCTTCTGTAGCGCTTGAGGAGCAGCAGAAAGGGAGGGGAGGGCGGAACGGGGGAATAAATCTCTAGCACGAGCGCGGGAGCGTGTCCCTTGGTAACGACGCCATCGCTGCGTGTGTACAAGCTCTAAACCTGACAACACACGGGATCCTCAGCTACCGCAACCCCGAGTCAGTGCACACATACCGATACCACCTATAGATCTGGCCATATAATTACTTTCCCCTCCGGCCCACAAACCAGAAGCACAGCTACAAAATAAGCGTAGAAAAAATAAAAACCACAAGCATTGGATTCCTCTGATGTTCCAGTTACCCCAGCACAGCACCGAACACACGCGGGTCGCTGTAACAACACCGCGATGGCGTGTGGGCTCCCCACGATGTACCCACCGCGAGGAAACACCTCCCGACCCACAGCAGTCACCGTCATTTGTCACGTTAACGCGCTGGAGCTGTAGGAAGGACAGAGGGAGGTTGGGCAGGAAAAGGAAAGAGCAGAAACTCAAGTAGGTCCTTTCACAGAGCCTGTACCAACTGCGAGGTGCTGCCTATTGAAACTGAGCAGTTTTGCAGCTCTTTGCCGGAATAAAGGAGCCTCTATACATTTTGTCATACTCCAAAATAACGGCGACTTTAAAAAGATGCTGGATTCTCATGTTTACAGCGATTCTGCAAATCTCCAGCTTCAGGAGGCACAGGGTTTTTAGCTTCTTAAGCTTCTGGTCTATTAATTTGCAAAGGAAGATTCTTAAAAATACAAGGCAGCTTTTCAGAAAGGCATCAATGAGTGTGTTCGCAATTACGATTATTTTTAATCTAAAAGTCGTGAGTTTCTCAGACACAACTCTTAGAGTTATTAGAATTCAGAGAGCTGAGAGTAGAAAGAAATCCTTCCAAGAGCAAGTAGGCTTTTGAGAGTGCTTCAAATCAACGCTGAGAACGCAGCCAACCTGGGTGAGGATTCAAGCAGCCCACTTCCCTGTGGAAAGTCTGGTCCCGCGGCTGCAGCGGGCGGTGCTGGGGCCGGGGTGCACAAGGACTTCGCTCAACACTCCACGGCGATTGCAGGAACCTGATTGAAATCTCCCAGCAGGGTCCCTGCGACACCGCAATTGCCGTAGTCATTTCTTTGTCTTTAAAATGCCATATAATTGCTAATGTAATTAGTGATGTATACAGAGGGGGGCTGTGCAATTACCAAGTCCTAAGATCGAGTAATTAATGTTCTGTCAACAAAACAGCAACTGTTTCATTAACAACTGTCTGGGTCTGAAAACAGATCAACTCAGAACTTACCCACTTGGCCGAGTTTGGCAACGGCAGCGAATCCAACCCCAAAACACAGCGGCCCACGTCACCCGCGAGCCCTCGGGCCCCAGGGTCACGGACACGCGGCCCAGGCTGCCCGGGTGGCCACTCACGTCCCCAGCTTCATCACTGAGTTTGAAAATCTTGCGGAGGGTTTCAAGGACCTGGAAAGTTTTACTCAGCATTGCAGGACTTTTATTTTTGGTATGGTAGATTATTTTGTTGTCCTTTGGGGTTTTGGGTTGTATTTCCAAGTTTTCTCTGCCACCAGGTCCCTGAACCTACCTCGTGATGTGAAAGGAGGAGCTGGGTGTCCGCCCTAATTTTTCATTCTTCCTTCCTTTAATAGAAAAAAGTAATAGTTTTAAAGAGGTTTTCATAAAACATTTAGCTTGTCTTTTTCCTTACAACTACTTTTGTTTTGACAGTTCACATCCCTTAAAGTGTTAGAATGACTTTGGTTTGCATGCTGACATCAAGAGGCTGTTTTCGATGGTGAATCCCAGGTGAGTGAAGCCGCATTGCCCTGCGTGACCCTGGCGGGTGCTCTACAACCCGGAGGAGCATCTCCTGGTTCTTCCTCTCCCAGTTTGCTATTTAGAGAGGGATGCAAGGTCCTGCTGCTCCAGAACACGACACAGACTCAAAATACTGATGCACCGCACAACAACCAACCGGGGAATGGTCCCCGCAGCCTAAATCTGAGCACGGGGTTCAGCAGCCCCGCTGCCTCCAACCCCCAGATAAACTGATCCTCACCCAAGGTGAAGTTTCCGTGGCTGTGACAGCCTCCAGAACGCAGCTCAGAAAGCCCAGACGCTCTCCCCTGTCCCAGAACGGCACCGTATGTGGTTAACGTGGCTAAACTACAAACAATAGCTGTGGCAGAACAGAATTAAGCAGCAGAAGCAAGAGGGATCAACAAGGATTTCCAGGGAGATTTGAAACACAAACAAGCATGAGGAACTCTAAAAGTATACAATTTTTCCTCCCGCTCTGCTCGTGTCATTTTATTACAGGGTAATTAAAGAACACTTTAAAATTGTGATTAATAGGCTTTTTAGCTTCAGAGAAATCAAATCTTTGATGTCAGTTGCTTAAACATTCAGTTTACTTTGCCATTGAGGAATGCAATAAATAAGGAATGGCAAGTATGGGGTTTTTCCTTCTTTCATTTTACTTACTACGAGAAAGCTTTATAACAGTACTGAGGATAAAAATGAGATTCGAGCAAGCAAAGGACGCCCTCCCAGCGTGAAGGCCAGGTCTGTGGCACCTCGGGAGCGGCCGCACAGCGTCACTGACCGCGGTTCCAGCTGTAGTTGACGTACAACCGGCGCACAGGGCGCCGTACAATTCACAACCATACACCAGCTTGTTAACCACGGGTGAACTTACACATGACGGAGAGTCGAGAAAGAAATCAGTCCTAATTGCCCCTATTTTCCCTTCTGTTAAAGATCCGGAGTGCACAACCACGCAGCACAACCCCCTGATGGCCTCACTACGCGTCTGTTGTCGTACAGATTATGGAGGTGCCATAATAGCATTTTCAGCCCCCTGGTGGCCTATATGTCCAATGTATTTTTCTTAAAGAATAATTGTTAACTTTTCTCCATTTCTCCTTTCTCCGCTCAGCCTTTCCCTTCGCATCCACAATAACGCGTCCGGCTGAGGAACCTGCACACCCGGCAAGGCCAGGCCGTGCTGGGGGATTTGCTGGTGTGGTTCACAGAACAGGCTCTGGCGCACTGGGATCCACGTGAAAATCGGTGACATCTGAAGGCCCTGAGGTGCCTCGTGATCTGCCCAACACCCAGTAAAGCCTGTGGGACCAGCAGACACTGGAACCTGTGCCCTGAAGTGACAAAGGTACTGCAGGAAACGTGGAAAGAGTAAAAAGGCAGGGTTTAGAGTATAAGCGACCATATTAGTCTATTAGCCTATATATAAGCATCAGTCTCTTACACAATTCTTGAAGCATTACTGGCAGTGCTTTTCTTCACGGCTCTGTTCTATTCTTTGCAAGAATCCTGATACGCTCCCTTCCTTCCAATATCTGTGACGTGTCACACCCATATGCAGATTAAAACCATGGAAGCTTTTCATTCAATTGCTCTTGGAAGAAAAAGGGAGGGGAGGAAGGAGGAGAAGAACCAAGTTTAATACTCTACAGTAGCACAAACCTCTTGGGCATAAAACACCGTTCAGGTAGACACATCTGGTGAAATGCATCACATCAAATTAGTATCAAGGGTATTGAGATTCTGAGACGACTGGCAGACAATTCCCCTTCTAATGTACTGCTTTTTAGATTGTTGAAGAAACTTGAATCCCAAATCTCCTGTGAAATGAGTGATACTAAACATGCCTGCTCAAATACTGAAAGTGAAGATCAAAGACGCGGTGTCCAAATTGGCTTTGCAAACAAAGCAAGCCCGGGGATCCCCAGGAGAATGTGGTGCTAATTTTATCAGATCTCCTTGACTTCTTCCTCCCAACAGTTTGTCATTTAAGAAAAATAATAATAATGAGAATGTATTTCTCTCTGTCAGAAGCGTTGTTGTAAGACAAACAAATTCATTCCCTTTTAAGTCTACGCTTTGCAAGTCACCTAAGAGTCTTAATCTAGTTTAAATGAAAAATGAGGAGGTTTCACTCTCTGGAAGGTACCCCGAACCACACATATACAAACACACACACCACCATGAATATTTCAACACAACTCAGCCTTTCAGATCAATACAGGCAACTCTCAACTTCTATTGATTTTTCAGAGGTTTGGCTCACAAGGGTGATAAAATATTTCTCAAGTTATGAAACCTGAGTTAAGGAGCTTTTGCTGACACTTCAGCATTTACTGGACACGTCTCTCCCTCTGCCTCGATTTATGACTAAGCAATAAGTCTTGCTAAGGTGGGCAATATCATCCCATAGGGCCCACTTAAGGTCAAAAAGAGAAGTCAGGATAATAGGACAGCCCTTCAGGTCCCTAAACTTCTGCTTTCTGAGCTATTCACTTCTTCTTCTCCACATGCCCTCCGAGTCCTTATTCCAACATTCGTTAGGCAGTGAGTGGAACTCGCTTTCAGCTGTACCTCTGTAAGCTGTCAAAAAGGAAGGGACACCAAAGCAGACACCAAATAAAGCAACTCCCTGCTGAGGCAAGGCAGCTAATCCTCTCCATATGGGAAGGAAATATACTTAATTATGTATTTATGCATGTCATTGCAGGCTTATATCTTGTTTCACTTTCATCCACAGTGATCCAAACCCATTTAAATATAATGAGTAAACATTTCTGGTTTTACAATAACATAAGCACACGGTCGCTCAACGTTTCCCAACCATTTCCTTGCGGAACGCAGCAATTGAGCGTGGTTATTACTGTCTGCGCCAAAGGGAAGCCAGTCATGGACCACGACTCCGCTGTGTTAAGGTGTTCATAATCACAAAAAACAGACGGCAACCACTGGCCACAAAGAGTTGACGGCTGAGCTGAAGAAGCATCCTGAGTTAGAACATGGAATCTGTGGATTGTGGTTCCCATGTCTCAGTTATTCCCTCCTTGCATAACAAGGAATTCCGCTGTCGATCCAGCGGATAACACCCAGCCTAACGCCCTGTCCGTCTGGGACCTGCTCCATACGGCGGGTTAATAACGCTCCCTGCCCTATGTGCCTCAGTTTCCCTCTGCCCCTTGTAACCGTCCCATCTGCTACATCACTAATCCCTCGGCACGTGGGTGGGCTAAATCATGCCCAAAGACCTTACCCTAAGGAGAGGAGAATATACACAAGCAACAAATCTGACGGTAGAATTTACCCAGGCAACATCGGCGTATTTAAAAAATAACAAACACATTTCAAATATTAGAATTCAATTTTGAAATGAAAAAGTCCGCCTCTCAATAGAGGTAGCTACGGGCAGGCTGATGAGCTGCGGAGGCAGGAATCAGTTTGCATGCACAGACACACAGAGGAGAGCCAAGGCTAATTCAGGCTCCCCGTTTGCTCCGAACCCCAATAGTTGCGCACCCACCGCTGCATCTATCGCTGCAGCACCACAAGGCGTCTCAGTAAAAAGATGACTACTTATTATTCCTGGTGAACAGACAGCAGCATTAAGAAAAAAACGAGGTTAACTGACTTGACCCACAGAAGCGATCGAGTCCGTGGCAGTCGCATTGATTCGCCATTGCCTTCTCCAGCTTCCCCTCCATTTTCTGTTAGCTCTTTTGTTTTCAGGAATTAGGATTCATCTTTCATCACCTGAAATTTAAAGAGCTTTATCTTGGAATAACCTCATTAAGCGGGACAAGTCCTCCAGCCTCTCATTACCCACCGGAGCCATCCTTTCCCTGGGATGCCCAGCCGCTGTTTACCACACACAATAGACGGGGCAATTTCTGGCCTTGCAGGAAACACGTTCGTCACATTTCAACGGGAAACCTGAAATTGTAGGGTTGTGTGTTAAGAGATATTAACAGTACATTAACTCCTGGCTAGGAGACACAGAATCCGTGTTACTCTGTCCATAACCCGCTTTGCAGCAGTTTAAAGACTTTGCCCCCAAGCCTAAACATATTTGCCTGCATTAAAAGTTCAATTTGCTGGCCTTGGACTCCAGCCCTTCTAACGGGGGTGGCATTGCAACCTCCTTGCTCAGTACATCCTCTGCTTTCAGAAAAAATACACTGAAATATAGACTGTTCCCATACATACACAGACAATACTGGAAAGAGACATTCTCAAGAGCACCTACAGAACTTAAAATCCTAAAGCACGCAACACTTTTGAAACATCATGCCCAAAAAGCCTGAATTCAGAAGCACTAAACAAATAGCCGTTATGATGTCTGAAATTTCAGGAAAAAAGAGAAAAATCCAGCTGATTATTTAGCCTAAGAAATGCTCAGCACCCTGACTTCGGGCCTTATCCCCAAAGTTATCAGCAAATCTCTTCTGGAGTATTGTTTTTAAAGTAAATCAGTCTTGTTCCTGATCCTAAGTTGGTTTTGGTAGTTTAGGAGTATAACCCTAGCTCTGTTTAAAGTTATTTTTGTTATGACCTGAAGAAAACACCTGGGTTGCAGTTAGATAGGCAGGAAAGCTCATTTGAGAGACTCTTCCCTGGAGCAGCGTCCCCGAGGTGACAGAGGCTGGGATGAGAGCCCAGCTCACCCAGCTTCATTTTCCCCCACGTGATGGTCTTTAAGACTTTCGGGAAGCAGAAGGTAAAATGAAACGCACTTCGTTTCACTTCTTCAAACAAACTACGGCTCTCCACCCCCTGCCTGGCTACGAGGATTCATCACTCCCCCCGTTTAGCCCCATCTCCAGCAGCGCAGCTCAGTGGAAGCAGGAGGAGCTCCGCGTGTGCGTCCCAGTTTGCCACTTCAAATCCGTAGCGCAAGCAGGCGCCGTCCAATCGAGATCCATCGCCTCCCACGGCAGCAATTCCTTGGAAGAACCCGAAGTTAGTTAAAACCCACACCGAAAGCCCACATTGGCCATCTCTAATCAAATTACACTTTTCAAGCTGTTCGCTCCCCAAACCCCATCAAATGGTTTCTAATATTTTTCCCACAACTGGTGTTAAACCGTAATTGCTTGCTGTATCTTTTTGCCCCTCTTGAATAATTGGTGTTAGATTTGCCACTTTATAGTCCTTGGGAATGTGACCTGTCATTATAAAGCTTCTAAAAATATCAGTTAACACTTCACAATTTTCTCTCCTTTATTTCCTTCTGCAGCAATGGATGTGCCCTCCCCGGACCAGATACCTGATCTGCCTTTGAGCGGAAAACCTTTCAGCAATAATTTCTGCAGTCATTTGCACAGTAACACCTTTAACGTGCCTGGGAATACAAAGTCAGATCTTTAACTGATGTAAACTGGCATAGCTCCACTGATCCTAATAGTTACCTCAGCTTGCACCACTAAGAATTTCTATGCGTTCATTTAAAAGCCAAAACCAACTCATTTCTCATTATTTAAAGACTCAAATACTTCATAGAAAATCAAACTCATGTGATAAGGACAGCTGCTATTAAACAATAGATTTTCAGTCTAACTTGGGAATGTATTTCAGGACATCTCTAATGTGAGGTCTTGTTGAAATTATCAATATGCTTAATTACCTCTCTGAACTGGACTCCCAGTTTATAAGCTCAGCGCCTCATCTTCCAACATGCCAAAAAACCCACATTTCCAGTGGCAGGTATGTGGACGAGGGTGTGCAGAAAGTAGGTTTTTGACACCAGTAGCCATGAAGATTCTCATATAGGATACATTATACACAGGTTCCCTTTTGGAGACAAGGGATTTGAATACAGAAAAGGTTCTGAAAGCCCTAGTGCAATCACCAACTTGTGGCCCTTTCCCTCGCCATCCCCTCGGCAGGTCTGTACAGCTTTTCCGCAGCTGATTCCCATCTCCAACAGCCCACAGCCACACCTGTCATCTATAGCACCGCAACACACATCACCCTGTTGCTCCAGCTAGCTCCAGTCTTTTTGCAGGTGTATTCTCCAACGCCTCGAGCCACAGTGTCCACTAGAATACTGAGAAGCGCATTTCTTAAGCAAGGATTGCCCAAGCTCTTTGTAAAAAGAAGGGTGGTATTCCTGAGCAGCCTCGGCCGTTGGACGCTCTTCCTTCCCAGCACAGCCCCAAGTGGTTCTAGCACAGCTCATCTCGTACTCTAAGCGCAGGACTTGTATTAACGTTTCACACAATAAGCCCAGGTCTCAAGAGGAAGGGAGGAAGCACAGAGAGTCGCCTATATTCAGCATTGTTGCTAAAACTCCACAGTAGGCTGACCCCCTGGCCTTTTCCAACAATCTTTAATACCCAGCGTTACATGACTCCTAACGGCACTTTTTTGGCGCTGGACAGGGCAGAGGTCAAGGTCTGGAATGTCACCAGGGCTGCTACTTACTGAGGAAAGACAATTAGACGATTGTCTAGACAGCCGCGCTCTGTGCTGTGTGTGATAAGCTGCCATCAGCTCTCCGCGGTGACACAAACAAGCTGCCTTTTCCTCCTCGGCCTCGGCCTTCCCTTGCTGGGGGTTTTTCACTCTTCCTCCGCCTGTGCTGCTCCCAGTAACTCTGCGGCTGCTGGTAGAAACAAGCCAGCTGTGGACATTGCACTTGCACAACGCAGAAGATACTTTAGCCACCGAGATAAAGAGCCAGACTAGCGTAATCCTTTAAGTTTAGGGTTTGGCCATTTACACATATTATTCATATTATAACATTATTTATGCAGAATTGGCAACAGGATCGATGGAGAACTCCTAATTCTAAACTAATGGCTTTTCTCTGACACACACACGTATCTAAGAACTGGATTCAACCACTCAGAGGAACTGAAACTCTGTTCCCAAAGTCCAGAAATGCACGTTAAGCCACCAAGTCATTGCTTTTAAAAACCCAAACAAACCAAAAGGGGTCAGCCAAACCATTATTCCCCAGCACCTCAAGCTATTTGTCAAATGTAAACCCTGTGCCTGAGATGACCCAATCCCCATCTATTACTTGTTGGAAGCGGGGAAAAAATATCACCACGGTTTGTTTTACTGCAAGATACTGATAATGATATCTTACAGTTTCAATGATCTCGAAGCATTTTATTGTGGTCCTAGTTCACCAAACAGCATAATCACAGAATTAGAATCCCATTTATTCCAACAGAATGTGCTCAAGTGCTTTGCTGAACTGGGGACTAAACGATGAAAATTTACATGCCTACGAGGCAAAAATGATCTATCCTGGTTCACAGAGAAGAAAATGAGGCTTGCAGAGAATCTCCCTTAGACTTTGTGATTCTAAGTACGTTCAAATCAAACAGAGGGACGCACAAGAATCCAAAAACAACAGACCAGAGGCAGACCCTGTTTTCAAGAGTTTTGTATTTTCATCCCTGTGCCACAGAGACCAGACTCGCGTGTTTGAGAAGCAGCAAGACCATATGGTAGAGACGAGCGCATCAGCACTGAATAGATATATATTTAGTCTAGAATAATTATCTTAACTGCTCTTTTCCCTCCAAGCGGACACCCAGTTCCACTTTCAGACCTGGCAAACTGGCACAAACTCAATATGTTAAATCTAAATCTTGCCTCTGGGTTCACAAAAGGATTTATGGAAATATGAGTCTTTTCAGGCTCTGGGGCCTGCAGGAAAACCCTTGTGGATGTCTGTCTTACCCAGAGCTGGTTTATAGGATCTTCTCAAGCAGAACTTGCAGCACACAACCTCCTGGGAATCCTTCCCCCAAATTTCTAAGTGGGACTTGGGAAGGAATGCGTCTCCGGAGAATCCCCCTTGTGTGTTACACGGAACCCACCCACGTGCGAAGGGAGGTGTTCTGCAGCCCCGCGCCGCGTGGGTACCGTCAGTAAAGCCCACAGCTCCCTCTCCCACTATCCGCTCTCACCGCCTTGATTTAAAGAGCTCCCAATAACTTGGGGATGTAACAGCAAACTTCACGCAGAGTGAACATTAAGTGAGGGCGAATTCCCCCTTACATCACCCAAAGGCTGACTATAGCCCAGTTAAAAGAATATGCAGGACGTGGTTTATTTACATTCTCCAAATAAGGCCCTTGGGCTTTGGGGGTTTTGTGCCTTTTTTTTTTTTAAACCAACTTTTGTCAGATGAATTTGTCTGAAAACTTCTTGTAAAGCCCTGAACAAGTTCTGCTGAGCAAAGCCAGGTCTGCATTTACTATTCTCCAAGCTTACAAAGCACCTTCTTGCACTATAATCGCACCGTGATAGAGCAGTGATATAAAACTGAAGGGAAATGAATCAAGGCTGTTAGTATCCAAACTATTAAATGTAAAACTTCTGTTTGTGAGCCTCGGAGGCTTCTTAAAGCACAAGGAACGTCATCAGTCCAACCATGCTAGGAGCTGGGAGTTGTTTAAAGCTTGATTTAGCGCAGTTTCTTTTAGCTTCAGAACCACTTGAGACGAAGTGCTGCCATGTATGAAGTTAGACCTTCTATTAACATTGGGAAAGAATAGCTCACTTGAAAAACATCTGTTCAAATATCCTTTGCCATCTAGACTATTGATAGATTCAGATCCAGTCCAACAAGTACAGTTAAAGGCTTGATAAAGATACAGAGGAATGTAGATGCAGAAGAGGTTAATTAATCCACCTTTCTGAAAAACAAAGCTAAGTCCATTGGAAGGTCTGGGTTGCCACTGGGCCAGTGCTTCCAGTGCCACACTACCCAGCAGCTACTTCCAGGATTTCAATCAAGTAGCAGCATGAAAGAAATAGGTAAACTTCCCCATGTCCTCACTCCTATCCATAGACCCAGCTGAAAGGGAAGGGGCGCTCACACATCACACCTGGGGAGAGCCGGATGCAACAGGAATCTACTCCAGGAGTAATTTCTATTGCATCATAAACAAACAATAAAAGATGAATGTTTGTATAGCCTGGGCAGGCTTTATAGCAACTAGTGACATAAGTGGAAACCTTAGCTTGTATTGCTAGTTCTGTACTATGTGTTAAACCAAGTTCCACTGGTACAATTCCCCAGCAGAAAGAGGGCCCTGCCTCCTTCCTTCATATCATTTGAGCCCTAGGGCACAAGAGCTTTCTCCTCTGCAGCTCTTGCCCACCAGTGCATCTTCTTTGCATCTCTTTTCCCCTCCAACTCATTCACACTCTCTTCTAAACTCAGCTGGAAGCATCTGTTTTCCCCCTTGCCCATGACTCTTAATTTCTCTCTCCCTTGGCAGTTATTTAACTCATTAACTGAATTAATTTTAACCCTAAAGCACTTTGGGTGAATAGATTTTATGAAAGATCTGATACAAAATAAAGTCTTGGGGGCCTTATGCCACAGTAGGTGCACAAAGGAGCCTCAGTGTAACTGAGAATCAGACCTGTATTTCACGGATTCTACACGGAGTTTAATCTCAGTGCGACTCAGAGATTCCATTTAATGACAAAGCGGCTCTTTGATTGATAAAGGTCCCATGCCTCTGATGCAGACTAAATAGCCAAGCATCCAGAACAGTGGAAAAATTATTCTTGGATCTGTATGAAACAAGACTCTCCATCATTTTCCCACACACGCTTCTTAGAAAAATTCCTTTTCATTTTGGAATGCTGTTTTATGGGGCAATATTAAGAGCAGAGTAGACTCCGACACGGTGGTTTTGCCTTTTGCTCTAAGAGGTGGCTGTTTGGCAGGGGAAAAAAACAGAGAACTAACATGGAAGTTGCCCTCCAGAGTGTTTATTTTGCTGGGTGCTCTGATGGCTTTGAAAACCAGGGAGGTTTCTCTTTCAGGTCAATTAAACTTTTGTTCAGCAAAATCGCACTGGAGACAAGAGTCTAAGAACATGAGGTATTGATTGGAACCTGCTAGCACCCAAAAAGGGGCATTTTCAGCAGGCTGTGCCTAAGTGCTTTCTGAGCCTACAATTTTCCACATAAATGCTCGGAAAAGGAGGACGGGAGCTGCAGAGGCTCCAGAAGTGTGTTCAGAAGGACCAAAGAGAATTACAGCCCTTTAGCACAGTCACACTCCATAGACTCTCCTCTTCATGCCATTCTTATTACCTAAACTCATAGATATACATAAACGATATAAATATATACACATAAAGGATGATATATATAGATAAAACGATGCTTACTGTCCACCACTACTCTTTAGCACGGTGAAATCCGCTTTTCTTCCCGCCGCATCCTGGCTCAGACCATCAGCTACTCGGAGAGGGACGCTCACAACTGGCTTAACGTTCTCATATCTCCACAGCTAAATAATATATTGTTACCACAAGCATAGGCACAAGCACACAAAGAGACATAAATAACAGGGAAAGAAGTCCCGGTTGGCTACTATCCTGTTCACTGAAAGGAAAAGCAGCATCTGTTTGAAGAGCCAATCTGGCACACGAATGCCTCGTCCCGTTTTTGTTGCAATATACTTATTTCAGTGTAGTTCTAAGTTTCATCAGCTTCCATAGCTGGACCGCTCTGCTGATGAAAAAAGGGGGAAAAAGGAGGAGGTAGAGGGGAAATAAAGTGGGAACCTGTCTGCAATTGCCGCTGGTTTCTCCATTACAGACACTCACAAGCTATAATCACGGGCACTGGAGAACTTGCTCTGATCTTCTCAGAACAGATGACCTCGCAGCTCTTTCCTCACCTGTAATTTCTAGATTTCAGCTGATTTAAAAGACTGCTAGGAAACAAAACACTGTTCAGAGATTGGTGTCAAAGAGAAGCCCCTGTATCAGGAACACGTCTGCCTGTTTCTGATACAAGAAGTAAATTGACGCCAAATCCAGCCCCGGACTGTTGGTCGTTTTCCCTCGGAGCAGTAAATAAGGAGTAGGGCTGAGAAGCTAAGCCAAACTAATTTGGCCAGTTATTATTTGACTGAAAGGTGATACTGAACGTTTAAATGGTTTATCCCCTTCTTGTTAGTGGCATCATTCAATCAGGACTACTAAGCCTCCAAGTGAACGGATTGAAACTACCGAGGGAATTACTCACTCCAACCAGGAAATGTGGGGTTTGTTAGTTCAAACAGCATCTGTAGGAAGCTGGTAAACAACAGCTGAGATGATGAAAGATCACATCAACTCCTTGCTTTGAAGTAAAAGATATTAAAACCACGGGCGTACGAGTTCTTATTATAGCTTAACCGCCCCTGCGTGCTGATCCCCGAGAACCTGGCATGGTTGTTCGTGCTGCATAACAAGCTGTATAATAAAAATCCATACAAATATCAACGAGGCACTTGAAAGTGACATGAAAAAGCGATGGAGGCCTATTTCTGGTGATGCTGCCATTACTGGCAATTTGTTACTTTATGCCTGGAATGAAATCAAACATTCTTGCAGGCCCAGAGTGACATTTGTAGTCTCAAATACTTAAGATACACTGTCACCTGGATGGGCATGTTATGAATACTCGGAAGCAGAACCGTCAGCATCAGTTGTAGACGGAGTGTCTGTCAGGCGATTTGCAAATGAGCACAAGGACAAGGGGTCATATTTTAACAGCAGACTCTTAAGGCATTGAAGTGTGAATTTCCCATTTGCAAAGTTAGTTAGGTATTTGTTGTTAATTACGAAAGCACAAAGTGAGGTGGCTCCATGTGGAGCACACGTTGCAGGGCCACGAGGCTGGACTCGGGATGGTCCTCACCTCATCTCTTTCTTCAGCACAGAGCTGCTGAGTCTGATTCAATCAGCTTTGAAATGTAGAATGCGAAAACAAATCTGTTCAGGTTCTTTCCCTCCGATTACAAGACTTAGCACCTTTGCAGAATGAGCATGGAGAGAAACACACGCTCTGCAAATGAATTAATTAAACCCCATGAAAGAACGTGCAGGCTTGGAGGAGTGTCTTAGCGAGCAGTTTCCAAAGTAACAATTGGTGAAAAGAGTGAAATTGCGTTCCCCAGTGCCGTAAATATGACAGATTAGAACAAGCAAGGTAGAGAGGAACATGTGTTAGGATGGATACACTGGTTGTGAACGCACACCTATTGGAAAGGTGCTGTTCTTTCACTCCCCCTCCCCTGCTCTCAGGGTATCTGCTGCATTATGGGGCTACGAGTAACGCAATAAAACAAAAATTCCAGTTTCATTTGACTCTTGTTGCGCTGTACACCAGAGCTGCACGCTTTACAAGTCTACCAGAGTGAAATAAAATGTAAGACTTCCTGTATGTCTGCTCCACTTCTCAGGTTATGAGGCAGAGAAAAAAAAGAATCAGTAATTGCTTTACATATAAATGTGAAAACAATTTTAGAACTCCCTGGTCCTGTATCAACGTGCATGCATATGTCTTTTACCGGCTCTGAACTGCACATTATCATAACACATAAGAGCAATGATAAAGGGTTTACTCCGCAGCTCTGTGTTAACCTGTTTATATCCAAGCATTTGCAAAACTGCTTTTGCCCCTTGAGGTGTCCATGGGAACACTGGGCTCTAGAGCTTGTTTTATTTTGCATCTCCCCCCGTCCTGCTCCCCTCCAAAGTCACAAAACGCAACAGGAGAAGGAATCTAAGATGTAAACTGCAGTACCCACAAACGTAGACGTCGTATCAGTCCACAATAACGATGGCTCTGTGATATCGCTATGGTGCTACATCAATGCAGAAATACGATAAAGAGGAAAATGCTCAGTTATGTCAAAAGCAAGCCGAATTCCAGGTGTCTGACATGCAGAGACGTGCACCAAAATAACCCCACGGGTTTAAAACCCATTTGGTTGTATTGTTATTTCAGTGCTAATCTACCCACGTAAAGCAGCCCTGGATTCTGCTACATCCATCAACAACAGAACATACGCTCCACCAAGAAAAGAGAAAATCAATACAATGCAATTAAAAATATTTCTTTTAAGTAGCAGTAACCTGTCTTTTCCTTTGGCAAAGACAGCCAAAAGCTTGTTTAGTACGTACACAACAAAAATAAACCCGAGTGGACGCTCTACTCAACCATTCATAAGGAAACCCTGGGGAGTTGAGTGCCACTTGAGGGAGAAACAAAGCACTTGCCTCAGTGAAATGCATTGCCAGAAACCATTTAAGAAGAAAAACAACAAACATACACACACAAAATATCCTCCCAAAAACCCAAACAAAACCGGCAACCCGGAGCTCTACAACTATGGCCCTGTACTCCAGTTTTCTCTATGCAGCAGTAGTTAAAGTTCTTTGAAAGCGGATTGAAATTCGAGTTGTATTAATTAATGCATTGCGACTGGTGCCCTGCCAACCGGGTTCGGTTCTCATCGCATGGGGAAGCCCGTGGAGCACCTTGTGCAAACCCACCCTTGTCAGTGGGGATCTGCAAAAGTCCTAGCACGGGCCCAGGAGCTGATAGAATTATTTCTTGGGCTTGAAGATCAGCAAATACCACGAGATCACGTAACCCAATCTCCTGTACAGCCCAGGATAGAGAATTTCCCCAGCTGCCCTCGCACGGAGCTCACCACCTCTCACTGCGTTGAAGCACGTCTGCCAAAGAGGTGCTCAGTCAAACTGGGACGGTGCCATACCTTTAGTTCTGGGAAGCTGCTAGCACTGGATTTAACAGACAATTTTTGTATAAAGATCTGAACAGGCATATATTAAAGGCCTTAGAAAGTATTTTATTCCTAAGGAAAGAGTGAAAGATCAACAGGCAGACTAAGCTGGACTTGAACTTGAACCATCATAGACTGCCTGGGTGCCAGAGGAGTCAGTCTGAACCCTGTCCAGAATGCTTAAGGCTCTGATTTAGTGCCCGGTGAAATCAATTATTGATTTCAGCAGGAGATGGAAGATGTCTTCTGTGACTTGCCCAAAGGGACACGGGAAGTTTATGGCAGAGTTGAGAACCAACGCGGATCTCCAGACTTTCCATTTAACCATATGTCCATCTGTCCTTTCACATATTTCTGTATTCTCTTTAAAAGTGATTCCCCCCCCTCCTCTGCTAGGAAGAAGTAGATGGCACTTTACCTCTCTGTGCTGCGCTCTGTCAGCTCTCACTGCCACTTGGGATGTGCTGTCGCTTCCATGGAAACAGAATCATGAATCTTTTTCCCAGGAAATGCCTCCAAACTGCCTTCATTTTGTTTGGTTGTTGTTTCTGGGTGAGTCTGTGTGTGCACGTGCATGCTGAGCCTGGAGGACTTCTGCTAGTTAATGGAGAAACAACCTTGTGGAAACCAAAGTCGGTGCAATATTAATAGAAGTGTAAAATATCGTCTCTTTTTCAAAGGATTTCCCCTCTCCTGTGAACTCTTTGCTAACACTGGCCTTGCAGTTTGGATGGCACGTGGGTGTTAAGATGTTCACCGGTTTCTCTGCGTCTGTCACTGTCAAGCAGAGACAGTTGTGTTGCAATCGCACCCGGGTTTGTCTCCATCCCCACCGTGCAGAGCTGCCGCTCTAAGCTGGGTTTACCTGCTGGGTTTACAGGACGGAGCCCCAGAACAGCCAGCGGGACTATGGAAATCTTGAACTGTGCTGCTCAGGAGCTCATTGCAGAACAACCAGTGCTTGGATATGCTCAGCTTAAATCCCGCATCATCTACTCTCAACTGCTTCCCTCGTGATTTACTCTGTGCAAAGGACAAATATATGCCTATTTTTCACTTATTCAAAAACTTTTTGCCATGATCAAGTCATAACAAACAAATAAATCAAGCACATTGGCTTAATTTTCCTCTGCTATTCAACACGAGAGGAAACAAGAATAAAACCTTTTCATTGACCACTAAGGTGCAGGAAAATTAACTGTTTTGAAGATGCTGAAGAATTAAAGTAGGAGGCATGGAGCCCTTAACCTGTGGGTCACAGCCCAGTAAGTAAAAGAAAAAGCTGCCCCAGGGACAGGGCACTTGGATGGGAGAAGTGCCCCTGTTACAGGCATTGTCCAGAAATTCTGAGTTAATTCTCCAAACAGGCCTTAGCACAAAGTTCAATATCATACAAGTGCTCGCGATAGCGACTCCTGATCTCAGACATATTACATTTTCAGCCAGTCCTCAGAGAAAACAGAAACCAGCATAACAACAGTAGCGACCGAGTAACACACGTCGCCGGTAAGAGCAGTTCGTGAAGCCAACTCCAACGTGACCAGGGTCAAGCCACTCAACATCATATAACGGTACGTGACGGGGCAGAGAAACTCTGCGCTGCCACGTCCTCGTGCCGACTCGCACTGCACAGCGAACCTGAATTCTCCCACCGTTCATCCGCAACGCTGTGCGACCCACAGAATCCGTCTTGGTTTCATGTATCATAACAGCCTGAGGGAAACTTTACTCTTTTCTTATTTCATTCCTTATCTCTTCCTATTTTTTCCTCCATCCCGCAAACAATTAATTATAAAGCTATACCTAAATTATAAATTATCAACTTTAGGGGGAAAAAAATTTACTTAAAATTCTGAAAGGTTGATATGTCAAGATTGGAGAGAAGCAGCTGTTTTGGAAATGTTGCCTTTTCTTTGTTCCGAATGCTATTTAAACATTGGCAGGGGGCCTCATTAAAGATGAATCAATGAATTAGTAAGTAGTGTTGTAGCCAGAAGAGACAGCATGTGCTCCTGTGGTGAAAACAGATTTACACAAAAGAAAGGAAGGGGGGGAGAAAATACCCCATCTCAATGTGTAACAAAGTCAGTGTTTTACAATATTCTATCAGAGCTGCACCAATCCCAGGCAGGATCCATCAGAATTTCCAATATAAATTCATATTTGGGGATAGAAGTTGGAATGGGATGCAAAGTTTCCTCTGGGCTAAAATGTAATAGACAAGTTTAGAACCCTGGAGCATTTTAGTTACCAAAACGTTATGAAGTGTGAAATAATAATAATTAGGAATATAACATGGGAATCACAAAACACAAAGATATAATCCAGCTGAAAAAGCAAAGAGAGATATCAGATCAGCTATCACAACTGATGTATGCGTGCATTAATATGTTAATAGCACCTTACTTTTGGCACCAGACTTCAATGGAAGTCTCAGAAAAAAGGATCAGCTTTAGCCGTGGAACTGCAGGGGGGTTTCACATCGTCCAGGATGGCGGGGGTATAAATATCAAGGGACAGGCCCAAAGTGGAACTGCTTATCTGACTCTGAAATGCAAAGAAGTCTGTGAAGACAAAAGACCCGTCACAGCTCCTGCCCCCAGCACGACACTCACTGCTTTGGCCTTTATCTCTTGCTCCGGCACCAGGAGACGCAGAACAGGAGCGAGGTGGCAGTTCTGCAGTGGAGTAACGTGGACGGCGCTTCATCGCCCAGCTGAACCACCTCCCACAGAACCCACGCGCGGGTCGTGCCCACCCTCACCCCACCGCCACCAACCGAGGCTGCGAGCGGGACTGCGACTCCAATCTTAACTACGGAAACCGGATCCAAGCACCCCTTGAATGTTTTGCAAAGCTCCCAAGATGACTGCTGAGGAACATCTTACAGAAAAATGCTTGCTGCCCTTTCCCACGCAGATCTCCTGGCAGGGTTCTCAAGCATTCTGCCAACCGAAAACACCCACAATGATTCAAAAGTTACTAGAAGTTGCATTTGTATTTTAAACAAGTGGAAGAGAAGGAATTTGCACTGACCTACACACTACGTAACCCAACCTTGTGTCGTTCCATGATACTTTATGTCCCTAATAATAATTTGGCCTCTGCCTAACAAATGGAAGCATGAAATTTTAGCTGGTGTTTATAGAAGACTAGAGAAGGATGAGGGAGAAATAATCCATTATTATTATTATCACCTGTGAGCTGCTAATTATTCTCCCTTTGTGCTATGCACTATACAGGCAAAGGTAAATTGAAAACGTACACAGCCCAGAGAATCTTTTAAATAACTTAGATTGGAAAAAAACAGAGCAAATATAATGGCAAAGTTTTGAAAATGGAGAGCGGAGGCGCAGAGAGGTTCTGTGATTTACTCAAGGTCACCCTGGGAGCCTCCAGCAAAGCCACAAGGTGAATCCAGACCTCTCGTATCCAGTACGTTCTCATCTATGACCTACCCCGCAAATCAGAAAATGAGGGAACACAAGCAACTACCAAGTAAACATAAGATTTCTGAGTGACTCCAGTGGGTTTTTAACTCATATATAATATATATATATATATATATATATATATTGCTCCAGCTTCCAAGACTCCAATTCATTTCAGATCTATCACTATTAATAAACCTCAAGATGAGTCCTAAGAACTTGCAAGACATTAGTTGCTCTTTTACAGTTGCCAGAGGACCATTTATCCTACTTTAAGTGTAAAGAGTTGAGATTTTCAACTACTGTAAGTTTTTATCCATGTCAAGGATTTGGAGTGATTAAAAATCAGTGTTACGAGGCTGGGCTTCCTCTGGTATTTTGTCCATGGACTAATTCAGATCTGGTTCAAGACACTTTGTATCTGATATATTTTGCTTTTCTTAAAATAAGAAACTAAATGCTTCATCTACCACCTAAATTATTGACCTTCAGAGGGGAAACTGAGACACGGAGCAGCTGGGAGATGTGAGCATCCTGAGCCACAATTCAACTCAACCTGAGAATGCCCAAATGCCCGAAACTGGGACCGCTCCACTGCCTCCTCCTGCTGCTCCCTTGGAATCCCAAAGCAGAGGACACAGCTGGAACAGAAAACACTGTACATCATGGCATACGTGGGTTGAATTCTATCTCCTCCCATACAGAGAGACTATAAGAGAAATATATAGGATGATAGAAAGCTCCTTACAAAACACCAGCCCTGCTCTCACGCACTCAGGTGTGCTAATGGTACAGAGAGAAGAGCTCATTTCCCTTCTAAACCAACTTGTGACATCTTTCTGTCGCTTTAAGTTTGTTATTAGGGATATTAAGAATGGGGGTTTTTTTAATTAACTTTATGTCCCCTGACTCCCCCTCGGCTGCTTCAGGTACGTTATTATTCACGTTGACTCCCTGTGACCGTGACCCAGATTCTGCCCAACGCGGAGATGTGATCAGACAGAACTGAGACCATGGAGAGGCGAGATAGGGCTCCCCGGCCACCCTGGGCAGCCACATCAGACCCAGTTTGATGGCTTAAGTTACAGCAGCCCAGAGGACACTCCAACACACACAATGACAAATTCAGCCTTTTTGGATCCAACAGCACATGAGGTGCCACCAGATCTTCTGTCTATCTTATAACAAACGTCTCTATAAGAACACATTAATTTAGAACGTCCCTCCTTGAATAATTGTCACTGACATCGAAAGTCCCATCACTTTGCACTATGGACCAGATGATCTTTTGAGGTCCCTTCCAATCCCTAACATTCTGTGATTCTGTGATTCCTTAAAAAGCAAATGACTCGCTTGCAAAATAAAATGCCACTTAGGGTAAATAAAGGGAATGGTATTTGGCCCGTAATCACACTCTTATTTAAATGAACTCCAAAAAAAGGCATGGGGACAACCCTGCATGAGATTGTTTTCTAGCTCAGACTAAGAACCACCAACAGAAACGCCAAAGGTAAGATGAAATCTGAATTATTATAATTATTTAAATCAAAGGGGCAAAAATGCTAAAAAAAGGCCGAGAGAAAACAGCTACAGAGAGCAATATAAACAAAAATAGAAGTTGACAGAGAAATAATTGGGTATTTAATGCCAGAGAAGGTTCAGGGTTCCAGCCCAGAAAGGGTTAACACATTCTTGCAGCAGAACTTGTCTTAAAAGTAAATAAATAATAACTTTTAGCTGGCTATTCTTCCAAACCGACATGGCTTCCATTCCAAACGTCTGTTCCATACCCTGGCTGTTGCTCTGCCTTTGCTGCACTTTCTTTAGGTAGGGTCATAAAAAAAATATTGTACCTTAAAAAAAGAAAGTACTTGAATCTATTGATTTCTGCTGTAGTAAAGCCCCTGACATTCTGGCGCGATGAAGATATTGCTCTGGACCCTGTGTGCCTCCTCATACTTCTCCTCTGCTTATGAGGGTCTCTAAGGATGGTATTAAAGATATTGTAGTTCCCACTTCCCGACTCTGGGATATCAGCGAGATTCTCCTGTGTAAAGAATAATTATCAGCACTGCTGTTACCTCTAGTAAGTGTGTAATTACATGCTCTGTTTTGTGGGCTGTAGGCTGTGCAATTTTAAATTATACAGTAATGACAAATTCTCTCTTTTTCGCCACCTTCTTCCAAATAATAATAATCATCATCATCATCGAAATCATAACGAAAGAAAGAAAAGCTTCTTCTCGTTTTAGGATTAGCAGTTTGCATTTGGTTGAGGATTTTTTTTTTTATCTTTTAGACTGAAAGAAGCTTTGAAATTGAAAATTTCTGCTGAAAAATAGACGAAGAAAGATAATAGAGGGAGAAAGGGAATGAATAAAAGCACAGAGTGAATACAGAAGAAGCCTTAAGAGAGGGAGAGCACACAGGCATGGAAGAATATTTGATTCCATTCATCCAACAGAATTTTCCTTGCTTTTGTTGCAAAGTCAGGTCAATAACAGGAACCCAATGCGCACTGGAATCCTGCCCCAAACTGAGATTTCTCCACAGAAAGATATCGGCACTCGGTGAAGGAAATTAGCCTGACCATGATAAACAACATGTAGTGCAAAGTGTGTGTAATTGGTTCAAGAGATCAGATGTCAGAGTGCTCCCTCGTCTGTCCCTGATCATCACACCAATTAGCGATTAAATATTAAAACAAGAGCACTATCTATGGGCAGGGCTTGCTAGAAGCTGTCAGAAATGTGCTGCTGTGCCCACACAAAGGCAGAAGACACGGTCATGGCACGGCAAGCCTGGCCAGGAAACAGGGAATAAAGCCAAACTTCATTTGCAGCAAGGCAAAAGCAACATTTACCTGTGCAAGAGGGAGAACCACTGTGAATGGAGAAGCAGGTCTTCAGTTGGTTTATTTGTCTGCAAGAGACCTAAAATGTTTATTCTTCCTGAAAATTTGGTTCATAACTCTAAAATTTAATGAACTAGAACAAGGGCAAGTGTAGAGTCTTGAATCTGGGCAGGAACAACCCCAGGTTCCAGTATAAGTTGGGGAATGAGCTATTAGAGAGCAGCGTAGGGGAAAGGGACCTGGGGGTCCTGGGGACAGCAGGGTGAGCATGAGCCAGCACTGGGCCCTTGTGGCCAGGAAGCCAATGGTACCTGGGGTGGGTTAGAAGGGGGTGGTCAGTAGGTCAGAGAGGTTCTCCTGCCCCTCTGCTCTGCCCTGGGGAGACCACACCTGGAATATTGTGTCCAGTTGTGGCCCCTCAGCTCCAGAAGGACAGGGAACTGCTGGAGAGAGTCCAGCGCAGGGCAACCAAGATGCTGAAGGGAGGCTGTGGAGTCTCCTTCTCTGCAGACATTCAAACCCGCCTGGACCCCTTCCTGTGGAACCTCAGCTGGGTGTTCCTGCTCCATGGGGGGATTGCACTGGATGAGCTTTCCAGGGCCCTTCCAACCCCTGACATTCTGGGATTCTTTGGTATTATTTACTATTCGGGCTTCTTTTGGTTTATTTCCAACAGCAGGATGTGGTTTTAATTCCCAATATCACAAGATGGAGCGATGTAACACTATTTCACATCCATCCTGTAGGACTGGACACAGGACTCCAGAAGGTTTCAAGTGATGCTTAGAGATGCTCCTTGGTTTTATAGCTCCTTCCGTCCCTGGGTCAGAATATTGACGGGGAAGGCAAAGAGGGCAGCTTGCAATTAACTCCCACTGGAAGTCCATGAGATTTGGGGACTAAATGGCCTTGGCAAAATCCTCTATTAACATCTGTGGGACTGGTTAGATGCTTATGTGAGTTACTGGATCAGACTCAAAAGACAAGAACCAAGCCCTAAAAGAACAAGGTGAGGGATTTGCACAACTGGGACGTGAAAAATAGGAATTAAGTCAAGCATGCAAAATTGTCATTAAAATTTACCAGGCCAGGGACCAAATATATGGCTCTCCCTTACAAAGCCGCATGGAGAAATCTTATAAAAATTAATAGGCACTGAGTCAATAGCAGTGTATAGGAATAAAACGGGGTGCCACAGAAATGACTTCAAAATCTACAAGGAAACGTGAAGTTTTAAGTATGTTTTCTTTTTATAAAGGCTCCTATTTTAAATTCTGCAATAGAAATAAAAGCCTAAGAAAAGTCTAGAAGAGGAAATGATTTACAATTAAATGTCATGGAGATACAGGGGGAAAAAACGCTATTGCACTTGCATTGGAAAAAAAATTCCTTGCCCATAGCTAGTAGAATTTTACTCTAGAGTTACATCTTGGATTAATCTGAATGGTATTCTACTGTTCTTGATAAAACCGAGAGGAAATTCACTTAAATGGCGTCTTTAATCTCTTAGCGCTACCTTGTTCGTTCTGTTCTGTGGCCCAGGAGAGGTTCTGCACACGATCAACAGCAGGCACCTCAGGCCCAGGAACAAGCTGGTAATTCCTAAATTAGGGAATGATTCTGTGAGGCAAATGGCCAAGGTGCTCCCCGAGGGGATGGGGAGGCTCAGCTCGAGGCCCTCCCATGACCATATCCCTGTACATTGATATTAGGTGCACAGTTTTGTCCCTGCTACCTCTTCAAAATTTGTAACAACAGATTTGGTTCCTCTGTTTCAAGTCAGGTAGGAAAAAGGCTGGGAAAGTTCAGTTACGGATGAATTTTTTCTTCTCAGAACATAATCTAATTTCTTCGTTACCTATAAAGACAGTTCTGAAAACCACCACCCGGCTTCCCATCCTTTTCTTGGGGTTCCCATTTTGAATGGATCTCTCCTTCTGGATTTTAATTGACAGTGAAAACCTGATTTCTGAAGGCAAGGTAAGGTACTGAAGGTAAGTGATCAAAACACTGCCCCTGTAATAAATCACTGTAGCCCAGGTCACGGTTTGGAGTGTGAATGCAGCGTTCAATAAAGAAACACACTCCACCTTTCAGCTTCAAGCCGACCCCAGCTAATTGACCTCATTGTGGTCCCACCATTAATCATTCTGGCACAAGGGGCAAGAGGCAGCTCCACTGCATAGACTTGCACGGGGTGGGGGTGGAAATAAAAGGTAAGATGAAATCATAGACAATTCTTCCTTAATTAAGTCATCGGATTGCCTGTTTTGTTAGATGTCACTGTGTTACCCACGGAATATCAAGAACAATACGTGTGGTGTGTCCAGTTTGGATTCACTCAGCCCGTGGGTGCCCAGTGCAGCAAACAGATGTGAACAAGCCCCTGGCACCAGAGTAAATGAAATTACTGCTAGATCTGCATAGGGGTTCTTATACATCCTGTCAAGAGAATATTGTGCAAGAACATACTAGAAAACTACAAAACTGGCCTTGCGGTTGCCACATCACCTCTTACCAATTTTCATTCAAGGTTCAAACCCACTGTTTTGCACAGCTAACATCACCTGAAAATGTATCTAATTATCTAATAATCTAGAAAAATCATCTAGAGACTCGTGGCCCTGCTCATGGGCAGAATTTAAACAATTTCACCTAAATCAATGACACAATTCACGCAAAGGTAAAGTCTCTGTGTAGACTGTGAGCTTGTGTTCCATTTCCCAAAGAAAATGCATTTTGGGGTTCCAAAATGGTCAAGTTAACAAAGTTATGTAGGTTTAAAAATCAGGGTAAAAAGAGACATTGAGAGGCAATGGAATTTCATCTCTGAAAAAGGAACATGTAAGAACTTTCAAATTTTTATCCTGTGTTTTATTTAGGATTATGCCAGCTTTATTTTCATTTGGTATTAATGTGTTTATAGGCTGTGAACAACATGATCTAACTTTAAAGTGGCCCTGCTTATAGCTCCATTAGAAAAGGTTTAAGATAGAAATAAGCCTTTTAAACACTGCAATTGGAGCGAACTCAACATGAACATCTCACCAGGAACTTCTGAGGAAACAACCGCCACAAAGCTCACATTTTCAAAACTACCTAAAGGATTTACTGAAAACCAAGGATGTGAAGTGAATAAGGAGCTCAGAACTCCCGGACCTGTTCACAAATATCAGGCACAAAGACTGTCACCTGTATTCACCACCCAGGAGCTCTCCAGCCCTGGCTCCATACAGTGTGTGCCGCTGAACCTGAACCTGAGCAAGCAGGGATGTCACAGCGTAGTGTCCCACCAACGCTCACATTTGGAATCACCTTCTAACTCAAGGAATTGCTACAGCACCGGGTTATCAGGAATCACAGAATTTACAGATGCTCAGCGCTCGATTTTCAAAGACCCCGAGTACACGAACCAAGTTACTGGAAAGAAGTTACCAGTATTTCTGCAAAGTCAGGTCCCCAGTCTGATGTTTTGGAAGACGTGCTCCAGTCTTTCCTGAAACGTTCTTCTTTCCTTCTCCATTTTTCCCCATTTACAGTGACTGAATGCTTGAATGCTTCCCCGCTAGCAATTCAAAAGAAAGGACAATCCCCTTGGAGCGTGAGACACAGAACCTATTAATAAGCAAATGGAAAGAGCTGGCATATATTCCTCATTGTTTAATTCGGCAGCCACTGGAGGCCGGAGCGTTTCTCTCCAGGGCCTCCGCCGTGTGGAGTCGGTGTGGGAGATGACTTCATGCTATTGTCCCGAGCAAAGCGTCTCAAACTCGCACACGTGGCGAGGACTCGCTCATTTAAACAGACAGCTCTAGATTTTAGGGGAAACAAGCCTTTAATCCTATCTGTGCCGCCCACACCTGTGCAAGATTCAGTTTGGTGGGTGAAAAGGAGTGCAGGGCTTTAGGGAAACGACACGCTCTGCAGAACTGATGAGCTGTGTGAAGATGGCTGCTGAGAAGATCGAGCCCTTTTCCCCAACTGGAAAACTATCACTTCAGGTTGTGCTTCTGGGGCTGTCTCAACCCTCTCTGCTCTCGGATCTGATCTCCCTCTCCTCTTCCAGCAACACAGAGCAGCCTGAAGAGATTTCAAGTGAACTCTGTCTGATAGACACCTTCCAATCTACCTTTATCCCCTTTGGAGAAGCAACAAGGGGCCATTTTTGTATTGCAATAGAATTTGTAGAATTATTTCTATTAGGAAAAAAAATAGAGAGACTTTTTCACCCATGGTGAAACTTCAAGTTCTCTTTGCCCTCATACATCACAGATTTTGAATAACTACACTCAAGACCCGATGAAGAGAAACATCATTCACGGGGAAGGGAATGCTGGGTTTAAGTCAGGCTCAAGGGGAGAGAGGCAGCACTGATTGTACTCCCTACGTTCTGTATTTCTCCATTTACAAGCACTTTCACCTCCACTGGCCCTGTGTAAGAGGACATTGTCCTGCTAAGCAAAAGGAAATATCAACACTGGTGCAACTAAATCAGAATACAGGAACCCACTTTCCTCGAGCCCACAGAACTGTTGGGCCCAACACGTTGTATTATCTGAGGTTCATCTGCTGTTTAACAGGTTGAACAAGTTCAGTTCCTTAAAGTCTCTAATGCATTCCTGCATTAACCTACCCAATTTGTATATGGATACACTAGAAACTTTCTGTGGGGAGCAAAAACAGAAAGAAAACAAAACAAACCACCACCTCCTGCACCAAAACCCCCAAACCCAACAACTGGACCCATCTGGACAACTTCCCTGGCTAAACATTTCTCCCACATATTTGCTACGTCTCGCTAAAGCTTCTATCCTGGCTCTTCCTATCGTGTGAACTGTTGTGCATTTAAATTTCAGGCTGTGTGACAATACTACTGGGTATATCCTGTACTTAAATCATTTACTTGTCTTTCATATTGACACTTTCTCAAATGCAATCCCATCACACAAGTGTTTCAGTGACATGTTGAATATATAAGAGACTCCCCAGCGGACACTGGTCATTTTAATGTTGTGAACAGCTCGTCACACCTTTCATCCTCCTTCCACCTTGCTGCATTTGCTGTTTCTACTGTATAAATTGGGGTGACCACAGAATGACAATAATCTCCCTTTGATGCACCACTTTTCATCCCACTGGATTCCTAAGTGATTTACAGATTTCACATACAATTCACTGCATCATTTCCGAATGATGAACGGGTTGAACCAATGCTCCTATTAGGTGAAGCTATCACCATTTGAAATTGCAGGATTGGTTTCAGAAACAACGTGAATAACCCCATTAGAAAAATACGCCAGTCAAAATACCCCTGAAAATAATACAATGGATTTGTTAAAATCCCACCTGCTAAGGACAGTTTATGATTCATGTTCAAGCAAATCATGGTCTGGGCATCAGACAAGGAGGACAAAGCGTTTGAGCTGTCAAGAGATAGAGGCAGATAAAGAAACCTATATACAAACAGCCAAAATATTCTGTGTGTGCCTGTTCTGTCTATATGTTCTGTCTACACATACACAGGCATCCAAACTTATTCAGCTAATCAAAACTTCTATCATTTATCAAAACTTTATCAAGTCAAGCCTTCAGAGCAGACCCTGCAAAATAAAGCTACTTGTTTCACTGCTGTTCTGTTTTATTAGAATATCAAAACAATAAACTCTTCCCCCAATTTACTCTGCTTGGATGCACTGAAATTCTTATGCTCTGAAGGGTACTCAGTGTGGGCTATTCCCAGCCCCAGAGACCACCATTCTACTGGAAATCCCAGCTCTTGTCTGGGGAAAACATGTGAAAGCAAAGCTTTGTAAATGCTCTTCAAAACCAAGCTTAATGGAGCACATTGACTTCAGAGCTTCTCAACAATGGCAGCACTGCAAAACCAGCCCAGAATCATTGTGTATTCTTGGGTAGGTGCTACCGTGCTTCACCCAAAAGGTGACCTGTATCAGTGTATAAAAGACACCTTTCAATATAAAACCACGCACTGCAGCCCAAACAGTAAGAAATTACAATGAAATTATGGTGCTATTTTCCTGAAGCTTCACAAAGAACTACCTGAAACCTCCTCCAGAGTTGGGACAACAAAGTCAAACGAAGAGCTCATAACCTGCCTCGGGAGGCTGACTGAGCATTCCATGCCACCAGCAGCCTCCAACACGCTTCAGATTTCCTCAATGATCTCAATGTGTTGGCTTCCGAAACCTTGGAACACGTAGATATTTTCTAAGTCCCTCACTTGGTCAGCCAAAGCAGGAAGAGTGATGAATGGTGACACTGCCCTTAGGAGGACCCAAGTTATTAGCCTAATGCATCGGGAGGAATGATGCATTAAGACATTAAGAATCAAAACAATCACATTAATGCTTGACAGCATAAGCAGGAAACAAAAGATGAGAGCTGTAATACAAACCATATGGCTTAATAACTAATCTCTCATTTAAGCATCGTTATTAAAACACCTCCTAAATGTTTGGGCCTTAACGGAACATCTCAGCATCATTATTTTACGTATTTATTCTTTTATTCCTTCCTCCCCCACTCCTCTCCCTACTCTTTGCCACTTTAAAAGTGTTTATTTCTTTTTCCAAAGAGATCTTCAGACTGCTTCTCCTTTCACAAAGTCCAAATCCTACGTCAACCCAATTAAGCCTACACAAGTCGTAATAAATGAGGGTTGTCAGTTAGTCTCACTTGAGACACAAACTGTAGCTAATATTACTCAATATGCAGATGTTTTCTGTCTCTTTCCGTTGGCAAATAAAAAAGTATTATTCAAATGGATTAATGATAAATTGCTATTAATACGAAGAGGATATGCTACGGAGTGACACGAGGTTGCAGAAATGTCAAGTGGAGGGGATGTGTGTGAACAATGAAGTCCTCTTAACGTGCTGATGTGTTGCAATAATTTATATGCTGTTGTGTTTCTGGACCACACCAGCTCCCCTTTAACAACAAAAAGCAGGTTGCATACAAATATTGGGCCCTCATCCAGGGGCCCCAGGAGATTCTCAGCTCGCAGAGGCCACTCGAACGGATCCCAGCTGGGGATCTGGCCCGGACACTTTCCAGTAACAATTGTTGGGCTCATGTTCAACTCTTACAGAAGTCGCTGGGAGTTACGAGTACTTTTAATTCCTGAAAATCAGATTACACCTGATTCTGGAAAGCAAAGTGGCTGAAGCATGAACCCAGTGGACGCAGTTAACCCCTGCACCAAGTAAAACATTGTCTCTAATGTGTTTTTAAAGATAGTTATCCCCAATGTTATCAACATCAAGCTGAAGCATCAAATTTAGTCAAATGCCTCCAAAAAGATCAGCATTTGGTTTTCTCAGTCCTTGAAATCATCTTTCTGTGAATTTCTTTGAAAACTATTCGTCTCTTTTATGCTGCTTTTTCTACAGCTTTTTCCTGTTTTTATGTATTTCTTTCACAGATTGAGGCAGAGTGCTAACGGAACAAAACTTGGAGCTGAATTTTAAGCATTTCAAAGCTTGGGAAAGCATTCAAATTCTGAGTGAAGGACAGAATCCCAGAATGTGAGGGGTTGGAAGGGACCTGGAAAGCTCATCCAGTGCAATCCCCCATGGAGCAGGAACACCCAGCTGAGGTTCCACAGGAAGGTGTCCAGGCGGGTTTGAATGTCTGCAGAGAAGGAGACTCCACAGCCTCCCTGGGCAGCCTGGGCCAGGCTCTGACACCCTCACCACGAACAAGTTTCTCCTCAAATTTCAGTGGAACCTCTCGTGTTCCAGTTTGAACCCGTTAACCCTTGTCCTATCACTGGTTGTCACCGAGAAGAGCCTGGCTCCATCCTCCTGACACTGCCCCTTTAGATCTCTGTGAACATGAATGAGGTCACCCCTCAGTCTCCTCTTCTCCAGCTCCAGAGCCCCAGCTCCCTCAGCCTTTCCTCACACGGGAGATGCTCCACTCCCTTCAGCATCTTGGTTGCCCTGCGCTGGACTCTCTCCAGCAGTTCCCTGTCCTTCTGGAGCTGAGGGGCCACAGCTGGACACAATATTCCAGGTGTGGTCTCCCCAGGGCAGAGCAGAGGGGCAGGAGAACCTCTCTGACCTACTAACCGAAGTTTCCCCTGCTGAAATCCAGGGTTGCAATTCTGCTTGCTATCCTGCTCCTGCCACAGGAGATCCTGAACTCCACCATCTCATGGTCACTGCAACCAAGGCAGCCTCAACCTCTACCCGTTCAACCAGACCCTCCTTGTCAGTGAGGATGAGGTCCAGCAGTGCACCTCTTCTAGTTGGCTCCTCCACCCTTTGCATCAGAAAGTTATTGTCATGCAGAAATAAACCACCAAAAGGCAGGTCTGAGAAAGCACGTCAAGAAATCTTTTAAAGCACTATCTTTAAACTTATTTTGAATTGAAGAAATTGCTTTTTGGAGGAGCTGGAGGGAGGCAGGAAGAAGACACATGTACCATCTTGTACTGCACTATTGTTAGGTCAAGATTAATGCTGACTGAAAGTAATTCAGATTCCTGCAAGTTTTCGGGAAAAAGGGAATCAAAAAGTACCATTAGAGTTTGCTTCCTCCTCAAGTACCAACGGCTGCATTTTCTGCTTTAACAAACACAAATTCCTACTGAGCTGCTAAATAAATGCTAATGATGATGATCCATCCTTTTCTTTGCTTCCCCCCCTCCCTCCCAGGTTTTTGTAGCGTAACTGAACGCACTGATTTATCTGTGTTACCGCCAATGTTAAACTGAAGACAGAATACAGTTTCCATTCACTGGAAAGCATCCAGAGTTTGATGTGTTGATGATGGGTGGGGTTTTTTCCTCTTTTTTTTTTTTTCCTGCATTGTTTTCAAAGCAATGAAATGGTTGAAATGGTATGGAAAAATCAAAGTTTCAATAGAAACGAGCATGAAAAAAATAATCTGCTATATTTAACCAGTCTTGGCACGAGAGCAGATACGCTAAGTGTTGAAATTCCGGTTATATCTGCTGTGAAACAAAACAAGAATATATTTTAACAAAAGCTAACTAAGACCCATCAGGTTGTTTTAAATGATATTGCAGTAACTACCTACTAGTACTGAGTTAGTTCTTCAGAATGAAAGCAGGAGCTATCAGAGCTGGTGTCTCTGGGTGAGATGTCAGGAGAAAGATGTAAAATTGATCAGCTTCAGCTTTGCTTGTTGTTTTTACTTTCCTCATATTTACAATCTGCACATTTGTTACTATAATAAATGATCCGTCCTTCAATATTTCAGGCTTCTTTTGTGGATTTGAATACAGATATTGACCAAATAAGAATACAAAATGTTCTTGGAGGTTGTAAAATGGAGAGGCTGTAAATCTGGTTTTTACCTTAAGTTACAATGGTGTCAGTTGTAGCGGTTTCAGCAGTATAAATTCATTTACTTCAGGCACAAGGACAAAGTGGGACAAAGTCCTATAGGAAATGAACTTGAAGGTTACCCACTGGATCCACACTACTTAGCATCAGCCGTGCTTTGGTGAAGCTGAACAAACCCAGCTTCCTCGCTGCTTTCTGCATGCAGAAAAGAATGAAAAGCACTGAGGAATTACGCTTCCAGACGCTATCAGGAAATGCAGAGAAGTTTAGCTTATTTTATTTAATTTTTTATTCCCTCATTTTGCATCCTCTGCTTGGAAAGAGTTGGCTAAGTGTGTCAGGTTCCTGCCGTAATTGGAGTCTCTGTCTACTGAGATCTACAGTAAGTAATAAATAGATTCTCACCTACCTACTTTCTGAAGCTATTCAAAGCCCACCTGGGCTACTGATGTTCTTGCTTACAATGGAGAATAGAGAAGGAGCTGAAGGATTTGACACTGCCTGAAACAGACACTTAATAAATAGTGTTCTCTTGAAATTATTAAAACCAGCCGGCCTCGCTGAAACAGTGTAGAATTTAACTTGGGAGAATGAAATAAAGATAAAGTCAGAATAAATTCATCTTCTGCTTCCCAGCCTCGCTTTCCTCATCCCGCTCCCTTCCCCCAAGGCACCAAACCTGTTTTTCATAACTGCAAAGAGAAAGGGGGGAGAAGGGAAAAAAATCCAGGAATTCCTACTAAAAGACATCAGCCAAATTTCAACTGTTCCAAAAACATGAAAACCATTTGAACATCTCCTGTGTCTCCAGGAGCCTGGTAATTCCCAGCATTTGGCTGCTTAGCTTCAAAAATCGAGAGGGATAACAAAAGGAAAAAGGAAAATTTAAAACACAGGAACAAGCTTTCCAGTCATGAGTAATGATTTTCAGGGACCCAGACTGAAAAACACCTGCCTTGCTGATAACCGATTCCCTTTCAGATACGTCAAACTGGACTGCCTGGAACACATTCACCTACAGTGAAATTTTTCACTTTGAAAAGAGTCTTAGCTCCTAGATTTTCCATTAAAATAACATCAATCTGGTTTTTAATCCCTAGCGAAGTCACTGAGTGTTTCGGAACAACGGCACCTCCGCTCAAGTCAAGCCCAGCAGCATCCGAGTATCGCGGCCAAGTATGGAGAAAAACTAAGAACGTCGAATATTTTAACTGGTATAAAGTTTCAGCGGCACGACAGCCCCAGCATCCACACCCATGGAAAGGTTCACAAGTTCTTTGTTGACCACACGGTCCAGGCTTTGCCAAGCATCACCCACCGACCACACAGCACCAGTTCAAGCGAGGCTCTTTGTGGAGATGGGTTGATACAGGATGGGATATAAACCCAGGAGAGCGGCACAAGCACCAAAACAAACCTCACAGGCAAAATACACTGAGCTACGGCCTCAAGGATTTTCTGTACCTGAGGTTTCTGTTCAAGATTAAGAGGCAGCAAGTTGTTTCGCAGGCAGAATAGAGTAAAAGAAGGAAAAGAATATTCTTAGAAGCTCATTTGTCATGCGACACATGATAGGTGACTTGAAGAAATGCAGGCACTGGCCATAAAGAAAAAGTAAAAAGTATCATTAATTGTTGAGCTTGTGTTCAGAGGTCAGAAGCCTGAGGTTGAAAGGTAGTGGGGGAACATTAATGCTCGCAGACACGGAGGGAAAGATTCTGATCTTTCTTATGGTGATATAAAGGTAGAAAGGTTCCTCTGCGAGTTTAGCGTTTCAAAAAGATGGACCCAATTTTGAATCAGCTGCCATTTTTGAAACGGCCAGTGTGGTACGTGCATCTTCGGCTGGCGTTTCCTCCTAGAAACACAAGTTAACTACCTGCCAGAACGCTGCGCTTTACACAAAGTCTAAGAAAAAGAAGGTTGTGTTATCAGTTCGAAGGCTGAAGTATTTGATGGAGCGTTCGGTAAGAGAAACCGTACCTTTAGACACCAAGCCTGCTGTCTGGTGGGGACGGCCTGTGCGTCTTTCAGAATTTCATGGTAAGCAGGAGTTAAAACCAGAAAACTTGTCAGAAAACAGCAAGTTTATTTGGACAAAGTGCCGCACTCGGCTCCTTCAGTCCCGTCTCCCCGTTGGGCAGGGTTGTTATCTAAAAAGAACAAGACACAAATACTAATTTTTATTGCAACCACCAGGGTTTAGACTTCCAGTTGCATTCGTTTTATTAGGAACCGGGTGATCAAATTCCTCGGGCAGCGTGGGACATTCTGAAAGCAGCATTTTCACTGAATTATAACAAGAATAAAAATCCCAGTTGGTGAAAGTAAAATACTTGTAAAGAACGTGTCACCTCCTCAGCTGCTGCGGTTGGCTGAAACGCCCTTTAAAAGCTCCTTCCGCAGCCCGTTAACAAAACGACACCTTCAGCACACGATCCACACAAGGCTGTGTTGGTGCTCAAGTTCAAGTTCTGCCAACCACCTGCTAGAGCCGTTTCTTTCACAAGAATTTCCGATTATTGTGTTTGTTAGTCTGGGGGCAAATTTATGACCCAGGGCCTTTATTATGCACCACTTTTCATCAAGTTTCATTTTTTTTTTTAGTTAGAGTTAATAGTCAAAGAATTGAATCACGAGACCAGGATAAGGTCCTAAGCATGTATGTTTTCCTTTAATTTTAATAAAATAATGCTCAGCTCTGGCAAAAAATCTTCCTTCTGTAGATTTTAAAGCAGTGTGTAGGATAGAGATAGATGTCCAAAGTCATATAGGAAACTTGTAAAAGAAGCAGAAGATGCACATTCCAGTTCTCTCCAGCAGCTCAGGCAGAATCTGATGGTGCTTAAAGTGTTTGCAATGTCATAAACACACAGATGGAATGGTTGGGATATCGCACTGAGAACTGAACAAGCACTGGGACAGTGTCCTTGTCCTGGAAAACAAGGCTCTGAACTAACGGGGAGGAAAGGGGGAAACTGGCAGATGAAAGGAGGGGGAAGAACCAGTCAACAGGAGACACAAAGCAGAACTGAACCTCTCCATCCCCTCCTTCATCAACATGGAAGCAATTCGGTCTGAGGCCCATCTGATCCACTAAGGGTGAGTCAAAAAGGAAAATATAATCACAAAACCCTCTGAAACAATAGGAAGTTCAAAAAAACCCGCTAAATGAGAGCCCCCTCCCTGGTGCCGGTGTCCCTCCCGCACCGGACGTGTTGCAGGGCTCACAAACACCTCGTGGGGCTACCAAGACCTTGCAAATCCCACCATGCCATTAACGGCATGAAATCAGAACACGAGCCTTGATTTGTGGAGGCCGGATGATTCCGCGTCACTCACTCACTGTGAATTGATTAGGAGACGGCGAGGTCCTGTTAGAGAGATGTCACATTCATGCACAATTTATTGCCTGATCTCACGCGAGCACGCGGGGAGATGGAGTCACCACGATCCCGATCAGGGGGGTGGGACACAAGGCAGAGATGTGCACCAAGGTGGGACCCACAGCCACGAGGACTTGGGTAACACCAGCCACTTCAGATCTCCTTGGTAATTAGCGGCAAGGTTCTAATTGCCTTCAGTAGGCTTTGAATCAGGCTGAGTGGGTAGATAGCTGGCAGTTCCCCAGAGCCATAAACCTGAAACAGTCACCGTGAGGTGGATTTGCAGCATGGGGAGTACGATTCTGCTCATGGGGAGAAGCATCTCCAACCCTCCCGCGTGTCCCATGTGTTCCACCTGTTTACCAACGCGCGCGAGGACCAAGGCGAGCCGCACAGGGCTTTTCATCTTCAAAGAATTCTGCAAACCTGCACGTCTTTGCTACAGAAGGATAATTACCGTAAAGCAGACAGCATGGATTTGTTTAAGTGAGAGAAGATTCTCAGGCTAATTTTAGGGATTTGAACAGAAGGCGACACTCCAGCTGGGAGAAGATTTCCGCCGAAAAGAATTTTTTGATGAAAACCAGAGGGCGAGGGGGGAGTTTTACAACATTATTTCCCCTCCTTTTCCTAACCTGCTCGGTGAAATCCACGTGGGACACGCGTTGGTAACAGCCTTTATCACTGAGGGATGGTGCTACGAAGCTGCCAGCAGAATCAGAACCGGAGACCTTCTGGAATAGACAGGGATATCCAGCAGGGAATTTCAAAAGGATCTCGTGGGCTGGTTGGTTGTCTACAGGAGGAGTGGATCAACATGGTGCCCTCAAAGAAGGGAAGCCTTTGGGGTCCTGAACGCAAGCTCACACCTCAATGATTCCTCCGTATCTGCGAGCAGCCGAGTGGTGCAGCTGGGAGCTGCTGTTGCCTTAACCTGGGGCAAAAAGCTCCTCAATATGCTGAAATATGGATCCTTCCCCTCCTCCCAAGGTACCAGACGAAGACAATCTACCTGAGATCTCTGAGTGAGGTTTTGTTTGGTCTTTTTAAGGGAACGTGGATATCGGGCAGAATTTTTCACTTACTCAAAAATGCGATTTTCTGAGAAAAAGAGTTAAAAAGCGGGGTGGTTTCAAGCAGCGTTAGCTCTGATTCACCTGCTCTGCAAATAACGAGAAATTTCCTCCCTTTTAGGACACCAAAAAGGCAGAAAATTCTCCAGCCGCAGCAGGACATTTCTTCACTTTAAATCGCAAAACTGAAATCTCTCTGCAATGCACATTTAAACTGCAAAAAATACCCCTAAATCACTGAAGGTTTGCAAAATATTTCAAGACTCAGAGTTACTCTTGGAATTGATCTTCTAGGAATAACTAAACTAGCAGGAAACACACAGAGGTGAGGCTGGACAGAATTCTCTCCCTCCCTTTCTAGCACTGCAGCAACACCCCCCGCGTGCTCTGCTCTCCCTCTTTGGAATGCACAGCGAGAAGAAACGAGACAACGGACCTGGGGCTGATGTCCCTGGGTGCCCATCCAGCTCCGCTCCAACTCAAAAAAAAAGACATTTTGAGTTGCTCAAGAAACCCAAACGAGTATTTATAACTTCCTGACAGCCTGGATTACACAAAGCTTCAAGATCGCTCTCAGTCTGCCTTGTCCTTTCTCTCCCTCTCGACAATAAAACCTGTAAGTCTTCAGGGGGAGCCATTTCTCCCCCAGATCCAGAATGGACGCTTGGAATCTGAAGACACCCCTCGCTTGTTGCCAAATCGCTCTCTCCCCATCCTGTAGCGGCTCAAGGCTCCGTTCCATCACCGGGTGTTCCTTGAGCAGCCCCGATTCAGAAGATAATGGAAGGCACAATAGGAAAGCCTTCCAAGTGGTAGGTTTCGGTGATAGAATAAGCATGAATCCTGGCAAAAGCCATGGTGGGACTGCCAAGAAATTCTATATGATGCAGGTGCAAATAGTTTTTAAAATTCAGACTCATTAAAATATGTATTTTGCAAAAGGAATTAAATTAAAACATCTGGGAACTAGGGGAAAAGGCTGGGGGCTTGAGAGAGCGGGGTTAGGCGTATGCATATATACACACACACAATTACTTTGTTTGCAGTTAAAAAGTGGATTTGAAGGCCCCGGACTTCATCAGGATCCATAATTGTGGGAAAGTAACCTGAAGATGCCAAACAACAGGAAATTACCAGAAGAATCTGTCAGCACAATCAGCTGCTATTTTCATTGTTCTTTGGCAAATTTATACACAGTCGGGAACACCTGGGCTGGCACGCAGCCCGGCCTTGACTAATTGCCAGGGGAGAGGAGCAGTCATTTGTCTTCGGTGGGGTTTCCTACGCTCGCTCCTCAAAACATGTGGTTTCACTTTTCCCCTCTCTCTGCAGGAAATGGCAGGACAGTGAAACGCAGAATAAATGAGCTCGATTCCAAGAGGTTGCCTCCTCAGAGGCCACTCCAAAAATAACTGTCTTGTGAGAGGCTGTTAATAACCAAGATTCTATATACTGTCTTCAGCAAACAACATTTCAAAGGCACAGTGTTCCTTTTCTCCCCGGACCCTATGTACATTAAAAACATGGTGGGGGGAAGAAAAGGAAGGGAGGGAGAGAAGGAAGAACCTGGGCACTTAAGAGTCCTGTATATTTTTGTGGGGAATTCACACTCTCTTCAAACCGCCTTGCAAAATCCAACGCACCTCAAGGAAGTTGCTTGGATTTTCCTCCAGGGCTGAGCAAAATCCTGCCACATTTTTCCAACGTGATTTCAGGATGAGCAAGCGAGTCTTTGTTAAGCAGCTCTGTCCATCTCCTCATTTGTTGAGGAATTCCCCTTGATTTTATCTTCAGGATGGCTCTATCTCATGTCTCCCACACCCTTTGAGAACCTGACATACCTGATCTCAGTGGGATCACACCAATTCACAACAAACAATTGTTTTCTTCCAAGGAACTCAGGCACAATCCCACCAGCAGTCAGCAGCATCGAGTCAGCCTTTTGATTCCAGAGAATGACAAAGGACATTCTAAGATTGGTAAAAGCAAGGCCGTAGTTCCTGCGCCTTGCATTTAAGGATCCATTTCTAACTCACGATTCGAAGCAGGTATCTGGTGCATGTGTCTTATATTAAAAAAGCAGGTCCCTTTCCAAACGCAAGTTTGGAAACGGATTTTAAAGCTGTGTGACAGACAACAGAAGAGTCCCAGCAATCACCTGCGCCGTAGCTTTATCTCTGCCGAGACGTCGGTTTTGACATTGTAAGACTGCACTTTAGAAGATCACCTCTTTACAAGAACCACCTGTCTGCAGCGACAGCTTTTTCCTTTAACCTCCGAACACATTTTTAAGGTTAACATACCACTAAAATAACGTGCCCCCTCCTCCCGTTACCACTGATTCTTAGCAAACCCACGCTACCCCTCCAGGTAGCACAAGCATGTTTTATGTAATTCTTTCTTAAACCTGAGATACTTTCTAATTTAAATTGAAGAGTCTTTTACCATTTTGGATGGTCTTACGTCACAGCAGCAGCAGCATGTTTTATATTGAAGTGGATATCTGCATTTGGTGTATTTTCACCTGCATCTTGTCCAAATCCCACAATGATTTAGTATCTTGGCACTCTGACAGCAAAGAATCAACTCAAAAAAAAAACCCCAAGCCCTAAAAAAACCCATTTAAAACATACAGCAGATGATCATTAGGTTGGGTGAAGGAGCTAAAGGAACATTTGGGTTTCATTTGGTTTCAGTTGCAGGGTAGAACTAAACTGTAATTCTAAACTGACCCACCTTTTCTTTCCTTTCCTCAACACAAGGTGAAAAATGTGATAGAACATTTTACAATATGCAGCACATCGGTTATACTGCAGCACTGATAGAGTTCAGACTTGGCTTATTTTCTCTACGACTGAGATGTTTTGACATGTTTATTTGTTTAATTTGTTTATTTTGACTAGCTCTGATTATAATTGGCAGCAGCGAGCAGAATTAACATTAGACAGTGTCTTAGACTTGTCGGTTACAATAATGCAAAAGGCATGTGAAGACAAATTCTCCCAAGAAGTGACAATAGCTGGAGTTTGGTTCAGCTGCCTCCTGCTTTCCCTGATGCACAAGTGAGAGAACAGCACTGAACTACACGCTGCCCATGGATTTCAGAGCCACAGGATCAGACCCTCCAACAGCTGAAAACACGGCATCTCTTAAAATTATAGAATGTCTTTCTCAGTTACTCCAAAGCCAACAATCTGATCCATACTGACCTAATATCCTCCGAATCGACAGGTTTGAATTGGAACCCTGACATGAATATCACAGCATACACAAAGTGCATTGAGCCTCGCAAGGAACGCTTGCACTCATTGGAGTGTTATTGCTGTAAAGAAAAGGGCTCATGGTCTTTCCAAACCAGACCCTTCATTTATTCTTTGGAGCTTATTCATGTCAGACAATGAAGACTTTCCTCAACATCACTTTGCTAAGATATCCATCACCATTGTTCCTTCCTTGCACCAGGACAATGGTTTTTCGAGTACTTTTCTGGGTTTGTCTTGGGTTTTTTGTTCTTAATTGCAGTCACTGAGATGTAACAAGAGTTAGAAAGGAGGGAGGAATCTATTCAAGACAGGCACTGTAAAGCACTTTCTTCAAGTCACAGTAATCCAAATGTTTTGCTTCAATTCAGTTTTAAACAGCATGTATTTAAACTGAGCTGCTGCACCCTTCGCACAGGCTGCTCTGCCATGATATTGCAGCCCATATGTTCCACAATATCACACTTCTCAGCGCTACCTAGGTGAGCGATAACGCCAACAAATCCCCTTCTGTGCATGTAGACAATACCGCGTGTGGGTGATAAATCTGGAGCCGACTGACAGAGTTCACTTTCCATATCTTGCGGTGCTCTGCAGAGGTGACGACACTTCATCCTCGCTACCCCAAAACGCCCTTTCAGGCCTCAAGTCGTGGCCACATTTTAGCATCAGAAGGTATATAAATGAAAACGCTGTCAGAACACTGCGTTGCTACACTACGGAGCAACTAAAGCATTCCCTGAACTACTGAACCTTAAAACACCATCTTTAACCTCTACCAGTTAAAGACCAAGACCAAATATTCAATCCAGACCTTTCCCATGATTCCAAAAAACCCCACAGACTCCAGCTGCAAAATCCAGATTCTAACGCACATTTCCAAGAGCCTGACATTTTTTAATTCAGAGCCCAAACATCTTTACAGTGCAATAGGTATCCAGGCCAGATGTCAAATTCTTCCACCTTCTCAAAAGGAACATTCAGGTCTGAGATCATCAGAGATAAACTTATGACACTTCACCTGCAAATCCCAGGGAACTTTAGAAGGGGAGTGAAAAGAAAATGATCCCATTTTTTCCAGACAGGAATCTGAAGCACAAACAAAAAGCCCCATGATGTCAAACACAAGAAAGGATCATAGAATTCAACTGTATGCTGCTTAGTTTTAGCAGATTACGCTTCTTCTTTTCCTAGGAATAGGCATTACCCCCAGGCAAGCTTGCTGATGCCTAGTGCTCACACAAAGCCTAGTGGCGAATATAAGGGACAACTACTATCAGACAACCAAGTTGTTTAAATAGGAAGAAGACAACTCATGTCCAAAATAACATGATAATTGCATGGCCAAGATATAAAGCAAATGAAAGCTTTAGGCATGAGACCAGATTTGAGACTCAAAACACAGCCAAAGACAAGTAACCGACATTCTGATTTCAAGATGATTCATATGTAAGCTGATATATGGTTGAGAGCACCACGTGGGCCAAACCCTCTCCAGCTTGCTTGTCCACCAGCCAGTAGGACTCTTCTGAATGAGGTGAGCGGGTTTTGGCCTCATAGATCAGCAGCAGTGTGCATTCGGTTTAAATATCCAGGCGGTGTTTCAGTGAAGATTCATTTGTCATGTCCCTTGGCACTTTCTAGTCTAATTATTGAAGGCTGTACATCCCCCTCTCCTCACCCGAGAGTCTGTTGTTTTTAAAGTGAGAGGATACAGCTCAATCTAAAAACAAGAAAATCCACAAGATCTCTGTTGCACATAATTGCAGAAATAGGTAGAATCTTCAATTTCTAGCCTGCGCTTGTGTAGATCGGGGAATAACCTCACAGCATCTTTTAAACTCCCTTCACATATGATCTTTTAAAAGCCAAGCAAACAAACAAACCAACCCCTCAGCAGCTGCTCAGTCATCTTGCTCATACAGCAACATCATGGACCAGGTTTCCTCCAGATTTTTCACAAAATAATTCATGAGTATCCCCATTTTACTGGTGGGAAACTAAGGCTGGGCGAAGAGACAGATGAGCACGCAGACATCCCCCAAGCTCACATCCTCAACTGTCACTCACTTGGAAATGCATCTTTTCCCTCCACATTTGCAATGACAGTCTCTTCCAAACAATTCTACATGTGCAAAGGGGATAAAATACCTATAAGAAAATATGTTCTACTGGTGAGCTTCCCAAGGGGTTTGAATGACAGAGCGTACAACACCTCGACAGTGTCTATTTAAACAAAGGAAGCACAGTGCACATGTCTCCGACATTTCTCCACAGAGTTCAAGGCAGCAAAGGTCACTGTATACTATACCTTTAAATAAAGTAGCCCAGATAAAGGGGAGAAGCCTCAAGCAGAGCCTGCCAGTTGTGGTAGGAGAGGGCTCTGTAGGTAGCTGTCTGTTGCCATCCAGTGGACAAAAAATATACACCAAAATCAGAGTAAGGGTCCGGAAATCCCTCTCAAGAAAATTCAGTGTCTTTCCTTTTGGACTATCTCTGAACTCCTGTCCCACTGTGTTATGAGCTTCTTGTTGTTTGCTCTTATGATAAAGAGAACTTTTTCCTGTTGATTGAAAAATCCAGTGAAAGAACAGCTTGGATCAAATCTAGGTTTCCTTTAATTAGCTCGAAAGACAGGCTGAGATGAAGAAGGCGGAAGGATGAATGGGAAGGGGAGAGCAGATTAAACTCTTGCGCCAATGGCAAACAAAGGGTTTGCTTTGCAATTTCATGGATCGAGCAGTGGTCAAGGGGTGAAAACCCTCACTGAAAAATCCTAAATAGCACTAAATCAACGTGCATTGGAAAACTGGTTAAAAGTTTTCTCTTGTCATTAACAGTTTTGATTCAAGTTACCTCTGGGCTCTTCCTCTCCTGTTGCAGTTTACCCAGGGATAAAAGCATTCAGTGTAATTTATGCAATGCCAAGTCATGGGGCTGAACCTGTACAACAGGAGCTTTTGGTGCCCGGCAGCCCCTTTCAAGTCACCAGTTCACAAGAGCAAACAGCAAGAGAGGGAAGCAGGAACTCTGCCTGGAGGAGTTGTTATTCCTAATCCCACCCTTGGAGATTTACGCATATTGGCTTCGATGACAAGATCAGAGCCGCTCAGCAGCCTGCCCATAATAACACCTAATGCATTGACATCATGTGCCGCATAATCCAGGAAAAGTCTCCCTGCCTCAGTTTCCCCACAGAGGAAATTGCAACATACCTTGACCTTAGTTTATTAAATCCTTTGAACTTTGTAATTTCAGAGTCCCACTAAAAATTAACTATTACTAATACGCTGTCTTGTGTGATGATGGCAGCCTCATTTCCATGGGATTTCAGTGTCCAGAACTTTTTGAGCTGGTAAAACAGCAAGGTTTTCGCTATTCCCTGAGAGCTCTGTTACCCTCACAGAATCCCAGAATGTCAGGGGTTGAAGGGCCCTGGAAAGCTCATCCAGTGCAATCCCCCCATGGAGCAGGAACACCCAGCTGAGGTTCCACAGGAAGGGGTCCAGGCGGGTTTGAATGTCTGCAGAGAAGGAGACTCCACAGCCTCCCTGGGCAGCCTGGGCCAGGCTCTGACACCCTCACCAGGAACAAGTTTCTTCTCACATTTAAGTGGAACCTCCTGTGTTCCAGTTTGCACCCATTGCCCCTTGTCCTGTCACTGGGTGTCACCCAGAAGAGCCTGGCTCCATCCTCCTGACACTGCCCCTTTAGATCTCTGTGAACATGAATGAGGTCACCCCTCAGTCTCCTCTTCTCCAGCTCCAGAGCCCCAGCTCCCTCAGCCTTTCCTCACACGGGAGATGCTCCACTCCCTTCAGCATCTTGGTTGCCCTGCGCTGGACTCTCTCCAGCAGTTCCCTGTCCTTCTGGAACTGAGGGGCCACAACTGGACACAATATTCCAGGTGTGGTCTCCCCAGGGCAGAGCAGAGGGGCAGGAGAACCTCTCTGACCTACTGACCACCCCCTTCTAACCCACCCCAGGTACCATTGGCTTCCTGGCCACAAGGGCCCAGTGCTGGCTCATGCTCACCCTGCTGTCCCCAGGACCCCAAGGTCCTTTTCCCCTACACTTCTCTCTAATAGCTCATTCCCTCAGTCTCAGCTGACACAGAAGCAGGAACCCAGCTGCACAACATCTCACGGGAATGGATCAGTCAAGTAAAATGCCCTCAGGGAAATGTTTTTTGGTTACCCCAGCAAGTTCCTTGTTGACGATGCATTCAATATATACACATACAGGGGTCAAACGCACAACTGGATCCATCAGCATCCAATAAAACAGCCCTCTCTCGTCAGGTAGCTCCATTTACACCACTGTAGGGTATAAGCCTCAAAGCTTTTCCCCAGGTTTTGCACACACCAAACAGCTCTTCAGCAGCGGACGGTGGCAGCAAGTTCCACCCATTGACTTCCCACATGTTGGAAAGTACAAGAAATCTAACAAGTAAACTACTGTGGCAAGATCTCCAATTCAATTTCTGCAGATGTCCTGATAAATATCCAAACGTTTCGGCAGTTCTCCAAACTTATGCTGAATTACAAACCTTCTCGAGACCTGCTCCATTGTTATTCTTCAAAATTCCATCCAATTTGGAAGGTGAGGCGTTCAAGACTTTTTTTTTAAAGCGCAAAGTGAATGAAAGGAAGGGGGAACAAAAAGTTACTAACCCACCCCACCATATTTATTCTGTTATGTATCATTTAAAAAACGAGCACTAAAAGGCTGAGTGGAGCTCACCCGACGTTTTTTAATGTACTGTAATTTCTCAGGAAAACGCTTTGTGAAAAGTAAGCAATATATCCTAGCATATAAGTATGTAACCGTAGTTTCCCCCACCATGCAAAACATCTGTGACCTTGCCCAGAGGTCATCTCTGCAGTAGTGTTTCTCTTTACTTTTAAAGAAATGTCAAGCCATTTTTTATACAAGACTTATGACAGGGTGCTGTTTATTGTATCACAAAGCCACTATAACTCCAGCACAAGGAAACTGCTATTATTTGGAGAGTATATATCTTTCTGACTAGCAGTAAAGATGAAAATAAGAAGGGTCCTTTTCAGAGAGTAGAAGTCAGAGTCTCCCCTAATGACACCAGAATCTTCTCCATGACTGAAAAATGAACCATTACCGGACTACTCAGTCCGATTAAGGCTCAGATTTTATGCTGGGATTTTCTATCAGGTCACACAGGGTTTGTGCTCATCTACCACTGAAAACGGCGCTCAATTCCCAATTTTTTGAGGTCTCTCACATGACCAGGCCATCACTTTAGCCACTGGTCTGAACATTGCAGCTCCCTTCAGCAGAGACCTCCTTCCCTCCCCACACTGTTTTACACTGAATCAGATTTTCTGTTGGAGAAAATGTCAAGGACAATTTAGGGCAGAATAAAAATCATTCCCAGTCACCTCTATTTCCTTTTTACCTTTATCATGGAAAATTGCTTGTGGCTGTTTCTGGTAGCTCTGTTCGGTCCTGAACGAGTACACCGTGGGGGCACCAGGCTGTGACAGCTGCATCTTTTAAATCAGAAGTCTAACTGAGATCCTAACTAGTTGTGTTCATGGAAGCTCCCTCGGTACTTTTCGCAAGACTAACCTCTGTATCCTGGCCAAATTCCAGCTCAAGTAATTACAATCTACTTTCCCAAACACCCTTCTTCTTTCCCCGCAGCACTTTCAATTGCATATGAAATTATTCTATTATCTAATTATAATAGTGCCCACAGACTCCTGTCAAGCTTGGGGACTCGATGCGGTGCTGCAGAGAGAGCAGCCGCACACAGAGTCCTCTGGCTCCCCAGCCGCTCAGCACCAGCGTTCAGACCTGCGACTGCGGCACCGCGACTCGGGAAGGGCAGACTGACGAGCAGGCTTCCACTTGGAATACAACACAGTACATTGGGAAAAGAACAAGAAGTGAAAGAAAGAAGTATGTAAGCTTACGAAAGCAAGCAAAAGAAGGACAGGTCCCCGCTGGTGGTGGTTTAGGCTGACTGTGCTGTTTAATCAGTACCAGCCCCACAGCAGTTGAGCACAAAGGTGTTCAGTGCAGGTCTGCACGGTTAACAAAGCACCATCCAGGAACGGCCCAGCCAGACCACGCACGTTGAGGAGCCACCCAAAGTGTCACCATCTAATGGTTCTGTCCTGTACTTGGAGTTAAGTCACAGATACACAGCTTCCAATAACGCAGTTCCGAGCTCAAGTTAGGAAGTGTTGCCAAGAGGGAAGATGTATTGGACTGGCTTAACACCACGTGAATGGAACTACCTGCCCTGGTGCTTCACCCAGTTTTGAAACCTTTGCTTTCCGGAGTGAAGGGGGGGATGGATTGGAAGGGATCACCCTTCCTCATGACATATTCGCACAAGCACTGAAGGTGAAATACACGGTGTTTCAAAAAGATAGACCCAATTTCAAAGCAGTATAATAACAAATTGGGTCAAACTTTTCGACATAGCCTCTACTCGATTTGTTTATGAACTCCATTCCCATTTAAGCAGCCAGATTTGAAAAACCAAGCAAACGCAAATACAAAAACGCATCAGAAGTCTGAAATACCTTTTCCAGCATATTCAACGAAGTCTACTACTCACAAACACTACATGGCTTGAAATCGGAGAGATGGAATTTAGGAGCATGGAATTAGATGGGTCAACAAGTCTTTTTCCCGATCATTTTGGGAAATTATCTTTGAGATGTTTAACACAAAACTGACCACAAACATTCATTTGCTGCAAGTGCACCCCAGCACTCAGGAATTCCAACAGCAGAGTAAAATAAAGTGATCAGAAAAATGTCATCGACTTCTTTGAAATGTTTGTTTGTGGTTCACTGTCGCTAATTGGAAAAAGAAATATTGGTGGTTCTTTGGGGAGAGGAATTATTTGTTCACTTTTTTCTGCTACCCATCGTAAGTCTGATATTTATGTAACAGCTATGAAGACATTTAAGTTGAGATTGTCGTTGCCTTTGTACCTTTAAGCATAGGTTTTGAAGTGTGTTTCCTTATAATGCTATAATTTAACTTCAACATTTTCAAATGAAAATGGCAGCAGGATGCAGCCAGCATATGCTGTGTAGTCCACAGAGGGCAATTATTAATTTCCCAGTGGATACCTCTGCTTATGGTGACTGGCAGTGGGGTTTTTTGTTTGCTTTTTATTTTTATTATTATTATTATTATTATGACTCATGCCTTTTATTTAAAACATCGCTAGATGTCTGTATCTCAATACACCTGCTGTGCCAGTGATTACACTGTGTTTAATGGCACGTCTATCCTGGGAAAGCACAGCCAAGTGTAAGAGGGGACTGAGAAGGACAATAAAACAGCTGTTGAATTTGTACGTCCCTACGTCCCCTTTGAGGAGCTGTGACCAACCTGCTATGGCCTGAGGAGCATCTGAGCTCCAGCTCTGGCTCTGACGCTGACAAACTGTTCGGGTCTTGCTCAAATCTGTAACTACTGAACACACTTGTAGCTAAACACTGAAATGGTGCAGGAAAGAAAGATGAAGGTTTCCAGAAATGTCTTCTACTGATCTAAATTTTCTTCTGCTGAAGCTAATAATTGACATGAGGACAATGAAACCCCCGTAATAACAGCCCCATCGGTGCTAATGAAAATGTTTCAACAATGAGTCTCCAAAATAGCCCAGGATCCTTGAAGATCATCCCTAAGAACGTAAATCATCATTACAGGCCAAACTCAATGGACAAATTTCACACCTCATCACAGACGCTGATGATCTGTCAACTTGGACTAGGAAAATATGCACACAACGGTAAAGCAAAGACATCACCGCAGGTCTACAAGAACGGAACTAACTACACTTTAGTTCAAGCTTGACATTTTGATTTTGGTCCTTACCGCAAAAACGTCACGCGTGGAGATGGGTTTTTGCTTCTTCCAAACACAAACTGTCTCGTCTTCTGCAGACAGACACTCAGCAGACAGCAGCGGGCTGCAAACGTCATGCAGACAGGACCAAGATCCATGCTTAGAAACAAAAAAAGGGAAGAAAAATTAATCCAACTTGTTTTAAATGAAGTGCGAACAGTTCAATGACTACAATACCAAACCACTGCTACCCCACTTGGTGCATTTCTAACAGCTTCTCATCAGCAGGCAACAGAAAAACACCAACAGAAGTTCTGCTTTATTCTAGGATGAAGCCCAGAATCCGCACGGGTGGATCTTGATATCTATTTAGAGTCCCATTAATTTTGACGAACAGTAAATGAGACAAAAGAAACAATTTTTGCAGATTAACCCAGAACCTTTTTCTCATGAAGCTGCTCTTGACAAGAATAATTCCAACAGGAGTCCCAATTCAAATGCAGCAATATAGCGATACATAAAAACCCAGGGAAGTTTCACAGACTACACGTTACAGATACCGGCCACGGAATTGGTGGGAATAAAGATCTGATTCTCATAATACTCGGACAACTCATTATTAAAAAATAACAAGTATTCCACTAACTGCATCATTTCTAAGCGACCTCTTTGCACACTTGAGGCTGAAGTAGTTACTGCAGAAAGATCAAGGGTTAAGCTGCACAACAGCACAAGACTTTGAAAGAAATAATAAAAAAAAAAACTTCATCTAATTTTTTTTCCAAATTAAATCAAGAACATTCATAATTAGTTTTTACACCGGAGACATCTAGTGGGAAATGAAAGAACTGAAAGAGCCATAAGCTGCCTTCGCCCTTTCATTAATATTTGCTCCCAAATGCAGGTCAAATAAATCTAACTCACAGTTTGAAATGAGTAGCTTTAAAACTGATGTATTACTTTCTGCTCGGATTTATGCCACCCATTTTGGATAATTACTCCCAATGCTTTTTCCCTATTGTATTCAAAGCTTCTTCATAAGAATGAAACGAAGTTGGGTTCCTTGAGATCTCTTCTGCTTTTAATAACTTCTCATTGCCCTCCACCCCTCCCCATCCTCAAAGATTACTTCCACCTTTGCAATTTAAAGCAACTGGATTTGTGCTGGCGGACACCTTGCACTCATTTATATACGGGTTTTGTTCCCTGCTATGATAAATTTCACTGTCCAGGCACACAGTAAAAGACCATCCTGCCCTGCATCCGGGGCCCTAAACCTGTGAAAACGTACCCATGTGCTTGAGTTTATGCACCGAATAATTTACTGAAGCACATATGTAAGCCCTGTTCTCACAAGATTTATGCACATCAGTAGGGTTACACACAGTGCATAAAGTTAAGCACGTGTTTAAGTCATTATAAAACCAGGCATGGAACAGGCAAAGGGTGAAATGGAAAAGAGATGCACAGAAAGGTGAATTAGCTTGCCCTGTGTCACGGTAGTCAGGTCCACATGGCACAATACAACTGTCCAGAGACACTTGAATTAGTTCTAAAAACTTGCTGTCGCAGGAAGCAGTTTAGTCCCAGTAGCAAACCGCTCTGCTCAGACTAACGTACCGGTTAGGCGGGAGGACTACTTAGTCTGAGCAACGCATCACGCCAGCACCGCTCTATGGCTTTCAGGAGCTGAGCTGAAACATCTATCACTGAGCAGCATCACGTTACGCTCTTTAAGAACACGCAGGTAACACCAGTAGGGATGGAGTATCTTCAGCACTTCTACTTAAGTGTTCTAGTTTTTGCCCATTTGACTGCACCGATATGATGGTAGGGAAGCCGTGCTGCTGAAATCCAGCGCAGGAGCGTGTCTGTGCCTCCGCGCGGCACAACAAACCAAAGGGGAGTACCCACCAACTTCATTCCAATCATTTTGATGTAGAGAGAAACGAAAGTGAGAAGTGGACGACTGTAAGAAAACGCAACACAACTTTGTGCATTGTTCTGGGCATGGTACTACAAACAAGACCAGAAAATGTGTCCTCAGGAGTTCTCTGGGACGAAATAACCACACGAGTCCTTCCCTACAGAGCTGGGAGCGACACTGAGGCCTTCAAAGCTGATCCATTAGAAACTTCTGAGCTGCCATTTCATTACAGACCATCATGGGAAATAAAGCCTTCTCTGCCGCCGCTCCTTTGAGATCTATAGGCTTTTTAGAGGTTTCATAAGTATTGTAAAGTGACAAAAGGCTGTTCCCATTTATTAGTATCTGGCTCCTGCGTATGCAGAGAGTTAAGGACAGGTACATACTACCTGTGGTTTACCGGCTACATTTGAAGTTAACAATTGCATAACATTGGATCAGCTTCTACTTCATTATTTTCACTTCCTAGATATATAGTTGCTTAGTTATAATAAACCTTTTTTTGTAAAACGTTGTTCTTCAAAAGATGTGTACCTGCTTGCTTCCCTCCCCTCAAAGGACCATGTTCTAATCTGAAGTAACAGACCCATTTGCAGCTGGTGATTCACAGCACACATGATGGAGGCCTCCAAAGCTCAAATTCATGTTTAAAATACATTCAAAGCTCAATGTCTTTTTAGCTTATATCTTCATTGACTAAGCACCCCAAAACGCTGCTGTCCTAATTGCAAGGAGACTGAAATGAGACCTCAGATTGAAATTCAAGGAAAATCTGAACGTGGCTTGCTCTGGAAGGAAAGAGCTCGCAGCAGGAGAGACTGAGCCCAAGGGGAGTTAAACCAGGACTGTAACTGGAGCAAAATCCCTGGAGACAAGCCCAGGGACTATTGAGAGATAGCCCAGAGCTCATAGTGGCTGTGGATAATATCTAAGAGTACTTCGCACTGCAGTTTTTTAACTGCCAGGGCAGCAAAACTTCACTGTTCCTCTACAAGCTCCCAACAAGGAACTAAGCCTGGTGAAACCAAGTGAAACTCAAAGCAGGGTAAGGGTAACGCTGCTATAAGAACCGGGGTCCTTGTCTTTTATTTCAGGAGTTATTTAGCCAAGAAAAATCACTTCAAAGAACAGATTTCCTGAAAAGCCAAAGAGCCACACCATTCAGACCACGGAGCAGAGCCATGGTGGGAAGAACACAAGAATTATGACTGTTGTCTAAAACCACAGCTTTGCACACAAAGCAGCACCACAGCCATTTCCCAAGCACAGAGCAGGGTTTGCTCTGAGCCAGCTCCGGGGTGACATCCTGTCCCCCGCACAGCACCCCAATACCACAAGGCTTTCAGCTTCTCCCCTCCTGCCTTCAGGCATCAAGCTACACTCTTTAGGTCACAGAAATAGAGAAAATATAAATAGAAAAAGTAATTTAAGAGGAAAATCCTCCCAGAGAACTTACCATGTGCAAAGTGTCCTGTGTTCAGAGCCAGTGCTGAGGAGGAGACTGAAATCAGGGGGGATGGGCCCAGCCTGCCCACAGGTGACAAATCAGATCACCACGCACCTGTGTCTGGAAGGTGCTCGTGGCCTTGCCATGCCCCTCCTTTGTGGAAAGGCACCCACAATGCCACATAGCCACAAAATTCAGCCAGAAAAAGGAGAAAATGAGAATATAGCGATTTCCTTTCTGTATTTCAGCATATCTGGAGTTACAGCCACTTCTGTTGTGAAAGGGGGAGTTACAAACTTGTGGATTTTTTGAATCTGTTTTGGGTTCATCACAGTCATCTAATCATTATGTCACTGATTCCTATGCGTGTGTATAGATTTCTCTGCATGCATTGCTGGTTAAATCTGTCTGAAAGGGCGGAAGTCAAAGATGTTGCAAGGTTCTCTATGCGTAGTAACTGCTAAATCTTTGAGAAGCTTTGTCTGCAGGGATGTGCTGGTTTAGGAGCGGCTTTCAGCAGCACCCCACAGCGGAAGGGCGCACCCTTGGCAATCACTAACGTTTCATTTCTGCACTTGTTTACTTCTTTGCTTCCCTTCAGCACATCCAGCAAGGAATTGTGAAGGGAAAACTTGTCCTCTCCCAGAATGAGAAGCTCTAGGATATTCGAAACACTATAAAGACAAAACAAAACAAAATGCATTTGCTTACTTCTCTGGAGGGATTAACTGAAGTCCTGCCAGCTAAAAGGAAAAAGCTTGAAGAGCAAGAAGAAGCTACATGGAAGGGAGGATAGGAACATAGACTTCTTCAGGCAAGGAGACTTGTTCCACCTGCTGAAGAAATTAACTCCTCTTTGTTTTGTTTCTTCCTCCTCTACAGTAGAGCTAAAGTCTTGTATTCCTCGTCCCCACCTGCTGGTAGCCGAGAATCACGTTTTCTAGGCTGGATCATAGATGAAAACGCTTAAAATGAAAACCCAAGCTGTATGGTGATGAGGAGAGGGGAGAAATTTGAGAAAGACAGAGTGAGATGTTAAGCACGTTGCTGAAGAACAGCTTTGGCTGCAGCAGGCAAGATGCATGTGGCACTTGGGCTTAATCGTGAGTCAAACTGGCCATTTGCCACAGGCCACTGTGACTTGCAGCTGCCCTGAGTGAAAGCAGGAAATTGCATTTTTGCTATTTATAAACTGTGAGAGTGAAATAACATGAATACTGTACGCCTCTCCCGGTCCCCATCTGTGGGGTTTTAGGTATCTTACATGCCCCAATAGATTGTGCTTCTCAGATCTTACAAGGGCGTTCTCATCATACCAACCCATAGCGTGGTTCAGCATAATTGCACTGTTGTCTTCCATTATATTGAACTAGAGAAATTACCTTCTGGGTCACAGCTCAAGCTAAAATGGTTCTTTTTATTGCAAGTAGTAGGAGCCAGTGCTTTTGGAACATGGTGGCTGTTTTATCTGCGTTGACTTTGTTACCGCATGGCTCGTTGAATGACGGTCAAAACCCTAACAGGGCCACAAGCTTCTTTACAGAGCTTATTTTCTCCTGGCCTTATTCACACTTTGTACCTTCATGTACATCTAAACCACAACAGAAGAATAAAGTCTCAGACAAAGTCAGCCTAACGCGGCAAGGATTATCGCTAAATCAATGCAGTTTGCATGCAGCCTAATGCAAGAATGTTTCAGAAAGAAAATCTATGTGACGCAGCCATATAAACATTGCGGCAATAAAAATGAATGGGGTCACTTCCAGTGCAAATGTGGGGTTACTCCACCAGTTGAAGATTAGTAACATGTATCACTTCATGCTGCAAACAAACACTGAGCTTAGGTTGGTGTTATAGTAAAATGTACACATACAGACCTTGTAGAAGAAGTAGCTCAGGTTGCAAGCAAGACCTTCTGCAGCATTTCTGCTTGTTGCAACTTCCCTGATGGGTCACCTATGTGAGTTTACAACAGAGCACTAACTTAGCCAAGCGAGTTGTTCAAACAGATTACAGCTTGTAAGCTTTCCCCAAGTACAGCACTGGTAACCAGAGACTCTGGTGCTGCACTGCTTACCAGCTGGAAAAGAAATCTACTTGCCACTAGATATTGTGAAATTCAGCTTTCCAGGGCAGGAAAATTCCCCCAGGGATGGGAAAAGCTACAGCTGATGAGCACATCCATAAAAATAATCCAAAGGGCACTCGTGATCGTACCAAGATAATGGCAGGAAATAAAGATTTTGTGCACTGAAGACGCCAGTATATTTAATCAAAATGCTTCTCCAAAGTGGCCTCCTAACTTAAAACTTGTTGTGGCATTTTGGAGCTTCTGAGATCCCTCCTGTCACTGTCACATTTGGTAATCAACCCTGTAACCTGCGTCAGTCTCAAGTCCTTCCATGGCAGATACTTCTTCCCTGTCTACAGGAGGCTTATTAAGACTCACGTCTATAAAGCACCTGGAAAAGGGACAACGCCGTTTCAGAGAGATCCCACAAAATGTGCAAACGTGCCTTCCAAAGCAAGTGAATGGACTACTATCTATTGTAAGCTTAACTCATACTGTTCATAAACGGAGCAAAATAGGAGAAAGGGACGCAGGAAAGGAGTTCCAAAAAGATAATGTTCAATTGTACAAACAGCACAAGCAAAACTCCCTCTCAGTCCCAAAAGTGTCAGCTCATCCAAGCACCATGAGGAGACCCTTCCCAAAATCTGCTCGCGGGCAAGAACCCACCACCTGACTCTGTCCTTTTCATTTGGAAGAAATTCTCCTAAGAGAAGCCTGAAAGGTGTCTCTTTATCTTAGAGAGAGGTGTAAATTCCTCTGACAGCACCCAGTTTCAAATGGTATGGCCGTTTAGTAGAAAAGCTCCAGACAACGTGGGTCCCAGGGCTCTCGAGTGCTGCGTAACAGAGCCATGCAGAGGCCATGAGGCTGTGGCTGAGCATGCCTGATGCACCTTTAACAGGCGACATCAAATTAGGAGTCCGAAAAGAAATTATTACCTCCCTTCACTTAAACATCTATTCTTTCTTAATAAAGTATCTCAGGCATTGAATTTCAGGCTCAGTGTTTTCAGGGATATACGGGTTATTTCCAAGCCGAGCTATTACCAGTGAATGCGGTGACATTAATATGAGTAAATGCAGGAAAAAGGATGAAATAAAACATATCCTATTGAAGGAAATGAGAGCTCCTTAAGAAAGAAAAACACACATAGGAAAGACGTGGGCATATCAGGATACAAATGGGACACTGGGGAGTGCCGGATTCCACAAGCATGATGTTATTGAAGTGTTTGATACCAGAGTAAGCACCTGCAGATATGAATTACATCCTTGTTCAGACCACTAACATCGGAGTACTGACATCTCAGGAAGTGCTTATGTTATATTTCAAATCCCACTGCCAACTGCATAAATATCAAATAAATCAATCATAGATATAAAAGACATTATCTTAAAGACTTTAAAAGGCTGAGCGAGCCACCTCTCTTCTAAAAGTAGCATCACCATTAAATCATTTGGGCTTTTTCAGTCATTCGCACCTGAACGGCAGCAACATTGATGCTGTTGACCAGCAGACACTAAATGCTCCACCTCCATACCCAGAAATAGAATCAGTATAGAAATAGTTAAAACCAGTAATAGCTCAGTGATCATATCAAAGATTTTGCACGCTGTAAATGCACTTTCCTCCTTCAAGAGGTGGGCATCTCATTTTACACATGTGGAAGGGACTTGTGCAATATCAAGAGAGCTCTGGAATGTCAGGAGCAGGACAAGCTCAGGACTAAGAGTCCTTGTAATGTTTATGAGACCATGCGGTCTTTATTTCCAGTGTATTTTGAGAAGGTTTTCCCGACCAAGACAGAAAATGCCATCTAGAAATGAAGCGTTCTTGTGATACAAAGACGTTTTGTCATCTGCATGTATCAGCAAAAAAGACTATTAAAAATAGACTATGAATATAGTTCATCTAATTGTAAGGAAATCTTGCGATTTAACTGGAAGTGGCTGCCTTGAAAAATCCAGATTTGACGCTTCTGCTACATTTTTAAAATGAAAAGTGTGCAAATATCAAAATATAAAACAAATACAGTAAAAACAATTTGAATTGTAATAATTCTGTGAGCTTTAATAAAGATTTTACTAGTGTTGTGGAATTCTGGATTTTAAGAACACTTTTCTATTTAAGAGTTTCCCCATAAGCTCTTCTTAGATTAATTTGTTATTTTTCCTTGCTTGCCATGGGAGTCTTAATTACTATTGCTCCAAATACAGCGACCATCCATCTTCATCAAGCAGGGACTATTTGGCCACACCGCTAAATCATCTGGTGCAATCAGTTTTTAAGAGTTTGTTCTGCAGTGAAAAAATGGCTGAGAAAGGAAGCAAAAGTAAATATATCTTTTTAGGTTTTGTTAACAGCAGCAGGAAGATAAAGTGGCCGTTCTACTGAATATTCATGAGTTCAGAATTCTTAAGCGGAAGTGTATTATGAGCCACATATTCTGGGAGACATGGAAAATAAAGGGTCTGCTGCAAAGGACAATTTCTGCATTGGAATGAGTTTGTGAATTGAAAGCGTTGGGACAAGGGAGGCCCCAGCAGCCCTGGAACTGCCGATGGCTGCAGTTGGCGCTGTCACCGACTTGGCTGCGTTTGTTCTATGGCAGAAATCAAACATCCAAAGGGCTGGTTGCATCAGGGCTCTGGCCAACAGGTCCAAGTGCTGCTCATACAATCGAGCCTTTTTTTCCCCATTAGAATAACACAGTACCACTTGTATGCTCTCATCCGGAACCCACTGCAGCCAGCACGCGTATTTCCACCGATTCCAGTGCGATTCAGAACCGTCTCTCTTCTCACAATCTCGCATTATCTACTGTACAGTTCGTTATGGAACGGTTTCATAACCTGTATGTAGCAATAATATGCACAGTGTAATTAGTGTGCATTTAATATGATTACATAATTTAAATGTTTTGGCAGAAATCTTTTACAACCCTGTGCCAATTTCCAGTCACCAATTTTAGTGCCAGTCCCTCAGCAGCTGGACCAGCTTAATGGTCCTTCTTGTTATGAACAGTTGAAGTCTGCCTGTGACTTCTTTTCTCTAAAAAAACCCCCACTTTTTAGAAAGATTAGATATCAAATAGGAATAGAGAAAGCATCTGTAGGGCTTGGCCTTCTCTTCAGCTTCTTGTGGTTGTGGAGTATCCTACCCTTTGAGTAAGAGAACCAAATTAAATTAAGCTTTTGCTTGGTTTTGTTTTTCTAGGGAGCGACTGAAGGCACCAAACGAAAGATTTGGGATACAAAAAGTCTCTGTTTTCCCATCAAACAAATCTGGGGAGTAGAACATGTTTTGCCCCAAATACTGGTGGGAACATGACTCACAAGTACCAGAGGCGGCTCCTTTCTAATTCAGCTCCATGGTCCAATTCAAGCCACACATGAACCACCAAGTGTCCTGCCCTGGAACGTGTTTGTCCAGGATGTTGTTCTTCTAAGTTGTATTACAGTGGTATGTATCCTCATTTTATATCCTGTAAGGTAAGTGTGTGAATTAAAGATGAACAATTCAAAACTGTCCAAATTCAACTTACACCTGAAACATGCTTTTAGGTCCTTAACCGTCTGCAAAACAAAATGCAGACCTTTGTAGAATTATTATTTGAAAGCTGAGCTGCCGTATTAAAAAAAATAAATTTGAGATCTGCAGTACTAAATTTAAGGAAATATATTTCTCCTTGTTCTGAGATTTTCATACAATATAGGAAATAATATCAAGTGCCTCCATGTTTGATGGGGAACCAGTCCGTCCACAAAGGAAACACAATCCTGCTGCAGCTCAGACGTTGTTCATATGGCTGCTGTCCCATTAATCCACCCTAGTCCCTCCATCCTCTTAGTCTTCCCAGAGGTTCCTCTTACTTTAATCCCCAGCAAAACCCCTACATTCAGAGTTTCCAATGAAGCTTTGATAATTAAGATTTCATTAACAGTTTGCACACAAAACAAACGCATCTTTCTGCAGCGTTACTGTCAGAAATGAGACATTCCATGACCAGAGTTCAGCTCACAAGATACACTGAGAGCGGGGGAAAATGTAATGACAAAAACAAAGAAGGTTCAAGTTTCCTTCAGAAAGTCAAACCACCCCCCTTCCCTCTGTTCAGCTGCAGTAAGGTGAAAGGCTAAATGTGGACAGAATGGTAATATGTAAGCGGTTTCTAAGCTTTCTGGTGGGAATACTTAACAGCATAAGTATGTTTCCCCTGGAGACCTTCTCCACCATTTGGTCCAATTTCTTACTCCAAGAACTGAACCAATTCATGATGTAATGCTCCAGGGAAAACATTCCTCTCGAAAAAGAGTATCTTCCTAGGGAGAAGATTGAAGAAAACATCTTAATATTGTTTAAACAGCTTTTGGCACGGTCATACTAGTTGCGCTCTATTCAATACTGAAAGCAGAAGAAAGGCAGGCTAAAAATATGGAAACGGAAAGTTTTAGGATTTACTTTAAGACTTCTCCTCAGCTACCACCCCAAGTCCCTGGCCTTTGCTGATCCTTGGTGGAATGAGAGAGAAAGAAATATTCAGAAGCAGTTATTTTCTTTGCTAATGGAAGAGGAACAATTTAAGGCTTTGGCTATTCTGTGTGTCAATATGAAACCACATCTCTAATTCTGCCTATAGCCTTAGCATTTTCTTTAACTCTTACATAAAGGTGCCATTCCAAGACACTTAACTCCGCAGATGAGGCTGTGACTGAGGTTTTTTGTGGCCCTATTAAAAATCACAGAATCCCAGAATGTCAGGGATTGGAAGGGCCCTGGAAAGCTCATCCAGTGCAATCCCCCCATGGAGCAGGAACACCCAGCTGAGGTTCCACAGGAAGGGGTCCAGGCGGGTTTGAATGTCTGCAGAGAAGGAGACTCCACAACCTCCCTGGGCAGCCTGGGCCAGGCTCTGCCACCCTCACCATGCTGAAGTTCCTTCTCAAATTTAAGTGGAACCTCCTGTGTTCCAGTTTGAACCCATTGCCCTTTGTCCTATCATTGGTTGTCACCCAGAAGAGCCTGGCTCCATCCTCCTGACACTCCCCCTTTAGATCTCTGTAAACATGAATGAGTCACCCCTCAGTCTCCTCTTCTCCAGCTCCAGAGCCCCAGCTCCCTCAGCCTTTCCTCACATGGGAGATGCTCCGCTCCCTTCAGCATCTTTGTTGGTGTCATCAGCAAACTCATACTCTGTGAACCAACTTGGAATTCTGGTGACTGGCAAGAGTCAGACATCGGTGTATGAAGCACAAGGAAGCATTAGGAAGGCAGAAGCAAGGGCAGAAGGCAGAGCAGAGGGCAGCACCTCCAAACCCGCAGCAGTGGAACACAGCGACGCAGGAAAACTCAGCGAGGTACCACAGGCCTCTGTCTACTGTGAGAAGCAGTGGGAGACAGGCAAAACCAAATGTAAAGTGAACATTTGAGGCTTATATTCCATAGCTTGTATTATGTAATGCTTAACATTAAGATAAGCTACATGTACATTACCTACCTTATATAAACCTCACAAAGCTTTCCTTGCAAAACTCACCATGGGCACTTAGGAATTTTTTTTCCTTCAGAGTAAAATGACCTTTTTATTCATCATTAATATTTGTACCCACACGATTACTTTTTCCTCTATAGCACACACGAGGGTACTCAACATACCCAAGTCACAGTTCAAACATGAGTTCCCTTACAACCTTACTAGATTTGCATTAGTGAATATTATTTAGTACCAAAACTCAGCATTACTGACCTCCTAACCATGGACCTAAGTGCATTTGTTTGTCCAAACATTTGTGTGACATAGGCAGGTTATTTATGACAGTGAAGCGTGGCTTCAGAAGTATCGTCAGGATAACTCCCTTGATTTAATGGATGGTGATATTAGATCCGTATTTTCCAGCCTGATGTTACAGCCGCTGGCAAATAAATGAAAGACAAAGAGCAAGGAAACTGAGTAACAACTTAATTCAAGAACAGCACAAAACCAAACCCAGACCACAGAGGGAATAAAAAGCCCAGGTTTTTGATTCCCAGCTTGTTTCGTTTACTACATCATTACGGCTTTCCAGGAACGATCACTATTTGTTCTTGCAACTTCGGTTCAGACTTTGAGATACCTTGTTTGTAATCTTTAATTATTTAATCACAAATCTACTTAAACATTAAGAGTTTTGCATATTATTTTTTCAAAGGGATTTGTGCTTGCAGGGTGGGATTGTGAGGAATAAAAGGTTTGTTTGCAGGGTGGGCGTCATCCAGACGTGGTGTCTGTTTTGATAGATATAGTTTTAGTCCTTCATTGTTACAACACTTGGAGGCCTATGGGCGTAGGTGGCTAAATTAAATTTATTATTGATAAATATGGTTGCTCTAAAACATGCTGAACAACGTGACCTATCTAGGTTACACCAAGGTCTTCACTGATCTGATTGGCAATGCCGAAAGCCAGCGGTAATCCTGCACCATAAAGAGGGCATTTAACCCGAACTCGAGTGAAGTTGGCAGCCAGTCCAGCGCAGGCTTCTGTCAGGAGGTTTTACTGCTGGTTTGCTGGGTCTTGTGTTTGTAGAATTTTCAGTTTCTTGGTGGACCCTAAACTTTTAAAGCCTTGAATCACAACTATTTATCACCCATCAGGGAGCTACATAAAATGTATTTTCCTTGAGAATGCCTATTCTCATAAAAAAAACTAATTTAAAAAAAAGAAGACAATCAAGATTTGATTTTTTTTTTTAATCTACAATATACCCCAACTTACACGGATTCTTACAACTAAATACTACGAACCACAAAAATTAATGCCACCTGCAAGCTGTAAATATATGTATTATTTAATTTTTTCCCAAGTATTTTCTTTGGCTGCTACATTCAGCCGAACAAGGCCTAAAAATTGTCAAACTAAATTCTTGTTTAAGAGTAGAGCTCTAACTACTGCCAGTTTGAGTGAAACACACATCCAGGTTTAGGGAATATGTCTTGTTTGTTTTGGCTGCAGCGCAGGGTAGAACATTTTCCATCCCATCTGAATGCAGTCAAAAAGGTTTTGAAATATTGCACAATAAAAGCCATTCATTATATCTGTCTCCTCTCCCTTCCAAAAACAAAAATGGCTGACCAGTTCCAAAGCTGCGCAGGGGGCAGGAAAATGGGAGTCAAGGGGTCACTGGAAAGAACCCAAGACTAACACCAGGTTTTTCAGGTTTGAGTTAGAGAATATGTTCCATGCCCTCATTCCCAGCGCACACAGGTTTTTCTTCTCCCCCCTCCAAAGCTTGGTTAAAGTAGTTAATTGCTCTGTTATGCACAATTTACAGGACTTAATTACAAAACTAATACATTAGCCTTCTTGTCTATAAGTCACAGGCCCAACTTCATCTTTTTCCACGGGGACACAGTGAAATTAGACCTTATTTCAAGTTAGAACATTTTGATTTGCACTGTTTACCTCCTGATTTTAAAGAAGTGCTATTTGAAGGAATCCGCAACTACACGTTACAGTTTGTTTTTAGATTTGGTTCCATTGCTTACCTACCTGTTAGCAGCTTGAAAATGAGATTTCTTTCACTGCCCACTCCTGTGTGCTTAAGCTACACTTGGCATACTCCAACGGCTTTTTTCCCCCTCTCTCCATTTCCTTGTACATAGATCTAACAATGCTTTTCTGTTTGCTCTTCGTGCATAGGTCAGTTCATCACTAAAGACTTTCCAGGTCTAACTGAGCTATGGGAGTGCTAGAGGAAGAGTAGAGTACAAACATTTCAGTGCATTTCTAAACAGCAACTGGACTAGATGAACACACAACAGGTAAATTCATATGCGCCACTTCTGTGCTTCACTACCCCCTTCTATTACCCAATTAGTCAGAAGTGAATAGAGAAAAATAAGCTGAAATGCTATGTAATTACTCTTACTTATTAACAACATCATAATCACAGAGTGGCAAAACAATCAGTGTTTCTAGGACCCTCCGCTTGTCCTCTATGTCAGTCAGCACATGATAATTACATGGCAATCTGCTAAATGCAATTATTCAGCAATACACACTTAGTGCTGTTACCACACTTGAAGCCATTTAAAGTCTATACAATACAGCACTTAACGCTAGTGAAGTACCTTTAAATACGACGTAATCTTTATAACAAGTCTCTAAAGAGAGAAGAAGCCTCCCTTTAGAAAAGTAAATGAGAGGTGAAAGAGACTGGCCCACATGATGGGTCTGTTTAGATGCCACTATAATACACAGACTGACGTGGAGCTCAGTACTGCACAAAAAAAGTCAAAATAGCGACTCAAAGGGAAGGCTCCAAATACCCATCTTCACACGGAGACTGCGCAAACTAAAACAACTCAGTCTTACACTGCTGACTTGGTGCATTCTTCTGTCTAATGACTTTGCGAGTAAAGCCTCAGGCTGTATCACAGTGACTAAGCTAACCGCATGTGACAGAACTGTTCAAATCCACTCCGGATAGCGCTGCAATTAACTTGACACCTGTCTGCACTGCACACAATCTACCTTTATTTTAATTCCTACACCCCAACATGGCAATGAAGACAAGGGATCACTTCAGAAAGTGCTTCTATTGATTGAATAGGGATCCTGCTGGTCATTCAACATTAATTCAGCTTTAGAAAGGCAGATCTGAAAATGGAACAGCACCATTCACACTTCCTCTGCAACAGCAAGGGTACCAAGTTGGAGGTGACACTATTTCGGGAGTCCATAGACATACTCTCCCGAGGAAGAGCAGTGAGTCTCGTGAGATCTGGATGTTTCAATACTCAAACCATTTTGCTGGCCTTGCATGAAGAGCTCTGTCCCAGCTTCCCCAGGTTCTTCCCATGCTGAATGGCCCCCAGTGTGCGCAATTCTCCGGATCCCTACTCCAGAACAGATTCTATCTCAGGTCTTAACGATTCAGCAAGTCCCAAATCACCTCTCGCAATCCTAATCTCTAGCAATCAGAAAACACAGCCAGCAGAGACCTCAGGAGGCCATCCAGGCCCTATCCTTACCTCTAGGAAGGATCATATGTCATTCCTGACAGATATTTGTTTAATCTGCTCTTAAAAGCCTCCAGTGATGGAGATTCCACAACTTCCCGAGGCGAAGTATTCCTGTGCTCAACTATCTCTGCTGCTGGGACTTTTTCTTAATGTTTAACAGAGACATTTTTCTATAATTTAAACATTTATTCTTGTCCCGTTCCGTACAGATATGGAGAACAGATTATCACCCCCACTCCCTTACAACAACCTTCTGCATAATTGAAGACTTGTCTCAAGTTCTCTCCAGATTAAGTCCCATTAACTGCAACTTCTTTATTTCTCTGTAGGTTCCAACCTCACCCTCATGCAAACTGCCATCAAGCATCCAGGGAGGTGCCACAGCCCCAAGCCTGACAGGATTCATGAAGCGTTTGGACAAGACTCTCAGATACATGGTGTGAATTTGGGGTTGTCCTGTGCAGGGACAGGAGTAGGACTCGACAATCCTTGTGGGTCACTTCCAACTCGGGACATTCTATGATCTACATATAATTCCTAACAACCCTTCTCAACCAAGCTGTGCTGGGAGGAGAACCCAAGCTTCGTTTTCTTCTCCTTACCCTTGCTCTTCTATTGCTGACTCTACTTACACTTCACATATAAAGTGCACTTAGCCTATCCACTCAAGAAACCTCATGGGAGAACTCCCTTCCAGTGCTGCCGTGATTGATGCCCAGGACAGCAACACCACAAACAGCACATTCTGGGCAGCGTTTCAGATTAAGCCCTCTAGCTAGTTCACCGCCTCTTCCTCCAAGACAACTCTTTACTTGACCTGACTATTCAGGTCTGGTATTCAGTATCCGACACCCACGGTCTCCAAAGGTTTCGCTCACTGCTAGATTTGATGTCTAAACCCTGTTAGGTAAACCCTAACATCTCAGCTGCAACTGCAGTGCTCTGTTCAAGAGCACAATGTGATTTTCAACTAGTCATATCGGCATTCATTGCATAAGCATTTCACTTTTCCAGATTAACCTCAGTGCATTGTTCACTTGCTGTTTTGATTTTTTTTTGAATGATAGAAGGAGCAGCTATTATTAGCTTTAATCTCAAGAAGCCTTAGATTTTAACCTTACCTAATACCTCTTCAAAGATTTTGTACATTACTTTCGAATTCAGTTACAACCATAAAACCTCATGTCAGACTGCCCTCTCCTGGTAAGCCAACACACTGCTGTCACAACAAGGTGCAACCCAAGGAACTGTTGCCATTCTGTTTCCAAATACAACATTTTCATTGTGACACAAAAGCAAGCCCCAAAAATAAAACACCAACGAGACTGTTTTGATAACTTCAGTACTGTTCCTGAAGTAGCATAAGATGAACAGCATTTAAGCGGAGAAGTTTCTTTCAAGTTGCCTTAGGAGTTCTTGCCTTGGGAAAAAATAATGTCTGTAGAGAAAACATGGCATAAAAATGAAACTGTTCTGTTTGCTTTCAAGCTTTATAAAAGCAGCCAAGTACATAAAGTATTTTATTCCGCATCAATTATGTTAAAAACAAGGTCACAGAAGAGATCATTTTCAGCAGAAAGCTATTTCCTTCAAGTTGGCATGGGTACTTCACTAGGGCTGAAACAGAACAGTATGAAAAATGAAAGCAACAGCAAGTGTTGAAGTAACCACCTACAGTCACCACTCTTTATTAATTGCTCAAACTAGAAAAATGAAACCAGTGAGATGACAGGTCAACTAATGAATAACGCACACTGTATTTAATACACATACACTGAAGACTGGAAACGTCCAGAAAGGAAATACAGCTTTATTGTATGATAAATGTTTCATTTTCCTTAGCCAATTTAATGTTTTTAAATTAATGTTATATACAGTAAAGATTTACAAGCTTTTTTTTTTGTTTTGATCTGATCTCCAAGTACAAATTAACCAGAAAATTCATAAGGAAATACAAGTGCGAGGGAGAAGACAACAGCACTTGAGAGAATGTAAGAATCTAATACTAACCTTCACTTCAGAAAATCAGAGAGAGCTGAACACTCATGCTGCGCGTCACTCTCCTTTCCCCACTGGTATACAAAACCTCTGGAATTTCAGGGATAGGTGTGAGACGAGGTTTCTTCGAAGCCATCTCTCTTTCCCCATATAAAGATTTTCTTACTTTTTTCGTTCTTCTTTTCTCATAGCTTGCACGTCTTCTTTTCTGAAAAGATTGAGAAGATTCAATAGAGCACAATGTAATGGTCAAGTACAACAGGAAGAGCTTTTTCCAATACGTGGCAGATAAAACTAACAGCAGAGGCAAGGTAGGCCCACTGATGAACGAGGTGGGTAACAGGAGATACAGAGAAGGCAGTTACTGAATGCCTTCTTGGTCCCTGTCTACTCTGCCAGAGGCTGTCCTGAGGATCCCGTACCGCTGAGGCCCCAGAGGAAGGCAGCACAATGGAGGAGTTTGCCTGCGTTGATGAGGACTGGGTTAGGGAGCAGTCAGGCAATCTGGACATCCATAAATCCATGGGTCCGGATGGGATGCACCCACGGGTGCTGAGGGAGCTGGCTGAGGTCATTGCTGGACCGCTCTCCATCATCTTTGCCAAGTGTTGGGAAACGGGAGAGGTGCCTGAGGACTGGAGGAAAGCAAATGTCACTCCAGTCTTCAAAAAGGGCCAGAGAGAGGACCCAGGTAACTATAGACTGGTCAGACTCACCTCCATCCCTGGGAAACTGATGGAACGGCTTATCCCTGATATGCCTTGAGATCGCACCAAGGATAAGAGGGTCATTAGGGGCAGTCAACACGGCTTCACCAAGGAGAAGTCGTGCTTGACCAACCTCATTGACTTGTATGAGGACATAACAAGATGGATGGATGATGGCAGAGCGGTGGACGTGATCTGCCTTGACTTGAGTGAGGCATTTGACACAGTCTACACAGCATCCTCACAGCTGAACTGAGGGAGTGGGGCCTGGATGAGCGGGCAGTGAGGTGACTGCAAACTGGTTGAAGGGAAGAAGCCAGAGAGTCGTGGGCAATGGGGCAGAGTCCAGTTGAGGCCTGGACCCAGTGCAGCGCCTCAGGGGGCAGTGCTGGGGCCGGGATTATTCAATATATTCATCAATGATTTGGACGAGGGAATAGAGTGACTGTCAGCAAGTTTGCTGGTGACACCAAGCTGGAAGGAGTGGCTGACACTGGAAGCTGTGCTGCCATCAGAGACCTGGACAGTAAAAACTCTTACAGGAGGCATAAAACCCAACAATTCTACCCAAAGAAGTTAAAAAACTTAACCAAAAAGAACTAATCAACATCACTAAAGAAACTTACCTTCCTTCTAGTAGAAGAACAAGTTGTTATCACATCAGATTTGTCAGTTTCTGCTATTGCATATGAAGAAAATAAGAATATGAAGTTAATAAAAATTAACCACATTAGAGGAAATCACCCAAATAAATTCTAACATTATACAGAGCATGTTTAGCCATCTTAGTGTTGAGTAATGTTTTCTGCATGAAGGACTATTAAACACAGCAAGATAAAACAAACTTAAGAGCTTGCCTCACAAAACAGAAGAAAACAAAACTTATTTGTTAACAAAATAATTAGCACTTACACAGCTTTTACAGTTTTCAGATACAGAAAGATGCATTATGTCATGACAAAAACCCAAGATGGGGTTACCTTCTGCATTGTCAACAGGTGAGAGGTCGTCTGCAGCAACACAGAGCTCCACTAACTCTTGAGGAGGCTCACCACATTCCTTGAAACAAAAAGTAGGTATTATAGCAATACATTGTACCAGATATATACTGGAAAACACCCTGTCCATTAGTGTTTGGAACGGCCAGGCAATTGTGGGGTTTTTTTGTTTTCTTTTCCTTAAAGAACATGGCAGCTCATTTGCTATATATGGCAGAAAGAAATAGAGTCTCAAAAGTATATGAATAAGCCAAGGCAATAAAATTTCATGGCCTACTAGTACTCAACCTTAAATGTAGCCCTACAGGTCAAAACCCTATTTAGAATTCACATAGCAAAAGTTCTCAATGCCATCCTAAAGCTTCAAGGAGACTGGATTTTAACGTTTTAGTGAATTCTTTTCAAAAGCAAGCAGACTGGGGAAAAAATTCAACCAAGATTGAGCATTCATAGAGATTAAGAGGCTGTTTCTCTAGCTAAAAACAAAACAAAAAACACACCGAAAAACCCAAGGACTTACATCACTGCAATCGAAGTCAATTCTTTGTAAGCCTGGATGTCGGATGGGTGTTGCTCCTTTGCACAATGGAGTATTTGCAGGCAAAGTTTCGTCAAATATTTCTGGGCTTAGAGCTTCTCCAAAAGTAACTCTTCTCTTCTTTGGCTTTTCGGAGCTCTGTCCTCCAGTTTCCTCTGTTGTAATAAAATACACAGACTGTTTGCTGAACTTGAAACTCTCAGAGCAAAGACTTTTTATGGGTCTTAAAAATCACTCCCCCCAGCCAAACAGCAAAATACCACCTTTACATGTACCATAGATTCAACCAGGATTTTCAGTATAGCTTTACTACACTGTCAAGAATTAAGGAAGAAAGAAAATAGAAGACTAGAAAACATTAATTTCCACTTCACACAGTAGAATGCCACATGTGAGCTGCTTCAGTGGTGGTTACTGCATATCATTCTTCAGATTTAGCAAAGAAGCAAACCATTATAATCCCACAAAATACTCTGCTTATTTAAAAAACAAGAGGCGAATCTGACCTGTTTGCAACGTTTCAAAGGTTTCTGCACAACTGGAGACTGTGAGAGATTCACCTTCTCCTCCATCGACTGCATCGTTCGAGGATTTCTATCAAATTTAAGTGATACAACCATCTATTCAACACCATTTCATTCAAATATTGCCATTGTTCAAAGCAAAAGTGAAAATAATTTTTGTGTAAGCAACATTTATTAACCAGTCCTATTGTTTAAGAAACTGCTTGTTTTCTAAATGCATAAACGTGCATCCTTAGGGTTGTAACTCTGTAGAAGTCAGTGAACCAACCTTTGCATTCTCCGTTAGTTGCTTCACTGGCGTTTTCTTTAATATAGACGGCAGACGGGAGCAACTGTGTCCGTGTTCGTTTGAGGGAACGCTGCCCATTTGCAGTGGTGTGCCAGGTGCCTTGCTGTCATCAAATGCTTCCAGGCTCGGTTCTTCTGCAAAACTAACTTTCTTTCTGCTTAGATCTGACACATTACTTCCAACATCCCCAACGATGTCATCAAAATGGAAATCTTTAGAGCAAGTAGACAGATACGACAATTAAAGACTGAAGTAAAAGCGAGGAGACTTTAGTAATAGCAACATGAAATATAATGTGGAGTGCCTCAGGGATCAGTACTGGGGCCTATATTATTCAACATATTCATCAATGATTTGGATGAGGGAATAGAGTGACTGTCATCAAGTTTGCTGATGACACCAAGCTGGGAGGAGTGGCTGACACTGGAAGCTGTGCTGCCATCCAGAGACCTGGACAGGCTGCAGAGTTGGGCAGGGAAAAATTGCCCTTGTTCTATTTCATTCAAGTGTAGAGTCTTGAATCTGGGCAGGAACAACCCCAGGTTCCAGTGTAAGTTGGGGAATGAGCTATTAGAGAGCAGTGTAGGGGAAAGGGACCTGGGGGTGCTGGGGACAGCAGGGTGACCATGAGCCAGCACTGGGCCCTTGTGGCCAGGAAGGCCAATGGTACCTGGGGTGGGTTAGAAGGGGGTGGTCAGTAGGTCAGAGAGGTTCTCCTGCCCCTCTGCTCTGCCCTGGGGAGACCACACCTGGAATATTGTGTCCAGTTGTGGCCCCTCAGCTCCAGAAGGACAGGGAACTGCTGCAGAGAGTCCAGCGCAGCCACCAAGATGCTGAAGGGAGTGGAGCATCTGCCGTGTGAGGAAAGGCTGAGGGAGCTGGGGCTCTGGAGCTGGAGAAGAGGAGACTGAGGGGGGACTCATTCATGTTTACAGATATCTAAAGGGGGAGTGTCAGGAGGATGGAGCCAGGCTCTTCTCAGTGACAACCAGTGATAGGACAAGGGGTAATGGGTTCAAACTGGAACACAGGAGGTTCCACTTAAGTTTGAGAAGAAACTTGTTCCTGGTGAGGGTGGCAGAGCCTGGCCCAGGCTGCCCAGGGAGGCTGTGGAGTCTCCTTCTCTGCAGACATTCAAACCCGCCTGGACACCTTCCTGTGGAACCTCAGCTGGGTGTTCCTGCTCCATGGGGGGATTGCACTGGATGAGCTTTCCAGGGCCCTTCCAACCCCTGATATTCTGGGATTCTGTACAAAAGTAAAAAGGGAGCATTGCACGAAGGCAATGACATTTTACGTAAGAGTTTCTCTCTCATCCATGTAAACTGGAAAAAAGAAAAGGTATTCTCTAAAGGAAGAACATAGCAAAGATTATAATAGTCATGAATGCTCTTACCATGGTCTGATTCTAAGGTATCTCCAATTTGACCAGCCTTCAATGACTCAATAGGACTGTCTTGCTTACAAACCCGTTCCTAGAGAAAAAGTAACGTGATTATATATACATTTGTAACATCTATTTATACACACGCCCACACAACACATGTTTTCTCCATGTTCTTTGCCCTCACTCATGTAAGTACCTTTGAATCCACAGCAGCAGGGTCAGTGACAGTCACGTTTTGGCATGAAGACAAGATGGTGCAGATCTTGGTATCAGACTTGACGCTGTTGGTCAAACTGTGTCTTAAACTGTCTTTCAAATCAGCTCCACTGCTGTCTGACATGAACTCTTCACTCCACTGATCCAGGTTCTGTTTTGTAAAAGGTGCTTTGTCCTGAGCTGCAACAATTAAAAAGAAAACAAAAATCAAACAACAAACCACAAAGACAAACTTCAGATTTTTCCATGAATGCTCTTTTTGTGTCTCTTCACCAAAAGGATGGTGAGACTGAAAAAGTGAGGTAATTTTCTAGGCAGGAAGAACAAAACACATGACTTTTTAGTTCTGCTTTGAAAATAACATTACCAAATCTTCAAAACAAAGCAAGTTATTATTTTCATATAAAAGTTACTGAGACCACCAGTACTGGAGAAGGAAACATTGTAGTTTTACACTATCATCTTCTCACAGTTTCCACAGCACTGTCCTCTCCTGCTTTTGCAATACTTCCTATTTTCATTAAGGATGTCAACACCACAGTAACATTTATATTAAGTGGTTTTTATATTAAGTGTTTGTAGTTTCATACTTTTGGACCTAAAGCAAATCATTGACCAGAAATGCAATCAACTCACAACAGCCTGTTTCCTGGGAAGCACCAGTCACTTGTGACAGTCCAGAGAAGCCAGTCTCCCCTTCTTCTTCTTCTAATGTAAAAGATGATTGAAAGGCATTTATCTTTTCCTTCAACGATCTGACATTTTCATGTTTAAAAGGACTAACCTGTTAAAACAAAATTAACCTCATGAGACACTTTTTTTCCCCAAGATGACATGCGCTTTATCCCTTTGTATTTGTACTTTGGCATAAAACGAACTCAAACAAATCTTGTATTTAATCTGCTGCAATCTTAGTTGTATGGTAAAAACACGCAAGAAGGAACTGTATCAAGAAATCTGCCTTTCATAATCTGTCCCTCTAGACCACATCCAGAATTCACTTCACTTCGAACTGTCAAAACTTCCATTAGCCAAAAATCAAGCATGGCAACTGCAGAAGAGTAAAGCTTATGTTAAACAAAGATAAAATATACGAGCAGGCTAAATATGGAGAAAAGACTCCAGACTCTACGCCAACAAACCCTCTAACATCCCCTTATTCTCAAGTCAGGTATCCAAGAGAAGCCAACTCAACTAAGGCCATGGTTATTCCTTCTGGTTTCTTCCTGAGATTTGTCTTCTCCTTCTGCCAGTGTATGTTGATTCCTGTGGGGAACCAAACTGACACGTGAGATACCTGAGACAGACTCTCACCTCTGTGAAAGCAGCTTTTTGCCTGTTGATTCTCTGCTGGGCAATGAACTGAATAAGTGTATTATTTTCTGGTGACCCTCGTGCTCCAATGGTTGATCTTCGTCTAAATTTTAATGAAGATGGAGACTTGCCTGAAATAGGGACAGGAGAGGAAAAATAAAAGAACCTGACCTAAGTGAAAGCTGGATTAGGTGGCTTCCAGGTGTCCCTCTGAGAAGTTACTCTGTCCTTACCTATAGATGGTTTAGTAAAACTCTCTTGAGTAATCCCAAATTCACCAATTGTTACAGTTGCAAAATCGATGGGTGTTTTCCTCGCTTTCTCTGCTATTCCCCCACCAGATTTCTCTTCTGCTTTGTCCCTATTAGGTGTCAAGTAGCATTCATCCCCCAAAGAACCAGGTCCACACCTTGCAAAGTTGTCTTTACTGTTCAAAGGCAAGGGAGGTTCACCCAGCACATCCCCTTCTGGTGTCCCAAAACAGCCTTCAGGGACCTGACAGCTGCCAAACCCCTCCTTGTCGTGGTCCGACTCCTTCTCCAGGCGTTTGCTGTATCGCCGGGTGCGTTTCCGCGGCTGTGCCTGGTTCCCATCAGGTAAATTCTCCTTCCTGGATGCCTTGACAGCTTTGGATTTAATCGCTTTGCAAATCTTCTGGTCTCTCGGCAGATCAGGGAAAGAGGCCTCGTCCTTCTCTTCAGCGCATCTACTCTCGTTTGCTTTAAACTCCAAGGGGGCATTTTTACTCATGGATCGTCTGCGCATTGTTAGTGACTTATTTTAAGAAGCATTCAACCAGCCTTGGCTCTCCTGTAATTAGAGACACCTGTCAAAAAGAACAAGAGATTTTAATAGGTATTTGGGAAGAGCAAGAGTTTGTTATCGCTTCAAACTGCTACCAAAGGATTAAGAGCGTGGTGGACAGCCAGCTCTCCAGAAAGCTGCACAGAAAGGCCACAAAGCGCAAGCCCTTTAATGAAAAACGCAATGTAAACCTGCAACGGAAGCGCTTCACGAGTAAGGAAGTACAAGGCTGTGCTTTTATTCTTTATTAAACTTCATGTGTTAAGCACCATCACACTGCAATAGTTTTTCTTTAAACACTGCAGCAAGTATTAGCAGGTTAATAGTAACTGGAAAGCTTTAAGACAGAGCATTTTTCGCAGGGAGCAGCGCCCAACCCCGGTCGTTCCCAGGGCCCAAGGGCCTCCCTGGCCTCACCCCCTCCCCCGGGCGCCCCAATTCCCTCAGCACCACCTCCCAGCGCACCCCAAAGCCCCTCACGGTCCCCACACCCCCTCAGACACCCTTCCAGCGCCCCCATCTCTCCCCACACCCCCATCTTACCGCCAGCCTCCCCGCGTCCCCTCACGCCCGCCCCAGCGCCTCCACAGCGACCGTTGCCGCCTCACGCATTCAAACCGAGCCGCGCTACAACGTATCCCTCCGCGCCGCTCGCCCGCCGCTCGCCCACCCCTCGCACCCACCGGCCACCACGGCCAACGGTGCACGGAAAGAAGCGGCTCACACAGGAGCCGCTCCCAGGCTGCCCCAGTCCCCGGGCGCCGCTCGGGCTTCACGGGGCGGGTAGGGAGGGAGGGACTCTTTGACCTTCTAGGCGCGGAAGGATCACCAACGGTCACTCTCGCACTAAAGTGCAAGTTTGGAAAGAGGAAAAAAAAAGTCCATTCAGGAGCTGCACCCACGTGACAGGCGGCACCAATCAAAGGCGACTCTGTTCTAAGTCACGCTTTATGCAAATGTAAGGTTTTACTCCTCCCCTGATTGGCTACCGGCTGCGCCAATGCCGGCTCACCCCCCGCCGCTCCGTTGACATTTCCCTGCCCACACCCCCTCGCTCCGCCCACTCCGACGGAACGCGCTTCTTATTGGCCAGCGAGCCAGGCGCGGTAACACCACCATTGGCCAGAGCGCGTGTCGGTCAGCGCTCGCTGCCTTCCGGGTTCGGAGCGGGGGCCGCCGCAGCATGAGGCGGGTCACGCTGTTCGTGAACGGCAGCCCCCGGAACGGGAAGGTGAGCGGCGGGCGGGGGGTCCTGCGGGGAGGGGACTCCCGGGGCGGTGGCGGATGGGGGGGTGATGCGCTCGGCCGCCTCCCGGGGGCTGCGGGGGCCGGGTCTGGGGCTGCTGCCGGCGGAGCGGGGGGGTCCCCGGCGGCAAACAGCGGCTGTTGGTCTGTCTGCGGGGGGGGATCGCCAGGGGCGAAAACTTCTTGTTGGATTTCAAGTCACCTTGGTTATTGTCATCGATTGGGGCACCGGGGTGATCTGAGGCTGGAGCGGCTGTGCTGGGGCTTGGAGTGTTCACCTGGAGAAGATCCGAGGAGACCTTACTGCGGCCTTTCTGTGCTTACAATAAAGATGGGGATGGAGTTTTGAGCAGGGTCTGTTGCGATAGGGGTGATGGTTTTAAACTAAAGCAGGGGAGATTTAGGTCAGATATAAGGAATTGTTGGCCGTGAGGGTGGTGAGAGCCTGGCCCAGGTTGCCCAGAGAGGTGGTGGATGAACCATCCCCGGAGACATCCCAGGCCAGGCTGGACGGGGCTCTGAGCAACCTGAGCTGGTGAAGATGTCCCTGCTCATGGCAGGGGTGGCACTAAGTGACCTAAAAAGGTCCCTTCAACCCAAACCCTTCTGTGATGATCGATTCGGGTCCTGCTGACATGTCCCTGTACCGGTGGGGAGCACATACATTAAATCCTGTGGGCTATCAAGTCTCTGCCTGGTCTGACGAATGTTGTACACGTTCTGTGGGATAGCCAATAAAACACAATGGTTTAAACTCTGCTCGCTTGTTTAAACTCATGTAGTAATGTTTCAAGAGTGAAAAGAAGGTAATGATAGCCCAGGGACCAAGTCTGAAATGGCAGAAATGATATGAAATGATATGAACCCAGTGCCTGCAGCCACCTCTCTGTTCCACAGGTTGTGGCCGTGTATGGGACTTTATCAGATCTGCTCTCTGTGGCCAGTAATAAGCTGGGAATAAAAGCGACCAGTGTTTACAATGGAAAAGGCGGACTCATCGATGATATCGCTTTGATTAGGTAAGGCTTACCCAATAAAACTAAAATCACGGAAGCGGATTAACAGACTTGCTATTAATCCTCTGACCTTAATCGATAACCAGTGATTTCCTTAAGAACAATCTTGCCATTGCCAGCCAGTGTGCCCAAAGGTGCTTTACTGCCTCAAGGTAAAATAACACTGTCTTTTGAACTTCAAAGCATTTCCGTCTTGATGAATCAGGACTTGATCCAAGCTGGAGTTTATGCATTTAACATCCCCCTGTGCTGATTCACAGCGCAGTGCATGTACCAGGAAAACCCCCCTGTTCTGGCTGGCACTTGGATGAGTTTGTTTTGAAAAGGAGACAAACTGGAGCATTGCCTTGGCTTCACAGACCACTCCAACAGTGCGGAGGAAAGCGACTATTTTGTAAAAGTAAACAGAAGTAGGAAGTGATCCCTACCTGGCTGATGCAGACAACATCTCTAGTGAAGTCACTCCTATTACAATCCACTGGAATCTGCAAAATTAAGATAAAAATCAGATACTAAAGTTCTAACTAATAGCAACCTCTTATCATTTACTGAACTAATAAGGAAGGGTTCCCACTGTCACTTACTGATTATAATTAATCTTTCTTTCTCTTCGTCTTCCCCTGCCCCTTCCAGGGATGACGATGTTTTGTTTGTCTGCGAAGGGGAACCATTCATTGGTAAGTCTGTAATTCCTGCGTTTAACCTTGTGCTTCATGGAAGGAGGTTCCATTAAGTTTTATTTCCTGGTGTTTTCAGAAGATTCCTCTTACCATACAGAGGATTCAGAAATATTCACAGTTTTTCTAATCATTACTGTGTCTTTCTCATCTGTGCAGATCCTCAGGGCGATGGGAGACCTCACGAAGAACTAACGGGGTCACACACGGATTGGTTGACACTCAACGTTGGAGGCCGATACTTCACCACTACCCGGTACAAATGCAACTAGTTGGTTTTGTTCTTAAACAACTCGATTTCAGGGGTTATAGCAGCTGGTAGTGAGTGTACATTCAGTTCAGAGGCTTCAGATGCTCTTGCAAAAGAACAAGAAAAATAACTTACTATGGAGCAGGAGTTCTTTGACTTGTGCGACTTTCTATTTCCTATTTGCTACCACAATTTTGCAACAGATTAATTCTTAAACAGTTTACATATGAAGTAAAGCTCAAAAAGCCTGAAGAGGCCTGGATTTATCATTGGAATATCTCAGTTAAGTGAGTGCTTTGTATTTAAATTACCTTTACAATACCTCGGGTCAGAAATGTATATTGTTATCCCACTATATGAAATGAAATCAGTTCAGTGCTGTAGCCGTTGGAACAGGTATCGCTCACCGAGGGCAGAAAACACACCCCAAGCAGCAAGGTTGGCTCTGGAGGAAAACATTCCATGTGAAATAAAATCGCGCTGCCTTGTTTTCTAGGAGCACTTTGGTTAATAAAGAACCTGACAGTATGTTGGCCCACATGTTTAAAGATAAAGGTCAGTATATTGGAGTAAACTTTATTTTTTAAGCTGAAAAAATAGCGAAGTAGGGAAAAAGCCCTAGCATGTCGAGACTCTTGTTTATACGTTAAAATATCCAGAGTATTAAAGCATCAAAGCAGGACGTGTCGTTGTTCTGCCCATGTAACGCTTATCTCACAAACTGAAAATGTAACTTCCATCCATAGTTAATACCATGCGGTCTTTTTTTGGTTGGTTGTTTGATTTTTATGTTTTCATCTTATTGTTGCTCAGTTTTGCCAACAGAAGCGATGGGCAAACACTGTACGAAACAGCCTTTAGGAGATGAAAATCTCAACGCTGCTTTTATTCTAGCAATGATTCTTATGTACGCGATAAAATGTTATTTATAGCACCAGTGAATTCGTTTTAAGGTGATTTCCCTCCTCCCCCTGTTTTTTTCCTTCCTTTCCACCAAAAAATGCCCTTTTGGGTGGGGTATTTCATAACCCAGTACCCCTTTGTAGTAACAGCCTGAAACCGAAGCGAATGCTCTTTTGTTAATATATGACATTTAATGGTGTGTATGTTGTGGAAACAGATGCATGGGGCAATAAGCAAGATCACAGAGGAGCATTCCTCATTGACCGCAGTCCGGAGTATTTCGAGCCAATTTTGAACTATTTGCGTCACGGACAGCTCATTGTAAACGATGGCATTAATTTGCTGGGTAGGTATTACCTGTGTGACAGCTCCTAAATTAATACTCTTTAGAAGCTGAACTTTGCCCTCAGGTAAACACGATAAAGCTGGTGGGACTTTGCTCATCTAAATGTTTGAGATTTTTCTTTGGTGAATTTATTCTCAAGCATTGCATTTCCACATGCTTGGTTTAATGAAGATATACTGTTTAAACTTATTTATCTTGAGAGCATTACGAATTCTCCGCACTGGATTAATATCCGGCCACAATTCAGAATTTGATATTTTCAAGCTAATGCTGGAATTGGAAATACTCTTTTTGAGTTATTTTTTCCCTTTAGCTGCAAGCAAGCTCAACTCCCCTTCTGTCCAGTTACCTCTAATATAACTTATGTGGTTGTCAGTTTTATTACTTCATGGATTTCTTAGAGACTCCTTAAACTTCAATAAGCGATCTGTTCATCTTTGTTAGCGTAGCAAAAATGTCTAGAAGTTATAACAAGTAGGGAAAGTCCATTGAATTGATGCTTCTCCAATAGGGAGGATGGATTAACCCAAATTCGCCGGTATGTTCTTGCTGTGGCTCCACACTCTCGTTAACAGCTCCCCGTTAATCACAAGTATTTCTTTGTTTCGATAGGTGTTTTGGAAGAAGCCAGGTTTTTTGGTATCGATTCACTAATTGAACACCTAGAAGTAGCTATTAAGGTAACTTGTTTTCTCTAAGACACGACTGCACAAGTTGTGTTCTTCCAGGCAATAAATAACGGAGTCCTATCCGTGTTAGCTGTTAAACCACTCTCTCCGCAGAACTCCCAGCCGGCTGAGGATCATTCTCCTATATCACGAAAGGAGTTTGTCCGGTTCCTACTGGCCACCCCAACCAAGTCTGAGCTGCGATGTCAGGTGCAAAAATGCAAACTTTGTCTTGATCTGTAGTGTCTGGGGGCGAAATATCCTGCAGCATCGTGTGACAACGTGAAATTCCAACTCATTTTTAAATGGGTTTTGATCCCAAGCTGCAGCAGAGAGACCTTAACATGAAATTCAAGTGCACTGTTTGGGCTGCTTTCATTCGTTAGGTTCAAAGTCTCCTGGATGAATAATTTAAGCTCATTTAAGTGTCCTTGGTTATGCTAGTGCATTCTACAATGCTTGATAGCTTTGCATTTACATTTCATTAGCCTTAAGCAGTAGAATGCATGGTCTTGCGTGTCGATATCTATAGCCCTGTGTATATTTATATACACATGTACACATACATAATTCCCTTAACTGTTTTGTGTTCAAAGCTATGCCGTCTGTAACTTTTGGGGGTTTATTTTGTTTTTAGGGTCTCAATTTCAGCGGAGCAGATCTTTCACGTCTGGATCTTCGATACATTAATTTCAAGATGGCAAACCTGAGCCGCTGCAACCTCGCGCACGCCAACCTGTGCTGTGCGAATCTCGAAAGAGCCGACCTCTCCGGATCAGTGCTCGATGTAAGAATGGTCACGTCCTGGAAAGTCTGGGCTGTCCTTTAGCTGTTTTAACAGAAGAGGAACTGGAACAAGCAGATAAGCGTAAAACGTGCAGTTCTTCAATATTTCCAGTGATTGTTCTAGTTAGACCACTTCAAAAGCTTTTTGAAGCTATCTTAAAGAAGAAAAGGGCAGTGGGTGAGAATCATCTGCCTTCCTGGTGATAAAGAAACAGCACAGCAATCTTAGACAAGGCTGGTGTGCTTGTATAGGATTCACTTCCAAAACAGAAATGAAAAGCATGCTCTGATCACTTTTGGTATCGTTCATCTTGGCACTTTTCTGACTGTCATGCCCTGTCTCTCTCTCAGTGTGCAAATCTCCAAGGGGTGAAGATGCTGTGTTCCAACGCAGAAGGAGCGTCTCTCAAAGGCTGCAATTTTGAAGACCCATCAGGCCTTAAAGCTAATTTGGAAGGTAAGAAGCTTTTGCCTGTTAGGTGCATGTGAAAGATTTAGCCGTGGTTTGTACAACCCACGTTTTCATGAGAAGAGGCCGCAGATACCGGACTGTGTGAACATAAGATTCCAAGTTCTACCTTGACACAGCTCTGAGGAAGCATCCTGCTGGAGCTACGGTGTTTCTGACTGTTTTTCCGTGTAAAACAACTATGTGTGTGTTTTAGGCGCTAACCTGAAAGGCGTTGACATGGAAGGCAGCCAAATGACAGGAATTAATCTCAGAGTGGCAACGCTGAAAAACGCAAAACTAAAAAACTGTAACCTTAGAGGAGCAACTTTGGCAGGAACTGATTTGGAAGTGAGTTATGATCCTTTTTATATCCTAACTAGTCAACTGATGAAATGTTGAGGATTGCTGGTTTTTGGCTGAGTTCACCAGCCTCAAACTAGACAGAGCGCGCTGATCTTTTTCAGTCCTAGTGAGCTATGGATGATCTAAGGAATCACATTTCATTCTAATTCGGATTTGCCAGCACCTCAAAGCCGCAGGAATGGCTCGTACCATCTCAAAAGTGATGCACGGACATGTGCTACACTGAACTCTTGGGGTGAGATCAGGCCACCACTGAAGAAACATGCAGTTGCCTGGGTCTGGGGGGTGTTTTTGATCCTGGGATGTGATTTGTAGAGTAATGATGGCATCTTACCTGACTGGTGGCACGTGGTACACTGCTGTCTCTATGAATTAGACAAACTAGCTCCTCTTCAAGCTGTGGACTTGGCTGTTTCATCCTCAAATACTAGAGAAGAGTTCAGAGTAACCTCTGGTGAGACTGCAAGAGGCAGCTTCTTTCTGGCTTTGTTCAGCAAGCATTAGTAAAGCCTGGAAGATAATTTGATATGAAGAGTGTAAGTCTAACAACTTAAAAAGAAATCCAGATGTTACTGTAAAAAAACCCTACTCCCTTACAAGAAGGAACTAAAACTAAATTGGAGTGATAGACTACAAGTTTACACTGACATTTATGGAAGTAAATGTGGTTTCTGTGTAAAGGTAGTTAAGGTGAAGTTTAGAACTGAGTTCTGGCTATATTCAAGTAACGTTTGTTTTCTTTTTGCCATTTAGAATTGTGATCTATCAGGTTGCGATCTCCAAGAAGCTAACCTGAGGGGATCGAACGTAAAAGGAGCCATCTTCGAAGAGATGCTGACACCTTTGCACATGTCTCAGAGCGTCAGATAGGGAAGAAAATACGCCGAAGAGGAAGGAATGAAAACATTTCTTGTGACGTTCTTCACCTCCTCCCCTTATTCAGTTAGAAGTAATGGTTATTAGACAACTTACATTTGCAGTAGTGCCTACGTAAACTCTTCTTTGATCACTTTTAGGGGAGGGAGATTTAAGAGGTAGAAACAGGCGCTGTTTCTGCCTTTGTGAACAGAGTGAGGAGTGGGGCTGGTTCTACAACCAGAGCGTGCGGCCGGTTTGGGGCGGGAGGGTTAAATAGCTTCATTGTTTAGCATTGCCTCACTTCGGAATGCGTGTTAATTTATAAAGCACAATATATGCAATTCTATTTATTAAATCTGTAGCTGCAATATGAATAGAAAATGTTATTCATGGATAGTAGCAACAACGTTCAGGTTTACAGTTAGACTAGTGTATTTACAGTTAGTTTCGTCATTCATGCACAATGTATTAAATGAGATGTGGTTTAGACGTTGTCCACAGGATGTTTTCAGGTACTCTTCTGGGGTGAAAACAGGAGTTAACTGTCATCATAGGTAATTTATTGCCTTGTAGTAGTTTGAATGCAGGTATAGAACAGCTTTATCGTCTTCTATAATGTGCAGGGGAAGCGGCTTCCACTGAAGGGATCTGCCCACACAGCCGATTTAGTTCTAAAACATCCCCGTTCAGAAATTGGATGTCTTGTTTAATCCTTTCCAAATGAGTCTGCAATTGCACTATCAATCAGAGCCGGTAAGAGAAATTCTTGTGCTTTCAGACGTCCTAGAGGAGCTGGAGATTTTTCATTCTTTGTGGGGAATTAAATGTACATAGGAAAATACAAAATACTGTCACCAAAGCAGAGCTAAGCCCTGGGGCCAGAGAACATGCTCAGTCATCCAGTGTGGGAACAAATGGCCCATTTCCCCTCAAAAATACTATGCAAATATGGAATTCTTGAAAGCGTGGGCATAATCCCTTACCGGCCAGATCTCAAGTGTCCCACTTCACGCCTGCTTGAAGCGGCTGCAAAAACATCTTTCATAGGGCAAAGTGCCCTTTCCACAACTGCTTTATGTGTGAGTAAATCGGGAACTCTGCGACTTCTGCAGAGCAGAGGCCGCACAGCATCTCGTGAAGTGGTGTGCTTTGTTTAATAGGCTGTTTCCGTTGTAGTACTGATCTAGCTGTCATCTAACACAACATTCATTTTACACACAATCAAAAAGCACACAAACCTAATACCAAAAACAAAAAAGGTGCATCAAGAACTCTTACCTCAGATGCTTACTTAAAACACCCCAAAGTTAAAACTAAGCTTGAATCTAAGGAAGTGCAGCTGTTACTGGAAGTTAAGAACCAGTGTATCCTAAAGCTTACGGAAGGTGACAGTGTTGTTAGCAGGCGTTTGAGTTCCACCCTCACTTCAGCGGGTTGGTTTTTCATTTCAGTGCAGATTTCTTGTCCTCTGAATGGTTTTGTTGTCTCCATGGTTGTTATGAAAATGCTGCTTTGCCATCAGCCTAGAAAGATGAGATCAGGACCAGTGTGTGATTTCATTGGGGGAATGGCAGATTCTCCCTTGTTTTCAAGTTGTGTTGACTCAGGCATATGACATGAACTTCTGGGACTCAAAATCCCAAAGCCATCTGGTTCAGGATCGGGATTTGATCTCCTCCAGATTCCCAGGCCTCTTATCTGGCCCTGGGACAACACGGTGAATACACCTCTAGGTTCAAGGGAGATATTGCAGTGTGGTTTTGGAGTCTTGCTCCCACCTCATCGCTTTCATTGAGAGTGATGTATGTGTTGCAGTAGAAGATTCGTAGGGCTAGAGAAATAAATGAATTATTTTTCTTTATCATATTTTGTAGCTGGCAGAAGTAAAATATTGTATGGAAGAAATATCTATTTTCATAATCACTGTGTATAAACTATATTTGAACTTCCACTGAAGCACTATGTTTTGAATAATCACAGCATGTGGCATCATCCATTCACAGATGAATTTAAGGTACCTCTTTTGCTATGACAAAGCTGTACGAATAGCCCAAAGTGGCCTATTCGGAAATTGCAGGTTCCGGCCTAATTTAAATTGCATTAATAAAAGTGTGAAATATTAAAGTGTCTTGGCTGTCTTAATTAAAAAGAAATCTCAATCTTTAATGGGAAGGACAACAAGAGAACACAACTTTTAACTTTGATAGCTCCTTGTATAGAGACTTAAAAACACTGTAGCTAAAGTTGGGTTTGCTCTTTGTAAGAGCCTGACTGTCACCTTAGCCTGGATTTGTGTGTAGCCAGTGCTTTCTCAAATGGACTAGTTCTTGTAGACTAGGATTTAACCACACTTGAGTACGTACTTTATGGAAAGACTGAGTTTTAGGTGCCCTTCTGCACAGGCAATCTGTGCTACAGCAGAAAGCCAAAGAATTTTCGCTTTGAAGCGCAAAGCTTCCCTGCTAGAACAAGTGAGTGTTACCTTGTGTTGTGGGGAGCGCTGCAAGCTTTCCACTGGAGTCTGGGAAATTTCACATGTATTTTGTCTTGTCGTGCATCTGGAGCACTTCTGGGCTTTTCTTCGTCTCCACCCTTCGTATTGGCTTAATAAAATAGTTGGAGTCAGAAGTCATGAGCCACAATTTACATAGGTATGTGTGCTATTTAAAACGCTTTCCACATTAGAGCGTGTCATTGCACAGCACAAGCAGCTCCGTCTTACTAAGGAAACGCTAAAGCACTTCTGGAAGAAAACAGCTTTGGTCTGGAAAAGTGCTCCTGGTTCAGTCTAATTAACTCTGTGATGATACCAATACACCAAATAAGTGCTGTAGAGCACCCCGAGAACAAAACTGGAAATAAATCCAGTTCTTTCTTCCGTTTCTCACCTCCAGGTCCCTTCTTTGGGGTAGGAATGCTGTCTGGAGAGCCGAAGAGACCCAACGGGGTAGGATACGCCTTTCCGGAGTGTCTGATAAGAGAGAGGTCTTGATTCTTGGAATGGGAACCCCCAAACCCAGGTTTTCCCAACCAGTCCCTGGCTCCTGTAGGTACTTCACAGCACCAGCAGGCATCAGCATTTCTCTCCCCAAACCAGTGCGCCGAAAGGTCTGGGAGCTCCTCTGAAAAGTCTCTATCAACCACACTGCAGTGTCTGAAGAGTAAAGAGAGGTCACAGGATGAAAACCCAGCCTCACGCTTTGATTTTTTGAGAGCACAAAGCTGGCACCTCCCAGCCCTTGGATCACACTTCGTTCGGACTCTGCCAAAAATCAGAGTAGTTTGGTGGTTTGTGTTACACGGGGCACTAAAAGTACTTGTGGGCAAACAAACCCGCCGTAAGCTGGTTTTTAACCTCCCAGCTCCTTTATGTGACTTACGACCGTGGCCTTGGGTTCCAGAGAAGACGTGGAGCGGGTCCCTCCCGATGTGCTGTTCGTTCCAGCTTCGAGCTGATCCAGCCTGTGGGTAAACAGAGTTGGTGTGAGATATTGAGGGTAGATTTGTTAAACCTAGCTTAAAACACTGGCTTAGGAAAAGGTGCAATTATTGGCTATGCAAGCCCCCTTCTCTCTTTAAACGTCATCCCTCGGGGTGAACAAAATCACTATTTACCTTTAAATAACCTTAATTTCTGCTATGCTCATCAGCAAAGAAAGGAGCCCTAAGATGGTGTTACAGGAAAATCTCCCTTCTGCAGCGATGTGCCTACGCCAAGCTCATATTTCTCCCACTGAAACGATTTATTTTCACAGCTTGATCAGTTTATCAAGCAAGTTAAATGTTGGCTACTCCTGCCGTGAGTAGGAGGAGCATTAGAACAGGAAGAATTACTCTTTGCTGGAGTCACTAAATCCTCCTTAAATTATTTACTTATTAAATTACTTTTAATCCATTAATCTCCAAAGGGTCATGGGAGCAGGAAGAGAGGATGTTTGGAGAACACTAAACATGATATATTCAATTGCACACAAAAGAGAGCATAGGAAGTCAAAATAGCTGCCAGATGGAGGAAAAAATTACAAAATGACTGAAGTCCTGCATGCTATCAACTCCTTTATTAAACTGCAGCATGTACGTTCTCAAGAATGCAGAACATGCATATGCACAATATAAATATCTATAAAATCCAAAATAATCGCAGGGTCCTATTCATGAGGCTCCATCATGACAACGAAGCACATTGAAAACTAATGTGCCAGTCCCTTTGATCAGTTCAACTCTGCATTTTATAAAGCAAAGAATATCAAGGAAAGGACTTTCAAAGGAACGAGCGAAACGCTCTGTGCTCGTTTATGCCCCCAAGGGCTGTTTCCTTCACACCTGAGATACAGAGATAGAGATGCAGCTGAATTCAAGCCCAAGAACTTTTACTTCAAAATTAGAAGCCACTGAAAGAAAAGATTGTGCATTTTCCAGCCGTCAGCTGGATCCGAACGTCGGATTTACAGCCTCTTTAAAGCAAGGCTGTTACTTTTACGGCTCCTAGAGAAAACAGCTGAATTTAATAGCCACGCCAGGGGGGTTCCAATTATGCGCTTTACTTCTGCTGCATTTAAACGATTTTAAGACCGAAATTGCAGCCTGTGAGATAGAATCAGCTCAAGTCACCTGCTGTGAAAGGTTTGGTGGGGGGGACGGTCTATAAAAGGGAGATGACGAGCACGATTTTCAAACAGAGAAGAGCTGGGGTTACTCTGGAACCTCTCCTGGCCAGCAGGTAATGTGCTTCAACAACACATCATATTCCATTGTCATGTATTCCATGCTTACAGATGCTTGTAGTAGAAGAAACCTGCATTAAGAGAGACTGCAAATAGCACTTTTTAAAGAGCTAGGGCATTAGAACAAAAACTGGCTAAAATGAACACATCTATCACATATCAACAGGGACTTGGATGGAACCTTTGAGGTCCAGACATTCCCTAAAACTCCAAAAGGGTGTTCAAAACCCCTAATTCAGATCTTCATCCAAGTTTTTGAGATGTTAAATCTCTTTTTAATGAGCGAATCCACACTTTGAGAGGCTCCAAATCCAGCTGTGGCTCACACAGGCACAACGCACAACTGGAGATCCAGAATTATAACACTGTCATAGTTTTATAAGATACAAACAGACCTGCGATGCCGTCGTGACCAGAAGGATGTTTTGCTCTCCCGCAGGATGGAGAAGTCCAGGAAGATCTTCGTGGGCGTCCTCCTGTTCATCCTGTCCATGGAAACCTGCTCGGCTCAGCACTGGTCGTACGGGCTGCAACCGGGAGGGAAGAGGAACGCGGAGAACCTGCTGGAATCGCTTCAAGAGGTGGGTTCTGGAGGGGAAAACAAGCCTGTTGTTTTAGCAAGGAAAGAGTGACACTGGCTTTAGGGTTTATGCACGTCTCTGGCTCTTTCCCCCCCAGACACACACACATCTGTATGGACATATGTATTTTTAAAGCAGTAATTGGCATGAGGGTAAGATGACATTTGACAACCTCGTGTTAGAACCTGGGAAGGAGGTGGATTTAAATAGTGCAGTGGAGCAGTTTCATCTGTAACTTGGGTAAAGGGGCTTTAGCAGAAAAATGTCTTTTCATGGTGGCTGTATCGCTTCCCAATGCAGATCGCACGTGAAATGGAAAAGTTGGGGGAAGTGCAGAAGAGCGAATGCCCAGGCTCAACGCAGCATTCCAGGCTGGGGGAGCTGAAGGAAGCCGTGGTAAGTGACACATCCATCCTTTTATCACTATGGGGAAATCAGAGATCAGTCCAGGCTGGGGAAGCACACGGAGAGCAGAGAAAAAAGGTGCTGGAAGAGCAGGAGGGGGCATGTAAGTTGAGTTTGCATGGCAATACCGGCTCTGCCCTTATTTAAGTACCTCAGAGCTCGTCTTAGGCCAGGACTACATTATTCTTGATGCTCCGGCTGTAGCGATGTCATTACTCAGTAAATTAAAACCAAAATAAAGTCAAACACATTCTACTGGAATACAAATCTCTGCAGCGCTCACAGATGCTCAACTTCAAAGGCGCTTTGCCAGCGGAAGGATGGAGCCATATGGAAGATGCTGCTCCCAAGGTCCCCAGCCTGGGAAATGTATTTTCCATTAGATGCTCTAATGCAATGACAGCAGAGACTCGACACACACGCTAACTGCCACACAAAGGATGCTCTCCAGCAAAAACGTGCTCTTTAATTAATATAGCGACACCTTGATCAGGCCAGATGGTCACCGCTTTCTGGGAAGCGTCTGCGCTGTGTTCAAAGTTGAAACACTCAAATCTCCACTTCATTTGTGAAGCCAAACCATAAAGTTTCAAGTAAATATTCTCGCTTTTCACTGAGGAACCTGGCCTGAAAACAGCTCATAAACTCGGTAACAGGAACACAGACAGGTGAGAGTCTGACTTCCATTGGATTTTTGTAGAGAAACTACCTAAACTCCAATTTTTTAGGTTATCTTTAATCATATTTGTACTGAACATCAAATGGGATCTTTGTCCATGACTCCGGCTTCCAGTAACACTCCCTGCACTATGAACAGCAGCTTAATATGAGCTTAATATGCTTAGGCTTTTAATTGCAAGAGAGTATGTTAGGCAGGAAAAGATACCACAGTAATTACCAGGATATTTGAAATGAGTTGAGGGCAATTTGGTCTTTTATTGCAGAGTTGCAGGGCTTCTTAGGTTGGATTCTTAGGTTTGCTCAGAAACTGCTGGTAATCTTGCACATACGTGTAAAAACTTCTGCATCAAACCCTTTGTTTGCAGGTCTTATTCCTGTAGCATAGTCCAAACTACATGGCCTTCTTATTTCTAGCCACTTAATGATATTGAAAGCAAATTAATACTTTTGCAGATGCTCTTTCAATGTAAAAAGTTCCTGCAGTTGAACGGGAATACCGTGCAATGAAAGGGGAGGTGTCTGCAAATGGTCCACCCTGTGGAAAAACCTCCCATTATCTTCATCATTTCCTGGAGAAGCTGGTAGTGAGCACAAACAAAACCACGAGATACAAAAGGGGAAAGAAATGACATATTCAGACAGCACATCTATCCAAAACACCTCAGGCTTTCAGCTCAGAGGTAACACCATAAATGACCATTCGAACAGGAGACCAGATCCAGCAGGATGTGACACAGGAACACGGTTTCCATGCGAAACGTGGTTGAAGCTGTGGTTTCACGTGCATTCTGCATTCAGCAGCTGCCGGGCCGGAGCCGCCAACAGATGCAGCGCTGGGCACGCACTTTGGGATGAAAAGGGCCATTAGGAGTGTTGGTGACATTACACCCTGCGATCACATCCACGGAGTGTTGGTGACATTACACCCTGCGATCACATCCACGGAGTGTTGGTGACATTACACCCTGCGATCACATCCACGGAGTGTTGGTGACATTACACCCCGCGATCACATCCACGGGCAGGTGGCAGGGAGATCGTGTCGGGTCAGATTTGTGTCATTCTAATCCTCCTTCCAGCGGAGACCGCAATATGAGTATTTTAGCGTCTGAGCAGGCTTTAAAACTCCATCAGCAAAGTTATTTCTTCTCTTTAAAATAAAGTATATGATGTGTGTTTACAGGGAAGTCTGATCGAGGGAGAAGCCAGACGGAAGATTTGAACCCACGAAGCCAAGTGGAACAACAGACCAAGAACAGAATTTCCAAGCTACGTTAAAATCAATTCCTCTGCTTAGATTGCGTTATGTGAATAACTGCTCTGAAGTCGCATTTAAGTAGCAGAAGATAATTGTGTAGATTATTAGCTTATATGTAAAAGCGACAGGGACTCAGCAGCGCTGGGTCTGCTGTGTCCTGCAATGAAAAATGTGGCTTAAAAGCTTTTGATTCAATTGTACAGACAACACCTGGACAGAGGCGCCGTCTGACCTCACAGCTCTCTGGATAAAACTCGATACGACTTTGTTTAAAACCACTAATAAACTTACTGTTCGGGTGTCACTCCACTTGCACTCCAGTAGTTCATGTATCAAAGACTTTTATATGCTCGTGTTTTACCGGTTCACCCATAAAAACTACATTTATTTTAAAAAGGTATTTACAAACTTTACAATAGTTAATACATTAAAAAAAAAAAAAGACCACGAAAATTTATACACCTTTGCTTTACAGACTTAGTGAATCATATGGCATTTACCCAGAGAGATGCAGACTCCCTTTCCAAAGCTTAACTCCTGCTCTTTCTTCAGAGCCACTATAAAAGCTGCATTTTTGGCTGATTCAGTTGCAGAGGACTAAAAGAAAGAGAAAAAAGAAGGTGTTTGCAGTCTGCAGAGCTGGGGTTTGTAACTAAACCATCACATCCAGGAGCTCGAAACACTCACAAAACCACGTTACACAACATCGAGATTCTCCTGAATTCAAGACAAACGTCTCCCAAGCTCTACCATGTCACGGAACCTTTAAAACACCAAAAATGACACCGATTAATAGCATGCATGCTGGGGCTGGATTTCAGAGCTGCTGAGGACTTACACCTCCAGCTAAAAACCACACAAATTCGCCCCGGTCCACTAGAACATTTGGTCTGCAACAGTAAATAAGGTAGAGAAGCTTTTAATCAAAAGAAATAAGTGAAAGAAGGTAGCAGCAGCAAGTCAGGAATGTTTTCACTATTAAAAGAACCCTACAGTTAAATTAGAGACGTCTTAAACTTATTATTTCCATTTACAATTATAAAAATAAATAAGGAGAGAGAATCTGAGCCATTCCCACTACAAGTCTAACTCACTGTTCATCTGTGGAGCAGACACTGGGCTGCACAGTGGGAAGGTTATTGATGCAGGTCCTGCATACACATGACGGTGTTTTGTGCCACTGCAGATCACAGAGCTGCTCTCCCTGGAATCGGTGTCCTTTCCTAATCCAATAATCCACTGAAATGGAAAGCTGTCTGCTCCTCTCTTCCCCTGCTGTGGATTAGAGCCTGCAACATTTTTAAAGGAATTTATCACAGCATGACAAATTTTAATTAAAAGCTCCAGAAAACAAGTGTCGAGCATATTTCTACAAATAAAAAAAAAAACACCAAAATCCTCTAAGACTTGAAATTTAAAACTGGCTTTGAACAACATGGCTATGAAATAGGATTAGGTTTTGTCTTCTCTGCAGACTGGATGTGTAGTTTTGAGATTTGTTTTATTCAAAACCACGAGCTGGGCAGAAACTGCTGTTTGCTTTCATTTCTGGTACACAGAGACATCATCATTATGGACAGTTCTGCTCATTTATAGCCCTCCAGTTCAAAAGCCATTAGGATACATTTCCAACAGCACCTAATTAACACGGAACGATGACCCTCACTTCGAAAACAAAGCAGTGAGACCTTAAATTGTCTCTGAAAATTAAGTCTCAGAACTTAAGTCAGGTCTGTAGCTAAAAGCAGAACACTAAAAACGAATGAGGGGCCTGGTGGGATTTCTCATAAGAGTGTGGGCACTTAATTCCACTTGATTAAAATCACTCAGGCCCCATGTTTATTCACACACTGAAACGCCCAAGTGCCTTTAAAAATCTGACACTTAGAAGACAATGTTTTTTCCTAAAACTGGCACAAAGGCCTAAATCATTTAGGCACAGCACAGAAATTCCATCTTATACCTCTAAGCAAACTGTGCTGACTTATATCAGCTAAGAACATAACCAGTCAGTAATGCATTTAAGAAAACTGAATGCCTATTTGTGAGTGCCAAAAGGCAAGAAGTGGGGAGAGTTTACAGCACTTTGGACTCTAGAACTAAAATAATGCTAAGAAAGAAAAAATCTCCCAGTTCTGACCCCTTTTCTGGCATAGCAACTGTTCATATATATTCCTAATGTTGGCAGCTGCGTGATCCAAGGAAGGAAAGGAGGGGAGAGGATAATTAACCACTTGCATGCTAAGTACTCTGTTCATAAATCCAGCCTATAAAACTGCAAGAACGGCAGTCGGAACCAAGTCTCCCCAAGTTAAAGAGCGTTGTGCAAAGGGTCATTAAAGATCAGCTGAAAAATTCTTCCTGTGGTCAGATTTGTAGGGCACAGTTCCCTCCTCCAGGAAGAAAAACAACCAACTTTTGCATGTACAAGGTCCATCTATGAGCTTAAGTTATGAAAGCAGATCAAAAAGGTAGGGAAATTTGACTAAAATAATCACTTGGAACCAAAATACCTGAAGGTGACAGGTAGTTTGTTACCAACTACACACAAAGCATCACCTGGGATTCCAGCAGAGTCTCCTGACTTACCAAAGGAGTGAAAAGCAAAGCTGCTCTGAAAGGAAATGCACCTAAGAACGAGGGAACAGGCAGATGTAGAGCGGGGAAAGGCACTGAATTCACAATAGGTGGTGTTAGCACGTCCTGCTCTCCAATTCAGACCACATCCTGCTGTTCTGCCTACAGCAAAATTCTCACCAAAGACAGAAAGTTCTCGTTCAAGTGAAGAGTTTCAGAGGATCCTTTGGTTGGTGTGTGCAGCAGAAGGAAGACAACGGCTGCAAGAAGAGGAAGAAGTGGACAGAAAATGAAAGACAAGAAAACCCTTGTGGTTTTCAAGTCAAGCGGCATCCACGTCCAAGAACATCGTGTGGAGCTGACACGTCCACGAAGGTTTCAGAGATTTCCCCTGAGAAGGAAACGGCCCAGAAGATGGTTGTGTGTACACTACAGCAAACACAACCAGGGATGGATGTGATGTGACTGCAGCTTCCAAAACGCCTCCAACCTCCTTTGTGATGTGAATCCAATGTGACCCTTTGTGGAAAGCAAGCTGCTCCGGAGCAGCAAAGCAGATCCGGCTCCTGCAGGTTTCTTTGGGAGTCACACTGAAGGCAAAGGAAGGTGCAGGAGCAAAAGAAAGGACTAGTTCAGGCTGAACAGAACAAAAAACCCAAGCAAAAACATGATCATTTTTGCAGTAAAGTAATGAAAGCCATTTAAGTCACGTGAGCAGAATAATGGTGTCGTGGCCTGCAAAAAACCAACAGTATTTGTATTTACTACTGTGAGCAACGTCCTCAGCAGCATTTTTTAGTGTGTTGTACCAGATCATCAGAAGCTAAATGACAATTATAGGTAACAAGCAAAATTATTTCCTGGAAGACAGAGCCCACGACAGACTCTTCATCAACGCTGATGATAAATAAACAGGCCACAAGCTCTAACCGAGCAGCCAAAGCTTTGTATCATTTCAGAAATAAACTTGGATCCAACTTCCTCAGCTGGTCCCTCTTTACGATGAGTTTTAAAAAACTCCGAACTTTTCAAAAGTTTGAATCTGAACTTTGCAAGCGAACTCCCACGTCGCCCAAGTTCCACAGTAAAACAGAATGAGTATTTTCTCTGGAAAATATCAGTGAAAAATAACAGCACCAACACAAGCCATGTATTTGATAAAAAGGCGAGTTACACTGTGGAGGGCTGGAGTAATCCAAGCCACAGGAAAGCAGATGGTTAATTGTCAGGTCTTCCACTTGCATCCCAAGTCTAAATGGCTCCTTGAAGTCTGGTGGCTGTTAAAAATCTATTAATAGATGGAGGGAGGCTATAAAACAAAGTGCAAGTACGGCCACAAATGGCTGCAGGGAGAAAAAAGAGGATGAGAAATAACTACATTTGTGTGAATTTGCCCAGCCAAACTAAAGGTCACGGTAACGATGAGACTTTGTTCCTGAGGTCAGGATGTATAATGAGTTTTCCACCCTCTCCAAGTCGCTGGTACCAGTAAAGTGTTGGTATCAACGCAGCCTCTACTCAAGTATTCACAGGAGAGAAGCAACTTTTTCCACCCCACTAAAAAGCACGAAGGTGAAATATTGTACCAAGCCCTGGATGCAAGGACAAACCAAGCAGGTAACACAATTCAGGGAGGAATATCAACCGCTCTCCAGTGTTAAAACCAGAACCAACAGTGAAATTATGACAAAGCACTGGTGAACCTAAACTCTCCATTGGGAGTGAGCACCTGCCGCTCGTCAAGCAGAAATGGTATGAGGCACAACATCTGCACTTCATCTTAAATATATATGATGACTAGCAGGGAAAAAAGACGACTTGTTCTGCTAACGATGCTCAGGTCTCTGCCTGCAATCACGAATCTTAGGAGGCTGCACATCACACACCGGCACCTGATGTCTCAGGAGCCAACACTTGACAATTTAGGAATGGCTGCGATCTGCTTCGCTTCAAGCAAAGTGGGGCAGGAGGAGCGATCGGTGCAGAAGCACAGCTGTAAAACTGTAAGGGATTCATGTGAAAACACTGTAGGACATCTCATCCTGGTGTGGCTTACCTTGTTTCAAACAGTGAGGTAAATCACTTACAAACGACAGCTCTACGCTAGGAACAAGCTGCTGAAATTGCAACAGTGGAAAAAACTCTGGATAGACAAGACTAAAATAGACAAGAATTCCAGTAGGGCGACTTCTCCTGCTACGTGATTAGTGTTTCAGTACCAGAAAGTAAACCAGAGGTTGGGAATACAGTCAAAATATCAGTTCCTTTTGGTAGTTCCCAATGAAAACTCCAAGGGGAGGGAATGGAATGGCAGGTGAGACCACCAGTCTCTAGGGTCAGGGAGGCTCAGCACGTCGGTGCAAAGGAAGCGGCGGCTTCAGTCCAGGCACCGGCTGCGACCCCCGCAGCGCTGATCCTCACTGCAGTCCCTGCTCTGAAGAGACTACGCTGGATTTCCTGGTTTTCGGGGGCGGAGGGGGAGGTTTGGCTTCACGTCTGCTGGGTAGTGGTGGAGCAACCTGAGCAGATCAAACGAAAACACACAGAAAAAGAAAGCATTACCGGCAAGTTAAGACATTTTGCTTTGCCAAGCAAGAAATCCAAAAGCTCCCGCACTACTTGATGTTTTCTTCAGGACAAAACCTTTGAATTCGGTCTCTCAGTGCTACGTGCAGTTGATGGGGCAACAAGGACAGATCCCCAAGGGATAACAGACATGTTTTAATTGCTAGAATACACTTTAGATGCAGATCTACTTTAGTTGTTTGTGACCTGCATCCTGACTTGCAGTCAGAGCCATTTGTCCCTCTGTCCCACCTTTTGTTTATCAGTAAAATGGCAACAAACCCATTTCCCTCAAAGTTTCAAAACTCAACTGTTTTCCTCTTGGTGAGTGGCACCAAGTAGGGGTCAAAAGGATGTAAAATGCTTCCAAATCAGAACGATACAACTAACAACAAACCGGCAGCAAGTGCAGTTCTACTAAAGCAATCGCAACCTTCCTGCCCAGCACGGGGGTGTAGGATGTTTTATTCTTGCAGAAAATTGCACCAGTGGGTTCTCTGTTTGTTTTCAGGGTCATCCCAGAACAAATGAGATGCGAAAGGCCAGATGAACAAGGACATTGTGTGGCTCACCACTTGCTTCCCCAAAACCGCCAGCATTTCAGGACTCTTTTAAGTGAAGGAGAGAGTCAGCTTGACAACAACAGAGCAACAAAACCCTTCAGAAACTACTTTTACAATCTCTCTTTATAGCCCTTCCAATCCTCTTCACTTGGCCGCAAGCCAAGGTCAATGCTGCAAGCCAGGACATGTTAGTAATTAGTTTTCTTACAAGACTCAAGGGAAGGAGGCTCTTTCATTAATCCTCTTGAAGCAGTGACTCCCACAGCATCCCTAGAGCTGGCCCATCGCCACCGTGCCCGCCACCTATAGCAGCTATACTGCACAACTCTGACCAAACCAAGGGCAAAGCACAAAACCTCCCATTTATTCCACGCTTCAAGTGTCGTATCTCTAACAGAATCAAGCGATCAGCTGTTCTGTTGTCTTCCTGTAACATATTTTAAGTGCGGTCATTCTTTACATTCTTTTTGGTCAAATTCCAGCTCATCTCACTGAAGTACTCCATAAATCCCCTTTGCAAACTGGACTGGGGAAGATATCCATCCCTTTCCCTGTTACAAAAGGATGTTTTCTGTCCTGTGCATTGGCAGCAGTTGCAGTCTCACATCAGAAGCACCCACACCTGGGCAGACGAAATGATTCACAGAACCCCAGAATGTGAGGGGTTGGAAGGGACCTGGAAAGCTCATCCAGTGCAATCCCCCATGGAGCAGGAACACCCAGCTGAGGTACACAACAACCAGAGTATTTGCACACTAAGTACCTGCAAGCTGTTTGGAATCCCATAGTGTAAGAGAAACACTAGTGAAACAGCATGAAAGTGACAGTCTGAAGTTCCTAGAAGGAAACCAACGTTTATAATTTCTGAAAACGTGTGGATTTTTTCCCTTCTTTTTCAGGACCGGATTACCGTGTTGCTTTACACTGATCGTGTTTTGGAAACCTTGCAATCATTGTGCTTGTCTGTTTTCCAGATATCTTCCCACCCCACACACAGTTTGCCCGACCAAGGCCAACACAACTCCCACTTGAAAAAAATAAAGGGGGGGACGACTTCATTTGATAATTTGATAGCCTTCTCTGGAAGCAAAACACTTCTCTTATTCTTTGGTGGTTTCATGGAGCGAACCACTAAAATGATGAGACACATTTCAAGTTGCGCCACCCTAGAAGCGGTCTGGAAAATTCCACCGGTGTCCCTTTCTCAAAGCTGCTTTCTGAGCCCACGTCAGCTCTCATTTCCTCACCTCCACCGAGTTCCACGCGTTGCTGTTCTCGTAGGGTTTGCTTTTGGGCGGAGGCGGCGGGGGGGTGCTATGTAAGCTACCAGCTGCCAACCCATCGGCTTGCAAGGAGGGAAAACCTAGAAGCAACAACAGTAAGAAACGGCATTAAAATAGAAGGGAAAGCAACAGGAAATTGGGTTGACTATGTAGAATTTCAAGGGAGATTCATTTAACGTCTTGTGCTTCCAATCTGCTAAGAGTTCTCTGCTTTAGCAGCTCAGCCTGGATGGATATGTCAGAGCAGAATCACAGTTGTGTCTCCCTGAAGTTCAGAATGCCCAGAAGAGCTCCATCTTCAGCAACTGAATCTAAGCTTATGTGAAAAACGCATGCCTGAGAGAACAGAAAATGGAATCCATTAGCACATCTGCAACGTGCACTGGGGTTTCCTTTCAGCCTGGGCCTCAACCTGAGAATTCACTTTGATTTTAACTCCAGTTGATGGAGTAGATAAGCACCCAAACTTCAGAAGGATTCTTGGGAAGCTGCCCTGCTACGAGTGTCAATTAGAACTGCTTGCTGAGTACGAGAGTGAGGTTTCACATTCCTTGCACAGACCCTTCTTCATTTAGTATTCCTGCATTTGTTTGTGTTTCTGGTTGTTTCCCCACCCGACGTGTGTTTTTTGGTCCTAATCCTCTCTCAATAGCTCTATGCTCGTTCAGTTCATTATCTACCCCAGATTCTGAATTTATATCCAGGTAAGAGGAAGGACAGTCAGGGCCTACATATGAACATTTGTTCCTTTAAAAAGGGTTCACCAGAGTGAGAAATGCAATGGCAAGGAAGACATCAGCGCTGACACTACAGTTGTATTTCTACCTTAGCCATGTTCATCTGCTGCTCCAGAATTAACTACAGAGCTTATTGGATACGCAAGGAATGTAACTGCACGAGTTACTAATTTTGCTAATTCTTCAAGATAAATTCCGTCTCTTTCAGGTGTGACATCTATTACCTGAGTTTCCAAGCTGCAGAGCAACTTCTAAAACCTTCTGTCACGTGATGGCAGTTACTGTTCATCAATTAACAAAGCCTTCAAGGCTTGCCCAGGCAATTTAGCCATAGGGCTGATGAGGAATCCAATGCTGGACCGATGCAGTTCCATGCAGTGAATTCACAGGGCATATTCCTCTAGTATGTGCTGTCACCACCTGACCTGAGGCATTTCCAAGCATTTACCTTGATTGCATGTGCTGCTCACCCTGAGGTTTAACATCCCTTCCCGCAAGTCAATACAGGAAAGGAACTGATAAAGATAAAAACTCTTCTCTGGAATTCATCTGATACACTTATTTTAACAAGTGATACGTAAGTCGCAAGTACGATCTTTGGTAACGCTGCCAAATTCTGTTACCTGCCAAAAATGTCTACAAACATTAACAGCCCAGAGTCACTTTCTATGAGCTACTTCAGAGCAGTTCCCCCTCTCTAGCAAATACACAGTAACTCCTACTACCGCACATACTGCCCTGAAGGACGCGGCAATTGCTCTCCAATAAAACTCACTTTGGGTTCGTGGCGTTTTGGGAGTGATGGGCGGCGGGCTGCGAGGTGCGGACTGCTGGAGCGAGGAGCCCTGGAGCAAAGTCAGTCTGTTGTCTCCTAATTGAAGACTCTTTGGCCTCTGTGCTTTTCCTGACATGCCCTGGTTGAAACAAGGAGTAAAGAAAGCCTTTAGAAGTCAGCAAGGATGCTGCACGTGTATCAGATAATCAGACCCGTCACAAAGGCATTGACACGCTCCAGAAAAGCTGCGTTCAGGTGAAACGCAAGAGTGAAACCACAGCGCCAACTAAGCTGTGCCTAAATACACTGTGCTCCTGTGATACATTCGGTTTTCTGTGAGACCTTACCAACTAGAGCACCAATAGTAAACTGTTTTTAACGACCTTAGCCTATTAACTAAGAAGGGAAGGCACCAGGCTGAAAAACTGGTGCACTTGACTAGCAGTTCTGTGAACAAATTCGGGAGGGGGACAAAAAAGTCTTTCCAAGAAGATAAAAAGATTGAATTCTTGGTGCAAGTCAGGAGTGCTAGTGCCATCCAGCTCTTCAGGGCTGTGAAACAAACCTATTTCAGGCTTTACAGAGCAAATCTCTTGCATTTGGGGCTTGAGAGATGTTTTTCCAGTTCCTTCCAGTGCCATGTGTGTCCTTCTTTGCTCTTCATTCAAATCATGAGGCCACCCGAATATGGGTAAGTCCAGGACATGAATATGATGGTCCTTCTATGTATTAGTTTGTTGCTTTACAGACCAGATTGTCACTTACACATGTAATTAAAGTCACTGAGCTCTTTTAGAGATCAATTCTCCACCATCAAGCAGCTCAGTATTTCTCCCTGCGCTGAAGGGAGCACACGTTGGTGCACAGTGAATATTAAACTCCATTACACGTAAAACTGCAGGACGTACAGCCAGGCTTTGGTTCCCTCTGGCTTCCCAGCTCCCAAGCAGCTCAGTGAAGAGCCACATAAAATCAGTCTGTCCAGTTCCTGTGCTGGACACTGCAGATCAGCTATAAAAACCAGCTCTTTCTGTACTTCACAATGATCTTAAGCATGAATATAACCCTTAACTAGGGGGAGAAGGGAGGGTGGGTGTTCTGGTTTGCATCTCCGAGCTCTCTGCAATGCAAAGTCTTGGACAGACGTGCCTTAGTGTCCTAGTGAACACTATATAAATGGGCTCCGTCCCAGAGCTTTTCTCTCTAGTTTTACTTAATAAAGTGATCAGCAGATGACAGCACAGTTTGTGGGTTAAACTCATTTAATTCTATAGCAGCTTTTCCAGAGGCAGAAGGCCAGGCCCCCTGAACCGCTAATATTTACAACGCCAGATTTTCCTGTCAATACCAAATGACAGGATTCTAGAGCCACAGTTCCCCTTCATAAATATTCCACAGACTCCGAGTGTTGGCAGCATCAGATTTGATGAGAATTCCTGAATATATAGCAGCATGGCCTGTTCCTGCCAGATTCAGTCGAGATCTTGGGAGGGAAAGGGAAATAGAAGAATTCATGTTTTCTCATTATTTACACAGTCTATGTTAAGTCAAATTAGTTTCACTGAGCCACCCGCTTGAATACTCAGATGCTTAATTCTCACATACTATGGCAGTTCAACAGTCTCTGTGTAAATCCAAGGTCACACAACTCTGCTTTTGAGCTGAAACTTACCCGTTTCTATCAGGCAATCATTCTGAATCCTACTGTCAATCTGAATGGTGTCTCCAACACATTCCTCATTACAACACTCCTGTGCGGGTATAAATTCTCTTGTATTCCCCCTTTGCAAGTAACGTGCTCAAGGAGCAAACCCTCCTGCTCTCACACAGGAGGTCTGGAGCAGAGCACACACTGGAAGAAGCAGTTTTCCTAAGTCCCAAACTGGTGACCTAACTACCAGACCATCTCTTTTCAGCTCCCCAGTCACTCACACTGATCTTCACCTTGCAGTGCATTTGATTTGTGCAGTGATGCTGACTGATAGCAGCTGAACATCTGGCTGGCCAGCTGCATTTGTGAGTGGGCGAGCAGTATCTGGTTGCTCCAACAAAACCAGAACAATTCTACACGGTGCAGAGTGCACCACGCAGTCCTCTGCTCCTGGGAGGAATGAGGGCACTGAGCACCCAGATGAAACATCAGCGCCTCGTGCTTCCAGTTTGGACCTTAAAGCCAAACTACAGTTCAGTTTGTGACACAAGTTTTCCAAATAAATCAAGCAAGAATTACTCAGATGACCAAGGCTTTTGGTATTTGAACCCCTCCTACTATTTAATGATGTTCCCAATGACAAGTACGGTTGAAGGCAATGGAAACATTAAAATCTCCTGCTGCAGATTTTATTATTGCTATTATTATTATTACCATTCTGGAGGTCAGTTCTGTTTCTGGCTCTTTCTCCACGATAACCTGAGACTTGCTAATACTCCAGTCCTTCCGCTTGAGTTTGCTAATCCGGTTATCGCCATCATCTTTCACGGGCAGCTCCTCAGCTCTGGAAGCTGTTGATATTCTTCTCTCCAAGAGAGGCTCCAGAATAGATCTGTGGCCCACACCAAAAGAGTGAAAAAACCACGGAATGTTAGTCCATTAGACAGTCGTTTGTTAAAAAGCTGTGATCTGTTAGCTTGCATAACAGGTTATCGGGAAAAACTGAGTTACGACCTTAGAACTCTCAGTGAGATTTGTGCTCCTAAGTTACCCCAGCAATTCGGAGTTTTATGCCTTGTAAGATAAGCGTGATCTACTTGTGCAGGGAGCTAGACCTGCGTTTTATGCAGAACTCTGCTCTGTGACCCTGAGCAAGTCACCCAGACTCCCTGGTGACCACAGATGTAAACTGGAAATGTTTCCATGTGCGGCAGCTCCTTTTAATGCTGCGTATGCAGCTGCAAAGAGGTAGGTGGAACAAATACCACATGAACATGCACCTCTTTGTGAACCGCATCAAACTAAATCGCCTCGTAGTATCTTACACCTCTGTTTCCCAGCACTCCTGGGAATCAGCAATAGTGCACATCTGAAATACATCACTGCCTCCATTGCTCCCCAGCATCGTGGACACAACCGGGACTCCAGAGAGAGTCGAGGATTCAATTCCCAGAACTCTCCTTAGCTATGTGCCAAACTCTCTCTGTAAAATGGCAGAACAACATTGGTCTCCTTTTAAAGTTTTAAATGTGTAGCTACTACTATTGTGCATGGAATAAATCTTCATTTTAAGAGTAACTAATTTTCTCCAAGTCACATCCCCGCTCTTGTAAATCACATGTAAAGGCCGATTACTAACCCGTCGGAACCCGGTCTGGAGGAAGCGCTATCGGATGATGTGGAAGATGTGGAGACGACCGAAGACGCCACAGAGGTGACGGAGAGACGTCTCAGCGTGGAAGACATGATGTAGGGCAGCACGACAGAGCCGGACCTGCTCGGCTTCCTCTCGGTGAGGGAGGGAGGCTGCACACAAACACGCTTGTGAACAACCACGTAACACTGGCTCACAAGTGGGGAAGGGGAGAGGTGTGTTTCTTTAAGGAGAAAACCTAAAAAAGCAGGGGTGCTTACCAAAGTTATCACACCATACTGCTTCTCCACCTTCTTCTTGAGCTCTTTGAAACAGGCTGTCAGTCTGTCGTGCAGAGGCTTCAGCTGCTCCGTCAGCTTCTCACCGTGGATCCTGATCCCTTCTGCCAACAACGGCATCTGAAAGGAGAACAAAATGAAGCTACAAAAGGACAGATCAGCTCTCCTGTTGCAGGAAGGAGGGGGTTTTATGCATGTTACACATCTCAGGTGCACTCAAGGGACTTAAATCAATGTGGTTGAAGTTTGCATAGGCAAAAAAAGCAATTGTACAGTAAGGAATTTCATCTACTGACACAACTTGTGACACTGTAGTGACCTGTTTGAGCTCCATGTGTTCAAGAAAACGAACCCTTTCCCCATCTATCCCTATGGCTCCCACTTCGCCACTCGAATTCCATATTCCGCTTTGGAAAATGGAGCATGTTACATGTCAGAGTGTCACTTCTTAGCCCCCAATGCTGTGTGATTGTGAGGAAGCTTTAACTGGGCTCTGCTGTGTGGAAATACGTAAAAACTGGTCTGCAGGAACGCGATTTAAATTACAAGAAAACAGGGCAATTTTTCACTGCTCCGCAGGTCAGAACAAACAGCTTTCAATGGTCAGAGTGACAAAAATCAGGTTTGATGATTTTATGAAAAGGGAACAGATATTTTGTTACTGTTGAGGGAAAAAACAATCTATGCCATGTTGGCAATTGTCTCAGAATAACATTTCAGAGCAACCCAAAGCACATGGAACACTCTAGGCCACAATTTTACAATACAGCAGTTTCCTTGAAACAAAAACCCAACTGTGCACATATCCAGATTGTCCTCACAGCATTTATCTGCATCATCTCTGCATAACAACAATGGTGGAAAAACCATCTGCACTCACACAGTGCTTCCCAATCTTTCCCAGTACAATACCTGTAGAGCTATCAGTTGCTTAAGCAGTTCAATTTTGTCTTGATCTTCAGGATGTTCTTGAAGATACTTCTCTGTGAAAAAGGCCTGAAAGCAAAGAGAAAAGATGATATAGACACTACGTTGCTTTCACAAAGGAGTGAAATATCCTCATAATTTAACTGGCATTATTCCTCATAGCAAAGTTTGTCACTCAAATGTGAGTTTTAGATCCAGCCTCTGAGCTCTCACCTAAAAAAGTCTCGTTTTTAGCACTCAGTGCCCTCCAATATAGGGCATACAAACGGCCTCTGCTGCTCAAGGTGAGCAGGGGGAACATCTCCTGCCCACGCTCACCTTAAACTCCACCATTTAAGCCCTTAAGTCCAACACTCTCACCTGGGGCTCGTTACGCAGATTCAGTAAAATAAAGACTGCGCTGCGAGTTTGGCTCCGTTTGATTCAACAAAGCACCTTTAGTCTACACTTGTTACGTGTTTACCTTTCATCAGCAGAGTCTGGTATCGGTTTAAAGTTGAACAAACACAAGAATATTTTCCTGGACTGAAGCCTTAAATCGGTGCCAATTCACATTACGTGCTGCAGCGCGTTGCACTGAAACGCATCACAACGAAGAACTTCATTTTTCTTTTTCCTAGATAAAATCCCTAATAATTTTCATTCAGTTTTAAAAGGCGTCTCTGATCTATTTCAGCCTCTGCGTGTGTTTTCTGATATCTGGACTGTATGTCCAAGTGTTTATAGGCCTAGTGGTACGAGTCTGAACTAGGCTGATGTCAAGAGGAGGTGAGCTTGTGAAACAACTGCCAGGTAGCTCCCAGAAGATTTTTCTTGAAAGTGTTTAATTATTGCAAGAAGAAAGCGCATGTTAAAAACACAGACTTTGGCTTTTGGCTACAATGAAACAATTAAAACTCAAGTTTTTAGCCGCCCACAAAAGCCAAATGTTCTGTACCGATCTTCAGTTGAAATAGGAAAATATGAAGCAGAAATGAGTATTTCCAGATGTGGTTACAGACACTTTGTGTTTCCTAGTTTTAACTGCTTTCCCACTTTCGTAATTCTAAACTTTATGTCAACCTTAATTCATAAAATGGGAGGATTTAGGGCCAAATTCAGCCCTGGCAAAGCATGCGAGTCCTCTGGAATCAGCAGAGTTAGACCCCAGATAAATTAGACCCTCTCCCATTTAACTTCTGCACTTCATTTCATGTGACTGGAACACATCTGAGAAGAATTAAATGTGTTTTAACACCATCCATTCAGTTTATGGAAATGAGCAATCTATTTTGTGCTGGCCATACCATCATTGGATACTGGGAATAAACAGCTCAAGTTAAACATCACAAAAAAGAATGTACACTGTTCAGCTGAAGTCAACTGAATAAACCTCGATAGGAAACACTGCTTTTTTCCTGAAATACTTGCTCTTTGCTGCAAGACTCCAAAGACAGATCATCTGCCGGAGAGAAATCCTCATTTCCTTACCATTCTCTATGAATACAACAGACAAAATATTAGATCTTCTGCTTTTCTTCATTACTTGCATCATTCACTGGCCTGACCAAGCACCTCAATGCCCTCATGAGGCAGGATCATGTTATTATCGCCGCTGTAAATGAGGCCCCAAAGAGCTGCATCACTCATCGCTGTGGCAACGCACAGCACCAAAACTGAACACTAAACCACCTTCCAGTCTAGCGGAAATCTCTTATCTGTGTTCCTTTCTACTTTGAGTTCTGAGCAGACACAGCTACAGAAGGAGGAACAGCTGAAAACTGAACTTCAGGGTCTCATTTTTCAATGCAGGTCTTGGATATTGCAGAGATCAACAGACTGAGCTACAGAGAAATGAGAAAAGACCTTCTCGTAGTTGGTGTATCCACCCATGACGGCTGGGTCCACGATGCCACTGAGGAGCATGGAGAGAGGATGGACGGGCAGGCTCCGGTCCCAGCCGTGCTGCTGGACGATGTTGCTGATTTTCTCGTTCGTTAGCTCCATCGTTTCAATGGCGTTTTCCAAGGGGCTGATCTCTTCCTGGAGGGCAAGAAGAAACAGAATAAACCCTCACCCATCTCTACTGAATATCAAGTATTACAACTCCTCCGGTATGAATGGCAGCCCAATGGCTTCCAGCAGAGGATTTTGGACCCCCGTGCTAACTATCTTGCCATTCAGAGATGAAATCAGGAATGATCTCACAGTTTAACCTGAAGGAACAACAATTTGGGACTTGGCTGCTGACTGTGGAGTATGTTACAGAAATAGCCACCCTCCCAAGCATCATATAGTCAATGCAGAACTTCACTACTGCCTTGTATAGAGCTGTCTGCAGAACAGCATGTGAGAATACAGCACAACAAAGAAGATACACATTTGCTTTCATCCGAAGCACAAGTTACTGGTGTGGCACATCCACCAGTGGAAGGATGTTCTAACTGGTGCAAGAGTCTTGACTCACCAAGAGATTGGAGGGGACGAGCCTCAGCCCACATGCAGAACTCACCGTTGTGATCTGTTTGACTTCGAACCACTTGAGGATGCCAGGAAATGAATAGGCTGTCGTGTAGGTTGTCCTCTCTATCCACATATTCTAGTTAGAGAAGGAAAAGATTCCAAGATGTAAAGAACATACTGGTCTTGCAATTCAGTTCTCGTCCGTAGTACAGCATGGAACCAGCTTTCCAGCACGGAACCAGCGTTCCCGCATGAAACCAGGTTTCCAGCACAAGCTGGCGTGACTTACACAATGAACTTCACCTTCACTAACTGGGATGGAACCCAGTGTTTTTGGCAACAGATACCACCTCTACTATTTAAATGGTATCCTACATTTTAATAGAAAAACTCCATTGCAACAGGTAAAGGAAAAAAAGTGTGACAGTTTTGTTGCACCAACAAAATAAGCAAGTGCATAGACCCATTTTGTCACAGCACAGCCACCCGGCATCAACGGCAAAGGACTCACGGCAAACTCGTTGTCTGGATCTTTCTCTCCTTTCCTGATGGGTCGGGAGTGTGTGAACTGCTGCACCTCGTTTGCTCTGTAGTAGCTAGAAAGAAACAGAGGAAATGGGGAGTTTTCTCACGTCTCATCCTCCTTACATAAATGTTCCTGTTTCCTCTTAAAACAATCAAGTTTAAACCAGACTATGAAACAAATTTACACAAAACACAAAGGCACTGCACCTTGTGCCCAGGTTAGATGAGAAACATACAGAGGAAACGGTGAGGGAAAAGGAAAAGCAATTACTTTAAGATCTGTTCAGGAACAGGTTTATCTTTATAATTAGGCGGCAGGTTCATCACAGGCTTCACAATGAAGCACTGCACATCTGAGCAGCTGCAGTTAAGGATGAAAAACTATGGATCCTTTTGAGAAAACAGAAGAGGGAGAGAAATACCCTTCTGGTTTCCACCAGACTTCTCAAAAAACCCCCATGCTTGTCATGTTTGAAGAAAAATACTTAGTAGTTCATCAACACTCGCTGTACTGGAGGCTTTCCAGGAGTAAAAAACAGTATGGAAAAGTAAAACATAAACAATTTGATCTACATGTACAGATGATTTCTGTGAATCACCTGCCAATAGCACTCTGAAGTGGGAACGTTTTACTGGCGGGTAGGGCAGCCCCTTACATCCTTTATTTCACCAAGGGTAGTTCTAACAGTATTTGGAAAGCAAACCCAAGGTCGTCCTGCCCGCGCTGAAGAGCCAACTGGATACCAGCCAAATCCGAGCCCCAAACCGCATACCCACAGTAGATCAAGCCCTGAGCCCAAGCTAATATATTCTTGCTCTCAGGAGAGCTTATTAGCTTGGGCTTCACGCCACGCTAAGCACTCTGCACAGCTTCTAGTTCAGAACCGGGGAAGATGAGCCTGTCTAATGGTGTAGGCATCCCCGAGACGGTGCACAGCTCAATTAATATCTCCAGTATGTTATTAAGAGAAAAAACAAAGAAAGAACAAGCCATTTTATCATAAACAGATTCTAAGTGAAAAATAAAACCAAGCAAAACCAAACCCTGAGACAACGGAGGTTAAAAAAGCACAGAATTAAAACAAACTATAGAACCATCAACCCTGCCTAATACAACAGTGATCCGGGCACTCAAACTCATCTTTTCCGAAGGTGTTTGTAAGAGTCCGAGCAGAACCTGTACCAAATCCAAGCAATGCAGCTGCTCCCCTTTATAATGGGGCTATGCCAAGGACCCGGAACCAAACACCCCCAAACTCTTGGAAGAGTTCAGATCTGGATCCAAATTCTGCAGTTCAGGTTCATCTTGAGCCAAAACCGTTAGAACAAACACAAACAGATGCAAAGGAAGTAGCTGAAACAAAGCAGCAATAGAAGAGGCATTTTTTGATACCAAGTTTGGTCTTGAATGAATTTTAATTTCCTATGTGGATTTAGTGCTTGGCAGGATTATTGCAAGGGAAGCATCTGGTTTCACTGCTTGAGTTGTGCCTTTGTACACGGACTTTTAAGGCCAAAATGGACCATCGGATTCTCAAGTTTGGCCTGTATAACACAGGCCAGAAGCTCAGTAACGTGTTTTTGACTGATGCACATCTTCCAGGAGCACACCTGCTATCGACTGGAAGTCACAAATGAGAATCTGAAGCATCTTCACTAGGTTGCAGTTGGTCACGCTCACAATTAAGATAAAGAGGATCTGAAGCTTAGGGGTGTGCTGCCTCAGAGCCTGGAGTTCCACCGGCATACAGAAAAAATCAATGAAGAAGTCCAAGAAACAGATTTAATCAACCTAAATAATCACTTAACACTTTGTAAAAAGTGACTTCTACAAGGGAAAAAAATACCCAGCCAGTTCATAAATGCTAGTTAACTGCAAGCAAGAAAAGAGCACACTTCCACTTATATCCTGCTTTTGCTGCCTGTATTTTACTCTTCCACCTAGAAATACCAAACCAGATCACACATACACTACAGCAGTCAGCACCACCTGCTTGAGAAGGACGCACAAGAAATCCCGCCCTGCAATCTGCTCAGGTTACACCCCAACAGCAGCTCCTTTAACTCTGACAATATCAACCTGTCTCTCTTTTTCAATACCTTGACATTCACCATTTCAGTTCCGGACAGCCTTAATTTCACGCCTTCAAAGCCCACCCTGGAGCAGTAAGTTCCTTGGTTATTATTGCTGTTTACCAGTTCTGTTATTCTAGGAAAGAGGTCAAAATGTCTTAGAACCAAAAGATACACTGTTTAGGAGAAGCCTTGATCTCCTCTCCTGGAGGGGCAGTGCTGGTCATCTTCTCAGCACTAGGAAACTGGGTCAGTAGCTTCAGGTTGAAGTCCTCCCGTCGTTCGTACTCCTTGCCACGGTAGATAAAAATCTTATTCTGTGGGCAGCAGAAGAGAAAGAGAATTAACACTAAACAAAGCAATGAGAAAGAAGAAACACAGGCTGGAGTGACAACCCAGCAACCCTCAGGAGCAAGGCTCCCTGCCAGACCACTTATGGTCTGAGTTAACTGAGGGATCTCTCCATGCACAAAGACACCAGTTTTACCTCCAATCCACTCCTGACTCTCTTCAGCTACCATTAGTAAGTGGCCAGCTATGGCAGTTTTGCACCATAGACTTCAAAGTTGACCATGGCCAATTATTCTTCCAAAGTGGCCACCAAGCAGAGGTGGTTTCTGGAAGGGATGGATTCAAAACACCACCTGGAGCTAAAGCCTTCAATGCCATCCAGTTCCCCAGTCCTAAGTTAACATTCTTCTTTTTTATTAAGCTTGGCTTCCATTTAAGGCCAGCGGCTTCAAACAATTCCAGTCTGAAAATGCAAATGTTCCTTAATTTTAAATAAGAGTCGGGAATATTTTCTAGTGTTGTGCACCCTGCCCATCTGACTCACTTTGTTCTCATGTTCCAGCCAGCACAGATCCAGCAATGCTTCCAAACAGGAAGCAGCTCTGCATTTTAATTCTGCGTGGGACAGGATCTCACTAATGTTCTTGAGCACTGAAATGATCCACGTCCTAAAAATTAGGTTGATTCAGGCTAAAAAGTAACGGGGTAAATTCTTTACAAGCAAAGAATTTTCTAACGGCAATCACATTTCCCAGGAAGCGTATAGGGCACAAATATAAAACACTGATTATGTTTAAGTCCATATAAGAACACAATCAGCTAATGAACCCTATCTCAACACACTAACTTCATTAAAGTTGGTAACACAAAAAATCTGTTCTCTTAATTGTCTCTTTTTCTATGCGAAATGCTTCGAAATACTTAAGGGATTTAGATTTCTCAGTGTCATTCAAAGGAAAAGGAGTTTGGCATCTGAATTTTCTCGGAAGCTCTGCAAAAGTTGTGACTTTTAGGGTCCCCACCAGTCCAGGACTTGAGTGCTGAAGAATTCTTACCCGGAGGAAAGAGGGGAAACCCTGACCGTAGTATCCAACAGCAAAGTATTCTGGTTGAGGTCTCATTGCCTTCATAATATTCTCATAAAAAGTGGCTCTTTTTTTCTGAAAAAGAAAAAGTCACCAGCATTTTTCAACACAGTATCTCGTACTTATCCTTTTACTTGGCTAAATATTTGGTTTGTCTGGGCCAGAATCAACTTCATTTCCTGGTCTGCAGACACGAGAACGATGCCATGTTTTTCAGGATTCCAGGAGGATACTTGAAATCCTTCACTATTGCACCACAAATTAAAAACAAATATGTTCTGAAGCACAAATGGTGACAAATGTCAGAGAACTGGCAGAAATAAAACTGGGCAGATGATTCTCAGACGAAAGAACATAAAGACCATCTGGTTACATCTTTAACCACTAAAGACATAACTCACAACCAAGATGATTCTATAGTTCTGTGTTCATACACGGTAGTTTAGTCACAGAAATAACACGGTGATGGGATTTATGGAGCCTGAAAACACACCATGCAAATGTTACCTTATTGGATCTACACTAAGAATCCTAAACATCTGCACACAATATTGTCGTGCTAATTACAAGGTCAAAATCACACACTTTAAAAAAAAAAATACAAGAACATTCTTCTAATATTAAGCTTACAAAACCATGGGGGTTATGTTGGTTTGTTTGTCTCCAGCATAAATGTATTTTGGGCTTATCCTGCTCAACAATATTAATTTAAGCAGTCAGCAGCCTGTTGAAAATGGAGAAAAAACATCTTACCAGGAGATTACCAAGTCCCTCATAATCAAAGACCTTGTTTTCGTACATGTCCGCCAACTCTTTGCTCAGTTGAATGGCTTTTTCCCACATCTCCACGGAGGGCGAAGGGAGGCAGGTGGGGGCAGAAGAGCACAAGCGAAATAAAAGAGTCAGTTAAAAGCGTTCGTTACCGCAGATAGGCAAACAAAAACTTCAGCTGATTTTCATTCAGGCAGCACTTTAATGCACTGCCAACTTTCCCTTAGACTCCACGCTGTACATTTTTTGCAATAATTATTACAGTCACACAGCTCTTTTGATTTGTAAATCTGAAAGTGATTTACAAAGCAAGGTTTCTGGTGTTACTCCTGATAGGGAAAAGCTGAGGCAAAAATTGGTGGAAGGACATGTTTGAACAGGAAATAAGAGAAACCCAGGTGGGCTCGTCCTACACCAACACTTCACCCCTCCATCATCCTTGGGTTTGTCTCGGTCCTGGTAGAACCAGCCAACACAAGCTCAGCATCAGCCGGACAAGCTGTACTTACCGCAACGCAAAACCCTGACAAAAGCCATTACCCAGAAAAAGAAAGGAAAACACCTACAGTTTTCTCATCTGCACATTATTCTTGAACAGGGCTAATTTTTTCAGATGCTCATTGACTAACAAGGAAACAGAAGGATTCAAATATCGCCAGGATGCATACATGCCCTGCCCACGCCAGAACTGTGCTCTTCATTCAAAAGCCAGGCCTAAGCATCAAAGGCCTGTTGCAGAATCACGGCTGCTTTTCCCCTTAAAACCAACTTCTGCCAGCTATGTTCTCCAAGCCAAGAATTCACCATCGAGCCGTAAGAACACTGCAGAGACACTCACTTTGCCCCTGTCAAAGAAGGAGATAATTTCTTGGTAGAGCTTTTCCTTGAGCTCCTGTTGTGAGTAGACGTAGTAGCTGTCTCTCTGCAGCAGGTGAGGGACACACGGCTTCTCCGACCACTAGGACAGAGTTAAAAAAGAGGCAAAGCTGAAAGAACCACAACATGAACAAACCCTTAGGGCAGACAGGCTCGCCTTCTGCAGGATGCATTCCAGACAAATCCATCAGCAATGCAAAGGGAGAGCAAGGAAGGTTTGCAGTGATATAAGCTGAGCTGGCTGGCTGATGTAAAGCAGGAATGCACAGAAACACTGCAGCTCAGCAGCACGCTCAGAATCACAAGTAGCCAGCAGGCAGGAACTTCTTAAACCGCTCCAGCCAGCTGCTCAGAACATCCCATTATGTTATTCCACTACACACATCAGCAGCCAGAAAGCCTTGGTTAGACGCAACGTTTTTTCTATGTTAAAAGTTCATTTTAAGAAGTCATCTGAACTTGTAACAATTTTTTGAGTCATATTTAAAAATCACTTTAACATGTTAATACAAGTTTGATTATATATGCAAAACTGGTGTGATTTTGGCTTAAGATCTTATGCTGAGACACTAACTGAATATGTATGTTTTATTAATCTGTGGAAGACGTGAAGAGGTTGACTTAAATCCAGATTAAGATGGCTTAGGCTAATGTATTTTATACTGTTCTCACAGAAGTGGAAAAAACTGTTCTATGGACATTTTCTCCCAGCTCACTATAGCACTTTTTTCACCACGAGAAGGTAACAAATTGAGGGTAATAACATTTTTACTTTCATCCATTTAGCTGCTGTGCAATTTGCAGAACTGTGAAACTCCTTACTGACCACTACAGCTTCAGTAATGCAAAGTCACAGGAAAAAGAAAAGAGTTAATAGTTTATTCTGAGCTGTTCACACTTCATTTAAAACGCACACCCTGACAGTGGAAACTGAAATTTGCTCTGGTGTAATACCTGGAGCAGCTCTGCGTGGAGGAGGAGAGTGTACGCGGCCTCTGTGAAGTTCTCACAGTCCGTGTGCAGGTCTCGGAGCTTATAAAGATACCTAAATGAACAATAAGCAATTGTTACTTGATGGGAAGGACTCCTGTGTACACGACACCAAGAGAAAGAAAGGCTTCTACACAGCTCTATGGAAGGAAACAGCCTACCTGATATAAATGTCCTCTCTTTTCTTCTCCTTGTAAAAATTCTGCCAAGAATAGAAAAAAGTCAAACTTTCATGATTGTGCTAGGGATTTGCATCATCACCTCTAGACAAGCAACTTAAGCATCAGTTTTAGACATCACAAAGATCTTTGCTGACATTTTGCCTGCTTAGGTGAATACATCCCTGTAACCATCCCTTCAACACAAGGTGGGGCTACTGTCCCCTCTAGAAAAGGGGTAAGGCAAAGAGAGACAGTGACTGTCCAAAGTTACACAGGCTCTTTGCAGCAGAACAGGGGAATAAGCCCACGCTTCCCCAATGATCAGCTAGCCATCCTTCCTGCTTGTATTTCAGGGCCTCAGATTACCAGGTAAAAAAGAACCAGCTACATCACTTGATTTGAGACCGTCCATCTTTGTTTTATAGCTGGTAGCTTGATTCAGGCCCACAATTAACCAGAAACAGCATCGAGAATTACTGAAAATCCTTCAAAACCCACAAAAGCCAGGTCGGTAAAGAAGCACCCGTATCCGAACCCCGTACCAGCACGTTGACGGTGCAGCTCATGCGGTTCTCCTTGCTCTCGTCGTGCATGATGGTCCTGTAGTCCAGCAGGTTCTCCAGCAGGCTACTGACCAGCCAAGCGAACACCTCCCCGGGCACAGACAGGTATTTGTGCTTGCGACAGTGCTCCAGGAGCCTGCAGGTACACCCAGAGGGACGAAGGGAACACTCAGTTATGGTTCTGAGCAGCAGCAATGAAACTTCAGTGTAAATCACCCAAACAGCCACTCAAACAGTCAAATATGTTTCACTGCCTCTCTGTTCACTGCAGGGGTGAATTAGGGTTTCTTTGCATTAGAAAAGTAGCCAAAGAAGAGTGGACGTTTGTTATAAAACTTACAGTTTCTCCAGTAAAATCTTGTATTGCTCGTCCCCTCGGCCACCCTCCACTTCCTGGTCCAGCTTGGTTATCAACTCGTTTTCAAACTGAAAAGGCAAAACGCCACAATTAAACAGAGGTAACTCTCAAGAGTGTGGTCTGAACACCAGGAATGCTTGTGGCTATATTTTTTAACTGGCTCACCATCAGACACTGGTTTTACAAGCCAAGCTAGAGGATGCTTTCATTTTTGAATAAAAATGATAAAAAGCCAAGATGAGGACACTGGAGCAAAAAATCCAAGTCCTTCCTCTTGTCCTTGAGTCACCTCAAAGTCCTGCTCTGGGGTAATTCTGCCCCTTCTCCTCCATCCATGAGCTGCTCAGTTTTGCCAGGGTAAAGCATTCTAGCAGCTGGCTTACAGATGATAACGGTCATTTACTCGCCCTAAAGAAAGTGAACTACTACCATCAGTTAAGGGCAAGTCACAACTCCCTAGCCATCATTAACACTTGTGCCTACTAATTAAAGCAACTTATAATGCAAGAGCCAAGTGCTGTGTGATTAGCTGCCTGGCCATGAAGATATGCCCTGTTATGTGCAAGCAGTTAAAGAGGGATTAGTCAACATGTAAGCAACTACACAGTGCTAACACTTGACCGTCCAGTAATTTTCTTTATATAATTTACATTTACAGCCAAAGATCTTGGGGGAGTTTATATTGTTACTATAAATGTAAATAGACATTACGTTTTAGAGTAGTCTCTTAGGGTCTCCAAATTGATTCACAATTTAGCTTTGCGTATTCACACACCTGCAAGTGCAGAGAGGTACGAAAACACAGGAATTCATTAATTATCAGTGTCATGCAAAGGTACAGTGAGGGACAGAACTGCAGGGCCCTGGCTCCTACAAACCACTTAATGATAACATCCCAGAGTTCTTGGCAAAACACTTGTTTTGTGTGAGCTTTTTCCACTTGTTTTGGTTTTGTTTCAATGTTCTTTCCTCCTGCTTGCGCAGTGAATGCTGCAGAACATCTGCGCCGAAGAGCTCGGGCTCCCTCACCATATGGAAGTTCCTGTTCCCGCTGAAGTTAAACTCGCACTGCATCATGTCGAAGAAGATGGGGATGGTTGCTTTGCGGAGCTCCGGCTCCGGGACCAGCGTTACCTCCAGGATCGGCCCCACCATTGCTGGGATGAATTTTATTTTGTGGGGACCTGCAAGAAAATCAAAGTCAGATGCACCCAAACGGCAGCATTTAGATATCCAAATGGTTAAGCATATTATTCATATAAAGACCAGAAACCACATTCTGACTAGAATGTATATTTTACATGGATAATGGCTACTTAGAGTTAACACGTTACAGCTCCAAAATCCAGAAATAGCCCAAGAACCGAATTGCATGCGATGCTGCAAATCACAAAGGCTCTCTGAAAACTTCTACTCTTGTCATTCATATGGCAGAACATCCTATATAAAGAATCTAAGAAATCAGCTCAGCAGCTGATGTGAGAAGAGATCAGCTTTTACAAGCTATTCACACAAAAAATAACAGACTTTGTGCTCTCAAACAGCTGAATCTTAAGCGTATTTCCCCACATTAAACATGAGCGCCTTTTACAAAGAAATAAAGGATCCAAAACCCAGTTCAGAGCTTGAATAAAGATAATTCTTTAGCTGGAACTCACCCAGGTTATACCACATATCTCTTATTTTGAAGCCAATTTCTTTCCTCATGTCCCCATACCTAGAAAAACGCAAGAGAAAGAAAAAGCTGAAAAAGTCCTATGCACTAAAATTACCTTTGCAAAGTGGCTGAAGAAATTTAAAGGCAAAAGCACCAAATCTATTACCCTCTCCTAAAAAAAACAGCACCCACAAACCTGCATAGCCAGGGCATTTATCCCAAGGGGTCTCGCAGACTGCAGTCCTGCTGCTTCACATAGTTCTACCCAGTATTTTCTGGTATTTAGTGTTTTTCCCTAAAGCTTTAACTGCTGACGTCGAGAGAATGCAAGAACCAGGCTTCTTAAAGCCCTCATGGCAGCAAAAAGATGGCAAGCATTAACTATATATTCCCTAATAAAATTTTACATCAAGATCTACAAAGACATTTAAGCACTTGGTTCCAGTTAAATGCAGGAGTAAAAGCTCTTTGGTGTCTTTGTGAATTTGGCCAAGCTACTAAAAGCCACTACTACAAGAAACAAAGAGAGGGGACTAACGAGTTGCAGGGCTGTTAGGTCTTGCTTACCTACCTTACATTATTCCTGAGGAATCGCATAAGGTATTGCTTTGGAACTATGGCAAGTGTCCTGTTACAGACCTTATAGTGGAAAGAATATTTTGGCAAGGTGCTTAAATTGAGCTCAAATTGCTCAGGATCTGTCTGACCAGATTTAGACATCCACAGCGTAAAGACCTGATATTAATATCTGTCCTAGTCACCCATCCTCCCTTTATTGTCACTCATTAATCAAGCACTCCACAGCATGTTTAATCTGAGATTGGATGGGTATGTTTGGAGCAGGACAAGTGAAGCTGCTTAAAAGCAAAAAGGCCTGGCAAACTTTAAAATGTAAACTCACTTCTTGATAATTTTGTTGCGTTTGGCTTGTGAGAAGGTCTCCAGCTGGAGGGATTCGTGAGTGAGAAAGGCCACTGCCAAATGGAAATAGTTATTCCAGAGCTGTGGAAGAGAAACAAGTCTAAAACAGGAGAAGACAAAGGAAGCACAACCAAGCATCCAGTATTTCATACCCCACTGGTTAAGCACAGCTCAGCCACAGCCACTATGCTGTTAAACCTGACCTTGCAAGGACAAGGATTTGCTTGCGCTTTATTGCCGCACTAAGCGCAGTTCAGAACTGTTTCGCATTCAGCAGCTTTGCTATAAAAGATTATGGAAGTTTTCCACGAGCATGCTCCTCATTAACTGATCTGTTAACAGTGGGGTTTTCCTGCCTTTCAGCACAGGATCCATAAGAACATCCAAAACCGATGGAATTATTACCTGGAGTTCAAAATTTGCTTGGTCCAGAAAGAAGCGGTTGAGTACAGAGGTAAATTGGTTCACTGCCCGGAGGAAAACCCTGGAAGAGACAAATAACAGAAAGAAAAGGTGGATCTTGAAAAAATCTTCTGTTGATATTGTCGGTGTGAACATCAAACTCTGTATCACGGGCAGCAGGTTCTGACCACGCTTTGCTACTTAGCACAGCAAACAGATAACGAGCCAAAGCCACTCGAGTTGTACAGACTGGCTCACACAAAGCTGAACAAAATCCATAGGAGACAGGAGTGAACCTGGGGAGTTGTAGTCGACCGGCCAGCACACTAAGCCCTAGACCACAGTTCTGTCCAACTGTAGCTGTGTTTGCCATGTGGTTCCCCCAGAATAGAAACCAAAAAGGCTTCTCTGATTTAGGCTGCAGCAGATAAGTGACGGGAGGAAAGGCAGCATGGTTTCCATTGTGTGCCTTCCCAGATCCTTTAACTGAAATGTGCAGGCACTACAATTTACTGAAATCTAATTTAAATCGCCCTGAAACTGTAAAAGAAAATAAGCCTATGTAACTTCAATGATTTGCAAGCCTGCTTGTGTGAGTCCCCCTCCCTTCAGAACCAGAAAGGCGTCAAAGCAGCAGCAAGACTTAAAATAGCAGCAACTATTATATTTACCTGCTCTGCATCATATTCATGACCATCCAGTCGGACGCATAGACATTTTTTCCAATCAGATCCTTAAACATAATGAATGTTTCCATCAGGAAGTCCTGTTGGAAAAATAAAACCATCCGGTTGAACATGGGAGTCTTTTATCCACATGAAAAGCAAATGTTTGTAACGGCATTGATTAACGACTGCATTGATCAGCAATCAATACACTGCACCTCCTAAAAGGATCTCGTATTGTGTGGATATATTCCAGTAACTACATTATTTCTGACACGCCATCCATTCAATTACAGAAGGAGAAATAATTTCACAGAACATGCTGATGTGTTTAATTAAATTTGTCTTTACTGTTTTGAATTAAGCTGTGTTGGAGGGAGTTCTGGTGTGCAAACTGGCTAAAAAGCAAAAACAATAGTCGAGGATTTGTTTCCCAAAGTCTGAATGATGACAACCTAACAGCCCTATGAAGATGGAATAGAGTGCACTGTCAGCAAGTTTGCTGATGACACCAAGCTGGGAGGAGTGGTGACACTGGAAGCTGTGCTGCCATCAGAGACCTGGACAGGCTGGAGAGTTGGGCAGGGAAAAATGTAATGAAATAGAACAAGGGCAAGTGTAGAGTCTTGAATCTGGGCAGGAACAACCCCAGGTTCCAGTGTAAGTTGGGGAATGACCTATTAGAGAGCAGTGTAGGGGAAAGGGACCTGGGGGTCCTGGGGACAGCAGGGTGACCATGAGCCAGCACTGGGCCCTTGTGGCCAGGAAGGCCAATGGTACCTGGGGTGGGTTAGAAGGGGGTGCTCAGTAGGTCAGAGAGGTTCTCCTGCCCCTCTGCTCTGCCCTGGGGAGACCACACCTGGAATATTGTGTCCAGTTGTGGCCCCTCAGTTCCAGAAGGACAGGGAACTGCTGCAGAGAGTCCAGCGCAGGGCAACCAAGATGATGAAGGGAGTGGAGCATCTCCCGTGTGAGGAAAGGCTGAGGGAGCTGGGGCTCTGGAGCTGGAGAAGAGGAGACTGAGGGGTGACTCATTCATGTTTACAGAGATCTAAAGGGGCAGTGTCAGGAGGATGGAGCCAGGCTCTTCTGGGTGACATCCAGTGACAGGACAACGGGTCTCTACAGATATAAATGCTACCTGTGAGCACTTAAATGGATTCTATTCTCTACAAAGACAGCATTTGAAAATGAGAGGGACACAAAGAAGGTCACATGAGAAATCACCACCTTGCAAAGATCACCAATAAAGAAAAAACTCTGTTGAGGTAAACAGCTTGCTCTAAAGAATTGGCAAGAGACAGCACTGTAGAGAGAGAAATAGGCATTTGGTGCTGCCTCAGGAAAAATCCTTTAGGCATTATTAAATCAGAGCCTGATGGAAGGGTTTGGACTTGACAAGGGGCACCTTGAAGGTATCAATTAACTTACAACAGTGTTAAACAAACCAAGCAATGATGCAGTGTCAGGACTGAAATACCAAAACACATAAACCCCAACAATAAACAAACAAAACCCAAATACACCCAACTATCGTAGCAAAACAAAATGCAATGTTCTGTTGGTATTAACAACTACCACACCACCACAAACTCAGGCTTGCTCCTGTAGATGTAAAGATGTATAAAATTAGATTACAAATTGATATTTTTGATCAGGATCTGTTTAAATGAAACGCAGGTAGTTTTAATGAGAACTCATCCTCTTGATACATCTTCATGCAGAAGCTTTATGTGTATACACAGAAGAAATATCCTACTATTCTACTCAGAAGATGCAGAAGCATGATGCAAAACATCTTCAACTTGCGAGCTGAGCTTCACTCTGCAGCTTACATTTTAGGAAAGCTTTCAAGCATCTGCTTAACCCTATCTTCAGCCTGGCTTACAACGGTTGGGCTCAACTGCTCTCCATCTACCTGGCTTTTGTTTCGGCTTCTGGTTTATTTTCCAGAAAATTATTGGGGTAACATCAAAAGCAATTCCAAATCCAGCTGAGGAGTTCCCTCCGCAGCCAATGCAGGCGAGCGCCTCTCAGATGCGGTGACACCAACGTGTGTGTCCTGTAGGTGGCCACGTTGCTCAACAGATCGCGAGCAATTCCAGGCGCACAGGGAAGGAGCGATCACCTTGTCATCCCAAACTGATGACAAACATCATCTTGCGGGTTTTGATTCGGCTTTTACAGGAAGAACAGAACTCCAGGCTCTTCCCCAGATAGTATTTCAATAAACAAGCGCTTCTAAGTCGCAAAACAAGGAGTACGGGGACAAAAAAAGACAGAACAGGTGCTGTGTCACACTTCAGAGACTTGCAGAAATTCTGATTTTGGTTCTGACTTGTTCTGGGCAGTCCGGGGGAAAATCTGGACAGAGTTGTTAATTCTGGGGGCCTCAAAAAAGCAAACCAACACCTAATGTTTCACCTGGATTCATACTGGAAGTCTTTGGGGACACAAACTTGATGCAGCTTTAACACAGGGAACTATTTGCATTGCTGTCCACTAAAGCTTTTAATTAAACTCTAGAGGAGAGGAAAGAAGTAGAAAGAGGGAGATAAAGAGAACAGGATCACAAAGAGATACAGTGAGATCAAGAGAGAGGAAAATGCTTTTCCTTTTCATCTTCACTCACTCTTCTGGTTCCTGACTTTTTAATTGCACAGACTTAAATAGTCATTAAACGTGTTTTTACTCAATGACACAACTGCTTTTCTCAAGCTCTACTGAGTCAGCACCATCCACTGTGCATTCCCAGCAGGGGCGATGTGAATATATCCCCAGTGGCTGTGGCATTAGGTGCCCATAAGTCATTGCTGACGAACAAACTGAACGCAGCAACTTGAAATGACCTTTCAGAAGCAAGAGTGCGATGTGTTATGGACTGAGCCAATCCCCCAGTCAGGCTGACTTACAATGATGTCCTGCCTGGTTTTGAAAGTATTTATGTAATGGTTGTAATGGAAGTCTTCCATCTGCCTCAGGATGGCTGTCATGCAGGCCACAAAAATACCCTAGAAGAGGAAAAACAAAACATTTCATTCTTCTCCTGTATTGAGCACTGTACATTTGAAGTGTGGTATACGCTGTCACAGTTCTGCCTAATCAAATATCGCTCATCACGATCCTGATCATTATGTCCTGACATCAGTCTGACTGTTTAGTCCTCTACCCCAAACGTCCAGCTCTTGATATTCTCGTCTTTCTGTACATGAAGTACAGGGCAAATTAACACATACCAACTTGGTAATAACGTCTAAGGTGCCACACAGGACTCAGAAATGCCCCGTGGAGATGCCTCATCCTTCAGGATTTAATCCTGTGCAGCCAAGGTGACAAAAGAGCATTTTTTCAGGAAACACTCCTTGTGTATTAGAAACTGCATTGAAACCAAATTCTTTATACACAAGGGCCCAAAGGAACTTGAAATCACAGCCAACTGGGACTCGGTTCAAACTGCTGCTGGAATAGGACCATTTGTATCCTAATACCTGGTCTCAGAAAACCACCAAAAGCCACGTTTGAGTGGCACAGAAGCCCTGCAGGAAACGGAAAGATGATTTCATAAACCACTGCTGCACACTGACATCTCCCAGGAGAATAAATTCCACTATAACAAATGGTGAAGTAATAACTGAAGCAAGTAAAAGGCTCTCACGATGTGTGGAGACTGTCTGCTCATTCCAATCACCGTGCGGTTTATTCTCCTCAGCAGGCGTTCCATGATCAGCTGGATGTGGGCAGCAGTGGGACCCTGGGGACAGCCCATAAAGAAAATCTGAGACAATTCTTAATGTACACTGTTCTATAGAGTGCTCCCTGTATGGGAGGACTGCCCTGATAGTGGTTATTGTCATTAGAGGATGCAAAAAAGGAGATTTAAAACACATGAACAATCGATTCAAATACTGTAGGTATACACTTGGTGAAAAGCTAGCAGAACGGATATATATCACCTTTGTTAGTTCATCCTGGCATAGCTAAACCAAAGCTGCTGTTTTGATTTGGCTTTGTTTTCCCTAAATAGCTCTACAGTTCAAACTGTTCTTTTCACAGCAACTTAGAATCAATTTCCATGACTAATGTGGCAACTAACTGTATTCTCCTGACCATTATCCCTATTTCTCAGCAGAGAAAATGAGAAACCAAACACTTTTATGACTTGCTCCAAACAATTCAACAAGCCACCAAAGTAGCGGGGAATAACATTTTGGTCCCCAGAAAGCAAAGCAATTGCTTTTTGTACTGTAGTGACAACCACTAACTCAACCTTCCATGGTTGCATTTTAGACGTAGCTACTCGATGTGCAAAGAGATTACAAGAACTACTCAGCAACACAACACAACTGCTGTAAACATCATTCTTTAAGGCATAAGTTGAGAAGAATGAACCTTAATTTGCATGCTCGACAGTTGATGCTCACCACATCTTTCCGATCCAGGACTTCAAGAACGCTGCTAAGCAGCTGTGAGGAGGCCTCGTGGTCGGGCTTGTTTGAGTTGTCATCCAGCTGGCCACTCAGCTGATCTATGAGCAGCGGCAGAAGAGCATCTCTGCATTCTAGAGAACAGAACAGAGCACCACAACTCATTGGTCTCAGCAAGTTCTTCAGCATTCAGCACACACAGGTATCACACAGTAGCTTTCAGCTCATCACTTCATCCTGGACACCAAAACATGCTTAAATCCACTTGAGAGACCACTAACAGACTAGATGACTTGTAATTTTACGTATGGCATCAAGTAGTGCCCTGTCAGCTTCTGCCTCTTTCTAAATCAACACACTGGATGAGGATCCTGCATTTGCTACTTACCAGCCTGTTTAAACAGGTCACTCTCGACTATCTTGGTCATGCAGTTGAGCTTCTGTCGAACCAGCTGGTTGTCAGGAATACTTTGGATGAACTTGCTGAAGAGGACACTGGGGTGCAAAGCACAAGGGAAGCGGACGGTCAGCATTTTCACCCAGAATTATTCCATCCCACACTGTCCTGCGCCCGAGCAAGTCAAGCAGTTTTGTCACTGTGTGGACGCGTTACCTACAAGTGGTCTCCAGGCAAATTATTATGGAACCCTAACTTATTTTCAAGAAACTTAACATAAGGCTTTCAGCTTCACTAAACAATAATTGAAACTGCAGGCTTAAACATCTTAAAATAAAGCTTGCATCCCAAGACACACTAGATGTTTCACAAAAACTTATAAATAGGCAACACCATCTGCCCCCCAGTGCCAGTGTATGATGATCCTACTTTTCATACAAAATGAAAGCAGAATCTTGCAAAGCTTCAGCAGACCACTGCTGAAACTTGACACACTGCTATATACAACAAAAGCGCATCCTTCCAGATGCCCCTTTCATCAAGAGTGATGACTCATTTCAATCTGAGATTCCGTTAAATTAAATTCCATGTACATTTGCTGTCTGTCTACTGGTTACGAGCAAATTACTTGTGTCAGAACAAGGGGGCATGGTTGGGAGGTTCTGGGCACCAAAGAACAGAAACCAGTGTCACAAATTTCCTGAATAAATACAAGTGTTGATTTCCTGATCATGCCTTTGTCACACAGAATCACTGTGTGATTCCTTCGCACCCAACTGACTTCCTTTGAAGCCCTGCAAGCGCTCCCTCATATTCATGTATCATCACATCATGATCAGAGCGGCTGTTTTTAGGAAAGTTTCCAAAATCCTCCCCAACAAATGACCTGGATTTGGAGGACAGGCAAATTTAATACGGTTACCTGAGCTCAACAGGGTCAAATACTAGTTTGACATCATTTATGATGCTTGGCAAATACTTTAAGGCTGCACCCTGCAAGAAATTAAAAAACAAGGACATAAAACATGTGGAAAGTGAGTTAGACTACCTAGTTCCTTCTAAAAGGATGTGAAGTCCCTCTGTGATGTTCTCTGGCTGCTGCCAGCAGGTGCTCTGACTGCATGAGAATCAAAGCTGGGCTTTAAATCAGCCAAGTGCTAATTAAAAGTTTAGATTCAATCTTCCCTTCAAACAGATAAAAGCGCATTGGCTAGAAGAACTGAAATACAACAACCTCAAGGCCTCACTGCCTTCAGTAATTTAGCAGCCTCATTGCAGGGCTGCTCTGCTCCTCCTCAGAGCATCAACAGAAGGTTCACAATCCAGTTGACACGAGAAAAAGAAGAAAGTATAAAATCCAGGGCACATTTAAAACCCATTTGTTTTTTCATTACTTTCATTCCCAGCATTACGCTGATTTTTGCAGTGGTTTAACATTTCTATCTCCATCACCCTCAAGCGTGGTGTTCCCGGTTGAAGTGTCTCCCACACTGCAGCCGATCACATCTTCAGCCAAAGCTCTCACCTTCATTTGATAAACTTTGGGGCTTAAATATTCCTTTCCTGTCACACACAGTTCATTAAAACAGACGTTCAGAGGTGCTGTGATTCATCTGAATGGGTTTTACGTGCCCCAAAGCTTGTGCCTTTTTCTGCCTTCCCCTTCCTCCCAAAACCGTCTCAGTTGATCTAATAAAAAATACGAGCTCTCCCTGCAAATTCTGCATACCTTAATCTTGACTGCCTCCTCTAAAGGCCGGTCCATGAGGACATTGAAGGAGAGGAAGAGCTTGCGTATTGCATCATTAAACTCATCCCCATCTTCACTTTTCCCATAAAACCTACAAAGAACAGCAAGAGCTAGTTAGACACATACATCTAGGCTGACGGTGTCACAGCAGCTGAAAAATTATTTTATCACAGAATCCCAGAATGTGAGGGGTTGGAAGGGCCCTGGAAAGCTCATCCAGTGCAATCCCCCCATGGAGCAGGAACACCCAGCTGAGGTTCCACAGGAAGGGGTCCAGGCGGGTTTGAATGTCTGCAGAGAAGGAGACTCCACAACCTCCCTGGGCAGCCTGGGCCAGGCTCTGCCACCCTCACCAGGAACAAGTTTCTTCTCTAATTTAAGTGGAACCTCTTGTGTTCCAGTTTGAACCCATTGCCCCTTGTCCTATCACTGGTTGTCACCGAGAAGTCGTTCCATCAGTTTCCCAGGGATGGAGGTGAGTCTGACCAGTCTATAGTTACCTGGGTCCTCTCTCTTGCCCTTTTTGAAGACTGCAGTGACATTTGCTTTCCTCCAGTCCTCAGGCACCTCTCCCATTTCCCAAGACTTGGCAAAGATGATGGAGAGTGGTCCAGCAATGACCTCAGCCAGCTCCCTCAGCACCCGCGGGTGCATCCCATCCGAACCCATGGATTTATGATGTCCAGATTGCCTGACTGCTCCCTAAACCCAGTCCTCATCAACGCAGGCAAACTCCTCCATTGTGCTGCCTTCCTCTGGGGCCTCAGCGGTACGGGATCCTCAGGAGTATTTAGATTTGTGCTAAACTTATTTTCTCCAGCTATAGACAAAGGGCAGAAAAATACTCTTCTTCATAATTCAAGGATAGAGGATATCCTGAATATCCCCTCCAGTGGTGCTGACTGGAAGTAACTCGGCTGACTTCCAAAAGGAGGCAGGAGGACGGTAACGACTTTGTTCTCACCTCAGGTACAATATTCGCGACTGAACAATGAATCGGAACAGGTACTTCAAGGCTTTCAGGGCAGCAAACAGCAATTCTGTCTTGCTGGAGTCATCAGCATTTCCCACGTAACAGTTCAGTACTTTGGTGAGTTTCCTTAGGAAACAGAACAAAAAAGGAGAATAAAGATAGACCCGGTTGAGTTTCTGTGTAAGTGCAGCTTCCCTATACCAGAGAGGAACCACAGTCTAATAAATAGATATGGGACAGAAGTTCCTCTTCACAGCCTATTTCCTTCTGAAATCTTTGGCCTCATGGGATGCCAGATTTTCGTAACCAGTTCACAAATTCTCAGAACCCTACAGACTTGTCTACAAATTCCTGCTCCTTGATCTGCTTTTGTTCTTCCGAAAAATGAAGTGTTCAGGAAGCTGGAAAACCCATTTCTCCTGAAAGCGGCCTGACACCTCCACGTGTTGGCGTTCCCACGTGTGGAGCACAAAGTTCCTCACTGAGCGCTCTAAGAATGGAGGACAAAAGCTGCATAAACACATTGTGAGTATCTGCTGTCGAGTCTCCGCCAAATCAGAGGATCGGCATCTTCTAAACAGAATTACTCCCACAAATTTCTTCTAAACAAATGCCAGTTTCTGTGAGAGATTTTCAATATCCTAGTGTAATCTCATGTAATCTGCATGTTTAAACCCTACCATAGCATTTTGCCCTTTTCTGAAGTCTGTGGCCTCAGCGTGCCTGGCTCTAGGCAGCCGGTGGAGGTGAACTCCGCTCTTATCTCTGCTACCATCAACCACAATGTTGCTCGTGCTGTTTCAGCCACGTCTGGTTCTGCTTCCGCTCCCCGTGACCCCATTCAAACACACCCCTAAAACTGCAGCCCGGAGCACACAGACTATTCAAACCTCCTTCTGCTCAAAGTATTTTGGCATGGATTGAAAATGCTGAGGCAGATACTGGCAAGACAAAACATTTCCATGAGCAGCAACACCCATCAGACCACACTTCTCATACATTTGTGTTCCTTTATCAATTTCCACTGATGCTGTGAGTGACAGCCGGGGGTTCGCAGTTTCCAATACTTACGCATACGCCAGGGTTGCACTGAAGTGCTTGTAAATATAAGTTTCAAGTACAGGGTTGAAATGCTGGAACTTGATATCTCCAATCAAAGAAATAATAAATACCTGCCAAAAGTTCAAAAGGAAACAGATGTGCAGAGTCACACAACCTCTAACTCCAGCATTAAGTCAGTCTCTAATTGTAAGTCATTCATTCTGCTGGGTCATAGTTTTCCTAACAGCATTAATGATACAGATAGTGTTATTCATATTCTAATAGTGACTAAATACTGTGGTGTGTGCGACTAAATCACTGCTCGGAGAGAAGGCAGTGACAGCAGCATTTGGATAGGAAATCTCAGAGATAAAGGGAGCTACTTAGAGCAACACCAGTGACACAGGGAGCAGCACTGCTCAGTCTACACACAGGTTAAATGGGCACAGAGTGCTGAAGTGCATTTTTCAAAGCTACAAAATGACACTTTTCAAGTTAGAACTTGAGATTCTGATCATTTACACTCGGAGCAAACACTCAGTCCTGTTTCTACAATGACATGTGTTAGAGCCAGAACATTGTGTCCCCCTGTATTGACTCCGGCACCAGCATCAGCTGGATTCATCTGAATAAATTGTCTTAATGCAAGAAGTTATGTGAAGAAATTACTGTAAATTATGTAAATGTTAATTACTGTTCTCACTGTGGTGACTAAATAGCTCAATGTGTATCTCAGTCCTAGCTCCTGAAAATGCATTAGGAACTGTTTAAATATAACTTATTTCTCAGAGCAAAATACCAATTGCTCACCTAAAGGAAACAACAGGAAGAGATGGAAGATCTGGCTGAAAAATAAAGACTCTAAATCCACAAAAAAAGACTCACCAGTGCATCAAACACAAGGAAGTCATAGGTTTCATTTTCTGACATCTCCATCATGATGTTGAAAAGCGCATCAAGGGTGTCTTGCAAAAACTAGAGCAGGAAAAATATGTTTTACGTTCTATTGTCTTTTTATCTTGCAAGAGACCTCCTAAATACACTGAATTCTGTCCGTATAGTTTAAGCCTGCACTGTGCCAAATCAACCCCGTCCACTGTACTAACCCATGACATTTTACACAAAGACGGGTCTGCACTGACACAGCATTTACTGTAGTTGTTCAGCAGCTCAGTAAAACCCCGACCTTGCATAATCCCAAAAGATCCACACTTGTATCTTCTATTTTGTAAGGATCCAGGGAAAAATTAAGTCACTTCTACCTCCCCAACCCTGTAACATTTGACTTCTGTAATTCTGGTGAATTCCACTAATGAGAGCTCTTGGGGCAAGGTGTTATTTTTGTTCTGTTGCTCAGCAGCTACAACATCTCTCCGAGACTGTGGAGAGAGCTTGTGGGTAGAACACAATTGATTAGGAACCCTAAAGGTCAACATCAAGCACATACAGAAGTGTTTGCATAACAAGGAGACCCAAATCTCTGTGCACACCTTTACAATTTCTCCTCCTTCCACCTCCATGAGCTTCCTCAGGTTGTGAGCGATGTTCTGAGAGTTCGAGCGCCAGTTCAGCAAACCCAGCAGGTCAACTAGCAAGGACAGAACATCAGCAATTAGAAACAGATTACAACACCACGGCTGACTTCATGCCTGCAGAACAACAAGGAACAAGTACTACAGGTTATTTTTAGGATCAGCTTATAAGGAAGAGTCACGCTGACGTATACAATATTACCTTGAGATGGTACTTTTGTCTTGGCAAGAAATTAAGTTTCGCTATAAATGGAAGCTTTGCTGTAATTTGATAACACAAGGCATTTGGTAGACAATTTTGCAAGTTCCTCATTCACTCAAGAGGAGGTATCTCAAGCTGGGAATTTTATTAGAGCGCATGACTTCTCTTACTTATGCTTGTGTTTATTTAGTTCAGAGCAGTCTCTCAGAGATGGTTCTTGAAGTGAAAACTGAAACCTCTTGTCCAAATTACACTGAGCTGCAAAACTATTTATCACAGGTCTAGGATGTCCCAAACAGGCACGAGTTGGGAGCAGCTACACAGGTACAACGTGACAGAGCCACACCTGCGGTTATTTTCACGTTTCCTTCCCAAATTCTGAGTATGTCACACCAAGAGCCTGTCACCGATGGGTGCTGTTTCCATACATGCTGACAAACCTGTTAGATTTAACATGGGTGGTTTGGATATCATATCATATCATATCATATCATATCATATCATATCATATCATATCATATCATATCGTATCATATCATATCATTTATCATATCATATAATAGCTTCATAAACATTTTTTGTAGCTTGTACTGGCAACATGATGCCAGCAACGCTGGGATCAGCCTGCCATTGACACATGAAACACAATTAAAGCTGAAGCACTACGCCCACAAATGCTGCAACACCAAAAGCTTTGCATAAAGCAAGTGTGCTCCTTACTTCAAATATACAGCACAATACTGTTAGGCTATAAATGCAAGACCTACCGTTCTGGGTGAGTTTGGTGGAGCAGATCAAAGTGGCAATCTGGAAGCTGTCTTTTGTACTATCTTTAGTGGGTGTGAAGTTGGCTAAATGATGCAGATTTTTCCCCGAGGGAGCCTCCTTCTCCTCCATCTCCATTTTGGTACAAGGAAGAGTTAAATAGCATTTAGCATCTTCCATTTTCTTGTTATCGCCCTGTGGGTTGAACACAGTGAAGACAAGGGTTACCCCGCACTGAGAACACCTCATCTGGCCTCTCGCAGTTCTCATCTGCGGAGCCACTTCAGCACAGCCAGCCAGAGAGGCCTTTAAACGCCTTTTCACAGCTATAGTTCTTTACTCACATTATCTATTCGCATCTCTAACTTTAGTGAACAGAAGTTGCCCCTGCTGCCAATGAACTAAGCTCTTTCCAGAGTGATTTGAAGCCACAGAGGTTTGGTTTTGCACCCCTCACTTTGTACCTTTAACCTACAACACACTCTTCCTATTACTGTGATTAAAGCCAAGGGAGCTGTTTCGATTAAACAAAAGTGAAGACTGCAAGTGCCCAACCCACCTTATACACAATCAAATTGTGTTTGCCATCTTGCAGCGTTGTTCCATCTGCATTCATCAGCTTCACAAAGCCCATGCCAAAAGCTCTCTCAGACTTATCCCTAGCTGCAAGCAGAAAGAGAAATCTGTATTAGGAATTGTCTTATTTATGCCCATACAATCCATAAGGCAGCTCTCTAACTATGTGCAGCTCCTTTATTCAACAGCATCACAGCATTACGCGATGGCAGGAGCAAACTTTGTGATCCACAGTAGTTCTTTTTCTTTCCCTCTCGTCTCAAGGCACTTAGTAGGCATCTGCAACTACGCAGAAAAATGTCCTCTCTGAAGCACCTTTTGCCAATTTTAGTGGTTAATTGTGCTGCTAGATAGACATATATAATTGTATAGACATGTTGGCTGGGATTATGCAAATCTGCTTGTGAGGTCTGGATGTGGAAGTATCTCACTGCATCTCTGAGCTACCTTACGAGAATTTTTGAGAGCCTTTCAAGGTCTTAGTGTCATGTTATTGATCTTATTTTGGGGCTCTGGAGGTGTCTGATGAAACCTCTGGCTACAGCACTCCTGCAGATCTTCTTTTCCGATACTTACACTCCTGTGATGACCGATGACGGAAGGTGAATCTTAAATGGCAACGACTGACTTCTTCTATGGCAATGGACACCTGCACATGACAACACAGTGAAAAATGCAGCACCAGCAGCCTCTATCTCCAGTCAATTTACAGGACGTTCTGTTAACTGATGCAGCCACCGATTTTAAATTAGTTCTGTTTTCTACACAAAGGAAGCAAGACTGTAAATTACACACTCTTACCTTTACGGTTTCATACCAGCAAGGTTGCTTGACTTGATAATAAACAACAGACTTATATTCGGAGACACCTTCATAACCAGCACCAGGATGGATAGCTTTCTTTGGACAAAAAGACAGGGGGAGGAGCGAAAAGGGAAAGGTAAGGTCTAGAATGAAAGCAAAATGTATCTTAAATCAGCAATTTTCAAAGCATATAACTGTCAGAGTTACTCCAAGTCTTTGCTTTGAGAACTCAATGTGTGTTACCTCTATGAAAGTTTTACAGAGTATTTTAAGATTTGCTCACATATCTTATTAATTGGAAAAAACCAACCCAGCAGCCTGGTGAGCTCCCACAAGGGCCATCGTACCTCTTGGAGATTTCCATCTTCGTCATGTACGGACATGGTGACTTCTACATTCTTGGGGGTCTTCTTCTTCCCTTTGTCAAACTCCCCTTGTACCAGCGTGACATAAATGTCATTTCGAACATCACCTAAAATTCACAGCGCTTCATGAGGCGTTTTTCTCATACACACACTGGTACAGGTTAAAATTAACATCCTCAGGCACCACGTTATCCTCATCTTCCTCTTAGCCTTTATTGACTCCAGCTAATTAACGACACTAACATCACACCATTTCATCTTCATCTCAAACTACACAATTTCTTCTAAAATGTAGCATTACCCTTTTTATAAACCTCATTCTTTTCATAACATTTTTTTAATGTATAGAGCCCTAGAGGGCTACGTCCCTTTTGAACGGATTAAATAGAGCAGGGTCAAACCTGTATGCAACAAATATATCTCTGACTAAACAGACACTCTTCTTCCAAAAAGTACACGGACTACTACTTTTCAATACAAGAAAGGAAGCTTATTTTCACTTCTTTGACACAAAAAATAAAAGACTGGCTGGACATTTCCAGAAAAATCAAACCAAACTTTAAGCTGGCTTTAAAATGTCTGTCCATAGGGCCCTACCAGGAAGGATTATCTCAGGGAATCCCATTTTGCGAGCCACAGCAGTTGATCTGTCTACGAGGTGGGAAAAATCCTTCTGAACCTGTGCTAGATCACCAGGAAGCAGCTTCAGGGAGACCCAAAGACCTGAGAGAAGAAAGAGAACACTTATTTACCAGGAAAAAAAGGGCACGAGAACATGAAAGTTAAGCCTATGCTTGACAGAAAAGCATTTCTTTCCGTGACCTCCATGCAACAATGCTTTAAATATCCCAAGCTGGTTCTCTGTGGGCTCTGTGACGTGGAATAAGAGCCTACTGAGCAAGCAGATTCTACACAGTAAAACAGAAACTTTCTGAGATTAATCCACTTGCATATTTGAATGAAGGCCAAACACACAAAGAACCCTGAGTAACACAGTTTAAATCCAAAGCCATTTAGTACACGCAATCAGACATGTTCACTTAAAAATATTTCACGTCCATACAAACAGGTTTATCTTCGAAAAACGCGACTTTACTAGCAAAGAACATACAACTTTACCAGTAAAAACAGCTCTTGGTTTTATCTATTCTTGTAGCTCCCAAAGTGCCGGGATCACAACCATTACAAAGCCCGTCTGTTTGGCTCAGGGAAGGTAGCAAACCCCAGCAAGCCTTGATCTCTGGACTTCCACAAGCCATTTATTTTCCTCTGTAAGCAAGGGGAACCTTTGCTTCCAGGTTCTGCCCTCAGCTTCTCGCCCGGCTGCTGTACCTTGCCCTTTGTGATTCACTTCCTTCGCCGCGATGACTTTGTTGAAGACAGAAGTGAGCGGCTCGTTCTCTCCGATCACATGGGAAGTTATCAGCGGGGACATGATGAGCTGGCGCTGTCTGATGTACGTTTCCATGGCAATCCTGAGAAGAACAATAGAGACGGGGAAGCAGACAGACTAACATCAAACATACTCTGTGAGGAGAAGGCTGCCAACACCTGGTTTCCAAATATATTTTCTTTAACGGATTCCATAGTATTTTTTTCCTTCTTCACCTGTACAAACCCAATGGAAATCCATTTAAACTTGTATTCCCATCGGATGAACCAAGTCCTGTCTTCAGGTGTGCCTCGGAGACTACACAGACTAACTAGTGATCAATTAACATTATTAGCGACTGTTGCGAGACACAAGCGATGAACCTACCCCTAGTCACAAACACAACTACTGAGCTTTGGATGTTGGACCTGACTTCACTCCTGTACCCTCACCATCAATAACCATCCAAAGCACAGACCATACCACGTCTCCACAGACTCTGTCCTTGTAGAGGTGCCCTGATTTGGATCAAAACTCAGCCTCATAGGAGGAAAAATGGAAAAGAACAACAAGAAGGTAGCAGACTAACATCCAAAGGAACGGACACCCTTCTTTCCAGCCATTCAGGCCCTGAAAGGGTAGGGGAAAAAACAAAACCTAAACCCCACGCAATCTCCCCTGAAAATACCTCGTCATAACATACGGCTACACCAAATGGATTTCTATATTTGCACTAAATGGACTTCTATATCTGGGACTGCAACAACATGGCTGAGTTTACCCAAACAAGCTTCATTTTACTGACTGTAATGTGCCAAAAAAGCGAGCGATCAGAAAGCAGGCAGAACACACAAGTCTAACTAGCAGCACGGAAGTGCAAAACACATTGGAGTTTGAATTTCTTTCCCGGAAAGAGGGAGAAATCCCTTTTTTATTGTCCTCTGACTCGCCCTTACAATATACCCTGGCAAGTTCACAGTCAGACAGCACACAGGGCACCGTACACCAGCACGGGGAGGAGCTGCATTCTCTGTGCTCAGCTCTTCCTGAAAACTTTGCCTCTCAATCCCAATAATTCTGAAGGTCCCATTCCCCAGACCCCACAACGTTATTTTGCACTGTGTTCTTCTTTCTTTCCTCATGATACGGGCGCTCTGCAATTTCAGCCGCACTGTCAAAACTCCCTGAGCAATTCAGCCTGTCATGTTAACCAAGGGGAACAAAGGCTTCAGAAGACCGACAAAAATCTTCTCCTTCAAAGAGCTGAGTCCTGCCATAAGCCAATCTATTTGTAGAGCCCTTGGTACGCTGCCAGGCTCCTTTACAAATTCGTCCTTCCCCAAAGGACAACTGCTTTAAATAAGCCAGATATGTGATGAACTCTCAAGTCCAGTACTTACTGCTGAAATGGAATAAAGTGTTGCTTTTCCTCATCGTCCACCTTCCCATGGATGATATCAGTGATGTCCATCACTGCAACAACACAGGTTCATCACACGGTTTTGCCAAGTTGCTAAAGAATACAGAGAGAGCTTTCCCCGACCAGAATGGAACCAACAGTTGCTTATTTTGGGCCAATGCCACCCCTGACAGCAGCAGAGAGCAGCACTCTCCTGGTAACTTTCTAAAAACCCCTTTTTATTGATGCGTAAGTCAGCCTGTTGTAGTGAACGTGAATATACTCTGATAAAAAACAGCTGGGGACTCAGGCATTGCAAGGCAAAGTAGTCACACTTAGATTTCAAATGCTTTTCAATTGCATTTTGAAATTGTTTTCCACCCCAAGTTTCAAGCAAGCCTTTGCACAGGAGATCACAGGGGTTAAAGAAGAACTGGATGTCTCATTCTCCGAGGTTCCTTTAAGAACTCGAGCTTTATCCATTAGTCATGAGGAGCAAAGCCCTTTTTGATAAAGATTTGAACAGTCTGCTGCCCTGGCGGTAGGGTATTATCTTTTTATGGGGTGACAAAACAAAAAATGAGCAGTAATAGCGTTTCACCTTCACTTACAACTTTCATTAACAGATTTCAAAGGGATATTATGTGCAGTTCAGGATCAGCATCTCCATTTTAAAGCCAAAGATGCTGACACAAGCATCTATTTCCCTGTTCCCACCGCACTGTCCCAGCCCCTGGTGTTTTCTCCGCCGACGGGACCGGCCGTACCTGCCACCCCAAAGGGCCGCCGGAGTCCACAGGTGTGTTTCTTCCCATCTTTCAGCTCCATGTGTCCCACCCTCACGATCTGACACACCAAGCTGATTTTCGGCCTGATCAAGTCAGAACTGCTTAAATCCTAGAAATTATTTAAAATACAGTTGTATCGATCTGCTTTATGAAGAAGACAGAGAGAATAACACTAGTTTTGTTAGACTGTACACATCTATAAAAGGTACCTATTATGTTTTTAAACAACTAAAGTTTTTGAGCCCTAGGAAAAAAACATACCAGAAAACCACTAGCAATTTCCACACAACAATTTCTAACCATGCCGTTACTCTTTGATAACACATCCCAGTAACTGTACTGAAAGGAGAGTAAGTGATATTAATTGTCAAAACACTGGATCCTGAGAACAAGCATAGGGGAAAGGGACCTGGGGGTCCTGAGGACATCAGGGTGACCACGAGCCAGCACTGGGCCCTTGTGGCCAGGAAGGCCAATGGTACCTGGGGTGGGTTAGAAGGGGGTGGTCAGTAGGTCAGAGAGGTTCTCCTGCCCCTCTGCTCTGCCCTGGGGAGACCACACCTGGAATATTGTGTCCAGTTGTGGCCCCTCAGTTCCAGAAGGACAGGGAACTGCTGCAGAGAGTCCAGCGCAGGGCAACCAAGATGCTGAAGGGAGTGGAGCATCTCCCGTGTGAGGAAAGGCTGAGGGAGCTGGGGCTCTGGAGCTGGAGAAGAGGAGACTGAGGGGTGACTCATTCATGTTTACAGAGATCTAAAGGGGGAGTGTCAGGAGGATGGAGCCAGGCTCTTCTCGGTGACAACCAGTGACAGGACAAGGGGCAATGGGTGCAAACTGGAACACAGGAGGTTCCACTTAAAGAAACTTCTTCATGGTGAGGGTGTCAGAGCCTGGCCCAGGCTGCCCAGGGAGGTTGTGGAGTCTCCTTCTCTGCAGACATTCAAACCCGCCTGGACCCCTTCCTGTGGAACCTCAGCTGGGTGTTCCTGCTCCATGGGGGGATTGCACTGGATGAGCTTTCCAGGTCCCTTCAACCCCTGACATTCTGGGAACAAGGTAGTTAATTTGTGCCACCTTTACTACTTGTCAGAAATCATTCAATTTGTGTGCAATTCTTCAATTAACATCTTGATGCAAAGAAGAGGAGGATCAGCAAAGCAATGAACAACACATAACTGATCTCAAGCCCAGATTTCTGGTACAGTTCAGCTCCAACAGAGAAGCGCCTAACAGGATTTTCAGAAATGCAAGGCTTGGCAACACCCACTGATGGTGGTATTGCAGAATAATACACCTTTACTGCTGCTTTGGATTGACGTATTAAAAAAAACACTTTTCAGAAGCATTCCTCTGATCTTAAGTGTTCACGGTAAAACCCAAAGTGCCACGTGAATCCTCTCTGCTGGGCGAGGGAAAGAACCCAAAACTGAGAGGTTTGCAGTGTGAGGGAAGAATTTCCAGAATGTAAATACAACCACTTACGGTAAAGACCGCTTGAAGGTTATTTAGTTTCTCAATTTCTTTAGGCATCCCATTACTGCCCCAACGAACCAGGTAATTTTCACTGTGAATAAAGGAAGAAAAAACATATTCAATAAAACACCTGACATTCCCATTACCTGGGTAAAAGTTCAAAAGTATTTTGATCTTCTAGGATATTTGAAAAACTCTGTCAGATTCTGAAATGAAATAACCTCCTTTCAAACCACCACTGGGGCAGCAACCAACAGAACTGAAAAGCTTATCTGCTGGATCTTCCTTTCTAACCTCTCCTGGCTTCTTTAGAATGACCATCACGATGGCTAAATCACCCCCACACCTACAAAAAACCCCTACCTGATGAACTTGGAGAGATCAGGATCATAGAGGCTCATTAACAGCTCTGCATCTTCTCCAATATTGCAGACAAAATTCTTGAAGTTTACATACAGGCTGTACGTGTGTGTTGTGTTGAATATCGGCTGCCCTCGGAGGTCCAAATTCTGTTGCAGGGACTGCAAAGGACAGTAATTCCATTAAAAACAAACAGAATTTAATTCTGCTACCAAAGGACCTCAGCATCCTTAAGAGAAACGTACAAATACAGTGGGTCACTAGTTACTTGAAGAGGAAAAAAGGTAGAGATGAGAGATGTACCTTCTCTTCCTGGATTCTTTCCTCAATCCTTTTGGATGCGGTTTCATGGGACTTGAAGAGAGAGATTGTGCTGGTTTCATCTGGGTCCAAGATGTTCCCATTGTCATCTCGCACAACCAGGTCCAAACCCAGGATCCTGAGGAGCGTGCAAGTCAAGAGGATGAGAAGCAACACAATACTTAAGAAATAAAGGTGATTGAAAGAGCCCGAACCACAGATCAAAGTGTGGACTGCATTAGGCAGTCAACGCACACCAACTCCACCCCTTGTAATCATCAAATTGCTGGTTTCCCTGTCGCAAAACACTTATCCCTCACCCCTCCTTTTCCCATTCAAGGGAAAAAACATCAGTCAGGTAACTTAATTCTAACATGACATTTTCTTTGTTCTCACTTAAAGGTGTTTTTGGTTTTTTTTTAGAAGTATATATATATATCTCCATCAGGCTTATGGATTATGGCTAATTATTATCCTTTGCCATAAGCCTTCTTCTTAATTGACTTATTTGACCTGAATCAAGTCTGACAGACAGATAAATGAGTTCTGGAGACAGACCCTGTTCTGTACAAACCAGTGAGAGGTGGAGTTTTGGTGGCCTATAGAACTCTATCACTCAGTTGCTGATAAAGCAGTTCAGTTCATAACCAGCATGCGAATCCTGGCTCCAGCCAGCAAGGCACAAACGTGCTCCATGGAAACGCCACCATGTGCCAGCATTCCTGCAGAATTCAGACAGGTGAGGTTCGCTGTCAAGTCAGAGATTGCTGGCATATGAAGAACCAACTGCTACCTGCAGCCTCGGCACATCCTGATGGGGGCCGAAAGCCACAATTATCCCCTTCCCAAGGAAAAATGTAAATCCTAATTCAGAGTTCTCCTTGCGTGGTCATTTACCAGGATTTGGGATTCTCCCCGGCCTTCAAGACGCAGTTTGGGGTTTACCTGTTGCCGTAGTCAATCTTAGCGGTGACTTTCTTCTTGAGCTCCGCCAGCTCATCCTTGGGAAGGGTCCCGGACAGTATCTGCGACCGCCACTCGATCAGGCTGTAAGTCAGTTGCTGGACGTGCCGAAACTGTGTTGTCTTGTTGTCCTACAGGAAATAAAGGCACAATTTTAAGCTAGTGATAGCCTGAAAACGATGAGCTCAGAAAGCTTCCTGAAATGTATCTTGAATCTACCATACAAGTTGTATTTAACTAAAAATAGCTGAGAAACCGGCACCATATGACAGTACAAGATTAGACCCATGGAACACATTCTCCAGTACTTTGCACTGCCAAGGTTGAAGTGTCTGGTCTCTGCAAAGAACACAAATGATATAAAATACTCTTAACTTGCCCCTCAGAACACCAATCTGAAGGGAGTTATAAATAGCCACCTTCCTTTGGATTTGGGCGAACGCAAAGGGGTTGATGGAGGCTGGATGAGCCTTTTAGTTCTTACAGGGAATATATTAGAGATACACTTGGGAAACAAAGAAAAAAGTGTGTTAACTTGCATTGAAATAACTGCAAAGAGAAGGCAACTTGTGTTAAATGTCAGGGAAATACGGAGCAGATCTCAATCTGCCAGTCAGCTAAAGTTGAGTTCTTCTACAACCGTTTACATCACCTAACTCCTATTAACTACACGAAGTTCATGAATGCTTCCTGAAAACCACAGAAATCGAAGTAGTAAAATGAAACGCTGCCAAAGAAAAAAATCCCCTGTATTTCCTTTTTCTCCTCAAGTACATCCTTCCTCCTTCAGTGTAGTTTTTTCAATACATACTGCAGGGGAAAATAAACTAAACTCAAACTCATTTCAAACCACAACATTTTCCAAGGCTGCTTTAAGACTTACATTGGTTAAGCACAGGAACATGAAAGATTTCTGCTCTTAAGAAAAAGATTCTGAGGGTAAGATCCTAAAGTTATTCAGAAAAAAAAAGGAGTCAGGAACAAAAGTCTCTTTTCATACAATAATAACATCACATACAGCTTCCCATTAAATTAAGAGGGTGGAACAAATTCTCGTGGTTTCGTGGTGCACAAACAAAACGTACTTGTGGCCTGGTGAAATTTTCAATAGGAAAGCTTGCTCTGGGTATACTGAATGGTTAAAGCTAATTTAAAACCATTCCCTCATCTTAATTAAAGTCTCAGAGCACATACTATGCAGGCTGAACTCACCACTAAAGGAAGGAAAATCAAGTTTGACTCTGTCTAATGTGCCTTAAAAATCACCTTGAAAAGAAAGCAATTGATTGTGAACTGCAGTTGTGTTTCTCTGAGCAAGAATGCACCTACCTCAGCAGAACCGCCAAACCCTGCGGTACTTTGGCTTCTGGCTCTTCCGAGGTGACTATCATATGGTCAGGCTACTAAACGGATTCGCAGATGAGATGATGAGACGTCTCTTCCCCACCCTACTAATTAATATATTACTTGGCTTCTGACAAGTCAAGTCTTCCACACATGGCCCTAATTTCCTTTTCACCCTTTGTCTATCTTTGAGCTGTAGGTACTTTGGGGAGAGCATCAATTATTCTATTAAGTACCTAAAATACTTCCAGAAAAACAGGGTTTGCACTCACTAAAGGTTGTGTTAAAACAGCACCGTGGTTTCACGCAGAACTTTCTCACACAACCGAGATATCTTGTTATCCTTCAGGACAGATGGATGATGACAGGCAAAGCAGGAGCCCTTGTTTTATTATTATTTGATAATAAGGGTGACGGTGACTCACACCCAGCCCCAAGCAGCTGACCTGATGCTGAGCGTGACTCGTGCCAGCCAGCGCTTCACCGGAGCCGTCTCATCACAGTACAGCGAACACCGTGGTGGGGACCAAACCACAGTTCTGCTCATGATCACACATCCCACTCCACGGAGCGCAGAACATTTTAAACCTCTCATAAGACCAATTTTACAATAATGACAGTTTTTCAGTTCTGCATAATGTTCTATTCAAAGCCTTAAAGCGCCCTGCAAAAAGCCCTGTCTCAGCTCATCTGAGGTCATGTAATAAAACACCAATAACTGAAGAAAACTCACCACATATAACTTGTGCCAGATAACTGCCCATTCCCTCAGGGTAGAAGTGAGCTCTTGTCCAAGGGGCAATTCACTCGGAATCACTGTTTCATGTTGCCTAGACAAAAAAGGAGACAACAGAAAAAAGGTGTTACGCTCGAGATTAAAACTTAGTAGTAAAACATCCTTTTTTGATAAATATGGAAATGGAAACTCCAGAGGGCTTGACATTCACACAGTTCACTCACACACAATGCCAAGATTCTTAAGTTATTCAATTGGTTTTCCAACACATACATGCACATTCGTTATTCATCTTTAATGCAAACGTGTTTCCAGTTACTGTCAGTTTTGTTCTTCTCAATGGATCCATTCCAGGAACAGGGAAATCATGTTTGGAAGAACTGCCACGTGCAATGGTAACTTGGCCACACTTATTAAAGACAAAAAATAAATGTACTTTCTGAAGTCTCTTCCTTTGCAACTGCCCTTTTCCTTTCACTGTAACGATCACAGAACCGGCTCTAAGAGTCAAACGAGGAGTCATTTCCGTCAATGTTTTCCAAGCCAGGAAGGAATCCACACTCCTTGGCTGCGATCAGGACTGTGCTATGGCTCACAGGAGTCCCCAGAGGAGCTAAATGCAGCTTGATGGACCTGCCTCACTCCTAACTTGTCTAGCAGAGCTTTCTTCACTTTTACAAATAGTATTCCCATGCACCTACGCGTACAACTGGTTTGGGTGCATACAATGCTCTGAAAATAAGAAGTTATGCAGCTCTAGAAGTCCAGCACAGGGGGGTTGTTCTGCTGCACACACAGACCAGTAGCGTTCATTTCAACCACCACCACTAAAGTTGATTTCTTCTTGTTCTTAATTGCAACAGCACTGCATTGTTTTCACTACCAAAAGTACATCTCAAGATGTGCCAACCTACCCCCGGTCCTTCACGATTGCCTCTTTTAAATGGATATACGTTTCGGGGAAAATGCCCTAAAAATAAAACACAGAAATAAAGTAAATAAATCAGACCATAGGATATGATGTGACAAAAATGCATTCAACAGAAAGTAGAGCAAAGAGATAAGAGCAGGACCAGCAGAACAGCAGCTGTGACTGATATTTACTATTTAACTAGAACAGAAACGTGTTAGGTCCACCAGTTTTGGTATCAGAGGCAAAAAGAACCTATGGAGCACCAGGTTGCATGCTTGAGCGCTATACTTCATATTAGCACCTCAGAGAGGTCGGTTCCTTGCTTCACACTTGTAATGATGCTCATCTTCCTGCTACAAAATCCTGTAAACTCTTGCAAACTATCAGTCATACTTGTTTGCCCTTGCTACAAAATATCCCTGGAGTCATTTGTCCGATTCCTATGGGAATCCAGATTTCCATGCAGTTTTCACATCGGTTTCACAAACCTCATCGCGTTTGGTTGAGATCCACGCACGCGTAATTTCTGTAGTATTTTCCAAGTCAAATCTAAACTCTCATCTTACCACTACACATAACTAATGTTGGATGCGTACAGGTCCGTAAGCACAATAATAAAGCAATAAACTAGCATATGCAGATGTACAACAGTCAATTTTGCTAGTTCAAATGATTACACGTGCTTACAATAGAGGAGAACCCAGCGAATGGCTCTGAAATATTTAGCTCAAGGGCACTTATTTCTATCACTAAGGAAAAGGGCACTGTGATCAGGAGACCTGTATGATACGAAGACAGGAAACACAGCAGAAGCGCAGCAGCTTGCAGCACCGGATGGGGATGGGGCAGGTGAGAAACAAAAGCTAAGAGTTCCTGAGAAATGAGGTCTTACCTTCTTGGATTTATTTCGGAGCGTGTATCCTCGGTACCAACCTGTCAAAGGGAAACACACATGGATTTCGTTTTTTCCGCTCCACCCCTTTAAAATTTTCCTTTCTAACAAGTGCATTTTCATCCAAATCATCTTATAGATGGTGCTCAAGTTTCACATTGTAGTGTTCTTTATTTTCTTCTGTGACTGAGTCTGAAGCCTTCCTCCAAAGGAGGGCTCAAAGAGAATGTTTTATAGGATACGGCAATAAAATCCCAACCAAAATCCCAACTCTAGTACAGATATTGTTTTTCAATATTATCTTGACAAGACCGAGTAAAGCAATAACTGCGATCCCCAAGACTCAGCAGCATCTCTCACTTCCAGATGTCCCTCTCCTCTCTTCAGCACCTGAGGTTTGACCAGTATTTCGATTTTGAGGTCACCGAAATACAAGTGTATGAAAAGATGGCTCTGTTTTCATGTCCTCAAGCGAGCCTCGCTTAACGAGCAGACGGGAGAGCAGCGGAGCTGTGGGCAACTCACTCCCGCTCTTTTCCACCACCACCTCCAAATGGTGTCGAAGGGTTTTATTCCCCTTCTGCCCTCACCTTCATCATTTGTCTCCTACAGCACCAGGTTTCGTCTCTTCTCCTAAGGTTTTATTGCACTGAAACTGAAAACACCGCCCCTCAGCAACCACGGAGGGTATAGATTATGGTCTATAACACGAGTGATGTCCAGAGCTATCCAGACGACATCACTGATCCAAGACGATTATGTTCAGCTGCCTGGCAGGGGGAGCAGCAGCGGGAAGGCAAAGAGATATAAGGGAATAATCGGGTAAAGAAGAGAGTAGTGGAAGCTGGTGGGTTTTTTAACATTCATTTTTCTTTTCCCCCCCACATTTCTATATTTAGCAAAGGCGGCTCCATGAAGAACCATGGATCTGAGATCCCCTCGAGCATAAATCAGAATTTAGCGTGGTTTTTGTTTTGTTATGTTGGTGATCTGTGTATGTGTGTGTGGTTCGCTTATCCCTCCACCCTTAGCAGAGTTTTAGCCCCTTTCTCTGACAATGAGAACACGAATCAGCATGACCACATAACCCCCAATATTCCAGTAGTACGTTAGGAGGAAAGAAGAGATTCCATTCCTTCCACAGGGTGAAGACAACATTATCCATCGATCATGGAGCAATGGATAAGGTACTGGATTAGGGATGAGAAGATTTAGGTTCTATTTTTATCCAAGTTTGTAATGAATTGAATGTTCAAGTACAAGTTGTTTAGGGTGTGATAAAAAGCACACAGTCTCTCAGCTTCCACAGCTTCCTCATATCTAAAATGGCCTCTTGGCATTAACCATATTCATGTAAAATAGTTTGCAATTATTGCATAAAAGCACGTTGTAATTATTATGCAAAACTATTTCAGCAAGCACCTCGCACAATCTCTTCACAATTCTGCTCCACTTTTCAATAACCACATTCACCATTTTAAAAGGAACAAAAGCTTTCAGCAGTGGTCAATTGATTACTTGATTTCTTCTTTAAAGGAAGAAAAACCTGCCTAAACCTTCAGAGGAGTGAGAGAGAAATCTCTTGGGTATTTTCTCCAAGCAGAGATGTGCTAAATGGAGAAAGGTTTTTCAGTTGAAAAGTGAATTCAGTGAATTTCAGCTACTGCACCATTCTTTAGACAACACAAAGTTACAGGGATGTGATCCCAGGCCATGTGCATAACCACAAGGTCCCTGTTCCTCTTCCACGGTCAGGTCCTGTCTCTCAGTGCCAAACACACACGCTGCACTGAAATAAAAGGAGGGATTGCTTCATTTACCTACAGCGGCCAGAGGAGAGGGAAGAGGCTGAAACTAGGAACAAATTCAACGCAAATATCTTTTCATCAGGAGAAGAAACGGGTCGGAATCCCGGGCTGTGGGCACACATTCCCTCTGCCTGCAGCTCCGCCAGTTCCCACAGCTCACATGCAATAATAACATGTACTGCAGATTAGAAAGTATTCCCCTAACCAGAAATGGATCCTCCCCAGCTCACTGCTCAAGGACAGACTCCCAGAGAGTCAGAAAATCCTGCACTGGAGCAGCTTTCAAACCACTGGACGCAGCAATTTTCCTTCTTTTCTTGGATTTTGCAGCATATGCCCAGTCTCGACAACCTTTGGCAAACAACAGGATAAGCTCTGCTTATCTTGTTATCAAGTGGAAAAAGGAATTTTCTACAAAGACTTCATGCGACCACACAGACAAAGGAGGAAAAACACCACCTTGCTTTGCTGTTCAAAAGAGCGTATTACGATCAAAACACCTAAAGTAACAAGACCACGTTTTGCAGAGGGTATATGGGTATTCATTTTAAAACGAAGTCTAATAAAACCGGTATCCTGCAGATCTTCAAGTGTAATGCAAACACCATGCTGTTTCAAAGCCTGCTTGAAGTCCAACTAAGAGACACCGAATGTTATTTAAAATCGGTCTCACCCACAATCCAAGCCTAAGTGTGCAGTTGCAACTGGGACTTATAAAACATTAGGCAAAGCATCTCTTTAGAGCACAGGAACAGAAAGCTTTACCAACAGAAGTGCGATGCCAGAGCCTCAGCCCAAATCTGGCCAACTTGCCAAGGACTCCCAGCCTCTTCAATAGGCCCCTATGGGATGCACCAGCATAAATGAGCGGGGATTTAGCAATTTAAAGGTGCTTTCTCTCATTGTGAAGGCAGTACAGCAGCAGGACTGCAGCAACTGCACCTCAGGAATTTGCCGGACGCTACGATCTGTGCAAAGCCACATAATGTTTAAAGTTTGCGCAGCGCAGACACGCACCACAAGCTGCATCCACACCTTCCTGCTTGCATTTTAATTCACTTTGTCGCTCTTTGCTTCTCACACACCTCCCCAGCGGCTCAGTTGTATCAGTGTTGTGTCTCCAAGCTCTTCAGCCAGTTGAGGGTCAGATAACTTTGACTGTTAACATCAAAACCCAGTGCAAGCTCCAGCCTTGCTGCCTCGCTTGCGAGGAACAAACTGTGCGCTCCAGTTCTTGCAGACAGAGCGGAGCCAGCCGAAACCCAGCTGCAGAACACAAAGAGCTTTCGAGCGTGTGATACAGAGAGCCCTTCACTGAATACGGCTGGCGAATCAGTGCCCGCTGCCTCCAACCAGGAGGAAAAGGAGGCACGTTCGAGGTGACTGATGGAGCAAACCGAGGCGCAACAGCCAAGAGAACCCTCTGGTAACTCACAGAAGATGCTCCGGTGTAACCTCATCTGGGTGTTCCTGCACCATGGGGGGACTGCACTGGATGAGATTTCCAGGTCCCTTCCAACCCCTGACATTCTGGGATTCTGTGACCACACAACTGTACCTGTGCTTGGCCGGGCACGGGAGGAGCCAAAGTCAACAGGTGTGGTGTGAACACAGGAATGAACAGTCACGAGTGTTTCTTTGTCCTGCAGCGTTACTGAAATCTTACCTTGGCAAACCCTGCCAGGAACAGCGTTGATACGATCGCCACTTCTCTATTTTTCATACCTTTTTAAAAGTCAAGTGCATCGAGCAAACACTACACAGCAAGCTTCGCACTTTCGTGCATATCAGAAGTCGAAAATCTAGATCTGAAATGTGTGTTACTTAAAAACACCTCTTGATTTGTTATATTTACTTTCAAAAATGACCGCAAAGTACTTGGAAGTGATTCGCAACCTACCTTCATACATCTCCAAAATGTGAACGGTGTCACCGACTTGCAATGAGAGCTCCACATCTCGGGCAGCATCGTAATTGTAGATGGCTAAAAAGGGAGAAGAGAGAGATGAAAAACACCACCATGAAAGCTGGAAGATCATCAGATTTCGAAATCTGGCATCGTAGCACCTGTCAAAGGCAGAATATTATTTTGAAAAAGCACTATGAAGTTATAAAGCTAATCTGTGTATATAATACATGTGTTACATACTTTTCCAATGTATTTCCATATTCTATCATCAGTTCCTGCAAGGAGAAAACACCATTCTTAACAGAGTCTGTCGTTTACATTTAAGCATGTGGATTTGTGACACTATATTAAGAATCTGCATCTTCCCACTTCACTGACAACCTGCCCAGCAAAGGTCACTGTTACCCAGGCAGAGGTTATGGATCAATTAGGGAATTGTCATTTGTTATTAGTGTTTCAGAGGACTGATTGCAATGCAGCACTCACAGGCACCACCAAAACAACATCAACTGGATGGCCTAAGAAAAAATGCCGCTATTCCCTATTAAACACCTCAGACTATTCGCCACCAAAGGCTCTTTCCAGACAAGAACCGATCTTAGCACGAAAACTTGAGATTCTCTGCAGATCTAATCCCCACCAAAGACAAAGCTAATCTGAAGGTTGATCGGATTCCCAGTGGGAATAGGATTAAGTCCAGAAGCCCACGCTGCTAAACTGCCTTCACAAAGCGTAATTTGAATTTGCTTTCAAACAAAGCAAAAAAAACCCCATAAAGCAATCAGGAAAACGCTTCGCTATGGTGCAATGAATTGATCGGCCAAATCAGAACAGACCACTCCTGTAGCAAAATGAGGTGATTTATTTATGTATGTGAAAGTCTGGTTTAAGTACGAACCACATCTTAAACGCAACGCAATATTCTCACACGTGTAAGTGTCGTATTTAATTCTCCAAATCTGTTCCCCAAGGAAACGCATTAGGGAAGGAAGCACAACGTTTATTTTTATAACGAAGGCAAATAAATCATGCAAACATTTTCAGGGGGCTTTGGGAAAATTCTTCAGAGGGTTTGTGTTTGAAGAACTCGCTCTGAAGAATAAACAAATAAATAAAAAACGGAGCTCCTGTGTCAGGAAATTCGCATCGAATGCCCATCATTCCCATCAGGATGAGGGAGAAGATGAAAATTGCCTCCTGGCGAGGGTCCAGCATAAACAAATGACTGTGGCTTACCGCACCGGAAATTATCTCACATATTCTAGTTTTCTTTAAAATATTGTCACTATAAATAATCCACCAGCAGTAGGCAAGTGATGTGAACTCCCTGTAGTATCTGAAACAGACCCTGGTCACCAACAGATACTTATTTTACAGCGTTTGCTCATGGTGGCGCTGATTCACGGCACCCACAGCATCAGGGCTGCACGGCCAGGATGTCTTCAATCTATTCCACTGGTTTCCAGAGGGTTATAGGAATGCAACTGGACTTTTGCTCCTTGGGCACTGGTTGCTTTGACATCCAGTTTCCTCTCTCTCATCTGACTGGTGACCTGGATATTCAGTTTGGACACCTAAAAGGCCCCAGAATAGGCCCAAAAGTAAAACTCCCATCAATAGTTTTGCAGAACAATTTGGATAATGTTGATGACCAACAACAAACACGAAGCTACACAGGAGTAGATCAGAGTAACCCATTAAGAACTACCTTGTATTGACAGACACTAAGATCATAAATTGATGCAAAAACTGGTTAATATTATACGTGATTCAGTTAAAAAGAAATCTTTCTGCCAGATATAGAAAATAATTCCGCAAGGGTTTACAGAGGTCGGCATAAAGGTGCAATGCCTGATGTCTATGGACATTAATAATGCGAGAGCACTGTCAAGATTTAAAGCAGAGGGTCTCAGCCCTTGTCTATCTTGGCTGATTATATCCTGCCTACTGCAGTTTCCTCCTGTGGTGACAGTTGGACCAACTGCCTCATTTTCTGCCTTAAAACACTGCTTGGGATTCCCGTTTAGTTCTGATTCCCTGTTTAGAAACAGCGTGCGTGCTTACCCGTATAGGGATTCCTATGTACAGCTTCTAGATGCCTTGGGTTCCTTTGGGACAAACGGACATTATATGAATACCAGGCTGGATTTTTCCATAAATTGCTGCTTTAGCTCCAGACAAAAGCAGCCGGAGCGGCAGCGGGTGTCTAACGGAAAGGTGGGTGGGCACCACACAAGCCTCTCTTTTGAGAACGCAGTTAATTCCAAACCAAAGAGCGCAACAGCCACAAGAAGAGGGAGAACTGACCACTGCAGTTCCCTCAAAGATCACAACAACCACAAGAGAGAGAATGAAACGTCGCAGTTCCCTTCCCTGCTTTACCAGAAGGGTTTCAGATCCCAATGTGCAGCACTCACAAGCCAAAGGAACACGATTCTGCCACTGTGCATCACCCAAGATTTGCAGTATCTTGCTTTGCTAGACTGAATTAAACAAGAACGCTGGGTCACGGTATATAAAATCTGGTTCTGCGCAAGGTTATAAAAGACAAATTGCTGGCATATTTTCCCTGGGAGATTTACTGTTTGAAAATGATGCTTCCTGCCGCTTGAAGTCAGTCCTGTCCCGAACAGCCCATCTGCAGCTATTTGAACTGCTGAGCCTATTCGCATTGTGTGTATTTAATCTGACCTCGATCAGACTTGAAAGAGAACGGGAGCTTCGCATAACAAACATGGTCACGGGATGATAAAATAAAAACCCTTCACATAAAACCCTGACAGAGCAGCAAGAAAGGAAGAAAGGGAAAAAACGCAAAGACTTTTGTCCCCAAATTTGCAGGAATATCTGAAGTTGTCTTTTTGCTTCAAGTTAAACTTCAGCTGAGATTTTTGTCCTTTGAAATACACTTTAGAATGGTGATCTTGTTCCTTTTCTCATCTGAATGAAAAGTAGCACTGAAGTTTAGCAAATTTAATCTAAAGAGGCAGGGGTGGAAAACGTGATCCGTAAGACGGAGATACTGGGCTTGTTTTAATGAGCATATTCTTTGAGCATAACTAGAAGCAATGTATCATATTATTTAATTTACAGTCCCCCACTTTGACTGTTTCAGAAATGTTTTTAAAACAGCCTATGAAATTCATTAAGAGGGAAGGTCAGAGGAGTCAACACCAGGGCTGGTTTCAAAAGGGCAACAGATAACTCCGTGAGCGGTGACAGCAGCCAGAGCAATGGAGGTGCAGATAAGGAGAAGCAATTTTCATGCTTCAGGGCAGAAGGTGATTCCTCAACACGGGTCGGGCCGGAACTCCACAGGCATTGCACAACGGGGCGCGCACGCTGCGTGTTGGGGATACACGCTATGTCCTGAAGCATCACGCAAGTCACCAGCAGAGACAAGGACGGCAGGAACGGTAAAGCAAGCTGCCATAGTCTGGGCTTTCCAAGGCCCTGACTAACAGCTGACAGAGCGGGGACTTCCTGAGAAGGCAGAGTTTGGTGTGGGCTGGCACACGGCATGATTGTGATGGGAAGAGTTTCGTTATGTCACTCCCTCCAGTTGCACGAAGACGGATGATTAATCACAGCGCACATTCCTGATCAGTGAGACATCCAACAGCGGCACTTAAAGCAGCGCGAAGCCTCAATGTCAAGCATGAAAATGAGAAACACAACTATATTAAAACAAAACAAAAGACGTTTTGAAAACCCACAAAGCTTCACTTCGTCCAGGAGCCCTGGGAGAGGCCTTAATTTGCAAGAGGTTTGTCGGCAACTCGAGCCTCACCGAGTTCTTAGTGAAAGCAGGGGGTGTTTGGGCGTGTTTCCATATCAGGCTTTTCTCTCCTGTGCCTACCAACAGCATTCATTTGGAAGGGAGGTGATGGTGCGGGCAGCTCTGATGCCACAAGCACATCTGGCTGCTCTTTAAAGACGCCTTGCACATCTGGACAAGTGATGTCCGGCACTAACGCAGTGTCTGCCACCACCGCCACACAGCAGACAGGCAGCAGTTGTTCCTTTTGCATGCAGAGAAACTGAGGACAGAAAACCTGCATGTTGCATCTGCAGCACAGTGAAAGATGAAAACCAAATATCAATTCCTAGACCCATGCTAACCACACCATAGCTCATTTTCAAGATTGTTCTAAAAGGGAAGCTCAGCTAAAACGTCCAAAACTCAAGGGAATGCGGCAGAAGCTGTCACACACTATTTTGTGTGTAATTCACGGCAGAACGATATGGAAAACTTTCCTCAACAACTTCTTTAAACGCATATGATACGCGGATTATTGGCCTGGAAAACACGGGCGCTGCAAGATCCGTTATCTCCAACTCACTGGAAATAAGCAGCCCTCCGCCCATTCTGCACACGATAACCGCTGCCAAATGCCATCTCCCACTCCTGCGAATCCTGCGCTGGCCACTGTCTGATGGGAGAGGGCTGTGCTTGCTGCCTCGGAACAAAGAATCACATTCAGCGCTGCTCAAACAACCAGACTTCAGCTCATTACATCTTTCAAGAGTCAGAAACTATTGTACGGAAACAGAAGTATGTGCTTTTATGCTGCAACAGCCCTGTGTTAAGAAATGGCATTTATGTCGGACAACCCCATTTGGAGAAGCCTGGTATGCTATCTGTTGCCAAGATATAACCAAAAATACAGTGGCTTTATTTAAAAAACAAGGAACTGCCCAAGGAATTAATTCTTAATAGGAACAAAGGCTTTTTGATGTTTGAGCAGAAACGTTCTTGTAACTTCCCAGGAATTTGTGTCTGAAAAATTGAGAATAGCATAATTAAGATTTATATGTCAGACTAGTTAAAAAAAAAAAGTAAGTCATGGTTCAACAGCGTGAAACACGTCCATTAACTCCTTGTTATGAAGAATATTGCTGCTCCTGAACTGGTTGATGATGACGTTCACTCTCAATTCTACAAAGTTCCAAGTGACTGCTTATTATTTTGAATGCAAATAATCCAGAATAACAGGATTGCATGGATGGAAATGCTTTAATTACCAGCCATCGTTAGACTTCAGAGTCGAACATCTAATGAGCTAGAGGTGGACCCTGAACATCTTGAGTACTTACTGTTTGAGGTTGACCACAGGAATACACTTGGAAGGACTTTTACTTCCCCTTGTGTCCTGCACAACCACTCTTGATCAAACTCATTTCCTAATTTGGGACTGGGGAAGATTTTCTCTTTCAGTCTTGCTATCAAATTTAGATATTCCCGTGTCTCCATTGTAGACTGGATCAGATTTTAGGATCAATGGTTTAATCTCCCAAAGCTTGCTTTAGAAATAAAGCAACTTCCCGACCTCAGCCCACGGGAATACGGATCCAGCCAGATCACCTCATGGTCTCTTATGCTTTAAACCCTACAGACTAAAACCACAGTGAGTTCCACAACAATGCTCTGGAGCAAGTGGCAGAGCCAGTGACAAATTAGCCCGTGTATTTTAATTAGAGCTGCTCAGTAGATTCAGATCAGGCAAACTGAGATGATTCAGAACTGCTGAAGCATGAGACAGACTGATTATAAAGGAAAAAGAAATAATCTCCATCTTTTCATCTCTGCAGAATTCCCATTAGTCACTTCCCCCTCAAATACTTATTGCTAAGTGTTTATACCACAGTAGCTGTACGAAAATAAAGGAGATTCTGTTCTCAGAGTGCATCTATACAGGGCAGAGACCCACATCCCAAAGATACACTGATGTGGACAGCAGCAATAATGTCACCACGGCGTCAGGTGTTTCATCTCTTCCTAACTGTGCTCGGGTAGAAACCGCCCGAGTGCAGCTGCTTCTGCGATCTGAACCACACACACACTCTGTTCTATCTTACAGACATACAGAAATTGTTAGCTGTTTCATTTTCTTCACTAGGCTCTCTACTCTCGTTTATTATTTTCACTAGAAAGGGCCCTTAGGGATTTTAAGCTCAGATAAATAATTAATCTACATTAGCTGTCTCAGTTTATGTCTGGAGTAAGAGGGAGCCAATGGAGGAATAAATCAGTACTAGCAGTGTAAGAGCCAACCTGCTCCTGAATATACTACACCCAGCTTAACTCAGCATCAAAACAGAAAAAGGGAAGATAAAATAACAAAGCCTTAGCCACAGTGTAAAACACATTTAAGGCTTCCATCTGCTTCAGGTCTGGCTGGCTCAAACTAAACAACGTGTAATAGCAAGTCAATGTTCAAGTGGGATGAACAGATGCAGGAGAACCCAGCTCGGAACTCACGTGCCAAAAGCAGCTTCCAAGTGCAAAAAGATGACGACGCACTGGAAGGTGGTTCTTGATGTAATGGTTCCTGGAAGATCTTGTGCTTTCATCGAGCAAACCTTCAGTAGACAGAGAAGACAAGAAGCCAGTGGCAGCACATTGCCGCTCCTGTTTTCTGATTAATTCTGGGCAGCACAGAGCTGGCTCCTGCAGGAAAGGTGCAGCAGTAGCCACCAATACAGTTGTTACTACTGCACTACACAGAAACCTCAGGTCCTGGTGCTATCGAAGCTGCATCATTTACTAGTTCTAATTTCACAAAACACACCTACCTAGTCTAATTGCTTCATTTAGCAAGATACACATTCAAGTGCTTTCATCGTGACACAGTGACCTTCTCAACATGCAGGACACGAGATGAGGCTGCTCCTTTTCATCTACCGGTGAGGCCGCAAGAACCAGATACCATAATGACGGGCGCCTTATAGATCTTATTAGGTTAGAGGGTGCTTGATATTATTGTAAGGTGCATATCTTCCAAGCCCTGCAGGTTTATTTTGCCTCTTTGAAATCTGAGCAGTAACATCTACCCTGAATAGATAGTATTCTCCTGAAAACATATTAACGCATCGTCTTGTCCTTTACAGCAATCATTCTAACCTCATAACACTGTTTCAAACTATCATACGACCACAGAAATCAACAGTTTTGACACAGCTTTAGCTGAACTGGAGTCTGGTTTGTATCCAGGTTGGCCTATTGATATCAAGGAAATTCAATAAACGTAAAAAATATGATGCATTTATACTGTACATTTTGGAGAAATAGACTTGTGGTACTGCGGTACCTACATACCAATTTTAACAACTGCATACACCTACTAGAGGTCTGAAATCCAGTTTCCACAAAAGTAACCTCTGATTTCAAACGTTTCCACTTTATGGCCTGTGAAGAAACAGATACTTATTTACAGCACGCATACAATTGCAACTGAATTACACTAAGTCTGTCTGTAACCACCTTATATTCCTCCAAGCCTGCAAACCTGCAACTTGTGTTTGGATACAGGAAGTACAAGAGTGACTTCTGCAATGAAGTTTTCAAGCAGATTGGTAAAAGCAAAAAGGCAACCAAAACCATCACTTGATAAATTGGACTACTCAGCTAATTCCCAACTTGAAAGCGTGTGGCACTTTCAAAAGAATTAAGTGAATTTGCCACTGGCTTTAAATTACTGTCCTAGTTCTTACTGGGCAAAACATCAAAGGAAGTGAAAAGAAAACTTGGAAATACTACTGTACAGAGCTGTGTTACTAACTAATGAGTTTTGCCGTGTGCATTACTTCCAGAGGGAGCGAGGGTGGAGATGAGAGGAGCTCAAACGAGTCGAACACTTGAGCACAGAGTCCAAGATGCCTGCGGGCCAGTCTTCACCACAGAGTTCACTCCAGTTAAACCTCCAGCGCCGTCTCTTGGCACCACCGCACCTACACGGATCCACGCTCATAGACCCGCAGAGAATCTGAAGCCGAGGGACCCCATTGCATGAGCTGCAAACGCAGCCCATCGGAATTACAGCCATGAGTTTTCATACCAGTGTTCTCAGGCCTCCAGCACCTTCCCCGCTCCATCCGTGTGCAGGAGGAGACAGACAAGCTCTCCACTTTCATCCATCCAGCTGCTGCATTTTGAGAAGCCTGGGATATGCTGCCAAAAAACACTTTACCACCTCTATACAAACCAGTGCTTGAGCTAATGCATGCTGCAGGGCTCACACAAGGAGAATTTTGATATTCATAACCATAGAGGTTTCAACTGGCCTCTGCACCTCCAGTCCTTCTTCAACACGGGCTTTGGAGCAGACTCTTCTCCCATAATGGATGCCTGTGGTTTCATTGATTCACATTTGCAAAATGACACGAGCCTCAGTCAGGAACTGGCATTGCACAGCCACTTTCACATTTCCAGAGACCTTTCATTCCAAAGCATTTTTATCTTGCCTCCTATCTCAGGTAACAAGCAAACAGGGGAATGGTGCTGAAATGAAGAACCGGAGATCTTGGCTGGGAACTCAGGGTCTTACTCAGGATGGAAAAATACAAAAGCCAAACAGGAATATCGATCCCTTTCTTGTCAAGATAAAGAACAAGCTAATCCCAAATTTGTAGCAAGCAGATTAGTTTTAATTAAACTGCACAAGATGCAAGGAGATAAAGAATTTGGAAGCGTGTACCACGCGCTGCAGCCTTCCCTTCCTTTTCTAGAGCTCACATTGAGCTCCATCTCCGCATCCTGAAGTCCCCACACTGTCAGTGCAATGAGAATGGAAGCGCTGCAAGAATCAGGTCTCTAATATTAAAGCTAGTTGCTCTTGCATTTAAAAAAATAGAGGAAAAAAGCACACTCTTTCAGAACTAATTGGCCACTATTTGCCCGTATTAGAACTTCAGAGCTGAAGTTATGAACTGTTTTAATTATTACTGAGGATCAAAGTACCAAGCTTTCCCAAGAGCAGAAAACTATTATTATCTCCATGGTATCTCAATGAACTTTTTGCCCGGATTCAGCACTTTCCACAATGAAGTTCACTTTTACTGGGGCAACTCCTCCGAAAATGTGACCGTATCAGCCACGGGCAAAGCTCCAAGAAGCTGCCAGGACAATTCATGCTTTACCCCACACTCCCCTCTGTCCCTGGGACACCCTCCCAGGAGCTACAATCTGTCCCCAAAAGACATTTCTATCATTAAACCAACCAGTCCAACTCGCACTCTGTAACATCTGCAGTTTTTGAAGGCAATCATGACCTGGCCATCTAGAAAGCTGGTTAGTAATTCGTATTTATGGTCCACTTTTATTAGGATGTGTTTCCTGGCAAATGCACCAAAATTCACTACAGTATTTTAGGCAATAAATCATAAGTTAAATGCATTAGATCTGAAAACATAGTTTCATTTTGGTAGCACGGGGATAAACGCATTCATGGCTTTGGACTAAGGTAGTTTGAAGCTTGGCCACGGCTGTGTCTTTAATACACCAGCATAAATAGGATGTCTTTCCCCTAGCAGCACCAACTGAAAGAAATGCCCTACCAGTCAAGTTAAACGCAAGTGGATTATTCCACATTTATTGCTTCTTGATCAATATCCTATTAAGTTTCTTCAGTTTGTGAACTTTCATTATTTTAATTTCCGTTGTTCCCACCTGCGTTGGTGCCAGCAAATACGGTCTCACACCAAACGAACCACAAGAACGTGCCAGAGACCGGTGTGAATCCAGAACTGGTGGAACCTGGTGCTTCCAGCCTCAACACCTCTGAGCAATTAGACACAAAGCTAATGAGCAGGAGCCAGCTCAGCCAAACCTCCATGAGCAGTTCTGGATCCCTCAGGAGAGGATTTGGAGCCTCCAGAAAGGAACGTGATTGTTAGTAAGATCAATCCTATGATAGTCCATAAACATCAGGACTGCTGGGGATGCTTCAAGGTGGATACCCAAGAGCCAAAGTCACACGGCACTTCTAGAAATATTGCTTTTCAAAGTAAGAGTAAGAAAAAGGATGGTTACAAGTCCTGTTTATGTCAGCAATGCCTTTGAAGTCCACAGGATTAGTTTCAGAGGGAATTACTTAAGGGGTCGAGTGGTAATCACCAAAAGTAAGAGAAGACAGACTTGGGCTAATATGGATTAACAAAAAATAGAAAGGACTATGGAAGTGAGAACTAGCACAGCCGGCTTTCACATCAAACAAACTGCAGACACAGCAATAAACACTGAGGAACTACATCAGAAAGAAAGTGTGGCTACCACTCTGAAGATTCTGAACTTTCGGCTGTCAACAATGCCAAGGCCTTTGGTTTGCCCTGTTCAAAGTGTTGTTAGCATTGCCACCAACACAACATTAGACGCATTATAACAAAGCAAACAGAGAGAAAAAATGAGTTATTCATAGAGTGCTTGCATTAATAGAGAGGAAGATGGTCACTTCTGCAACGGGAATGGGCTCCTCCATCCTCCTAGAGCCCCTGTAACAAACCTGCTGCACAACAGCTGACTCCAGTTCCAGTTAGAAGGGAAATCCAAGGCAAGGAACAAGCTGAAACAAATGTGAATTTACCTCTAATTTTACATGACGTTCAGCTATCAGTACTGTGAAACTCCTTTGACCACCAACTATTTTGAGACAACTTTGCACAAGACGTATCAGTTTTGAACATGAAGCCAAGACCTGATAGCCCAGTATATCACAAGGTATCCCAAATGAAACCATTAGTCAGAAAATCTGATTCTGCAGCACTCTCAGTTCCTCTCTGCTCCTCTGCATTGCTGCTCACATAAATCACAAATGGAGCTGGCAGGCACCGGTTTACATTTGAAGAATTACTGCCATTCCTAAGACATGACGCAGCTGATTGTAACTCAACCACCACATGGCATTTCAACAAAGTAAATACTTCTTCACGACAAGGAAAGTCCTTCATTTGGGTCCCTCCAGCAGGGAAAAATGTAATGGGTTTAAAAGGCCACCAGTTAGGGGTAATTACCTGTCAGTTTACAAACATATATATATATATATAAAAGAACCAACCAAAAAACCAACAAGGTAATAAGGCTAAGCTCAAATCAAGCCATCCCCTTCCAAAGAGCCACCTGTGTATCTGCAGACTCAAAATGCAAATGGGAAATCCTGCAATGGGATGTGAAGATGCATGGAGAGCTTGGGAATCAAAGCTGCCCGAAAGTTTCTCAGCCTTTCCCTCCCAGCTCCTCACCTTCAAAATGCACCAGATCAAACCGCTTTCCACAGAACGACCAAACTGCTTTCATTAGCTCCCCTTCAATCCAGTATTTTAAGACATTTTCTAAACAAAACAGGACTCTGGTTTTACTTAGAGACTACAAAGATTACAAATAATGTACTGAAATACCTCACTAACCAGCGGAGTTTTTGTGGGCTCACAATAGTATTTTAAGTTCTACATTTAACAATTTGGAGAGATCACAGACAACAAACACTGCCTGAGCTTCCACCTGCTCCTCCTAAGCCCACGATCACCATTTGTGGCTTTCAGTATTTGCTGAAAAGCCCCGAGTTCGTCGCTGGGTTGAAGCATTTTGCGGTACGTGAGCGGCCCATGGTGAACCTCACATCGCAGAGCTCTTCCCATAAAACTTCAGTTAATAATTCCTTTGTGGACTGGCCGAACAACAGGTACGTACATAGCTCAAACTACATAACCATCAACAAACACTTCACATCCTGTTAGTTCAAGAAGGTGACATATAAAGCGTGTGTGCACCTGAAGCATCGTTACAGTCACCTGGAAACCGTTCTGGCTAAAAACTCAGCGCTTTTCATTTCAGAATTGGTGCTGAGCCGGGTCAGTCCCTGTCCTGGGTCACCAGGCTGCTCCTGCCTGTAAGAAGGATCAGAAAAAGGGTTCTGAGAGCAAAATGGAACCGGTTCTCTCGTATTTGGTAATGAAACCATTAATATGGTCTTCTCCAGTCCACAAAGGACACTTGCACGCTAAGAACAGATGATGGGTAAAGAAAGAGCTGCTTTTAGTGTAACTCTTAACCTAAAGTTAAGGCAAGACCATGTTACTGCCAGCACATAAAGAAAACGATTACGTTGTTGATTCCTTATGGGCTAAGTTAATGACTTTAAAACAAGCAGATAATAAAAGTGACAAATGGTGGGGAGTCATTCTGGTACTCTTCCCTTCAGAGCATGCTCTTTGGACTGAAAAGCGTTGGCATGAAAGGCTTTCTGCAAATGACATGGTCTATGAGAGAAGTACCTGACCAAGAATGGGTCACTTCATTTAGTCTGGCGCTAGAACTGAAGAGCTTTCAAGGAAGATACACCAGGTAGTATCTTTCCTTCCCAAAGTAGAGGTGAAGCACGTTGCAAAGCAGCTCTGTGAGACCCAGAAGATCCTGGTGCTAAGAGAGGCGAGATGTTGCCCATCAGATGATCAGCAATGGTTCTGTCCCTTTACAAGGCTGAGGCTTCCAAAATCCCATCTGCTACTGGGTCCAAAGTACATTTCAAGTGAGAAAGAGCAAGCCATTTGTGCTTCCCTAAAAATGCCACAGTTTCCAATGTCGCACTCTCTGCCATGTCAAACTCAGCCCATGTGCCACCTGGATTATCCCCGCTAATGGCAGCGGGCTCCAGGTTTAACCACTGAGGACAGAACCAGAAGGCAGCAATTCAGTTTGAATGGACAATCGACAAATCTGTAGAATAACCCAGGAGATAAAACATCCCAAACTGAAATGCCAAAAAATCGGACAACTGACATTGAATCACATCATTTACTTCTTGGAATTTCTGACTGCGTTATGATTTACAGGGCCATGTTTAAAATAAATGCAAGTGGCTTTACATTCATTTCCAAGGCACAGATGACTAACAGCCACAATGTGTGTGTTCTTTCTGAAAGGAACGAACTTGCACCTTTAAGCTTCACAGCTATCAACCTACCCATGCTGCCAGTGAATGAAAGCTCTTACCATCTAACGGCCTGTATCATGCAAATCAGCGGTATTACCTCATTACAACCACCTTCATAACTAGTACTAATGGGGACCTTGGTTAGCAGGCAGACTAATGGCCCGGAGAAGCTCATGATTTCTTTTCCATCCTCATCATCTTCAAAGCACAAAATTGATGAGGACCGGTACCTGGAGCACAGCACGGGACGCAACTGTAGACAAAAAACCGTCGAGTCTGCAAAGATCAAATTGACAAAATCCCGATGCCATTAACGCCATGTATCAAACACCGCTTGACAAAGCTATTCACTGCAAAAATCGTTCTGTTTGCTGCCTGTCGATTAAACCTGTCAGTTCTGGTTGTGAATTAAATGCAAGAGCTGAAGCATCACAGGCTCTGTGTCAGATTGGTCCCTGTGTCTGCACACAGCTGTATGAGCATACAGGATTAAGGGGCTGCTTTCCATGAGCGCACTTTTGGTTTGGTAACATAAAGGCAAACGCAGCGTTTCCCTCCACCCCGCTTACTCACAGGCCGGTGCCCTTGCTGGCAGAGGAGCTGTCACAACCAGCAGCTGGCTCAGGCCAGCACAAAAAAACTCCCCGGAAGCCAATAAAAAAGGAAACGAGAGGAGTGCCTCTGATTCACCCCAGCGCCCAGGGCCATTCTGGAGGGAGAAGAGCATTGCTCAAAGCTGGGCTTGAAAAAACCCCACCATAATCTAGCACAGTCAATCACACCAGCATCATATAGTCTACTTCATAATAGCACCAAAATTTTTAAATTCCTGATGGTCAAAGTCATCTCACCAAGTCATACCTATATATAAATTCATATAAATAGCCTGGGCTGTTACCTACACAGCAAGAAACAAAGTTCAGGGCGTTCAATACACACCCTCCTGGTTACCAGAGCAGAACTTAGATAAGGTTGTGCTGCGTATGGTGTCTCTGAAGCTTGAGCCACAGCGAGAAACGCGCTGCCTCTCTGCAAAGGCGCTGGGAAATCCTGTAACTTACTTCAGTTCATTAAAAATGGTGCAGGATGAGGCTCTTCACCTTTAAACTCATGGACTGAACTTGAATAAACAACCTCATGGAAGCCAAGGCAATTAACACTTCGCAAGTATGAAATTATATTCTTTTCTCACATCAGGAAGTCCACAGCGAACTCAAGGGGCAAAGAAGATCAGTCTTCATTAAAACAAACTATCAGTTGTTTGTGTCATTAGTGGTTTCCCGCCTATTGTTCTCTGCCCAATTCTCACAAGCAACCTCAAAATTACGTCGTTTTCAACTTGTCAAACAAGAGAAGTAGAACTTATCAGCAACCCCACTGGTGACATTCCTCCTCGAGAAAAGCAAGCCAGCATTCAACTATCCCCTTTCAAAGGTAAAGAAGCAGTACAGAAGGCACAAGGTGTCAGTCAAGTTTTCACCATTCCTTGCCTTCCATCAAGATTTCCATCCCCTGCAAAGATGCCAGACACAGTCCTGAAATCACTCACTACAACCATCTCATCCTACCATTTCTTTTCCTATCCACATCTTCATTTTTGCTGCTGCGCTAGAGCGCTCCTCGCTATAAAACACGCTGGAGAGGCAAAATTACAATCAGTCCCGAACTTGCAGGATTGCAGAAACACAGAGCTCTGGGCGTGTGAGCCGGACACACACACACACCGCATCCTCTATCCCTAAGGGTTCAAAGAGTGAACGCTCACTGCGGAGAGGAGGAGAGGAGGAGAGGAGGAGAGGAGGAGAGGAGGAGAGGAGGAGAGGAGGAGAGGAGGAGAGGAGGAGAGGAGGAGAGGAGGAGAGGAGGAGAGGAGGAGAGGAGGAGAGGAGGAGAGGAGGAGAGGAGGAGAGGAGGAGAGGAGGAGAAGTGTGTGGAGCAGAAACGACTCAAGGGCATGCGAAAGAACCGATTCTAGACGGGGAAGCAAATGAACGCGCGGTGCAGAGAAGCCGGGGCCGCAGCGGAGCGCAACGGGGAGGGAGCGGAGGCTCCCGGGGGGGTCAGGACCGCAGGGCGGGGGGCGACACAAAGGCAGGACCGCAGGGAGGAGCACATGGGGCGGGGGGTCCGGGCTGGCACTCACCGACCCCGTACTTCTCCCGCTTGGTGGGGATCCAGCGGGCCATGGCGGCGGCTCCCCGGCCGGGTTGTGCCGGGCTCAGCGCGGCCGCTCGCCCAGCGCCGCCCCGCCGAGCCCGGCCCGCTCCGCCATGGCTCCCAAACTTCCCGGCAGCCGCCCAACTTTCCTGCCTCCCCCGCCGCGCCGAGCGGAGGAGAAGGAGGGACGAGGAGGGAGGAAAAAGAGGGAGGGAAGCGGCTCGTCCCCGCCCCGGCGGGGATCACCTGCTCCCGGGCCCGCCCGCCCCGCGGAACCGACCCGCAAGGTGCTAATGGGACACGGGGGAGACGCGAACACTATCGGGAAGGGGGCAGCTACGGTTAATGGTTCTTATTATCGCTACTGATGTATAAACACGCACACGTTTTCCCACTGTTAGTATACTTTTTTTTTTTTTAAAGTAACTCATTAATAACTAAGAAAACAAAAGGGTTTTAAAAGTTAAAGAAAAGCAAACTTCTTTAAGAAGTAGTGTGGTGTCATGTCAAGGCAGCTGGGCACTCTGATGTGCGAGCCACGCCTCCAGATAAAGGTAGGGGCCTTAAAATACTAAATAATACCATGTAAAAGCAGGGTATGCCAAATATAACTCTTAGAAGAGCAGATGGTAAAATATATATAATAAATATAAATAAAATATAAACCGTCCATAATTAGATTTTCAAATCTTAGGTGTTCCTGCTCCGGTGGGGGGATTGGACTGGATGATCTTTTGAGGTCCCTTCCAACCCGTGACATTCTGTGATTCCGTGAGAAGTATTCGGAGCATCTGGAAGAACGGTCACAGAACTGCACTTTGCTAAAGATTAAGTGTTCTTGTTCATAAAATTGACTCGATGGCGTAAACCTCCACTTGGCTCCAGTGTTGCGAACTGGGACTCGATAAAGTATTTCAGATTGGCGACACAGAGACAGGAGCTGTGCACGTACCTGTGGGGCAGGTTGGACGGTCTGACCAGAACCAGACTGGCTGCTTCTGTACTTCTGTCGGCGGCAAATTGTTTGGGAGAGGGATATTCAGCAAGACCTACTACTTCATTAAGCAGTGCCATTGCAAATCAGAGCGGCAGATTCTTTGCAAAGCGTTAGGAGATCCAGGTTCCCCTGAAAGGCAACAAGAACTGTGATAATTCACAATATTGTAGAACCTGCTTAAATGCACTAATGCATGAAAACCTGGGGAGATAATATTTTTTGTTATTTTACATTACTAGCGAGAAGCACTGGGGGTAGCTGCATGGCTCAGCTGCTGTGCTGTCCCAGGCAAATCACCTCATCTCTCTCTGATTCTCAGCCTCCATCCCTCTTGCACGTTCAGCACAGCTTTCCATGCTGCAGACTCTCCCACCTGTGTTTTTAACAAGTTTAATTTGCCTTGATCTTCACTGGCGCCTCTAAGTGCCAGAGTAGTATAAATAAGAATTAATTACCGGTAGCTTGCTCTAACAAATAAACATGTTATTTGCAAGCCAGGATTTTAAACATAAAGACACCTTATCACTATTGTACAATATACTGGTTTTTAACAATACGTGGTGATCTGTCATCTGTCAAGAATGTGTGGCCCATGCATTTGTTACACACGCAGAGCGTTACTCATCTGGCTGTGATGTGCAGTAACGCTACACCCAGCTTCCAGCAGACGGCCAAACCCTTCTCTAAAACGATGTTTTGATCTTGTCCCAAGGGCTGCTCATGACACGACTGAGAAGCTCCCAGCTCCGTTCAGATGTGCACATGTGATCATGGGAACGCTGCGGCTCCGAGGTTAAATATGGACACAGGCTCTTTCAACACTTCAATGGCACCTGAGGCTTTGACGAAATGTAGAACAAGGAAAAAAAGGAAAATATTTGCAAGCTGGAGTTGATTAACTAATTTGTTATTTATAAAACACTAACTCAAGCCAGGCACCCATGATCAGATGTACTGGCACATATCTGAAGTCACTGCTCTTATGCACAAACCCCTATGATTTAGCAGTGCAGAAGAAGCCATGCGGAGCAGCCTGCGGCTCTTCTGCACCCCCTGCGTTCCCTTCGGCCCAGGGAACACTCCGTCCATCCCTGCAGAGCTGCTCCAGCAATGCCTGGAGCGTTCACCTTGTAAAAGCTTCAGTGCTTCGAGCTAAACACTCCTCGCCGCAATTCAAGGTGCGACGTGTGTGCCAACATCCAAAGTTAGTTAAAACCACCCTGCTTGGAAAAAGAAGAACATCTGTTTCTTTTCTGGTTTCTGTTCTACTTATGCTTAGCTGGGGCTTTCTGTAGCATCATCCCAAATACAGAAGAGAAACATCTTGATGGCGAGTATCTCATCGATGACAAGAGAGGGACTGCGGGATGTGCTTAGACCTGGGGCCAGATTATTAAAGAAGAAAAGTGTTCATGAAGACATTGAAGTGAGTTTTTGAAAGACCATGTGTTTTCTGGCTGCAAAGACCTTTGGCCAGAGGTTCTCTGAGAGTCTTGCTGGCAGCCTAGAACCTTGATTTTACTTGAAGATTCTCAAGTTTGGAGCTAAGCTGGCTGAGCTGTTGCCAGTATTTTCCAACCCAGGTAAAGCAAATTCTTGGCAGCAAATGAAAAACAGAGGAGAGCATGAAAGATAGACAAGTAGTAACTAGAGTAGCTGTTTCTGTTACTGAAGTAGGGAAAGTTGGTGAATGATTCATTAAATATGATGATTTGCAAGTCTCAGGGGCACATGAAGGAAGCAATCTCAGCTATCACCGAAAGGAGGTTTTATTTCTGAAAGCATTTTATTTAGTTTTATAATATTACCGCAGACATTTGCTTCCTTCTCTCTTTCTTTCTTTTAATGTTCAGGTGGTGTTTAACCAGGGCCATTAATGGTGAGCAGTCTGGACTCTGTTCTCTGCCCCAAACCGGAGCAGGACAGATAGTTAAATTCTAATTGAGGCTACATCAGCGATTAACTCAGTTTATGGAAATACCACATCATGTTACTGATCAGAGCTGGAGGGAATTTGGGTGACTACAGTTCATTCACATTTTACTCCCGGGTCTTTTATTTCATAATGGAAAGAGCAGCACATTTGCAAATTATCAGACTGCTGAAGTCAAATCTTTACCTAAGCCGAGCACTTCAAAATGTGAAGTTAACAGACTTATTTTGAACACACTTGTGAAGCGCTGACTGCATCTTTTGTGGCCCAACTGGAGATCAAAAAATGTAATTCCAGTGCCCTCCTGTGTCCCAAATAAGAACAACACCGACCTTCACTGAATGAATGGAAAAGACTTTTCCCATGATAGCACTGAAGAATTCTTCCAGTCACCAGCCTGGATCCTTTCTAGGTAGGTTCTGTGCATATATAAAGCAAAAAGATGGCACTTGAATCAAGCAAGATAAAGGACACGGGAACAGGGTGGAGAAACAGGTTCAGTAGTGAAGCAGTTTTAACACCAACTAAAAAACTACCACCACAACTAAAGCCATCTGTTCATTAATTTAATAAGTCAGTTCCTCTAGCTGATGAATTATTAGATCTGGTTCAGAAATGGACCAGATTTTCCGATCACCATAAATAAAAAAGCAGCAGAGTAAGCTATAAAAGGAATTAAATATGCAAATACACATGTACACCACAAACAGGAGAAAACAGCGGTTTTATCCATCTGCCTGCACATGTTTTATCATGGAATAGTATTTAACATATTATCTGAAAATCTCAGAGCCCAGATGAGTTTTTAGCTGAATATTTCACTGCACATTTTCTTACCTAAATAAGGCAAATGCTCATATGGTAATGTTAGCTTTGTGACTTACTTTGCATTACCCTATTGTCAGTTCTTTTTGCTGTTCTGTCAATGTAACAGAGATATTTCTAAACAACTTTTCAACAAACCCACTATTTACCTGCCACCCATTTCACTGGCAATCTCTTTTTCTGGATTATTCCGCACCAGCAAGGGGAAACATTCATTAACCAAACCAAAGTTTACAGCTACAGCCCACCTATTAATTTTCACACGGAACTAAGGTATAAGCGACTTGTACAGAAGTACTTTCTCCTATTTACAATTAAGAGTAAGCAAAGGACTGTGTAACCAATACCAGCTCATGCATATGATAACACGCCATTAGCCTACATGGTATTCTAGGCTGACAAGCAGAACTTTGGTAAAGATTGTTTCTGAGAAGACAACTAATAGAGAAGATGCTTTTGTTTAAAAATACCAAAAGCAATGACATGATGTAAGCTGCAGATCTCCTGTCCAAAACCCATAGATGTCTCAGGGACATATCTGTAAAGGTATTTAGATGCTTAATGATGCTGAAAGGTGCCTAGTAGCACTTTAAAAGTACCTTAAAAGCTAATTCCTGCTGAAATTGATGTAGGAACAGTGCTGGGTACGTCCCCTGGATTTCCTGCATCTCCTCCATCCTCACGGGGCAGAGCTGTTCATTCCAAAACAATTTTGCCCCTATTGAGCTGGTGTAATAAGGTGCTGAGCAGGGTAATGGTTTGTTAAACAGGTTTATTGCTTTTTCTTAAGATGAATTCTACATGAAATGCAATCATCTTTATTTTGTGATTTTGTGCAAATATTTCCAAAGCCACCTGACTACTGAAACCTGACTCTTTTTCAATTATACAGGAATGGGACTACAACAACCCTTAGGCAGCTTTGAAAATTTCTGCCTTGATGTATCTGTAAGTCAGATGAACAGGTTCTGAGTAATCAGTCACTTGGTGTTTCCATTTTAATCGCTTTGTAGTTTTATGTCTGAGTTTATTAAAATTTCAAAGCTTTGCTTGCTTACCCCTCCTCCATCTGCTTCTTTTTAAGGAAAGACACAAGAATCTTCCTATCTAGTCTGCATTTTATCCAGATGGTGATCTCTTGCTTTGTTCAGGCATGAATTCTACCCATGCAAATCAAAGCATCAATCATACAATCAACTTTTGCATTAGTTGCAAAGCTCGGGAGGATATTTGCTTCATAAGACAATTAGAAAATGCGAGGTGTAACACCACGTCTGCAACACTTAACAGTCTGTTCAATGCTGCAAATGCCAGTGTGATCCATGCCTTCATTTACTTACCTGCGCCAACTCAATGTGAAAAGGCCAATACCTCCCTCCTGTAACTACTGCTAAGTCCCAAATCCAATATTCCTGAAATGAAACACAATGGGAAATGACACCTCGAGCGGCAGAGCATTCAGATCTCACTTGTAAAACTGCTTTTAACTGTCTTCATCATCTATAATTCACTTGAGTCCATTTATTGCTGCCACATGCACTGAGAAAGAGCCTCACGGACCAGCAGCAAATTCAACTCTCCAGCTCATGAATGAACTACTGCTGGAAGCCAGACTTTACTACTCATTTTAGTAACTCATTCAGTGGTCACAATCCTCAATGGATGTAAATCAGCACAGCCACATTGAAAGAAATTGTTTTGCCTGCCTTTCACATTTCATGCACCAAATGTTGCTCTCAAAAAGGCTGTGACATTAATTTCAGTTGGAGATCATCGGCTGATATATTTCAAGTCATGATGCCAAGATCTTTCCCAACAGCTGGATATTGAATCATTTCTACAGAACTATATGGTCATAGGGTTACGTTTTTGGCCCCTTTCTAATATTGTTTTCTAGGTAAGCAACTGCATATAGCAGCTCCATGAATGGTTTGGAGCTGTGAAAGGAAGCACAGAATTCTGCTAAATTTGAACAGCAAAAAAGCGTCTCCAGGGCAATAAGTGTTTCATGACACCATTCACACCATGAATATGCCCGAGCCCCCTTGTCCTATCTGATGGAATCATTACTGTGGAAATAAATGTTTTGTAGAAATGTATTGCAGATAAAACACTTAATTTCAATGCTAACATACTGTGGGGTTTATTATGTTATATTGTTCCCATTTACTATGGAAAATTAAACCAGTTTAATAATCAGTGAGATACAGCAGAGCTCAGTTAATTTCCTGGTAGAAAAATCAGCTTTGTTATTGCTGCTATTGTGGCATTCTTCACCTACCCTAAGAGACATTTCACTGCAAGAGACAAAAGGAGAAACGAAAAGATTACTGAATACATAACTGCTCTATATTTACAACACATGGAACGATGAGGAATCACAGAATCCCAGAATGTGAGGGATTGGACGGGACCTGGAAAGCTCATCCAGTGCAATCCCCCCATGGAGCAGGAACACCCAGCTGAGGTTCCACAGGAAGGTGTCCAGGCGGGTTTGAATGTCTGCAGAGAAGGAGACTCCACAACCTCCCTGGGCAGCCTGGGCCAGGCTCTGACACCCTCACCCCAAACAAGTTTCTTTGCAAATTTAAGTGGAACCTCCTGTGTTCCAGTATGAACCCATTGCCCCTTGTCCTGTCACTGGTTGTCACCCAGAAGAGCCTGGCTCCATCCTCCTGACACTGCCCCTTTAGATCTCTGTAAACATGAATGAGGTCCCCCCTCAGTCTCCTCTTCTCCAGCTCCAGAGCCCCAGCTCCCTCAGCCTTTCCTCACACGGGAGATGCTCCACTCCCTTCAGCATCTTGGTGGCTGCGCTGGACTCTCTGCAGCAGTTCCCTGTCCTTCTGGAGCTGAGGGGCCACAACTGGACACAATATTCCAGGTGTGGTCTCCCCAGGGCAGAGCAGAGGGGCAGGAGAACCTCTCTGACCTACTGACCACCCCCTTCTAACCCACCCCAGGTACCATTGGCTTCCTGGCCACAAGGGCCCAGTGCTGGCTCATGCTCACCCTGCTGTCCCCAGGACCCCCAGGTCCCTTTCCCCTACACTGCTCTCTAATAGCTCATTCCCCAACTTATACTGGAACCTGGGGTTGTTCCTGCCCAGATTCAAGACTCTACACTTGCCCTTGTTCTATTTCATTACATTTTTCCCTGCCCAACTCTGCAGCCTGTCCAGGTCTCTGGATGGCAGCACAGCCTCTGGCGTGTCAGGAAAGCTGTGATCACATTTATTTTAACACTAAAAACAGATAGAAAGGTGTTTTACCAACACCTGAGGAGCTGAGAGATTAAGTCAGTAGAAATGCTCAGACTATCTTTAGAAAGATAAGGATTCCAGCAAAATTCTTGCTGTAAGAGCATGAACTGCAAGTAGTGTTAATCAATGAGGGACACATTTTGCTCTAGGCAGTAGTTTAGTATCTTAGACAAACTCTGCTTATTGACTCCAGTGCAAATCCAGGTTGAGTTTTCTGAGGCCAGAACTCTCAACTGGAGCCACAATTGCAATAAAACAATAGGCACCAAGAGACCTGCAAACTCTGAATTCACATCTGACTTTTGTGCCAGTAATCCTGCTCCCCCCTCCTTTTCAAGATCATGTGAAAGATGAAGAGGAGGAAGTGCTGGCAGGCATTTTCATTAAAATCACTGGCTAATTCCAAAGTGCCTATTAGCAGAAGCCCTCTTGCAATGCCTGTAGTATCTATCCATCACAGCCAAATCATGAATATCGACTATTTTATATTTAATGTCTCTCTTACATCTTTAATGTCTGAAGAGCTTGTTCCCGAAAGTGTCCTCAGCAGGGGGTAGCGTGGTCAGATTTAATCAAAATTTCCAAGGCTGGAAATGAGCTTCCAATAACTCTTCGGACTTGTCTTCAGCAGACTGCAATCAGCAATTCCTGTTTTAAAGCAGTACTCTTTCCTTCCTCTGCTCCTGGGAAGTTGATATGAAAAGTATTACTACAAAATCAGGTCTCTGATTTTAGCAGATTTTAGCAGAAAGCCAAACCCCCCTATTTAAGTTAGAAGCCCTCTGATCTCACAGCAGTTTGATGCCTGTTTGTCTCTACCATCATATGTAATTATTTCTCCAATAATAAATCAATGCTGATAGAATGAAAAATCAAATCAATCTTAGAGCTGATGAGCTCAAGCTAATCCTAAATGCTGCAGCTTCTAGGCCTAACAACTAACAATGAAGGCACCCAAGGTAACATCCAGATCACACCAAATCTAATATCCAGATATACTTTTTGTGGCTCAGACGAATGTCCACTTAGTATTGACCTGTAAAGATGGGGATGCACCTTATTTTATTACAACAATTAACATTTATATGCAGCTCTTCAGAAGTATTAATCTACAGCTTAAGGGTTCTGGATACAGCACATTGTTTGCACCCTCAATAAAGACAAACCTCCCTATATTTACTTGCTGGGCTTGATTTCTTTGCATAAGCAGCTTAGAGATTTTCATAGGAAATGCTCTGAACAAGCATAAAGTTTGATTACGTGATGTATACTTTATAATAAAAAAAGACTGTATGCTTCTTATGACTCAGTTCTATTTGCAGAGGAATAAATGAGCACACAAATGATACATTCATAGCCCTGAGAATTTCTCCATTCATCTAATACTGACTCTTTTAATGAGTTTTATCTGTCTAATTTTTTTTCAACTGTCTTATTTCCCTTTTCTCCCACTGAAAAAGAGGAAAGAGACACATTCACAATATGAAGAACCAACACTGAGAAACAATAGCAATACAATTTCCTAGGGTACTGCCTGATGTGTGCATCCCTGCTGGTAACAGACAGTCTTCAGAGCTTTCAAAGTCCTCTGTGCACGTCAATTCTCTCCAGCTTGAAACAGGCTTTCATTTTTAAACAAGATTTCTTGTAATGTCTCATTCGGTGTTGATTCTCCAGAGCCAGAATCCTCCTCCAGGGAACCCCTCCATTCTAGAAATATAAGTCCCGTGTACTTAGTCCCTTCTTGCCCTCCCTTTCCAGCATAAACCTCGCAAAAGAGGCGCAGAGCTTGAACATTCAGAAACATTCACAGACACCCTCTCTGTTGTCGTGATGCTCCCATAGTGCGAGGTTTGTTCTAGCAAAGAATGTATTGGATTGTTTCATCCCTCCAGAAAAAGCAAAAAACTTTTACGACTGTAACGAGATGGAGAAATCTCAGCTATGGGGAAATGGAGATGAGCGCTGAGGGCTGTGGACATCCTAAATCCCTTAGAGTGAGTATTGATGACAAATATATCAGTAAATACCAAAGTCAAAGGCAAGTAGGGTGAAGGAAAGCATTGGAAATAATGGATTTTAAGAGGTCTAAGCATACAGCCCTCATGTGGGAGTGGATATTGTGCATAGAAAGTGCTTTGTCTCAGGGGAATCCCTCAAGGTTACTGCAGCCCCAAGCGGCTGTGAGAAGGTGCTGTTACCTGTGTTCAGCACTAGATGCCACTGAGAGATCAGCGTGGAAACGGCCGGTGCTGGGCTGGGATGCTCTTCCCTGCAGAATCACACAGCCCTGGATCAGCTTCTGGAGAGGCCACAGCCTGGTTGGCGATTTTGGGACCAACAGAGACATAAGAGGAGATCAATGCGTTGTTCAGTTGTGCTCTCGGTATTTTCTGCGTGAGAACAAAAAGTGTATTTGTGGAGTCATGCTCTGTAAGGATTCTCTGACGCTGTGCACATGAACTACGGCTCAAAACACCTGCACTTTTCAAAGTTGTAAGTCCAAAATTTTAAAAGTGATTGAGTGGTTATTGGATTTTTAAAATCCACACTGAAGACAAACTTCACAGTAATGTATCAAATACCCTCTGCAGGCTTCCCTCTGTACACCATGCCAACCCTGGTTTATTGTTATGTTTTATGTACCACACACCCACCACCAGCCCTGTTTCTAACCCCATCTCTAGCCAGGCCAAGCATAACGTTTTCACTTCTCTGCGCAGTCAGGAAACCCAAGCCACAGTCTATCCCTGCAATGGCAAAACGCAGCTCGGTGATGGGGAGACCACGGTGACAAGGGACCAAGGGACACGATTTCTGCAGCTCAGGAGTGCGCCTGGGCTGACGTCAGATCACTGTTGCCAGGCGCTCAGAAATGTATGCACTGCCTCTAGCAAAGCACAAGCAACCAACCAAGCTAAAGAAAATAGAATTACTTGCTGGCAACTGGTAACTCCCTGTAGTAGCTCAGAAAAAGCTTCCCACTGTCTTCCTATTCGGCTGGATTTTAATTAGTGAGCTCAGCACAGCCATCGAAGAGGAACAGATTGTCACCACTCTGCCCAAGGAATGCAGCCTAAATAAATCCAACACAGCAGCCCAAAACTATTAATTTCTTCATCAAAACTGCATCACGAATAAGGCAGGAAGACTTGATTATATTGTTGCTTTACTGACATCAAAGACTAATTGGAGTAAGACAAAGTGCTTGATCCACCACCAGCTTTCATGGTGAGGATTAAGCACTATGCAGTAACAACTAGAGAGATGACAGCCTGGGACATTGGTCCAGTCTTGAGATAGAAATGAGAGACACATACTACTTAAATAGAAACCTCACATAACTGCACAAAAAGGATGGAGCCTCCGGTCCTAAGAGGAAATATGTGCATTTTTTATGTGTGCTCATGTGCAATCTGTAATTACTAGTGCAAAGCCTCCATCAGAAGGCAAATGAGAATGTTGGATGTCAGCTGCAGTAAATCAGCCCCACTCGCTGCCTTCAGTGACATCCTGACACCGCTCAGGCCTTTGAATGGTTCTCACACCCTCAGATAGAAATCCATCAATTAAGGGACTGGCTCTGACTCTTCAGTTTGGTGATTCAGCTCTCTTTGGTTCCAGAGCGTACCAGATGGGATGACTGATGCATTGGTAGCAGTCCAATGCCTTGTTTTACGGAGGGAAGGCAGCAGCAGGCCCCATGTACAATGTGATGGAGCCATCCCCAGCCCTATAAACACAGAAACGTTCGTTTCAGCACCGCAGGGAACAGACTGATCTCGTCTTCCCGGGGCAAAGGGACTCTGCATTCTTTCTTCTAAGACAGAAAAGGAAAATTCATAGGCTACCATAGTTTTTGCCCACTTAGGAAATACCAGATTCATATGCAAGTAATGATTAGAAAATACACTGTAGGGAACAATTCTCCACTGGGCTGGAGTCCCTGTTCTGTGAGGAACCTCCTGCAAAAGACACAAGGCTGTCTACTCATATTGCAGTTGATAGGTTTAATTTCTCCTGCAAGTATTCCAGACTTATTAAAAGAACTGCTGGAGCAGTCCAGTATAATTAGACAGGATAAAGTCTTCCAAATGTTGTTTAAAAGAAATCAAGGAGTGAAAAAAGACCAAATTCTTGATAATACACTGCCAGAGATGGTACAATTCAGGAAGGTTCTCCTAATGGGAAGAGAATAGCAAGAGTTTATATCACCTGAGTTTTAACCTCCAGGCATTAGTCCTTTCTCGTAACACAGCAAAAGGAATGCAGGACAAACCTGGATCACCTTGAGTGGTATAGAAATAAATACCAGCACAGCAAGTCCTGGCAGATAGAGTCCACTTGAGAATTAAGAAGATTTTATACCTAAAAATGTTCCAGCTCTCTATTTACGTCAGTTCTGGCGAGCTTCCTTCTCTAGCATTACATAAGATCAATGCATTCCTATGACATACTGTCTCCCCCACAGTTTCATACCAGGATCCCTTCTCCTGCCACCTGCAGAACGAGCATTTCAGAGCCCAACAGAATCAGGTCCTTTCCAGCTCTTTCCCTGTATGCAAAATCCAGCCCAGCAACTTCTCGTTAGTTTTCAGGCCACCCCTTCACAATTCCACTGAATCTCTGGCTTGTGAGGAAAAGGACACGATCACAAACAAAGCATCTGGTACCTTTTTAGTCTAAACTGTGCTGTAGGGTCCATGTCTGGTACATTAACTACTGAACCATTGTTTCAGCCAACAAATTCAAGCTGAGAATGTGGCTAAATCTGTAATTAATAGTTAAGTTGCGATAAGTTTTACAGCTCTGATAGAATCTAGGCTGTAAATGGACACTTCAAGTCTTCATATTTCTGCATTTCAGAGATTATTTTAGCTCAGAACCCTCCTGCTGCAGATCTCTGTGCTCCCTGAAAGAGATCAGTTGGATTTGTGTCCATCGGGCAGGGCTGGTTTCTGTCTGTGCGCTGGCACTTGGTGGCACTCGAGCTCATCTCTGCCAAAGGAAAGATCCAGATGAATCAGCAGCATTTCACTCTTCATGCAGTTTAAAACAGTTTGCTCTGTAACATCGTTCAATGAGCTCTGAAGTCTGGCTCTGCACTTTCTTCCAAAATAGATGTGCTGTATAATTCTAAGAGAAATGCTACCCACTGACAGTTTACTGCAATCTGCTCTGAAGTCGCCAGAGAATTGTGAATTCTCACAACATCAGAGGGAATTGAACAACTTATCTCATTTCCAGTGCCAAAAGTGCAGTGCACACTTCACAGACAAGGAGAAATTATGTCTGCCATGTTATAATTACCACGGCTGATCTTCCAATCAGTCCTTAATATTAGCAGGAAGCCTGATAGGTTCTATCTGGATGCCTCATATTCTGCAGGAGTCCATGCATACAAATGAGCCAGCAGCAGGAGTCTGGAAGAATGTGCAAATTGCTATTGAATTATATCCTAAATTATAGTTTTGTTTTGGTTAAATATTACCTTTGGATTTAGGTTAACAAAATACCTGCCACTGCTTCGGTTTCTTAGAAGAATGATCTAGTCTTGGATGCATAATATGATCAAAACATCAATTAAAAAAGGCTGAGATTTGAGCATGAAACAGCAAGTACATTGGAACTCTGCTTATAGCAGCACTTCGTGTCAGAGCAGTAATAAATTACAAGGTACACTAAGAAAGTGCCGCCTTTCTATGTAAAAATAACTGCAAGCACTGTCTACCAAGTTTGTAATACACAAATTCGCAAGATTTCAATATTTCTGTTACAGATAGATGCTTTTACATAGAGACAACAAACACTCGGGGGACTATGGAAAGATCAGTATAATTAAACCCTATGCCGGTGCCTGCCCAGCACAGCAGAGCTGGCACTGCAGCTGGAAGGCAGAGGATCATTTCAAAATCTGCCTTTCAATCTTCTGAAAACTGCTTCTCAGTACTTTTAAAAGCCACCGTCTTTTATGACTGTGTGTAAAATGAGTTTACAGGACTGTTAAAAACCTCAAGAAAACTCAACAGCCTAATAATCTCCTCCTTGCAAGTGCCAAATTGATTCAGCACCATTCAGCAACTGCCGCAGAAAACGTTTGATGACTGTGTGAAGTTACTAACAGGGCGACATGCTGGAAGTGCTGTGCTGAAATCTCTGCCTAGCTGCTTCTTATACACAACAGAACCTTTCCACTCACTACAGCCCAGAATCAGTGAAAAAGAAAAGGGGTTTTCTGGACTAAGTCCCAGGTGAGCAAGGTGGGGACAAAGTCTCCCATCCTTCACGGGCTAATTAGTGCTTTCAGATCCACAGCCACACCAGTGCTATGTCTGAACGCGGTCGCTGTCTCCAATTATCATTAAATCGGGAGGGTTAACGAGACAAGACAGCCGGAGCACGATGGAAAGCTCACTGCAGCACAGACTGCAGCAAGTGGTGGGACACACCCTGGTGAGATGCAGCACAACCCGCTGCCCTTCAGGCTCCATCCTCTGCTGCACAAACCTTAACCCTTTTCAGAGCAAACTGCCTCAAAACCCATGCAGTATTCGAGCTAGAAACGCAGGATATAAGTGATCTGTATTCCCTACAGATACCCTATGTCCTCACAACAGAGTTTCAATGTATATGTGTGGGGGTATATGTGTAAAGAGTATTTTAGTTAGTTGTTTTTCAGTTGGGAAGCGCTTGCTGCAGAGGACAGGGCTTGCAAATGCCTGCCTGAGAATTTTGATTCCTGGCTCCTCATTGCAAAGATCCACTACAAGGCACGCGTGACAGGGCAGTTTCCCCAAACCCACCTGGGTTATATGGTAAACTGAGGCGCAGGTTCCACACCAATTCTCTTAGAGGCTTTGATTACACTTTTGATGAAAAGTCGGCTCTTTGTAAATCCAGGTCAACTTCAGCAAACGCTTTCAGTCAGAAGAGTGAAGGAAACACTTTCTAAAGGAACGCCCTCCACTTTTAATTTCACAATTGACCTGAATTCTTTCCAAGATCAAAATTTCATCTGTGTGAGATTATCAAACAAATCAATCCATTACACAGCAAGATTTATCTTGGACTGCTGTTCTTCCTTGCCACTTGTATAAAGCTGCTGTAAAAGGATCTGAGGAAATTCAGACCAAATATTTTGCAGTTCGCCTACTCTAGATTGTCCCTGGCTTGCAAGAGAGCTGCTGTAGACAAGAAATGAGAGCAGTCCCAGAGGTCAGACCTATTTGAATTTGGGAAGAGCCGAATGAGCATTATCCTTGCTCCCCTGTGAAGGGCAGCCCAGATTCTGAGCCAGAGAGCAGAGAGAACCCCCTGGGACTTTATTAATGACTATGCAGCATGGACAAGGGGATGTGCTGCAGAACCATCCGCCTTGCTGTTCTGCTTCCAAGCCTACATTTCTGCCTTCCTCCCATCCCTCATCACAAGTAGCTGCTAACAGAATAACTGCCTGAAGCTGCAGGGAAGAAAAGAAAATCAAGACAAAATATAGCATGGTGTGGAGGAAAGCAGTGAAATGTGTCCAGTTATAGAGGAAATGGAAAACAAAAGAAAAAACAGATGCCCTGTGAAAATGCAAACAAGAACGACATTGAGCCCTTATGCATAAGCCAGGTACACGCACCTAACAGAGAAAACAATGTTCTTTTGTATTCGCATCACTGCCTAAACCTCCCATTAACAGAAATAGAAATCTGTCAGTAGCTTTTCAGTGCTCTGGCTTGCTGTGGCAGCTCCAGGGCTGGTACGTACTGTCTCGCTGCTGACAGCCGACGCGTTGAATCCTTCTCTCTGCAGTCAGAATGAAAATAAAGAACAGTGGCTTCTGCTAAGCAGGTGGGTCTGATTCTCCCTTACACGCAGGTGATTTAGCAGTGATTCAGTCGAGCCACAGCACTCACTGGTGAGTATAAAGACATACGTATATGTGAAAACCATCTCAGCCCAAACAGAAATGTCTACATTATACACCACTGGTTCTACCTACTGGAATAAAAAGGGGGAGAGGGCAGGGAGAAGAGACAGAGCAGGAAAGAAAAAAGAGAGCAGTTATTTTGGAAAGAATAGAGTTGCCTGGATTATTGACAGGCGGGATACATAGGGTCAGTTTGTTTGCTGTAATCTGCCAATGCACAAGTGTCATGTTCCGCTGTCACCGTTGACCGCTGGACAACTCAACAGGCACTTCTGAGACACCATGGCCAGGCTGGACAAAAAGGATCGTGTGGAAGACACGAGGTCAAATCCCTCTTGAGCCCATCCTTGCAAAACACTCTTTGGCTAAAATAGAGGTAAAGGAAGCAGGATTTGGCACATGGTGACTTGCTACTAAAAATTTGGATCCTATCAGGTGATTCTCAGTTTTTCATGTGACATTTTATAACCTCTTAATAGTCCTGTGGTCCGATATCCCCTTTAAAAATCACAGGATCTACAAAAAGTTCAGGCTGAAATGCAATGTATACTGGAACATAACAGTTCAAAGCAGTTGTGGTTGAGAATATTAGCAGGTTGGTAAGAAAGAGACAAACCTCTCTTCCTCAAAAGCTTTTCCTTTCATGTTTGTTATCCCACCTGTTATTAAAATAAAGATCCAGCACAGCTACAGACTCAGAGTTCTCTCCATACAACAGCTTCTGCCACTGTTTTGCATTTCAAAAGAACGCGTCTGTTATAAATGCAAAAGAGTAAAATATAGGAAGCGTTAGCTGTGGAAAAGAGGAGGATTCTCTGCGGGAACCTGTGCTTGTACAGTTCCTCCTACTGAACTTCCACAAATCTACTGCATTCTCACCATTTTAGTATCACGTTACCTTGACATGCGAGGACCTTATTAAAATGTCACACCTAGGAATGTCAATAAGTGACTAAAGAGAGCCATATTGACAAAAATACAACGTACACTTTTGCAGAAATCATGACTGTAGTATGTTAAAAGATCCCCTGAATTGCTCATCTCCATCACAACTGCATTGAGCCAACACTGCTTCCACCTGGGCCCTTCAGGATGGTAATCAGGCAGAATAACGAGAGTTAATTGCTTTGTCAGTGTATATTAGGACACTGTGTCCACCGGTACCGATCAATGAAGATGGGCTAAAGAAGGCTTTTCTGACATTCAATTCTTTTTGCCTTGTTCAGAACAGAATAGTGAGGAAAGCTGAACAAATTTCTGGTCCTGCCATTGTCACCACATAAAACAGTCTTTAAAAAACGTGCTCTAGCAAGAGGTTGAGTGAACAGGTCATTTTGGAAACCAGAGAGCTGAGATGCAGGGAGACACTGTTTTATTTTTAAATCACATTTGCATGCGGAATCACAGCTCGCAGCCACATCTGCTGAACCCACAATAGCAGTTGCCCTTGTAATGTGATCTCCAGGTTCTACAAGCAGCCCATTGATCAGCTGCAAGGCTGCAGGACAGGATCCTGTTTATTGATTTATTTGAGCCTGGAGCAGCACAACCAATGAACATCGGCAAATGATTGATAGGGGAAAAGCAGCAATAATCTAATATGGAAGATGACTTCCATGCACAAACACTACTAATCAGATTGGCCTTCATGACTACCTGGAAGGAAATTCAACCTTAGATATGACTCCAAGCTACTAGAAAGACTGCAAGTGATTATGCTCTAGACAGCTTCCTTCTTGACATATTATTTCTGCTACGGAGGTACATAGAGTCTAATCCTAAACCAGGAAACCATAATGTGAGATACTGAATAGCTCTTAAAAGCAAGATAAAGTGGTCTGAAAAGCAGCAGTCTAAACTGGATTAAAACACTCCAATAAGAAGTTGTTGAAGGAAACGGGATAATTAAATAGCTACAACAGGGGTCTGCTGGTAGAAAATTCTGGATTTTATTCCCAGCTTTTGGAAGGGAAGGCCTAATTAGAGCAGCCTCAGAACCCCTTGATTATGTTTTATTCTCAGGGCAGGAAGGTAGACTAGTAATTAGGCCACTACGTGTGAGAAATGAACTGAGAGTCATGACATGCGAGGGGTATTTCTCAAGGTCTAACTGTGCAGCCATCACTTTAGAGCAGAGGATAACACGTGGTAACCCTGGCTTACCTTTCTGTGCAGCAGAGGCAAGAGCATGTGCAAGTTTTGTTAGCAGTGGATTCGTAGCTCTTAAAACAAATAGCAGCACAAATGCACTAATGACATTACTCAGTGTCTGATATTGGGCCTTATTCTGCTGTCTTTCCAATCAATGGCAAAATTCGTCCTGGATGCAAAGGTGGCAGATTGGGCTCATTAAATTTTGAGTAAACTCACAGCACTAAGCTCAGCATGATCCTCTCTCCTCAGCTATTGTTCACGCTGTAATCGGGTACATCCATCACACACTTTGCATCTGTCTGCGGCCCCTTTCCCTCGCCCAAACCTCATCCCTTAGTCTGCACAAACAATGGATGTGACGACCCTCTAAGTCTCTTTCATATGAGGTAACTACAAATGGGAATATGCCTTTGTTCATAACGTATATTACAGAACGGACAAGGCTGAGGTTAACATATGGCATTTGCTAATGGTCCCTCCTATCCCACATCTCTCATAGGCAGATAATTTAATAGAGCTGACGTCTATATCCCTTAACAAATTGAATTAAAAATGTTGCAGCAGCTGCACACGTAATAGAATCTACATGCTCTTCAGCAACCTGCTTTATTATGGGATGAGGTTTTAGGCAGTAAGAGATGGTGCACAAGCAAAGATATACAGAATTTGGGGCGGCAGGCAAGACAACACCTGCCTTTCACTATAATACCATATATAAAAAGAGTTACGTGCACTTACCCTGTCTCTGTGACAAATGTAGCTATGTGCCCATTTGTCTTCCCTCATTTTTTATTAGAACTATTACTAATATATCACAAGAACAGGGTATTTCTGGGGTAATGATGTAACTCAATTCAGGCTGCTGCTCTCCCATGGACATGCTCAGAAAATCACTTAAAGCCATTACTACAGAGACCTTCAAGAGTACAAAACTCCGACAAGATGCATTGTGGGACGCACAGGAATAAAAGGCTGTTACATGACTAGCTCTGTTTGAAAGTCCATCAATATTTGTGCCATTTCCAGCTACTAAACAGGGAATGCTGCTCCATTACAGACACGTGTGCATGGGAGATATGGGCACTAAAGTTTTGTGAAGTTCAGACACTACCAAAATGGGAGCCAGCTCGTTCATGCTCTGATGAAAAGTGTTCATGACCAGTTTCACATTATTTTCTAAAGTCAGTCTCATGCTTACACATCTCTTTAAACTGGGACACGCACGACAGTTTTTTCCAAGCTATACTGCCAATATAACACCAGATTCAGAGAGATGTAAGAGAGAGAAGAATATACTTGTTATACCCAGGTAATAACAGATCCTCTATGATAGGGTCCAGTAAATTTCTTCTTGCTACAACTTCAGCTAATACGTGACAGCCCTGTAGGTGGTCAGCCTGTCCTTACAACAGCTTGTAACCAAGTCTATTACCTGCTGATGGACCTGTTTCATAAACCATTGTACTGTGGTCTGTAAGGGAAGCTGCACACTCGTGCATTTTCCTCCCTTCATCAAAGCCTCCAGGACAACAAAGAGCTGGCATAAATAATTCACAATATGTTACCAAGAAAAGCAGCAAAGCTGCAGCACTCACCCATCATCTTAGACGCCAGTGATGTGACTCGCCAGTGTGAGATCTTGAAAACACTGTGGTTGGAATGGTCTCATCCTTTGGAGAACCAGAAGACAACCTGTCTGAAATAAAAGCAATCACGCTGAGTCTCTGGTCTTTGGATTTATTACTTGCTATGGCAATACCAAACAGAAAGATTTAGTCAGTGCCCCAAAGGAATGGAAAGCTATCATTTCTACATTCTCGTCCCATTTCCAGACCTCTGATCCCATAAAGCGTGAGGGCCAGGATGTTAAAGCGTACATATAACCCCTCACTCCCACATAGTTAATCATATAGGAACTGTTGCACAACAAAGGATGTTATGCACAAAGAATCGTCAGATCCCAACAGAACATAAAGCTTTTCCTAAGTTGGGCTGACAGAGACTGGAATAAACATGGCCTGTTCCACCCTCTGCTCACATCTGCCTGTTTTGCCACCCAAGTGCACTGGGCATTTCAGGGATTTTGAGGAGGCCCATCTGCAGTTCCCCAGCCCAGAAGGCGGTTCAGTCTGGACACACGAGCACTTTCAACACACGGTCCGGCCAAACCTCGCAAATCTCCATCTGTATTAGTGGCTGCAGCAAGGGCTCAGATGGCAGATATTTATTCCAATTATTCATGGGATGGCAAGCCAATTTTGTGCCTTTTTAAGTAAATTACTCCTTTAATAGGATGGTTTACATATCTGGTGTACTAGCCTGGGGAAATAAGAGTTTTCATTTTGCACATAATCATTCCGAATGCTGACAGAATGCAGAAAAGACACAGCCAGCATTCTCCATTTGGAAAAGCTACTGATCAGATTCTTAAGCAGAACAAATAATCAAATGCATTAACATAAGACACTAACAAAAATGTCCTTGTTTGGGTTTCACTTGGCGGTGCTGTAGTTTTGGAGCAACTCAAGAGAAGCCATTAAATGACCGTGGTCCTTATAATAAGGAAATGCAATAGGGCCACCTTCAGAAAACATTGCAAATACCACTTAAATGTTCTTTAACTGATAATTAGGCAGGACAATTCAAATCTGCTTTGAAGATAACTGATTAGTATGTGTGATGCATCTTGAGATCTACAGATTAAGAGCTCAAGAATAAGATAATGTTTTACTCTATTATAGTCAATTAAACACACAGAAACACACATGGAAATTAAATAGCTGGAAAAACCTTGATGCTTCCTCACCCCTTTGTTTTCCTCCATCCTTTAATTCTATTTCTTTGATAAACTATTACATTTCAAGAGCCTGGTCCTCAATACTCCTTTCTAGCTCCACAAAGTGCATTAGGAACAATCTGCCCATTAGCTACTGGAGAAGATCCATGGGCACCAGTTCCAAATGTTCTAAATCCGTTTACAAGGCTCAGAGACTTTGATGGTAAGTGTGGGAGGAAGACAGAGACACACAGGGAAGGGAAGACCGGCAGCCTTCCTACACACACCCCTTATTCGCTTGAGTAATCCCCTTAAAGCTATTCAAATGGAATCCTGAAGCCTGACGCAACTGATGTTACAAGCAGACAGATGCTTCTGTCTATATAAATAACTTTATGAAAATTGCAGGCCTTGACAAAAAGATTTCCTAATTCCAAGCCTCCACTCCAACCCTCTTGTTTTTCTACGAGAAAGATAATTTCATTATGTAACATCCGCATACCCCCCAAGACCTGCGGCGAGGAACGGCTGAGCTAAAAACAGGTTTGAAAAGGGAAACAATAGGTACACAAGCACATTCTGGAACACAGGCTGAGAAAAAGGAAAAGGTTTTTCCTGCATCTGACCAGCAGCTCCTGAGAAACCAGGATTTCAGAGCTCAGAAACAAGTGTTTAAGTTCCTACCCTTCTAGCCAGTCAGCCACTGACAAGTATTGCTCAAACAAGCACTTTGATTTTCAGGAGGCCAAGGCCCTTCCTTTAATAAATTCCTATCTGGCACTGCGGATGTGAACTGGCACTAACGTTTGGAAAGGACAAGCAGTGAAATGTTGATGGAAGTTTTATTCTGTGCCAGCCGTCAGTATTCAGTCAGCATCCCCAAGCCCCAGTCTCTGTGAAACAAGTACAGCTCTGCACTGAGATTCATCTCTCACCTTCCTCTTTTCCTGCAGAGCATCCTCCCCAAAGCTGCACACTTTGGAGTTATTTTTGTGATTTTTACTGAGATGTTCTGCAGCAATCTCTGAGGAAAAGGAATAGGTTGTAGAGCAGAGGCACAGAGTGCTTTATTGTTGCCTATTCCAGCAAAGCACACACACAAAAATCATGTTCCCTCCGCCCCAGCCCTTCTTCCAAGAAATGTCTGCCCGATGGATAATCATTGCTGATTCAATGCCCAGGAGGGCTCCTTTAAAGAAGAAAATTGCTGCTGCATCCACTGCATTCATCAAATATTATTGCTGCTCTCTAGAGGAACAGGAAGATCCATTACCAAAGAAGAAATAGATTCAGCATCACCTTATGGTAGCTACAGTGATAAATTTTAATTTTAAAGCAATGCCTGCTTTTGGTTGGGACCCAGAATGAGGGGGGGGGGGGGAACCAAGCGAGATAAGTCAGGCTAGAGGAGAAGAGCGGTGCGAGCCGTCTCCATCAGTGTCACTGCGGGAGAGGAGGGAGGGCTGGGAAGTTCGAGAGGAGGAGCGGGCGCTGCAGGGGTGACTCAGCATCCTTCTGCGGCAAAAAGGGAGGATGGCAGCACCATCGCCCTTCCCGGCTGCCAGCACAGGGCCTGTCGTCCCCAGCACCCACAGCCACAGGAGAGAGTCCCCAGGATGCCAGACCCCCTCCCACCAACAGCTGCTCTCCCCCTGCCCTAAAATCTCCCTGCAAATAGCGGCAAGATCCGCAGCTCCCTCCACAGCCATCGCCTTCGCTAAGCACCCACGGAGCCTGCTCCCTCGGGAGAGCAGCAGCAAAGCTGCAAAAGTCAAATCCATCTCCCCCCTGCCACCTAGAGAGCCCCCGCTCCCTCCCGCCGAGCTGCAGAGATGCTGTTAACGCTGTTGTATTCGCCTCCCACGCACTGGGAGCAGCAGAGCAGCCGATTCCTCTTCCTCTCCTGCACCCCATCTAATCATCACATAGCTACAAAACGCTGACTTTAATAGCTGTCATAGCACAGAAAAGGAAAAAAATAAGCAGCAAATAATACAGCATGTCCAGACCCACACCATTAAGGCTGCTCCTACAGGACATACATACACAGGTACACGTGGGAAGGGAATTGCGTGCTTTATTCTGACGGTCCCCAAGAGTTGCTCAGTGTACAAGGGCAGGGAGAACTTCATCCCCTCATGCTGACCAGTGGGGAACTGGGCTCTCCCCACTGCAGAACTGGTCCCAGTTCCTGTGGGAGAAGCACTTGCTGCTTGCAAACGCCACCTTGCAAGCTGGAACTTGGCGAAGGCTTTAGGGACGTGCTCATGTTTTGCGAGGCTTGTCTTGATTTCCTACCTGTTTCCATCCTACCTTTCTATTCCTTATTTAACACCTTCCTCTCGGGTGTTGTCGATTTTTTGGGAGTGGTAAATGGCCTGTTTTCTCCCCACTCCCATCCCCATCAAATTTTACCTGTCCCCTTCTCTCAGAATGCTTAGGGAAAAACAAAATCCCTGGGAGAAAGTTGTTCTGATCCCATAGATACCCACTGTTGCACCATTTTTGGCTACTTTGGGGGAGTTTTTTGTAGTATAAGTCACAAACACTCCCTCTTGGCACAGATGTCTGGAGTCGATAAGGCCACTGAAAACTTGTTAGTTTAATGAAAACCAGGGCAAAGCAGGCACTGCTGCTGAATGGGAAAGGGGAGACCGGCTCTCGCCGATTCTTTTCTTGCTTGCAGCAGTTGGGCTTCTGGCCAAAGGCAGCCTGGGCCGTGGTAGCTCCTCCTCTATGCGGGACTCTCCTCCTCTCTCCCTCCCTTCTCCTCGCCTTTGAAAGTTGGTGCAGCGTTGAACTTTTGCCAGAAACTGGACCTGCTGCAGAAGCAGCAGCTTTGCACGGGGAGGAGGAACGAGGCAGAATGAGTAAAGCTTTCTCTAAACTCCCCTCGACAGCAGCCACTCAAACAATCCCTTCCCCCTCTGCTTCCAGCAAGACTTTACCATCCGTAAATTCCCACTACAGGGAATGCAGCGCAGGGTCCTACCATCACATCCCTGTGGTGATGGGCAGGGGACACTGCCCAGGGCCAATGCAAGAGAGTTTGCTCCCTCCTCTTGCTTTTGCAAAAGGTCAAATCCCCCTTCACCACATCCCATCCCTCCCTAAGGATGCACAGAGAACTTCACTGAGGTTTTCCCCTCGGGCTGCACCTGCCTCTGTTGCTATCCCGACACACCAGTCCTAGGCACTTATTAAACCTCACGTGGGCAGATTCCATCTCCTTCCCTGAAAAGTCAAAAACATCAAAATTTCTTCTCCCTTTTGAGCCGTAAATTGCAGCACCATGGGGCAAACTCCCAGCAGGAGCTGCTGGAGGAGCACACACCACCAAAGCACTTCCCCTGGGGACCTGCAAATCCAGGATTAGCCCATCCTGCAGCCTTGTCCCTTGTGCCCGGTGTTTCTCAGTGCACTGCAGGCTGCTCCAAGGCGTGGAAAGCCTTCCAAAGGAATGATTTAGGTCAGATTATATGGATAGTAATTCCGCCCCTCAAGGCAAGCCCTAGATGCAGTCGCACAGTCTTGGCCAGCCTAAATGAAACCTGCAATGCGTTGGGGTTTTTCCCCCCCTCTGAACACAGCAGCATCAAACTTCAGGGGCCACTGACCTCAATAGGTTGCCTTGTGTCTTACTATAATAAATAACTACCCCCTTTCTCTTTCCTCCTCCTTAGCTATCCCACACATAGGCAGCTCAAGGAAACAGCCCAAAAATGCACCTTCACCTCTCTCTGACTCTGCTGTGCCTGCAAATAAAGGCATTTGCTTCCTACTGGCTGTGCAGTGCTGCAGGAGCAGCTGCTTCCAGGGCTGCAAACTCACCCCACAGCTTCCTTTTCTCCAGCAAAATCTGCAGACTCACAGCATCTGATCAGTTCTCTGAGCATCTGATCTCCAGACTTACCGGTCCTAACCCAAACTTCCGATGTCACCAGATTTTACGATTGTATTAGTTACAGAAATAACCCAGCTTGTGTCACCTCACCTTTGCTCAGATTAGTGGAAACAAGAGCCCTGCCAAGCTTGAATCAATACAACGGGAGCATCCCAGTTACACATGTCCCAAAATGTTGTGGATAATACGACAATTTCCGCCTCACTGCAAACAAATACCTTTTACGCTGCTTCCCTGCTCTATTATTCCATAGCGCAGGCTCCTGCATTGAAAGGTGAAACATGACCTTTCATGTTTGGCTTCGGCATTTGAAATACGCTTATTATAGCTTCACAAACATCCTCTTATGGATTCCATCAACAGAAGCAGAAAAATGAGATAAAAGGTTATATATATCTGGCTACCTCATCTTTCCTAATCCCATCTACTCAGAGCTATTCTCTACAGCACCATCTCGAGTGCTTTATCCTACCTCATAATAAACGTCCAGGTTATTCTCCTTGAAAAGCAAAGTTAATGCCATTTCTAGTCAGTTCTGATGGCCACGTTTGTGAATCAGCAGACCCTTGAAGATTTATCTCACTATTTACTGCAGAGACCTAGAAACTGTGTTTCTTTCAGCTGCTGCAGGAATTTCATCCCAATTGCAATCGCTCGGTAAACTAAGTTAATTACTGGGGCCAGCGTACATGCATATTTCACCATTTCTGCTGCTGTAACACTTAAAACCATCTGCTCAACAGCCACAACACCCCTTGGAGATTCTGGAGTAGCTAAAGCAAATGATTGAGTAGCTTTTGGCAACGCCAAATAAAAAGACTGAGGCTGGCTAGTTATAGATGCTAAGTGCTGCTGAAGTTATTTCAAGAGCACGTTTCTCTTATACAAAAGCCAAATTCATGCTGTGAGTTTTTACTAACCTGCGGGCTTTTAAAACACCTAAGATAGTGACAATGCAAGTGCTGGAAATACTAAAACTGAAAGTCCTTAAGGTCCAGGTCTCCAAAAAAAGGCACTAAACTCCCACTGGCATCAATTAAGTAGAGAGGAAACACACCCTGGGAATAGGATTAGACAGAGGGTAAGGTTGTGAAAAGAGTTAATGAACATACGTTTAACAAACAAGAAAAATATCATGATGATGACTAAGCTAACTGAAAAGAATCAGTAAAGATGTACTCACGTAAATGTTTTGCAAATGCTTAGAAGATGCAAACAAAATGTCTGGAACAGCTAAATTTAGCTCATCATTTCAGGTTTTACCACTAGTCACAGAAAGGGCTAAGAGCTCATCACTAAGATAGGAGAAATTGTAAACAAGTATCCTGATCCTGATCTAACCAAGCCTTGCCTTGTGTTGTGAGGATCGCAGAAAAGAAAATACAACAGCAGTTTCATGGAAGTGAAGTATTTCCATTTCCCTCCAACAAATAAAAAGAAAAACCGGCAACTTTTCATCTGCCCTTATTAGCAGTATCAAGAAAGCACTTGAAGGCTCACAGCGAGCACGTGCCATAAGAGGCTCTCAAAGAGGCTGTACATTTATAATTTGATCTGTGTGTTAGAGTGGTGCAAAGCCATTTTCTCTCTAGGAGGAGCAGTGCCAGAGATTAAACCCCTGCAGACCTCCGCAAATGTTTCAATTAAGTTACATTAGTGTAAAACCCGAGCAACGGGCTGCACTTTGTGTTCTATGCCACATATACATAAATCAATCCTTGACTATCATCCTTAATGGCCAAATATAATACCAAGAATCTGATGCAGGCAAGAAAATGTAGGAAATTAGATGCACTGGCTGCAGGATTTTACTAATTTTTATTCATATACTGCAGAGCTGAGCAACTTCAGCTCGCTGCCATGAAACTTAACCAGTCAACGCACTGCAGTACAACAGTCAGACAGTTTTATTGCTCGTTTTTCTTCTGCATTTTATGGTCAGCAGTACACGCTGGACTACTAAATAATGGGATGCTTATATCTTGCTAAGAAATGCTTGCACGTGTGCGTGAGGGAAGATAATACACATAAGAAAAGGTAGAGGTGGCTTTGTGTACAGCCCACATAAATTTTATTGCTGCATATGCAGCAAGGAGAAAATCTCTCAAAGGTTTAAAGAGTAACTGAGTTATAGGGAGAGTATTCCTCAGCTTTTCATCCAGATTCTGTGATCAAAGGAAGAACACATCTTGGCAATGAGGAACTCGGACTACACTAAAGTTCCCTGCAGCCACAGATATTAATATAATATCTCTCTGCCTTTTAATTGTGCATGCAGTCCACAAATAAATACTCTTCTTGACCCACATTTATCTTTATTATCATTCACACTGGAAAGTTTTTTGGAGGAAACAGAGTCTCTGACTGCATTATGAGCTTTTCATACGCTCTCAACTGTTTTGTAAATGCAGCCTCCTCTTTTACCCACTGTATCAGCAATAGAACTAACAAAAATACACTGCTTGCCTCTGGATATTGCTGCTGATGAGTATTCAACTTCAAAAATATGAGGGATATTAAATTTCTCCTATTATTATCACCTACAGTTCCTCAAGCACATGTTCTTACAGCATACACCCCTCAAACAGAATTACATATATGCAGCCATTTTCACAGATTATTTAAAACTTGGCGGCAGTCGTAGAGGTCCAATTGATTCCAGTCTTGCCCGATCCAGTGTAAATACTCACGAATGCAGAATAAAAACTGTGTTCTAAAACTCACCAAATCATCAGAAGTTGATTCAGCTGGGAACTGCTACAATTATTCTTTGGTATTTTATGGCATCATAAATCAGCACTTTTCAGGTGACAGCTTTAGGACAGGTAAGATCACTCACAAGGAATGATCTCTCAAAATGGGCCGAGAGGCTTTTGAAACCACGTACATTGCTCTGCAGCTCGCAAGGTAAAGGAGCTTTATTTGTCCAAAACCCCTTGTTTAATTGCTGGAATCAAACAAAAGCAGAACATGAATTTAATTGATTCTGTGAGTTATGAACTAACCCTTGAAACTGCAAGGAAGAACTTGCCATCAGATTCTGTGGGCGAGTTTGGAGTCGTGATCCAACGAGTAAACAAAGCTAATGAATCTCCTAATTAAGCACTCATTGATGGAGCTCAGAGGAAAGAAGTCACTGGCTGTTTCCTCCAGCTCTTGCAATCAAGAAACAGAACAAACTCAAAGCGAGCAAATTAATGTGACTGTGCACAGCAAAACAGAACTGCTGTGAGCAATAACAAAATCATGAAAGCTGCTCAGGTACTTACTATATATGGCACAAACAAAGCAAATAGCTTTTCAAAAGAAATAAATTAATACTTATTAGTATTTCTTCTGTGTCTTCCAGATACTGTATTGCAGCCCTTGCAGACGAAATTTCATATGGCCTTTGACAATTCATGTCAGTGTTACCTCATTTTATTATAAAAGGGCTGTTTGGAGTATAGGAAGCAGACTTTCTAAAATGTAAGATTCATTCCAATTCACAAAATAAAAATGCAGCAGGATTAAGAGAATCAAAGCAGAACAGAGTGTTTTCACTTGCACATTTCAATTCAACCAATTCAGAGATTTTGATATAATTTTAGACATAAGATCTGGGTTCCTAACTTCAGGACAAAGGCATGAAAATGAGACCCACTACTCCTGCTTGTGACTTTCAAAATATTCCTCTGATAAGCAGAATATTAGTGACATACAACAGCAGCTTTCGAGTGTGTTCAGCATAGGTTCAAAGTTTAAAACCAGCCCAGACAGATGTAGAAATTCTAGCACACATGAGAATAAATCCCAAAGAAATTTACTCAGCACTAGAAGTTTTAAGGAAATAAGTGGCTGTGAACACAGAAAGCATTGTAGGGCAACTCCTAAGTCTTTAACTAGACTTTTCTCTGGTGTAGTTCCCAGGGGCTTCAAGGAGAATTCTCTTTCTCTGTGGTTAGATCGATAGAAGGAGCTGCAGGGACAGCGTGGCCGCAGGCGCGCTCTGCTGCACTCCCACGGCGCTGAATACTGGCACAAAGCGCTGACTGCTACAGTGGACCTGGTCCAGCCCTCCCCTTCCTCCTTCAGAACTGATCAATCTAATCAATACGAATCAATCAATCCATAAAACATGGTGAAATAAGGCCAGGAGCAGACAATGCAGACTTCATTCTGCCAGCCACCTCAAGCCCAAATGTACCTGTTACACTTTCTGCTGGGAAAAAACATTTTTTTATTTAAAAAATAAAAAGGCAAACCCAAACCTCACTGGGCTTCAATGCACAAGGGAAATTTGCACTGACTCTGGTTTCATTCGAGTAACTCTTGGTGCTAAATAAGACCCTAGTACAGGGCCTAGACCTGAATGTTTCCCTTGGGAAATGCCATTTCTAGTCTGAGAATGTGTTAACTACACAGTATAGAGCAGAGAAAAATGTACAAACGGGAATGTATTGTCACAGAGGTGCAGCAGTAGCATGTGACTGCACGGCTGCCATTTCATCACATCACAATCTCTTATTTCTGTATCATTCATCATGATAACTCACATTATTCAGGTCAGCCAACTTGGGGGAGGTTTTCAAGGGACAAAGCCAGACTTGGGATTCTTCTGCCTGAAGTTTGTATTAGATGAAATCAAGATACTCACACCTACCTAAACAGCAAGAGAGCAGCTTGAGCTTCAGCAGAAGCAAAGGGACATAATTCTGAGCTGCTGGGTGACTCAGCTCATCTCTAGTGCCTGCCTGCTTTTTTCAACATGGTCTTAAAGATAAGGTGAGTGGCACAGACCATTTCATTCTAGTTAGAAGCCAGTCTTTATTCTGTTTACTACTACAAGATTTTTTTTAACAATAACACATCAAGGAGCTAGATTATACCCTGCATTGTGGAAAAAAAAAAAAACAACAAAAGGGAGACAAAGAATGGGGAAATCAGAGTCAGCACTACCCTACACCTGGAAATACAAGTTTCTGAAGCAGGATGCCTTCAGTAGTAGCTTTCTGTTCCTTTGAGTAGCAAAGCTCCTTCCTTACCTCTGAGTCACACTGCAAATCCACACTGCAGGGCTCTCTGCAGACACGCTTCCCCATCTTCCTGGCACACACTGCTGGCAAGGGAAGGGGTTTTCCACTCATTTTCCCTCTAAAAAAATACATGAGAAAGAATATTAACAGCCTACAATTACAAAGCTTATTTCCCTGGGATATAAAGTGGAGTTATTTTTAGGAGCTGAGGTATATTCATTTATTAATACATGGCATAATAAAAGATACCATAAATAATTAAATCTCATGCTCAAATAGAATGCAGGGGAGATTAGCATAAATCCCTTGGCATGAAACAAGGTATGCCAGTTCGCCTTAGCTGAGTATCCCACACCAATTAGGGTTTAGAAGCTCACTGAATCTCTGACCAAGCCTGCTGTGAATCTTTCCATCTGCTATAATGTCTGTATTGCCCATTTCTTCCCTGGGTGCTCTGCAAGCTACACAAGCTACCTTTTCTGTGCAAAAGTCAAAAGCAATCCCTATTAAAGCTAAAAATTATTAAAACTACACCTGTGCTGCTGTACTTCTCTCATTCAATGTCTGAATAACAGGTCACTGTTCTAATATGCATGAATGCAACCGCTACTGAAATTTAAATCACAAATTTTGTATAAAATTTTGAGCAGAAGCCTCACTTCCAGTGCTTGTAAATCGAGAGTAATTCCATTGATCTTCACGGGGGTGCTTTTGATTTGCAAAATAAAATATCTCATCAGCCATACTGTGATGTAGTGACACATAAGCCTTTGCTGGCTCTTTGTACAGTTCCTTCCACCTCATATAAGCTCAGATGAAAAGAGACAGCAGCTTTGTAGCTCTGATGGGCCACTGCCCTTCACAGCTTAGTATCTCTCATATTCAAGTACCCCAAAACCTATGGAAATGATACCACACAACAGGTAATATTCTGTTTGATATCACTAGAAGAAGGGAAGCAGCATGATTAACTCAAACCTGCTTTATCTTTAGTAGATGATGGGTACTAAGCAAACATATCTTTGTGCCAAAAATAACGTATCATTACAATTAGTTACAGGCATACAGATTAATTTATGTGTATTACTACGCCTTTCCCCTTTCTTTATGAAATAACTAAGCATTTTTGTGCTATCTCTCTCTCAATAAATACCGCCCCCCCACACGTGTACCTACATTTATTCCTTCCGCAAGAAAACTTTGAAGAGTTTGTTTTGTAATAAATTAGCCCTTCTGACTCAGAGAGACAAACTATCATTGCCTTTTTAAGCATCCAGTGTGTGCTTAATATATTCTTAGCTTACTTGTGTTAAATCTCTACTGCATAAATACTGATTTGTTTTAATCAACCAGTGGCTAATAATCAGGGTCAGAGGTAGCTGCAATGCAGCTGTCTAGTTTTAGTCTCTGTATTAGCCAGATTAGGAAAGGATAAATATTCAGTCCCTTTGGTCCAAGTCTCAGACAGACTTGCCTCTTGGAATTTCAAGGAACAGAAGCAAAGCTGGATAACCAGATATTAATGCATTCTGCTAGGGCTGTGAACCACACCCCATATTTGCCGCTTCTTTCGTGTAATTACCTGGTTATTAGGCACCACTTGCAACAAAGGGCATGGAGCAGGAACTCGAAGAGCACACACACACCTTGCAAAACCTGCAAATTAAAGTAAAAAAATTGCAACTCACACATGCACTGTGGGGGTTTTGAGGTGCAGCGAGGGCTGTGCGCTCCCCAGCCCCACTGAGGAACCAGGCTTTCCTGAGACCCCAGGCCTCGCTGAGAACCCCGCCATGATTTGGGGCTTGTAACAGCCTCCCTGGGGCGGCTTGTGAGGCAGAGGAGGGCGAGGGACAACTCTTGGAGGTTGGGGGACAGCAGGTGGGCGTGCAGGAGGTGTGGGGCGAGGAAGGCCTGAGGAAGGCCTGAGGAAGGCCTGAGGAAGGCCTGAGGAAGGCCTGAGGAAGGCCCAGGGTGGGCCGGGGCTGGACCCCAAAAAGGCCCCTCATGGGCTCGAGTCTGAAAGGGGCTCGGGTGAGACGGGTTCGAGGTGTCCCCGGTGGGAACACACCAGAGCGGGCCAACAAGGACCAGGACGAAGAACCATAACATGGCCCCAACCCGCGGTGAGGTGCGGAGCGGGCGGTACCTGAGCGCGGCTCAGTCCCGCCCGGTCCCGCCCCGGCCCCTCCTGGCGGCTGCGCCTGCCCGCCCTCCCCGCCGATAAATAGGGGCGGCCGGGCAGCCCCGCTCCGCAGAGCAGCTGCTGTTCCCTCCCGCAATCATGAGCTCTTACGGCTACGATCCGTTCTTCCCCTCCTACAAGCGGCGCTACGCCGAGAGCCCGCGGCTCCACGTCTCGGCGATGCGCAGCAGCAGCGGCGGCTACAGCTCCGGGCGCTCCGCGTACTCCAGCCTGTCGGCGCCCGTGTCCTCGGTGTCCGTGCGGCGCAGCTACGCCGCCTCCAGCGCCTCGGGCTCCCTCCTGCACTCCGTGGACAGCCTTGACCTGAGCCAGGTGGCCGCCATCAGCAACGACCTCAAGTCCATCCGCAGCCAGGAGCGGGCGCAGCTGCAGGACCTCAACGACCGCTTCGCCTGCTTCATCGAGCGCGTCCACGAGCTGGAGCAGCAGAACAAGGTGCTGGAGGCCGAGCTGCTGGTGCTGCGGCAGAAACACGCCGAGCCCTCCCGCTTCCGCGCCCTGTACGAGCAGGAGATCCGCGAGCTGCGCTTGGCCGCCGAGGAGGCGACGAGCGAGAAGCAGGCGCTGCAGGGCGAGCGGGAGAGCCTGGAGGAGACGCTGCGGGGGCTGCAGGCGCGCTACGAGGAGGAGGTGCTGAGCCGGGAGGACGCGGAGGCGCGGCTGCTGGAGGTGCGCAAGGGCGCGGACGAGGCGGCGCTGGCGCGGGCGGAGCTGGAGAAGCGGGTGGACAGCTTGCTGGACGAGCTGGCCTTCCTCAAGAAGGTGCATGAGGAGGAGCTGGCGGAGCTGCAGGCGCAGATCCAGTACGCGCACCTCTCGGTGGAGATGGACGTGTCTGCCAAGCCCGACCTCTCCGCCGCCCTGCGCGACATCCGCGCTCAGTACGAGAAGCTGGCGGCCCGCAACATGCAGAACGCCGAGGAGTGGTTCCGCAGCCGCTTCACCGTGCTCAGCGAGAGCGCCGCCAAAAACACCGACGCCGTCCGCGCCGCCAAGGACGAGGTGTCCGAGAGCCGCCGGCTGCTCAAGGCCAAGACGCTGGAGATCGAAGCCACCCGCGGCATGAACGAGGCGCTGGAGAAGCAGCTGCAGGAGCTGGAAGAGAAGCAAAGCGCCGACATCTCCGCGCTGCAGGTGTGTGGGGGATCCGGGGTTGGCATGGGGGGCATCATTTCTAGCTCACACCTGAATTCTGCAATCAGACCACGTACCTAAACTGGAAGGTATCATAAAAATACAATACGAAATGGCACAGAGCTGTAATGCATAATATACCATGCAACTGATAAATCTGTGGCGATATCATTACAAAAAAGATATCTTTAAGCTAAAACTAGAAAAAGCACATAGAGGCTAAAAGCAAAGCCAACCTTCCACCTGCTTTAGTCCTTGGATAGCACAAAATGAATGCTAGGGATGAAATAATAAGGGGTGGGAAAACCCTGCCAGGGAAGGTGAGATTTGGTGCATGATGCCTTTTGGCTGGGGAAGGGGGGAGTTGTAGCTCTTGGTTTTCTTTGTCTGCTTCAGCAAGATTAGGTTAATGGGATTAGAGAGATTCCTTGTAAGGTGTTACTGCTGGGGATCGGAGGATTAAGAATTTTACGCTGTCAATGTTGTTACTTCCAACAGGACACAATCAACAAATTAGAGAACGAGCTGAGAACCACGAAGAGTGAAATGGCTCGGTACTTGAAAGAATATCAAGATCTGCTCAATGTGAAAATGGCCCTGGACATCGAAATTGCAGCATATAGGTATGATGGGGGGAATGTTTTAGGAAGTCAGAACTCTGATCAGGTTCCCATTCTCTCTTCAGGACAATCAATTCTGTTTATCATTCCACCAGCAGAAATTTTCATAGATAGATGTCAGAATTCGATCAGGTCTTCTTGTCTTGCTGGTGCAAGCAGCAGTGCTTTTGAGGCAAAATATTTGCTTAAAGCAGAATTTTCAGTAAGTATAATAGTATGTATATGCATACAGAACTCTAGTTTGGCTAGATAAGATCTCAGTTTTCTATCTTTACTGATAAAAATACCTGTTTTGTACTTACAGTGAAGGTTTTTGTATCAGTAGAGCTTATTAATACAGATGGCTGTATTCCCAAAATTGGAAATACCATACATGCTTTTAGAACAGCCATTGTTTCCTACTCATGGAAGCAATCTCCTGCAAAGCAGGTATTTTACAGCAGAATTGCTGCTAAGTAGCTGTTTAATGTTTTGTCCTAATACCGTTAGAAATGGGAAGCGCTAAAACACTTTCGACGAGTGCCACAAGGGGGAATATTGAGAAAGTGGCTATAAACCTTGTCTAATACCAAAATATAACATCAAATTGTTACATCTGCGTTGTTCCCTGCAGCCATACAGGCGACCAAAATACACCTCTAACTTCAGCTGCTATAGGCACTTAACAGGATTATTTTATTTATTAGAAATAATCTAGGATTATTTCTTGTAACAAGGCAGCCTTTAGGGCTTACGCTGCTCAGAGTGTCTTAGGATCTTGGTCTGTGGATTAATCTGAATACTGCTGCAGCAAAACTAAGTCATTTCTGCATGCCTTTTTTCTGCTAGAAAACTGCTGGAAGGCGAAGAGACCCGACTCAGTTTCACCAGCGTTGGGAGCATCACCAGTGGCTACACCCAGGCTGCCCCGACGTTCGGCAGATCTGCCTACAGCGGCCTCCAGTCCAGCTCTTACCTGATGACAACCCGCTCCTTCCCCACCTACTACTCCAGTCACGTCCAGGAAGAGCAGATTGAAATAGAGGAAACCATAGAGGCTGCTAAAGCGGGGGAAGCCAAGGCAGCCCCTGCGGAGGAAGGTGAGGAGGAGGAGAAAGAGGAAGGCGAGGAAGAAGCGGGAGGTGAAGAGGCTGAAGAAGAGGAGGAAGGTACTTCTAGTTACTTTCAAATCCCTCTCTTTCATGTTTTCATGATAAAATCCAGAAATCCTGATGACTGAATAATGATTATACCTCTGTCATTGCTCACATGTGCAGGGGATCGTGGGATTAAGCACAGAGCATTTAAGCAGGAAAGCTTGGATAGAAGATAAATGTTCAATATCAGGCAGATCATGAGATTATTCTCCTTTGGAAATCACTGTGTGTTTTTCCATTCAAGTTTCCAAAACCAAGAATGGTCATACTTTAACAGCATGTAATGTTCTATTCATCTAGAGCAAACAGTACTTAGCTATTACAGACAGCCTCAAAAAGAAGGAACAAGGGCATCCTGAGCTCAATACCGATTCCCAGAGAGCAGTCCATGATAACAGGAGCATCAGCTGATGTCTGGGGGTGTAGCTGTTGGGTTCAGTGCACAGCGGTATCTGTTGTCTGAGGCCTAGATAGTTTTATTGTTCAACCAAAGTCAATGCCCGTTGGAGAGCAATGACAAGATCTAGTTTTGAACACAAGTCTCTGGATAAGGCTTAAAGCAGTGAGTCCACAGTCAATATTTTTCAAGGCTATGATTTTTAAAAGGCTCGTGAGGTGTTACACCCCCTCTAAAATCTGGGATAAGTTGTTCATGTGGTTTTGTTGATCTCTTAAAAGTCCTACAAAAATCTGTTGCCAGCCCCACCATGTTCAGCTGGCTGCCATCCCAATGTGTGGGGTTGAAGGATGCAGGTATGCTGGCTCCTGTTAAATTGGGATTAGGAACAGTACGTGGATGTGAAGTATTTCTTTTTGCCTTTCGAAGGTGCTAAGGAAGAAGCTGAAGAAGCCAAAGAGGGTGAGGAAGAGGAAGGAGAAGGGGAAGAAACAGCAGCTGAAGAAGGAGAGGAGTCTCAGGAGGCTGCTGAGGAAACTGGTGAGGAGGAGAAGGAAGAGAAGGAAGCAGCAGGAAAGGAAGAGAGCGAAGTAAAGAAGAAGGCTTGATTTTTAGGCAGTCCAGCTTTCTCATCAAGTCAACAGAATAAATGATGGTTGACTGAGCTAAAATTGCGGTCTCACATATTTAATTCAGTGACCACTGAGGTTTAAAGTTAATGATTATGATGTTTCTCTCCGTGCAGAGTATCAGTTTGCTTGCAGAGCACCCACTGGCTTGCTCCCTGAATGCCGCATGGTCTACACGTATGAATTCAGGGGTTACGTCTTTATTGGGTGATTCAGAACCTTAAAATTTAAAAGGGGGTAAAAAAAAAAAGTGGGAGTGAAAGTTGTCTTTAATTTGCATTTAAAATAATTATGGAAACCTTGGGTGGGTAAAATAATGGAGGCTTCAATAAGTATGTGCAATAAAGCTAGTCAATAAAGTTATGGAAATGCTTACACAGATGCCTTGTGTGTGTTGTGTGTCACTAATGCACTTGAAAGGTTAAGTGGTGTATCACACTGCTCTTTCAAGGCTGAGATGGGATATGGGATACTGGTTTCTGTCTCTAGCTGATTCACTAATAGGTGAACAAAGAACTTGATGGGGCTGTAAATCTTATGAAGGAAATCTGATGAAGGTAAAAACAGTGGTGCTGTCATGATGGGTCTTGCTGGGTGCACACAAGCTCCCTTTTGAAAAAAGAAACTATTTTTAACAAACCAATCCAGAAGCAAAATGGAAACATGGCTGTTAAATCTGGTGGTTAAGTCAACCCAGTGTGAATAGACGAGGCTCATTTTCTTCTGGAAATTTGTGAGGGCACTTCAGAGTTTTGCATGTGGGCTAAAGAAAGGTTGGATCTGTTCAGACACAGAATAGGAACAGCCCAAACAGCAGCAGAGCCTGGTGGTTCTGACAGCAATGCCGGTCTCCTGTGCTCTCAGCTTATTTCAATTAGCTAAACTTGATGCATCAAATTAAACCTTGTGTTTAGGGCAAGTGCTTAGACTAATGCTGCAAAGCAAACCATTTGAAATGGTAACCCATGCTAAAACAAGCGTTACGTGTCTGCACTGAAACTTCAGCCACATTTCGCTAGATGGATTTTTGCATAGGATTTTGGGGGAACTTTTCATGTTGTACGTGGTATCAGTGGGTTTGCATTGGTTTTCCATGGCTATGCTCAGGGAGAAAGGAGGTGTCTTTTTATACAAATTATAGGGGTGTTTCAAAAGCATCTCCCTTCTCAGTGTTGAAAGAGTTGCAAAGAAGATGACGATGGATGAGGTAAGTGTTTAAAACCATTCTTTCCTTCCACGTTCCCAGGAAAAACAGGAGAAAGAAAAAGCAGTGTTGGTAGAACAATTAAGGAAACACTGTTAATTCCAGTAACTCCTGTTCTGGGAGTTTCGGTATCATTTCTAAATACTTAATTTCCCCCACACATGTGCTTTTTGAGGGTTTTTGATGCAAGTAATTAATTTTCCCTGTCTTTGACAACATGGTGTTTGCTCAGTGCTTTTAAACACTATAGATGGGATTGCAGGATACTTGTTCCTCCTGGTAGGTGACACCCTCAGTTCAAACAGCAGAACGTTGAGTCTAAGAGATGGCACTTGGAAATCAGCACCTAAGTGCCCCATCAGAACATGCTTAGCATGGCACTTCGGTTGGGACAGGGTTTCTGCTCCTATGGAGCAAAACACATGTGCCCGATGAGAAACCATCACAGCCATTAAAGCCAAAGCGCTGTTAAATAGATTGGCACATATTAAACCCACTGCCCCATCCTGCCTTTCTCCAAGCACTCTGAGCTCCTTTGAATTTTCTATACCTAATTTTGCTGCTTCTTTCTCATCTATTTTTTCAAATAAACTCCTCCTTCACTTAGTCCTTCATATCCCTTCCACTTCTGGGATGCGGCACAACTACAGCTGTTCCAACCAGGCTGCCGGGGATGCTCTCAAACCAGCACATTCACAGACACACAAACACATGTTTTGCAGCGTATCTCAGCCCGATCCCTGCTCCTCATGTTATTTTTAATGTATTGCAGCTAGAGGAGAGATTTCACGACTGCAGAAAAGTGTGAGTCACAGCCATGGCAATGAGCTGCAGAGGGCGACGAGCTGCAGTGACCGTCCGGCCACGTTTGTCACCTCCGTCCTGCCTTGCTGCCGAGGTAAACTGGTGAGAGGGAGGATGGAAACGTGCGTTTGCTCGCCAAGATGCTCTCGGGGTTGTGGGGATCCTGCTGGCAACCTTTATTCACCTTTGAAAACCCAGGAGCTGCTTTGACGCAATGCAGTAAAAGCAGGCAGAGGGAGACACGGTGGAAACTTTAACACAAGTTGCAGCTGCAAGTAAAACCCAGAGCCTGTCCCCGAGTTTTCCGTCGCTGTTTGGGCAGACGGGGTCCGGATGGGGCTGAGATCTCAGCACAGGGAGGCAAATACCAGGAGTCCCGAATGCTTTGCTTGAGATACGCACACAGTCCCCTTCTACTCAGCAAGAGGAAAACTTGTGCAGGTATAACATCCACATTCTAACAATTTACCTTCTATAACTAAATAATTGAAAATTCATCGTTTGCTGCTTCGCTAGATTAGTTAAACTTAGTTTAATCCTGAACAGAGGAGGAAGAAAAGCTCATACGTGAATGGGAAAAGCACTGACCCTGATGCTTGGAGAAAATTCCAGTGCCTGACTCAGCTCCCTGGCAAACACAACCTATTTGTGTTTTGTAACCCTTCCCGCCTTGTTTCCACTTGGAATTTAGTTCTGGGATGCAGAAAATGTCTTAATTGTAGCATCTCCACAACCTGGTATGGCAAAAGGATCCTGGTTTAGACCCTTCCAGCTCCTGAAGTCGCGGTGGTCTTGATAGGCCACCTTAAATAAGATGCATAAATCTTCACAGTAACTCCCTCTAATTATTGTTTTTCCCCTCACTGAGTCTCTCCTATTGATTAATGAACTTTTGTGTCTGAAAGTAATTAATCCCTTCACTGCTTATGCACAGTCTGAAGAAGTAATTGGTGCGGAACAGGCAAATAACATCCTATTTATACATCTCTGCCCTGGAATTATGCTCCCTTTTGAAACTGTTTGATTGCAGATGTCAGTAGACAAAACCTCTTGGCAACATTAAGTATTAATCAGTTCTCATAGTTTGATAAATATTTAGAAATGTGTTAACCAGTTGCTTATTTCTCTCAGGGTTTAATGGAAACACTCGCAGTGGGAAACAGGCTAAACTCACCAATTTATTTTATGTGTTAGAGCAGAGGAAAAGAAACGCAGTCCTGGGTAATAACTAGTGGCTGTGATATATTTGGGATGGAAAAGGGGGGTGAAATGAGGATATTTTGGAAGAAATGAGGATATTTGGGAATATGCCATGGATGTACCCGGGTAGAAGGGTCGGTACATGCTGAACATGCCCAACTTCCTATGCTGAGGGTTGGGAGCCCACTGGCTTTGCAGTTTGTGACATCTGAGCAGATTCTGGGACTTGGAATCACATAAAGAGAAAATTTTACATTAAATACCAGGATCTGGTTTAATTTTGGGGTTTAGTGTTACTGTTCTCTCCAAAATTTTAATTAGACCCAAGGGAAAAGCAGCTTCAGTGCTCACAAACCACTGGGCATTTCTGTATTTTAACATAACTTGGTGCAATCCCTTACTGATGGGGCTACTCGCCTTCATAAAGGTATAGTTTTATGTCATATACACATGTAACTTCCACAAATAAGCTTGCTACAGAGTAGCTGCCGTTTAATTTGCTAACTCTGCTTTAATTAAACATCACTCAACCAGCAAGCTGTTGAGCACAGATTTCCATTATTGATATCAGCAGGAGAAACAGTCATTACTTCGCTACACAAAGACATTCAGATTTATTTGAAAGCCTTATCTGCTGCGGACTTCTTACAATTCCTCCAGTGAAGAACACACAGAACCTTTTCAATTAAAACCTACTTGATCTTCCATTCTTGATAGGGTAAAGAATTGAAGGTGTATGCAAATCATAGAGATTGTGATGAGCCCCTCAATTAGTCAGCAGATTTCAGGTTATTTTCCATGTAGCAGGATTTTAGAAGGACTTTTAATTGGCTTTTTTCTTAATAAAGCCAACCTGCAAGTAGTGGTGGATGTAGGCCAATGCTTAGGAGGCCTTTATAGTGCAAGTATTCTTTAATTTGCTTTTATGGGTCAGGCAGACCAGGTTTAATCTGAGCACTACCCAGCCTCAGTTCACGCTCTGGAAGGGTCTCATTTCTACACCTATTTTTGAATGGACAAATAGTTAAAAGTATTTGCTCAAGTATTTGTGTTACATTACAGGAAATTTGGTCATCATACCCAATTCAAACTCATTTTCTAAATAAGATTAAGGAAAAACTCAAGGAACTTTTTAACCCACGCAACAATGTTCCTGTTCAGGACAGATTTGAACTTCAGGGAAGGATTTGAGTTGGGAAAAAAAGTCACCAGACAAGTAATATTTTCAGTATTGACCTTTATTGAGCAAGAACTGCTGTGACTTTTACATCAAACAACAAAAGGTTGCGTACTGTGCATGTCAACTAGGTTCTCCCATGAGCAAAAGTCCACCCTAATTGCACCAGTGAGGTAAACATAATTATTTATAAGTAGCTTTTTTTAAGGCTAGGAGAGTTCTGGTTCTCATGAATACTGTAGTACTGTTTTCTGTTTGGTTTTGGCTCAGTTGGTTCTTTGCATAATACATCTTAAATCGTTCCTCAGATACGTCCCTCCAACAGCTCAGGAAATTCAAAAGCTTCCTTTGCACATTTCATCTCATGCACTATTATTAGGATTAGTTTAGAGCCCAAGCTCTGTGGAGGGAGCACATCTTGAGCCTGCATGCATTCCCCCCCTCCCCTATATTGCACAAAAAAGTAAAATACTGTGTGTCTGGAGCCTCCATGAGAGAACCCGTTCTGCTTTGAAGCCGTCACTCACATGCATTTTGCAGCTGTCATATGGCTTAACCTTTTGCACCAACCCAAGCTCTTGAATTTTTAAATTTAGCTATGATTTATTTTATTCGGTCTCTTTAATCTCCTTTACTATGGCATGTGAAGTAACTTTCTCCACTTTCTTAGTGGACACTAATTTCTCCTCAAAGCTTTCTTCATGTTCCTCTACCTTCTGAGTGACTGTCACCGACTTTGTGATATACGTGGTTGTACTGTCCCCACCTTCAGTGATTTTCTCCGCTTTTTTGGTTACTACAATTTTCTCACCCTTATCATCAATCGGGCTCACATCTAGACCGTTAGTGACAACTCCCTTGTCTTCCTCCTCAACCTCCTTCTCTTTGGATTCCTCTTCCTTTTTCTCCTCCACCTCACCATTCACTGCAATGTCTTCTTTCCTGGACTCCTTCTCTACCTCGGCACTAATCTTTGTTACCTTTGTGACAGTGACGGTCTCCTCCACCACGGCCTTTCCATCTTTGACCGGAGAGGCTGGTTTTTCTGGAGAACGGGGCTTCTCCGGAGACACCGGCTTCTCCGGAGTGCGAGGCTTTTCTGGGCTCACTGGTTTTTCAGGAGAACGGAGCTTCTCCGGCGTCACCAGCTTCTCCGGGGTCGCTGCTTTCTCTGGGGTTGCGGGTTTCTCCGGGGTCGCTGCTTTTTCTGGGGTCGCGGGTTTCTCCGGGGTCGCTGGCTTCTCCGGAGAGGTCACCTTTGGTGTCGCTGGCTTCTCCGGAGATGCCGCTTTCTCTTCCTCCTTGGCTGGTTTCTCACCACCTTTCTCCACCTTCTGTTCTTTTCCTGCATCTGCTTCTTTCTGGACAACCTTGGCTGGCTCGGTTACTGGGGATTTAGGGGGGGATTTAGGGGGTGACTTTGCGGGAGGTGTTTTGACCTTCTCTACCTTTGCTGCTGCCTCTTCGGCTTTGCCCTTGGCCTCAGCTTCTTCCCCCTCTTCCTCAGCCTCCTCCCCTTCTTCTTTTTCCTCTATTTCTTCTTTTTCAGAACCTCCTTCTTCTGCTGCATCAGATTTTGCGGCTTCTTCCTCCTCCTCTGCTGCCTCTTCCTCCTTTTCTTCCTCAGCTGCTTCTTCTGCAGCCGCCTTCTCAGCTTCTTCCTCTGCGGCTTCTTCTGCCTTTTCTTCCTCCTGGGCCTTGGCTGCCATTTCTTCTGCAACAGCTGCCAGGGCATCTTCCATTTCAGACTTCTCATCCTCTACCTTTGTCTCTTCAATGATTTCTTCTACAAACTTGTGCTGGACTTTCAGCTTTGGCGGTTCGATTTTTGTTTTCTGGATTTTAGTGGATGCTATTGTGACAGATGGTTGTCTGTGGGTGAATATGGGTCCAGTAATGCTTCCAGAGAAGGCACTGAATCTTGTCTCTTCACCTTCCAGCAGCTTCCTAAGGGAAACAGGAGGAAGGGAAGGAAAATGAGCATAGGAACCCAACATAAGAGACAGTTATTAGAATATTTCGCTCTGTCAGCAGGATGAAATCAGTTTGTATAAGGAATATGCTGGAGCTGATCAGCATAATCCATCGCTCACAGCCCCAGTTTGGCTTTCCTTGAATCAGCTCTTTTGCAAAATTCACATTCAGCAAACAGCTTCTAGCTTGGTTTGCATGTGGCAGGTGTAACACCTTCAGCTGATCAGCTGAAATTCACCCTTAATGACAAAAATTTCATTATGGTGTAAGACAGCACAGAGTATGGCAAAGCAGGTAACTTCATAGGCTGCGTTATGACTTGGGTGAACTGGGAATTTGACACAGCCAACAGACCCAAAGGAAATATTGTGGCTGAGACAATCAAAGCCCATTAGAGTGTATGTCCTAGTTCAATAGTTCGGGCATCCTCCTTTCTTGTGTGGCTATGAAAACTGAAGAGACTTTTGTTCAGCTAACTTATCTTTGGCAGCAAACAGCTGTAGCCCCAAGGGTACCCGTGTGTTCGTCTGAACAACCTCAGGAATTTAAGCAGATCTGGAGGTGGGTTGTTTTTACTTCTCTTATATTCAAATGCATGTTTTTCATCTAAGTCTGTGACCCAGAAAAATCAGCAGTTCTCCAGTGAGAGCTCTAAAGTGATGCAAAGGAGACTAAAAAAAACTGCCAGGTGATGGCAATAGCAAGCAGTGTTCCTGCTCCAGATTAGAGGGGATGCTTTGGAGGAAAGTTGAGCAAGTTGTGACAAGCAGACTAGCACTCCCTGCTTGAAACCAAGATCAAGCAAGTGCGCTGTCTCTCTCAAGTGATAAAAGGGAATCCAAGTGACAAGCACCGCTTGCTTGGCATATGCAAAGCAAACAGGGATTAAAAATAAACTTGTCTTTTGCTGCATCTTTTGCTTTTGTGAGGAAGGGCAGAATGCGGCACCGGGTGCCACTGCACTGAGTCATGCTACGTATGCGGTGCCCACTGATCACCAGAGAGCTGCTCCCTAAGAAACTCTGGGTTCTTACTGCAGAGACTGCTTGAGTCTATGTAGATTTTAAAACGCTTGTAATAATTTAGTCAAGCTCTAATTTTACTTGTGTTTACTGCAGGGAGATACTTATCTCTGGTAAAGCCTCCCAGGCCAGAAGCATCTGCAGTGCTATTAATATTCCACACATGTCTGCAACGATCCTACTGTACCTGTATGCAGCAATTTCAATATCCAGGGCCATCTTGACATTGAGGAGGTCCTGGTATTCCCTCAAGTGACGTGCCATTTCCCACTTTGTTCCTCTAAGCTCGTTCTCCAGCTGATGAATCGTGTCCTGCAACAGAGACGCAGAAAACCTCTGTGACACAGACATACGCTTGACGCAGAGCCAGAGCAGAAAAAGTTCTCAGAAGGGACTTTCAGCCACTCATTCCCTGGGAGGCAGTGCCCAGATCACAGCAGGACCCACCCGGCTCTCACCGCCCTCCCCATCCTCCGCAGCCACCGCCTCCCGCATCCCTCACTGCGGAGCCGGTACCCGGGCACCACCACCGCCCCCCCGCCGCCCGCCCCGGGCTCGGCGCAGCCCGGGACACCCCCCCGGTTACCTGGTAGGTGCTGAGGTCGTTGTTGTGACGCTCCTCGATGTCGCTAAGCTGCCGCTCCAGCGACTCCTTGGTGCCGCGCACCGACTCCAGCTCGATGCTCTTGGACTGCAGCTGCCGGCGGTACTCGGCGATCTCCTCCTTGGCGGAGCGAATGGCCTCCTTGTTCTGCTCGGCGGCTTCTGTCAGCTTGGCGTAGCGGCACTTGAACCACTCCTCGGCCTGGTGCATGTTGTGGTCGGACTGGCACTCCAGCTGGGCGCGGATCTCCTTCAGCGCCGTGGTCAGGTCGGTCTTCAGGTAGTCCTTCCTCTCCACCGTGGCGTGGGACGCCTGGAGCTGCGCCAGCAGCTCGGCCACCTCCTCCTCGTGGTTGCCCCGCAGAAAGGCCACCTCGTCCTGCAGCGACTGCACCTTCTTGTCCAGCTCCGCCCGCATCAGCGAGGCCTCCTCCATCTCCTTGCGCAGGGCGCGGATGGTGGCCTCCGTCTCGTCGCGGAGCCGCGCCTCGTCCTCGAAGCGCTCCCGCAGGCGCTGGATGTCCTCCTCGATGTGCTCCGAGTCCAGCTGGATCTGCGCCTTCTCATGGCTCACCTGCTCCAGGACCCCGCGCAGCTCCCGCAGCTCCTGCTCGTAGGCATCGCTCAGCTGCGCCCGCCCGGCGTGTTTCTGCCGCAGCGCCGCCAACTCCGCCTCGATCTCCTTGTTCTGCTGCTCCAGGTAATGCACCTTCTCGATGTACCCGGCGAAACGGTCGTTCAGCCCCTGCAGCTGCTCCTTCTCGTTGGAGCGGCTCAGCTTCAGCTCCGCCGCGCCGTTCAGCAGCGAGGACTGGCTGACGTCCAGGCTCTCGGCGGAGCTCAGCACCGTGGAGCCGTACACGGCCCGCGGCCCCCCCAGGTTGGTGCGCTTGTAGGAGGAGGACACGGTGCTGCCCGAGCCCCGGGACCACGACTGTGAGCGGAAGCCGCTGGACGGGGATGCGCTGGCGCGGCTGTAGGTGGCCCGGGTCTCGGTCACCCGGCGATACGAGGGATTGCCGAGGGGCTCCATCGTGTAGCTCATGGTGGAGGGGGGAACTCGGGGTGGCGGGCGGCAACGCAGCGCTGCTCCGGCCGCCTCCGCCCCTTATAAAGCCCCGCCGGGCGGCAGCGGGGCGGCCCCGCACACGTGTGGGGGAGCGGCCTCCCCCCGGCCCGGCCCCGGCCCCGCCTCCCCGCTCCGCCTCCCCCGCTCCTGCCCCCTTCCCTGCTCCCCCTGCCCCTGACGCCCCCCGGACGCCCCTTCCTCATTCCCCCTTGCCTTTGCCTCCCCCGCTCCTTTCTCCCTCTTCCCCCCTCTCCCTTCCCTCTGTTCCTGCTTCCCCCTTTCCCATCCCCTTGCCCCGCTCCCCCCATTCCCTTCTTTCTCCCCTGTGCTCCTCCTTTTCCTTGCTCCTTCCCTCTTGCCCCTACTCCCTTCTCCCCGCTCCCCTAGGCCATCACCCTCTTTCATCCCTTTCTTTCCTTCCTTTCTTTTCTTTGCTTCCTTTCCTTCTTTCCCTTTCTTTTCCTTCTTTCCCTTTTTTAATTTTCTTTCTTTTCATTCTTTTCTTTTCTCTCTTTTCCTCCTCGCCCCCCCTCTTCCCGCAGTGGCCATGGCGGAGCGCAGCGCGGTGCCGGTGCCGGTACCGGGGCCGCTGCCGGGGCCGGCGGAGCAGCGCAGCCCGCAGGGTAGGGCCCGGGGCCGGGGATGGAGCTGGAGCCGGAGCCGGGACCGGGGCGGCACCGGCAGCTGCAGCACCACGAGCAGCTCCCGCGGGGAGCGGGGTGGGGAGCAGGAGGGGTCCCAAGATGCAGCCCCCCCATCCCCGCATCCCCCTGTCGCGGGTGGGGTCTGACATCTCAAGGTCAAAATAGGGTAGAGGAGGGATGCTGGGTGGGTGGGTTCCCAGGGTGGGCTCACTGGGTGGGTTCCCTGGGTTGCTTTGCGGCAAGAAGAGCTCCCTGCAAAGGCTTTGCCTCCGTTTTGGGGCGGGGGGGACGGCTGTAGGGATCTGCAGGAGGATGCTGGATGCAGCCGTTGCAGCGCTAGAGCAGCCGGGCAGTAAACAAGAGTTTGAAAGACCCCCCTGGCTTCCAAAATCCTTTATCTCGATTCTTCTTTCTCTTCCTTTCCTCCCCTCTTTTCCTCCCACTCTCACGTTTTAATCTAAGGCTTGGTACATTGCTTAAAAATAAATTTTCCTTCTTTGAAACCTTGTTAAAAATTATGTTTGCATGGTACAATATACTTCTGATGGGTTGCATTCCAGTGACTGGAGACCATCCAGACTTTGAACTCCTCTTGGGTGGGTTATAGGTACATAGGCTACTGATTAGTAAGCTGCAAAGGAAAAAAAACCTGCTGGTGCTAGAAAAAGCCCAACTAGAGCTCCCATTGCAAAGCACAGGGATGGTGGGGGGGAGATTTTAACTCTGCATTCGGAAAGGTGCTGAAAAGGGCCTGCCTGTGCTCAGCAGTCTGCGAGTTTTTAAGTGGGCGATCTTGTTACCAGGCAAAACCCTTCTCAAAAATCGCCTTTTTGCCTTTAACCTGGAACACATGCAATTGCTGGGTTTGGTGCTGCGTTGTGGAGAGTTGGGAAGTCTGAGGGACAGGGTTAAACTTTGAGAGCCACATGGAACACGGTACCTCTGCTGGCTCATTAATATGATGCTGTCATAGGACTGCAGCACTGCAGTCAGTGGAGAAGTCAGAATTACCCAAGGTATCTGCCGAATTGTATTTGCAAACACAGGCATTTGGATCCACTGGTCGACCTCTCCGGAGTTTTATATGACAAACATAGAGAAAAGGTTTTATTATAATGGAAGCAATCACAGCTTCTAAATCTGTTCCATTAATTTTGCTAAAAGTTTTCTCTGTGGGCAAAAAGCATCTCTTGGGATTTAGTTGGAAGTCAAAACAAAACTATTGTCTGTTATGGCATTGCATTTTGTTTCCTTTTAGGGAAAATGATATATTATGATCTGTTGGGTTTTTTTTGCCCTGTTAAGTAACCACTGGGAGGGGGGAACAGATCACATTTTATACATACGGAAAACTTACAGGAAGAGAACACATATGGTTAATAGAGGTACTTGGGAGTTTTTATTATCCTCTTAATCTTCTGAAAACAAGTGAATGGCGTTGAACGACAAGTAAGGAGGGACATATTGAACTTCACAATACAACTCCCTTTCATTAAATACCTTGATGCATTCTTTGGTTTAAATCCATTTGCCCAGTATGCAAAATAAATTGTTGCTTTTTAATCAAGCAGTGATAGCGTTTGACTTATTTAATACTGAAATTCAAGCAAGGCAAACTTTTCTAGAATATCATAATTTTCATCACTCATACTGATTACCTTAAAAATCAGGATATTCACATGAGAAAAAGTTTGTGTTCGCAGAGGCATTTACAAGCATGCACAGAGATCCTTCTGCAATAAAATACATGGCTTTAATTTAAAACACGTTCTTGCAATGTTCGTTTCTGCTCCATAATCAGATGCAAGTGGACAGTGCTCCTGCTACATTCCCCTGAAGGTGATCTGAAGGTTACAATGAGTCAGGGAAATCAGTCTAGAACGATGCCTTAATTCTGATGAGCAACCGATCCCTCTTTCCTTTCTCTCAGGATCCACTTTGGAGATTCTGAAATGCAGACTGGTATTTCTGCTTATAGAGAACTTCTTTTTTGCCTCAGTTTAAAGCACAAGAATTGCAGCTTTGGAGCAAACTGCAACCTGACGGCTCGGGTTTGAAGCAGGAGGGAAGGAACAGCATCGAAAAGCAGCAGCGTTGATTTCCATCTTGATTATACACTATTGACAAACCTGCATTAAAGAAATGCTATAGAAAGATGAGAGTGAGTTCTGCAGCGTCCTTAAAACAGAACGAATAGACAAATAACACAGAAGGAGCTGCACAACAGCCTGGCTGCTTCCAGATAAAGGAGTTTAAAATATACCCAATGATAATGAATTAACTTGAGTATCTTTTAAAAATGATGGAATCAGATGAATAGAAGAAAATGTGGTTTGTGAGGGGGTGGGTTTTTTTAGGTTATAGAGAGACAGCAGAATGAAGAGGGCTGGACAGATAATACCGTGCAGTTGGTTAGAGCTATTAAAATTATTTATCAGCATCAAGGACGTTTCTTTTTGTAAGTGGCTGCCTGTTTTTAATATAAGGCTGAATTAAGCTTAAGTTAAAGCTTAAGTTTAGGAAGTTTAAGACTGAATAGGTCTTAGTGATATCCATTCAAGGAGGGCAAACAGTAACATCAGAGGGAGTTTTGTCAGTGCAAAAAGAACAAGGGAATCAGAATGTGGTCCACTCACGTTGCACGCCACAGGGTCCTGTAAATTGGTGTGATCCTCCAAGCCAAGGGAATCACACTGATTTTTATCAGCTGAAGACCTTGATGTCCTAGAACCTTATTTGGTCCCCATAAACTTATAATAAATAATGGCCCAGATAATGAGCTGGGGTAAATTGGTCCCATTCCAGCAGAGTCAAGAGAGCAAGGACATTTCGGTCTTGCTGAGCTTATGTCCTAATAATATTTATATAGTGACAACTATGGAAGAAAACACTTAGATTTATGCACTAAGGGCCTGGTCCTGTACACTGTTGGGTACTTCTTGAAAAAGGCTCCCTAATTCCTGAGGAAGCCAAGAAGAATTGTAGGATTAGCAGGATGGCAGAGGAGCGAGATGGGATCGTACACTGATGTTCTCATTGGGAAATTTGTCCGTATTCAAGGTATTCAACCACCCAATTCTGCCTTTTCAGAGCTGGCGATTCAGGCACACAATAGAGCAGACAGTGCAAAGGATCAGCTCTGAGCCACAGCCCAGGCAACGGAAAACTCAGATTTAATTGGCTTAGATGAAAAGCAAAGGAAGCAACGTGGCTTTGTTCCCTTGATGCCTCTACTCTCTGATTCGTTTTATGGCTCACTGGTCATTTTTCCTACTTGTACTGTCTGATGTTTCAAACTCAACTATCCTGAAAGTTGCCATCCAGAAAATAGCACAGGTCAGGACAGCAATCTTTTAGTGATGAAGTGATCAAAAATAGCTCTTCCCACCTCGTTTTCTGAGGTTTTTTCCCTAGCTCTCCTTTCCTAAAAATGTAACTTTGAAAAGTGGCCACGATGCTTCCTTTTACGACCACTTTTCCTGGAGCCGTACGCACCGTATGACAACGGTGCCGCAGGGCAAAACTATTTCTAGAGCACCGCTTCCAAGGAATAGCAGAGAAAAATCACTGCAGGCTGGGAAGTTAAGCACAGCCACAGCTAACTTTGACTTTGGTTACCACAACACGTACACCACGCTAACAATTAGAGGCTTTATTGGGATAGAAGTCCCGTTTTTCAATACAGGAAAACCTGCCTGATGGTTTAACCACCGGGTTGATGTGCAAACCACACCTCCATTTAGGATCAGTTTTTCAAAGTACCTTTTCTGTGGATTAGCTTGATTGGGATATCCTGGGCCTGACACATAACCCCAAACCGGCGGATTTTAACACAGCGAAACCGCCGATGGTGTAAACGGGCTGAGAGCAGCACCTGGGATCAGCGATGGGCAAGCAAATATAAATCAGTGTTGCTGCACTAATTTCACGGAGATGCCTACATTCGCACTAGTTGGGAATAAACCCTATAATCTATGAGGTTTTATGCTTATAATGCATGGACCTAACTCCACAGGCAGTTACTGGATGATATATGGCAGCTGTTACTAATTTGTTTGTGGGCTTGGTTTCTCCATATACCTCCTCTGCTTACTGTCACTTTGCTTTTCCACTCAGCTTTGCTTTAGTGCTTATTACTCACAAAGCAACAGCTGCCTCCTCCTTCTTCCCTGCGACATTTGACTTCTCTTCTATGGACTTGTTTTTAACCGAGGCAAAGAAATGCACTTAAATATGGATGATCCGTATTTCTGAAATAAAAGGCCTGATACAAGGAAACATGTTCTCCCTGCTAGTCTAATTGGTATCTAGGTTAATTGCTCTCATGCTGGATGTTTAATTGATTTGTGTAGAGCAAGCCAGCGAAAGGCCGTAGCTCGGTGACGGCACTATATAACTGCAATGACTCCTTATTTTTCTCTTTAATTAGTGCCAAAGGGAGAGTCCACCTTGCAGAAGGCTCCTGAGATCTCTGAGGGATCAGTTGCTATTTACATGCTGTGTGTAAAGACAGTTGATTTTTCTGATGTAGACCTCTGCAGTCAATGTTGAACAGAGATGAAGAAGTTTTTCAGGTAAGGATGGTTTACATCAAATTTGAGAAAGAAGGGACCAGCCAAGTAGTCCTGCTTGGATTGTTTACCTGATGCAAAGGTAATTTCATGATGTGAATTATAGGTTTGGCCAAGGGGCTCAAAGGAGCCTGGGCAGCCCAGTTATTCTGCTGTTCTATGAACTGTCATTGTCTGGTGGCATTTTGTCTCTTAGGACTCCTTGCCATGACCTGCTTCAGCTTTCTGGCCTAAACAAATAGGAGATTCAAATGTTTGTCCAACAGCACATCAAATATTGCTGGATGGGAACCACACAATAAACTGCAAATGTAAAATTGTACGAGGGCCTGAGTTAAATACAGATGGTTCTTGGTTGCAACGGGACCAACTTTCTTATTTGTGGCCATAAAATGCAACAGCAGAGTCTGCGTTTTACTGCAGCATCTCTTGAAGCTGCCCATGGCGTGAACCCCTGTGGTTTTTGTGATAGAAACGTGACCTCTGCATATCAAGCTCATGATCTCTGCTTGAATTGGATAAGGAATTGTGCGGGTGGGCTTGCTTTGTGAGATATTCCTTATGTTTTTAAGCCTATAGACAGAAAAAAGTGAGCTGCTTTCTGGCTGGAATGTCAGTTCGATTTCTCCGGTCTTATAACATCTAAAGAATATTCCTAGCAGAAATAACTATAAGCTGATTAGGAGGGAAGCAATAAATACAAATCAAATCGAATCATGCAGACACTCGCAGGAGGAAAATCAATAATTTTAGTAATACATTCTGCAAACTCATTTTATTGTAAAAAAAAATGTATATATAAATAGCTCCTTTGAAGTCTTGATTAAACAGGACCCGTAAGTCTTGCTTTTTGTCTCAAGGTCCTCAGCCGCACTAAAATTCAGGCGTTTTTAAACAAGTTTAATGGTGTTGGTTTGTGTTGAGAAAAGCAAAGACTCTTCTGGAGAGCTGTATGTTGCATTGTATCACGGACAGCAGCTCTTATTCCAGTAAGTGTAGGTTCCGGAGGTCAAGGGAAAAAACTTACGTGCTTTTTACATTTTTCTTTCTAAATAAATAACGCGTGTGAGGTCAGCAGTGACAAATGGAACCGGGTGGGTATCGGCCCCGGTGCTGGGTGAGCCAGTCCCAGCTTTAGCATCACGCTTCTCGTCTTAAACCTCTGACACGGCAAACCACTGCGCTCCCGTGGTGCAGGAGAGGCGGCCGGTCCCTTAAGCCGAACACTGGTGACTCGATGCCAAACCACCATCCGGGGAGGTTTTGCTTAAAGAATTGCTTTGCTTTCTCCTTTTTGCTATATAGCGGAGCAGCGCGTTTCTCTGTCTGAATACTGTGTTAATTTTTCAATCTGTACTTCGGGATATTTAAATGCACCGTTGCTATTAAAGCCATTGTGATTAGAGATGCATCTCACAGATGAGATGTTTCCCTAATCTGTACACCCAAAAACTTGTGCACTTAATGGGCATCTTGGAGGATGAGTGACGTGACCAAGTCCAACCAATAAAGCCAGTATCCATGGCCTGAACGCTGTTGTTCACCTTGGTTGACCTCAGGCTTTGCTTGTTCCCTCCTGTTCTTCAGAAATTGGGGGCTTATTTCTATTCCCCCCGCCCTTATTAGACTCTCCAACATAGTTCCCTTTTTTCAGAGCAATTTTCTCTCACAGCATCATTTCCATTTGCTACAGGTAATTGTGCTACCTCAACAGAGCGGTCCGGAAAGGTTTATTGCCTTGTGTTCAGGCTGGGCGGTTTTGGTTGGTTGAAAAGCAGGATTAAAATGTGCTGGCAAAAGGCTTATTCTGCATAAAACCAAGAAGCAGAGAAGTTGATGAAGTAGAAATGCGTTCTGACTCGATTCCTTTCCGTCGCTTTGCGTGTTGCTGTCGCTATGGGTGGATATTCGGGTCACTCCTCTCCCATTCCCATCTCCGCAGGATTAAGCCTGAGATGCTCTTAAGCCAGACTTGTGTGAGTCAGCAAGACAGTCTGTGCTGGAGCTGCTCCTTCCAAAAACTTCAGCTGCTGCTTGATGAATTAAACATGTCCAAGCGTTCGGTTCATCGGTGTGTTCTCCACTAGACGGCTTTCGAGGCTTTATTTTGTGTTCCACCTTCAGAAAAGCAGAGAGAAAGTGGGAAATCCTCCCTGTGCAGCTGCTGAACGTGGAAGTTACAGGGAAATGCTGATTGCAGAGAAAAGGCAGCTGCGTGCAGGGGGGCTGGGGGGGCAGATTCTGGTTGTGGGAGGGGATTTTATACCTTTTTATCCTTAAGAAACTATTGAAAAACCCCTGAACGGAGCAGAGAGCGGTGCTGCTGCACATGGTAAAGTTATACGTGAATCAGGAGATGGTGAGACGTGTGGAGGATGTTCTGGGTGATAATGGATGTCGAAGTGATAATGGGCTTGAGGCATAATTAATTTTAATGGATAGCATTTCTGTGTAATGCAAAGAACATGTTCTGAGAGATAGGGACAAAAATAGATATTTTTTTTTTAAATCCATGAAGTTTTTAACTGTAGACATCAGAGCTACTACGCCGTTATTTTGTGCATTCTATTTAAGGAAAAACCTTGTTCTTTAGAAGCTTGGGAGGACTGGGAAATTCTTTTTCACATCCTGACAAATGAGGGATGCTCCACCCGCCAGCACCATTGGGCTGGTATGGCTAAAATGCTCAATCTTTTTGTGCAAAGATGATCAGATCCAGAGTAATAAAAATACAGGGTGTTCTGCAGAGGGTACGGGATGACAAAGAGGAGGCAGAGCTGGTTGTGCTGCTTTTCTCCCTGAGGGTTTGGTCGTGGAAGGACCAAGGGAGCGGAGCGGCCACATGGGGATGCTCTGGTGGCTGGAAATCTCTGATGCTGCACTACTTATCACAGAATCACAGAATGGGCTGAGTTGGAAAAGCCCTCAGAGCTCATCCAGTCCAACCCTTGGTCCAGCTCCAGTCCATTGACCAGATCACGGCACTAAGTGCCATGGCCAATCTCAGTTTACAAACCTCCATGGCCGGTGAGTCCAGCACCTCCCTGGGCAGCCATTCCAATGCTGACCACTCTCTCTGCACAGAATTGCTTTCTAATCTCCAGCCTCAATTTCCCCTGGCAGAGTTGAAGCCCATGCCCCCCTGTCCTATTGCTGAGTGCCTGGGAGAAGAGCCCAATCCCCCCTGGCTAGAACTGCCCTTCAGGTCGTTCTAGAGAGTGCTGAGCTCAGCTCTAAGCCTCCTCTGCTCCAGACTGAACAAGCCCAGCTCCCTCAGCCTCTCCCCATAGGGCTTGTGTTCAAGTCCCTTCCCCAGTCTTGTTGCTCTTCTCTGGACCCGCTCCAGCACTTCAATCTCTTTCCTGACCTGAGGGGCCCAGAACTGAGCACAACACTCCAGGTGTGGCCTCCCCAATGCAGAGCACAGGGGAAGGATCACTGCCCTTGTCCTGCTGACCACGCTGTTGTTGATACAGGACAGCCGGTGATTCATTACAGCCCATGTTGGACTAGAAACATCATTTTCCTCTGTGCAGGGATGCTGGATCTTTCCAGAGGGGTTTTCTTGTGGTACCTTTGCGGTACTGCTGCCCTTGCTGGCTGGGTATGGCCAGATATTCAGAGGTACGGAATAATTCTTTGGTAACAAGATATGGAGAGATCTATGTATCTGTATCATTAAATACTTGCAAAACTACTTATTGCTTCCCTTGATCTGTATTTCTTGGGTATAAATTTATTAATGCTTGCTCTGTTTTCCACCAAATATTTCATGGCTAGCAGCTTCCCGTGAATATTTACCATCCGTACTCCAGACTTCCCTTCTATGGCAAACATTTCATTACATTAAGTTTTGCTGCATAATGTATAGGGCTAAAGATTTTTTTCAAAAGAAAAATGGGGGCAGAGCTTTATGAGAATATGATGAGGACTTTTGTGTGTGTGTATGGAATTCCTCAGAACTTTAATTTCACGTCATTTTAGAACAAAACAAACTCAGGTGCTAATCGTTTGTGCCCTTGCTCAAGGGACTGTGTGCTGGCAAGCAAGGGTTCCTATTTATTTATGGAAAGACTACTCAAATAGGGCTAAGGTTTCTTGTGTTTTATTTTTTAATTGGAAAACAGGTACTTATGGTACTTAGCTCCTCCTATAGCATTTGTTTATTACTCTGTCTCAAAGAGATTTGCAAAGGGGGGCACTACCACAGACGTAGGGATGGAGAATGAGAATTAGGAGAGAAATGAGCTTCACAAGCCTCCTGCCCATTCCCAAACGCTTCCATCTGCTTTACAGGGAATCAGGCACAGATATTCAACCAGATAAGCAGCTCTGATTTCTTTTGTCGGTGCTGGCACATTGACAGGACTTTGCTGGCACGTTGCTTGGGAATTACAGGCAGATCCTCCCCGGCATAGTGGGAACAGCAGAGCACACGCTGCAGCTCCTGTCTAGAGGCTGCTGGCAAACCACGGCTCGTAGTCAATCAAGGCAGGATTTTAAAAGCACTTCTACCCCCACCCCCTTCTCACATCCCTTATTTTCATCCCTGCTCTTCAAAGCAGGATGATTCACATGTTATAGTAACCTACATTTGGCTTGGCACCACTCGTGGGCTATATATAGATGACAGAGTCACCTTGTTCTTCCTCTTTTTTTTCCCTTTTTTTATGTTTCCTTCAGACACGAAGCGGTGCTGGGTGCCCATGGGCTGAGAGGAGCTGGGAGCTTAAAAGAGGTGTTCAGCATCACGTTTTGATCTGGTTCAGGTCCAGGGCAAAGGTGGCCACTGAGATGCAGCGGCTGCCTCTGTGGCTATTAAAGAGATCTGCAGTTCAGAAAACCCGCGAGTGCTCTCCTTCCAGCACTCGTGTCTCTGAGTTCTTTCAAATTTAAGCCTAGAAATAAAGACAAATGAAGTCCCAGTCATTCTGCAGTGGGCAGGCTGTTCCCATCGGTGGACATTGGTGGCTGGTGCGTTTCTGTGTGGGCGTAATGGCTCTGCTGTTCTCTTTTGCACCCCTAGAACAGGACTATCCACACAAGTCTGGCTTATTCTTCTTATTCTTCTTATTATTATTCTTCTTATTATTATTATTCTTCTTCTTATTCTTCTTCTTATTCTTCTTAGTATTACTATTAGTATTAGTATTACTATTAGTATTCTTCTTAGTATTACCATTAGTATTACCATTAGTATTACTATTAGTACTATATTTTTTAAAGCACATTGGCTCAGTTCCTCCTTTCATCTGAAAGCGCAGGAGCCTCCTTTGTTTCAGCAGATGCCCCTTGGGAGATGCTGCCCTGTGTGCCCTGATCAAAAATGACCCACTGACAGCACTGCAGGGGAAAAGAGCCCAGCTGATCCCCCCCCAAAAACCCCAGCCTTGCTGTTCAGTGGTCACTGTCTGGGGAGGTGGCAGCTGTGCTGCTGAAACAGCTTTTATTGAGGCCCGGTGCGATGCTGCCTGGCTCCCGGACGCCCCTTATCCGCAGCAGCTCCCGTCCATCCTCATAAAGCTCCGTGGCCGTGGGGACCGAGATGGGGAGCGCAGGTGCTCCCCAGCCCCTCCGCCTCCTCAGTGATCAATACAGCAGCGCAGGGAGGGTTTTGATGAGAAATCTATCGGTAAAAGCGATGTTTCGCTAATGGCAAGCGCGGTACCCGCCAAGATCTTCAAGGGGAATTCAACCTCTGGCTTTTAGCTGGGTAATATTCATTTCAGACGTGGGGGAAAGACAGGATGAGATATGTGTGTACGAACAATATCGATCGGAGTTTTTCTTATTTCTGGCAAGATCTTTAAAGTAGGCAGACGCAACGGCAGGTGTAAAACGACATTATTGTAGATGAGGATCAGCCCCAGTGGACTCTGAGCCGCTCAGAGCTGCTGTTTTGCCTGAAGGCAGCTCTGGTTTATCTCCGTTACACCAGTCACGAAATGGGGAGTGGGCAACGTTGCACCCCATCCTGCAGACCCTCAGTCGTGGTGTCAGTCCCTGTCACCCCTGGGTTTTGGTGGCCCTGCTCACCAGGGGATGCAGCTGATGCACCAAACCTCACGTCAGGCACCTTCCCACCTGCCCCATGATGTGCTGCTGGTGTTTCGGGTGATGTGAAGGGTCAAAGGAGATGCGGGAAAGGATGTAAAGTTTGCTCACAGCTTGCTCACCTTCTGCTTTCTCTGCAGGCGCCTGTCAGAAGATGGATGGCTCAGTCTCTAGGACGCCAAGCTCTAGTTAAGGTTTCATTCTTTGTTCTGCTCAACATGTTCTTTGGGATAAACCTAAGTTCTCTGCCTATAAAATACAGGTAACTGTAATTTTCTCCCCGTTGAGACTTACCAAGAGGAGAAATGCATTAGAAAGTGTTGGACTGCAGATGGCCTGGAAGGGGCTGAATGCTCTTGCTGTTTAATGAGTTCCCTACGCAGCCCATCACAGGTTCACAGTATCTCTCATTCCGGTAGATTATCACCGCTTGAAATATTACAGCACGGGTCAGGCCCAAACTTGCTTTCCTGCCTCAAGTGTTTTATCGCTTTCCTGAGCAGACTCTACCCCCTCCCATTAATCAGAAATGTCTTAGTCATCCGCAGCGTGCTGACCGCACCGAAAAACCCACCCGTGGGGAGGCTCCAGGGCTGGCACCGGCTCAGATAAACCTTGTCTGCCTCTAAGTGCACAAGGGCGCAAATCGATGACCGGTAAGATAAGGGAGAGAATGGAACAGGCTCAAGGTTGAGCTCAAGTCAGAGTGTTTGTCTCCCCTTTGCAGCCCGGCTTGTGCTGGACCATGTGCATCCCCACCTGGAGTTTTCCTTTCTTCAAACTTTACGCCTTTTTTCATCAAAGATTTGCCCTGGCCATGCTGGGGCCTCGGCTTTCACTAAATAATTGATAACCAGAGGGTCTGAGAAAGCCGTTCTTCCCACCTCTGCCTCTGGGGTCCCCTGCCCAGTGCTCCTTGATGCGATGCAGCTCCCTGGCCCTTTGGGAGGTGAATAAAACCACTCGCATTATAACGACAGCTGTGCAGAAGGGAGAGGTCAGTGCATTTAACCATTGCTAACACCCTCCGGGCACTGGAACAGCCAAGGGGTGGGGAAAAAAACAATTCTACAAACTTTTTGATTGACTGCACGGTTTTGTGTGCAAATCTCAACGCTATTCACTGCCAATATTGATCCTGATGCCTGGAGCAGATGGGCACAGCAGGTAAGGTTTTAAAATGAATGCAGGAGCCAGAGCCGTGCCCTGATACAGGGGAACGACCGTCACCTCAGAACCCCCCCTGTATTTAGGGTCATGTTCCCTGAAAGCGTAAATCTGTGCGGTTCCTCTGAAGGCAAATCTGCTGAGGGAGCAGATGCTTGGCTGGTGAAATCTGCTTCGGTGTGCAGTTCTGTTACAGTTCCAATGACTTCCCAAACTTATATCGGGGGAAGATCGAGCCCACATGGGCCAATTTCTATGAGCTGCCAGCCTCAGGGAGTTGGAACTTTTGGATCAGGTTTTGCACCCATAAACTCCTTAAGGAGCAGCAGCCAAAATGCTGCTTTGGAGCTGCAGCTCAGGCATCACTGCCCAGCCTGGTGGCAGCTCCAGCATCATTCATCATCCATCAGACCTCACCCAGGATCAGCCCTCAGCTCCCTCCCGCCATGGGCTGTCACAAAAGCAAAGCCCTCCTGTGCAGGAAGACGTTAGTGCGGTGAAAGGCGCCTCCTGCTCTGGAGGGTGCTGCCCTTTCCGAGCCTCGCTGCTGGGTTGATGTATTATTCACATTCCCCCTCCTGCCTCAACCTGTGGTTGGCAGGGAGTTTTCTTTAGTGTGCATCGCTCGGTGGGAAAGCGGGGCTTGGATGTGCACCAGCTCTCATTAATCAAAACAGCTCCGTCTCTGTGCTGGAGCTGAGTGTAGTTTGCTTTTCTTTGTATGTTACCCAGAGACAGAGCCTGACGGGAGCCCCGGGCTCCATGGGGACCCCTGAGCTCAGGGCAGAGCCCGGTGAGGCAATGTCTGCTTGGGACGGTGTCACCGTGCCCAGCCAATGCCACCAAGGACACTGCAGAAAGAACAGGAGCATCTGCCAGGGGACACAGGAGCTGGGGACAAAGGGACGGTTTCCTTTCGAATGTCCTGTTACTTGGCTGTGGAGCAGATTTGTTCCCTTTTTAAAGGGACAAACCCAAGCAAATAAAATAAACAAATAAGCGCACCTTTCCTTTTCCGGAAGATTAAATGCTTTCGTGTAATTGTGCATTAACCTTTGGTCGTGCGTCAGGCTGCCGGTGCTTTGCGCCCTCGATGGCTTTTAAGCCAGGATTGCAATTAGCCAAAGTGGCTCTTGACAGCAACCCCTGGACCAGGGGGGCACGTTCCCGGGGGGAGATGGATCACAGCTGGAAATGGAGGCACCTTCTCTGCAAACTGGGGGTAAATGGAGACTGTTGAGCGTCCAGGGGTGGCTTTGGGGCTGAAAAGCTTCCTGCTCGGGTGCATTTCGAACTCCCACTCCCACAAATTAGATTACGCGAGCGTGGGGACCCTCCCCTGGGTCTGGAGGATATTTATAGGAAAAGCTTTTTAATAGCTTGTGTTGAAAAATCTAGTTTAAAGCAAGCGCATCCCCCGCTAATTAAATAACCCAGCCATGGCTAAGAATATTGATCAGGCTCTCCAGCCTCCAATGCCCCTATGTTGGCAAGATTGGGGAATTGATGGCAGGATGGGGCGCAGGGGGTGGCAATGGGTCCCCCTTTGCTGGGTCTAAGTGGTGGCTGCTTTCTTCTCATATTCACCATTTATTCCAAAGAGCTGCTCGCTCCCGAAAACCTCAACTCTTCTGAAAGCCCATGGAGATAACAATAAGTGAATAAAACATTCAGGGTGAAACCTTCCAAATTTTCCATTTGAAATGTGGTTTTTATTATAAAACTTGTTGAAAATAAAGCATTGAAGTTGCCCATAAACGGCTTTTCTGTTTGCTTCACAGATCCATTCCAAGTAGGCACATAAAGAAAACCGAAGTCAAGGTAAAAGATGGTTTGCAAATACCGGCTCCAGTTCTCCTATAGCTATTTCACAACTTAAATTATCTGTCGGCTTTACCCATTGAACTCCACATCCTTCGGTAACCTAAGTTTTGACTTGGTGCTAAATGTTAATAATTAGAATTGATGTTCATATTTTAATATCCCTGTTATAGGCTCACGTATGTGCAGTTGCTCTATTTCTATATAACATTATATATATAGCATTATATATATAGCATATATATAGCTATATAGAGGAATGTTATATTTCTATTGTTGTGTAAGCACTATAATCCAGTGTATATTATTTAGGTCACATATTCGCAAAGAATCACTGAAAAATGCAAACCTCTTTTATCAAGAAACCCCATGCTTGGCCCAGGTGCTTCTGAAATCAGTAAGAGATTCTTTCGTAAATATTAATGCAAGTTGGGTTCGGTTGTCAGCATGGGGAGCGTATAAAGCACGGAAAAGTAAATATGTTTGCAAAATATACAGCCTAATTTTGGCTCTTGTTGTCGAAAATACAGCGATTACTGTCAGGAACAGAAAGTGAATGCAAGTGCAGTGAGTTCATACCTATCATGAGAAAATGTGATCTGTACTTTGGAGCTTGCATCTATTTTTTCCTTATCACCTATAAAATTAGAAAAGAAAAAGAAAATGTATGAAACGTGTTCAGCTTTGTGCTTTGGGCTCCCAACAGAAAGGAGCCTCTTACCAGTCTGTTTTCTCCAGGCGATGGATTCCAACTGGGATGGAAATAAAGAGATTAGAAAGTGTTTGTGTCAGGCTTTGTGCTCCTTGATTTCCTTTTGTGTGCAAAAATGCCTCTGGTTTTGTCAGCCAGAAGGCTGGGTCAGAGGCACCTTGAACTGCAGAGAGAAGAATCGAGGCGTCCATGGACGCCTCGCTCCGAAAATCTAATGGCAAAGAATGACGTTCAATCACAGTCTGTTTACCTCCATCCCAACCACAGGGAGGTCTTGAGGTCAAGCTGCAGCTTGCTATGCTGCTTTATAGATATATATATATATATATAGGGTTTTTTAAGGCAGAATACAAGCAGATCACGGTGAAGCTGCTTCCCTGGAGCCTGGGCAGCCGATGCGGGATGTCTGGGAATGCAGCACAGGTTTCCCACCCGTCCCCTGCTGCTCAATCAGGGGGGTTCTGCACTCCCCTGATCACAAAGCTTCACAAACTGTGTTTAACACCCCTGGATTATGGGCTCTTTTGAGGCCAATTGACAAAAAAATGCTGTGCTGAAAATATGGAAGTGTAAGAAGTGTCGGTGTGTGGCAAGATGGGGAAGTTCCTACATGGAGTAAATGATGTCTTATGGTTTGGGTTTTTTTCCTCCAAATGTCTCTAACCCCAAACTGCTGTTGTACAAATTTGGGGGCATCTGTGCGTCCCCCTCATGGCCAATAGAGAGCTGCTCAGGCACAAAATGACTAAAATGAGGGGCAAAGAGTAATTCAGCGCCTGCCCTGGAGTAATGAAAAGTCCCAATTGAACTGGGCACCTGCTGCTGGTGCTTGGACATCGTCTGCTTATTATGTGACCTTGGGGAAGGCAGAGCCCCTTCTTGTGCATCAGCCGTTCTATCTGCGGGCACTCCATGGTAGCTGTAAAACATTTTGGGACCAGGAGCTGAGAAAGCTCCCGTTAGTGGTGTTAAATTGCTGGAAGCCATGGCCAGGCTATGGGAGGCTGTGATTTCTCAACCAGGCTCCTACTGAATTTCTATTTCTTAATTTGTTAGTTCCAGTTCTTTCCCATCCAAAATTAGCTTTGTTAGCAACGTGGCTTTCAGATGGAATTAGAGTTTTAATTGACAGCCAGGCACTTAGTGGTTTCTGCTATTTAGTAAAAATACTCCCAATTAGCCATTTGTCCCCTGATGTTACAGGGATTATAACAGGGAGAGAAATGTTAGCTTTCCCAATGACAAACCATCACGCTGGTGATTAATGGAGCATCAGCCTTGCTTTTCAACAGAGGCTTGATGGGCATAGGGAAGTATTTATTGTCTTCATGAAATGAAGTTGAAGGCAAAAATGCTACAGTTTTCAAGCTGCAAGGATGTTTCAGCAATTTATTCCCCAGCTCTTGACTTGTCTGATGTGTCGAGTTCAGAAGACAAATAAAACGCAGTTGGAAGTGTTATGGTGCTCACAAGACGTCTTGAAAATTGAGTTGTAAGCGGAAGCGCCAAAGGTTAGACACCAAAGTCCCGCTGCTGCTCAGGACACAAAGATTCAAGCTGTTATTAATCACTAAAGCAGCTGCAGATTAATCTCTGCGCTGAGCTACAGCGATGCGTATGCTGACCCCGCTGCCACCGCGTTTCCATGTGGCACTTTCTCCGAGCATGTTGGCATCTCAGATCACATTGAGGGACCTGTGGTGGCTCCTTTCCTGAAGGAAATTTGGGGGATTATACCATAAAAAAGATGTAAATTGCTTCTCCCTTAGCACAAGGCACTGAAGGGTATGAAAACCCCCATGGGCCGGCGCTGGCACACAGTGAGATGTCACCATCAGGGTGACCATCGTGGGTCTGTGGTCACAGGTGACGTTTGGCCACAGCCTGGTCTGTGTTTGCAGAACATCAACCACAACATGAGCCCAGTAACAACAGGGACACGGGGTGATTTAAGGACCACATATTACACGTTACTATTGAGAGATGCTGCTCCGAAGACATTAATTTCATCCTTCATGAGCAAACCTATTGAGGAAAAAGGGTTCATTTCTACAGTCACTTTCCCAGCTGTAACCGCACTCTGAGCGCTATGAAAATTGAGCTTTAAGGGTCAGATTTATGGCACTTTTTGAAGCTTGTAAAATCATTTGCTTCTATTAATACCGTTCTTTGCCTCACTGCCATCTTTCTGACGGACAAATCTGCAAGTCACACATGGAGGGAGACTAGAAATTAGAATAATCTGAAGAACCTGATTTCAACCCACACAAATTCAACTGTAAAGCTGGAACAAGAGCCTGGGGACTGTCTAAGAAATGCATTTATCCCTGACAATTTGTGGTCATAGAAAAATCGTCACCGACAAGGGGGATGGTGCTTATAACCTTGTTCTGGAGGTGAAAAGGGGAACCAAATAGGACGTGAAAAGCAGAAGGGATGCAGAGAGCTGGGGATGCACGTTCTCATCTGTTCGAGACAAAAAGCCCAAATCTGGTCCGTGGTGGGTTTAATGTGCTATTGGGTCAGATAAGGCCGGATCCATGAACAATAATGTGAAGTTTACCAGAAAGCCTCGAATGCTCCTTGCGCTTATTTTATTGTTCCAGGTGACTTCCAGTTAAATTCCAGTGTCTTTAAAGACTCAGATTATTCCTAACGCAATGGAAGAGCCTTGGATATCTACCCCATGATGAATTAACTCTGTACAACCATATTCATCATCTGCAAAATGCCACTTTGAAACCATTTTGTTTCAGGACTGTGGAAACACAAATGAGACTGAAGACACATTTGACCTCCATTCTGTCCATGCTGCTCTTTATCCAGCAAGCCCAAAATCCTTTAGTTCAGTATTATTCTGGCCTTTCCTCTCTGCCAAACTCAGCTTTCAGCTCCGAGTGGATTTGTTTGTTGTATCCAAGTTTTAAGTCCAGGAGGAAGCAGCATAATAAAGGAAAATGTACCATGCTTTACTACACCATTGGAATGAAAAGAGATTTACAAAGCCTGCATGGCTTTGTACATACTCCATTTATTTTGTTTCCTAAACTAATCAAAAAGAAATAAAACAGAAAGTCAGCTGCAGTCTCCTCTGTTTATTTATTTGTGTGACTGCCTGAATGTAGCTGGTTTTATCCCCTCTCTTCTTTGGTCTGGCTTAAAATACAATGTGTTCTGACTGAGCCATGAGAGCTTAACACAAAGTGATTAGAGATGGAGAAGAGAACAAAGCTCAGTTCTGAGCAGGTTCAGATCACAAGTGAACCTCCGACCTTGATAAGAAGCCTGCTCCAGGATCAACGTTTAAATTTGTACCCTAAGACACGCAAAGGACTTTTGTGTTTTAGAGCGCTTTACAAAGTGTTCATAGAAAGTGCTTGATATTCTTTATGGCTCACTTTTCAGTGTAAAAACTGCAACCTCATATTCAACCAAATGATACCGATTTTTGGCAGCGTGGGGCTTAATTCCAACCCAGTGCCAGGACACTTGTCACCCATCCTCTGGTACCCCCTGCACTTATTCTTGCCCAGCCCTCCCTCCAGGTATTTAACCCCTCTGCCTGGGACTTTATTTGCTTCTGTGGCCTGGAGTTCTGGGTTATTTTGGTGATGCTGCACAACTGCTAAGTGCGGTCCAGCTTTTCTAAGGTTCTTTTTGCCTGAGAGGAACTGCGGTGCCTGAAAGCAGCCTGGATTTTCAGGTAGTGCTGCGCAATTGAAGTGGAAGCTCATTGTGAAGCATCCCTGAGGGTTTTCCTGGCAAGGAAGGAGCTGCCTTTGTGCCTTGGGGGTGGTTGAGTGATCTCGTGTCTCTGGGCAATCTGTGGCTGGTTTTATAGTGTGGATTTTGGAGTTTTGAAATGTTTAGCTTGGTGGGATCCATAACATTGTAGGTTGTTATCAAGGGAAAGGCTTAGAAACATGCAATATCCATCACCTTAGCAGAGCCCAGTGCTCATGGTCACCTCTGATTTTTGTAGCCGGAGGAGGGGGGATAACGGAGCTATGGGCTTATGGTCTTGAGGAGTAACTCATGCCACCAAATGCTGGGGATATGGGCTTCTTAAAGCCCAAAAATTGATCCATATGGCTTCTGATTTCACAGCAAAAAAACCCCAGATACTTCAATCTTCATTTTGCTTTCCTGGCCCAGGAATTCTTCTGGTTCTCACTGTATTAGCCCTGATAACTGCGCTGACAACTCGAGCTTGGCTGCAAAGGACAACGGGATGCTGATATTAACAGACTCATTAATACTAATTTCAGCTGTAACAATCAGCTCACGAGCCTGTGTTGGAGGCAGCTGTGAGCAGCAGCGTATCCACAAATTCTGGGCGATACTGAGAGATGTAAGGGGTTTCCAAGTGCTAATTACGCTTCCTTTCACAGGTCACTGGGGAAGCGCTTGCTGCCTGGTTTAACTTGGCTTTTCCTCTCTTTACCAAGGCAGAAATCAAACATTAAGAAATTAAAAGATGGTGGAAGAAAGATACGATGATCAATCAAATATTTCCCAGCCAGGAGCCACGGACTCTAAGGGAAACTGAAAAAGCAGAAGCAAATTCCATCCTAGATTAAAGGTGAAGTAAGAAGACCTTGTTAGCATATTTTAACGAGCTTCTGCCCTTCTGGCTGGGAGATGGTGACACCCATGTGTGCGGCTTGTTGAGATGGGGTTGGCTTTAACTCACTTGTGCTGCTGTGGGCTCTCAGATTGGAAATGGAGCTTGGCTGTGCCCCGCTGCTGGGAGCTGTAAAACCTCCCAAAACACGCGAATGTCATCCCAGGGGTGTCTGCTCAGGCAGCGGTAAATGAGGGTGACAAAGCAAGATCTGGGCAAGCAGAAAGTCACTGCGTTTGAGGTTGAATCCAAATTTTCCAAGGGATTTTTCATGCTATGGCCCTGGCGGAGCAGCTGTGAAGTTCAAGACCGCTGGTGCCTTTGTGAAGGTTTTCTCAGCCCCTGGTGCTCCCCTCGGGTGAGACATCCTGAAGGTTGAACAAAATCACTTCCATTTACCTGATAACACTCATTGCAGAAGCGATTGGCATGGCTTCTCCCTGATATCCTGGAGAGAGATTAAAACGTAGCCATGGGAAATAAGGGGTGGTTATTCAGCGTGAACTGAAATGGGTCCTGCCTGAGACCAACAGTCATCTAAAAACATCATCCCTAAAATAACGCTCCCCAAGCAGATGTTTGACATCCCTGTCTATCCAGGGATGTATTCTGTTTCTTCAGGTTGAGCTGATCTTCAGGAGTTTGCTTCATAAATCTGTTTTGAGTTCTTTTTATTTGGGCAAAGGTGGGTTGTCCTGCCGGAAGGTGGGAGCTCAGGGGCTGCAATGACAATTCTCTTTGCACTTCAGCTTGGCAGGGCGGCCTGAGATGGTGTCATTGAGAATCTGGTGGTAAATCATACTTTGATTACAGATGCAAATTATTCCTCCCCTTGCTCTGTCCACACACACTATTGTTCTAGGGGAGCTTGCTTAAGAGTTGCTTTATTTTATGCTAGCAGGGTAACTTGCATTGATTTCAGTCTTTAAACGCATTTAACACCCTGGTAAAAGCCACAATGGGGATTTCACAAGCCGGCCCTTCCTGTATCCCCATCACGCAGGGAAGTCTGGACGTGTGGACCCTCCAGAACAGGCAGCTTTGCTGCTGGCACCGCAATGAGGGCTCGCTGGTGTCCAAGCAGTTATCAAAAGCTCCCTGTCAGGATGGATTAGTAGCTGTGGAAAAAGCTAAAAACCTCAGGCTCGAGGCAAGCTGATAAATGATGGCTTTTATTTCTGGCTCATCCATCAGTTTGTTTTCCTGATCACATTGACACAAAGGATGGATGAGGTGCTTCTCTCGCTTTGCCTGACCCACCATATGCATATGTGTAGATGCTGGTCTTGGCTCTTAAATGAAGCCCCAATCTAAGAAGACGTTAGTAAATTAACGCTAGCAATCTATCCATGTTCGGATCTGCAAAGGAACCCGGCTGAAGTCAGTTTTGTAGGTTCAAACGCTGATCTGCGCTGGCTTGTGCATTGGTGGTAGAATTGGGCACCTGGCTTGAGGCACAAACTGTTCCAAATGCAGGCGTCAACGGCATTTTCTCACTTGAGATTGAAGGAGCCTCATTAGCCAACAAAATATTTATTAGATATAAAACAGGCTGCTGCATTATTGCTCAAAACAGTGAATGGAACTGCAGCTTTGATTTATTATTTTCCCTCGTGTAAGTGTGTGTCATATTTGGCACCTGCAGTAACAGTTGAACGCTCAGATAAATACACCAATCCGTAAAGCAGACTATTTTTAGTTCGTGGAGCGCTTCAGCTGACGTACAGTTGATGTCTTTATTTGACATGGCCTTCAGGAAGGATTTCTTTAATTCGTTTATAAAACTCGAAGTGTAAAATTGATCTTTTCTGGCTGCTTCTGCCACTTCTCAGCAAACAAACGCTGCTTCCCCCAGGAAAGGGCTTTATATACTTAGGTTAATGGTATGTGGAGTAACAGAAACTATTCAGTCAGCAGTCTAAGGGATAAGTTTTGAGATAGGACTGTTTCTTAGCTTATTTGGTAAGGAATTAACTAATTTTATGGAGGCAAACAGGAAGCAATCTGTTGTGATGTTTATCTCGAGTAGCGCTGCGTATCTGGATGCTGTTGAGCGATTCAGCTATCTCCTCCTGTCCTCTGCCTACAAACTGAGGTCAAATGCAGTGTATGGGAGTAAATGCAGGCTAATTATTTATTAGGCTGTTTTTCAAAGGTTATTTGCGCGACTGCAGCTTTTCTTCTGATCAAAAGTGGAAGCATTACATTGGTTTGAGCGTTCTGGAATCTGTGAGCAGGTAACTACAGGAGATAGATAGTCCTTGTATTCTGCAAGAGACTCAGCAACATCTGCTCTTCTGGAAAAACCTGTTATCACTGAGCAGGTAACGTAATACAGCCCAATATAATAATTGTATTTGAGCTATGGTGTGTTTCTAATTACAAACTGCAGCTGAAACGTGTAGCCCTTAATTTAAGCTGAGGTAGAAATGGAGCTCTCCCAGATTGTGTAATCCAAGCAGTGACTGCTTCACGCTTCCCTACACATTATGGGCACTCAAATCTATAGGGAGAAGTTTAATCTTCTCCATTAGAAACTTCAAATACGGCCAAGATGCCTTGGACAACTCAGACTGAAGCACAGGGGTCTCGTGTGGGTTTGGGTGTTGACATAGAAATCAGTATTTGATGGAATAAATCCGTACTGCCAGAATGCAATCTGGATTTGTTTTGTTTCTAGACAGATTTGATCTTCCCTTCTGCAAGAGCTGCGGGTGACACGTAGGAAAACAGCAGGAAAACACCAGACAGCGGGATAATTCTTCTAGGAAAGGGAAAAAAGGGCAAGTCAACTCATGTATTTTAATAGCGGTTCTGAAAGATGCTTCACCGTGGCAAGCAGTTAACACGTCAATGAGGAAATACCAGAAATCAACGCTGCAAATAGCTTTGGCCCTTGCTAATTAGCAAACCTGCTGGAAAATGTCAGGTACGAGCTGCTGAAGGGAGTTTGTGTTGATCTCATCCAGAGGTGCCAGCAAGAGAACGTAGAATTTAACATGTGCTGTGCAGATGAATTGAATTGAATTGAAACAGGTTGCTCATGTGGACGTTATTACAGCTTCTGGAGATGGCAACAAGAACTAGAGGATTCCGAGCTGCAATATTTGGGAGGAGTTAGACCCATATCGCTTATAGCACATGTAAACTGGAGGTGTCCGGGAGGCCGAAGGGATGGGTGCAGCACAATTGCGTTCCCTTGCAGCCAGGAAGGACAGAGATTATTACAAATGGGTTTTCTTCGTCCTGCATAACTACAATAGAAATATTCAGGCTGTAGAACCACACAAAGAGATTCGTTTCATGGGCTATGCAAGGAATCATGATGAGATTTCCAGCTAATGGCCTTTGATAGATGGAAAGGGTAATAGAAACGCAACTATTTTCAATCAAAGAAGCAATGAAATGAGGTTTTTTTTAAAAGACAAACCTTGTCACACAAGCCATCTACTTGTTTTGCAAGGGAAGCGGTTTCTGACCGAGCAGGAGGGGGAGCTGGGGAGGTCAGTGGAACAAACTTCAGAGAGGAAAGCAATTAGGGTCAAACAACCTCAATTTACTGCAGTGAAATTATTGCTCTGCCCCCAAAGTGATCAGTATCTATGTAAAGATGCAGAATAGCAGCATGTAGTGCTGTCCCAGCTTAATTAAACTTCTGGGTAGTGCTGCAAGCAGAAAAATCAGATGTTTGATGGCTTTAGTTGGAGAGGGACAAACGCACATGGCACCTTGGGGCTACTCAATGAGTAGGGTACAAACCACAGTGGAGTTATTGTCTGGAGCAGGAGGTTTGGTGCTTGTGGGCAAGAAACAGAAGAGAAAGAACAAGGTGCTGCTTACAAATCACTTCAAGATTTCAATAGCAGATTTTCCCATAAGCAGATATTAGCTGCCAATAGGTTGATCTGCGTCTGCTACAAGGGAAATGAGCCCTTGAAAGGAACAGCGAGAAGCAGAAAACTTATATATAGGGATAGAGGCAAATGGTGCATCTGGGAGCTGCGCCTTAAAAGCAATGCTGAAAACAATAGTTCTAAATACGTGAGTTTTTCCTGCCTCAGCAACAAGAGATTAACAACAAATGCCATTAAATTAACAGGTGAAAACCAAAACACGGTGCTTTGTATCCCAGTGATGTCCGACGTAATTTTGCGATTGTTTTCCGGTGGATGTCTACTGGGACATCGATATTCTGCTTCTTGGAGCGTTATCACCAAAGCTGCGCATGGGCTGGACCACGATCACCCCAGCATCTCTGCAGAGCCCCCAGCGATGTGATAAACGTCTTATGGGTGACTCAGGCCTGATAAATCTTCAGGCCCAGGACACAATCTACAGGAAGGAAAAATAAACCTTTTGAACCATGAGATGAAGAAAAAAAAACCTCCAAACCCTGCTAAATATAGCTCTGGTTGTGAAAGGAAGATTTGATCGGTAGAAATTTACTGGGGTAGGAAACTGCCAGACTGAAAACAGGGTAATAAAACAAGGTGGGAGTCGGTGGTGTGCAGACAGGGTGGCAGGAAAGGAGGATGGAGACAGAAACCAGACTGCAGATTTCAAACAAGCGCGACTAAATGATGCTTTGAGCTGAAGCTTCGGGCCCGAGGTGGTTGATTGCTCCAGCATTTGAATTGCACAGGTTTCCATCTGTATAAAACATCTATTGCTGCTTCCGTGCCCTGGGCTATAGCGGCTTTTAGTGCCTGAGTTTCTGGAGGAATAGCCGTGTTCTGGAGCTGTGGGGTTTGTATAAGGCTGAACAAGCTTCATGTTCCCTTTGCATTCCTCTCTGCAAAACCACAGCAGCATTTGCCAATGCTCGACCTAAACACAGTCTTTACTATTAATACAAGTTTTGAGGTCACTACAGTGTACTAATAATTATGAATACTTTTCGCAGGGGCCATAGAGTGCTGTGGAGAAAATGGGTGGCACAGATAGGAATATAACTTGCTTTCCCTCTATTTTTTTGGGTTTGTTTTAGTCTGCAGCAAACCATGCAACATCTAAATGTGCACGGAAGACCAAATATTTGTCAGAGAAAAAGGCAAATATCAACACAAGTTGAAAATAACCATAACAAAGACAGTAATTTAATGTTAACATGAGCCTGAAGCTTTTGAAGGGATAAAACTTGAAAGTGCGTTGCTTTATGGCAGAGTGATTATTATAGTGGAGTCGGTCCTGAAGACTTTGAGTTCTGTGAATCTGGAAGGTTTAGTACTGGATTTACCACTAGGAGTGGAAAAGTCCAGGAAGGTGTATTCTGGCCCTTTATTCTTTCCCATCGAAGTGGGATCCAACCACCAGCGTTACTCAACACTCAAAAGATGGAGTGGAATTTGTGCTGCAGTCGAATTGTTCTTAAGAAACAACTAGAATTTCAAATCCTCGGCTGTTTTCTTGCAAACCGACGCCGTCTCAGCTTGTGAGGGTTTAATCCAAACCGGTGTCCTTGTAACCAGAAAAGAAAGGGAGAGGAATCGAGTGTCCTCGTTTTGTAAAGAAGAAGTAAAGCTGATATTCCAGGCACTTTCCAAGGACCATATTTTTCCCAGGGGTAGCTCCCCAGGTAACGGAGCATCCCTGTATATCCCGTTCAAACACTCTTAGAAAAGCCTTAAGTAAAGGTTATTTGTGAGCCAGATTTTTCCCTGATAACTGGCACTTTCTACCAGTTCAGGATCTGCTGATTTTTCCCCTTCTGCTCAGAACTGGGATTTCCGAGCTCGGTGTTATCACGCAAGTTTAGTTTTAGGTTTTTTTAGAAGACCTAACCTGAAAGAATAACCGAAATGTGAACACATTATACCAAAATCCCACAAATAGGCCATTTTAAAGTGCACACATAGAATTTAGTGTAAAGATTTTCACAATTCTTATATTCTCTATAATAAGCTAATGTGAGTCTCCAGTGCCTCACAGTGCCAGAAACCCAGCCGTTCTTATTAGAGCCATAAAACTTCGCCCACCTAAACTCGGCTGCTTATGGAAGCAGTTGAAATGCATCAACTTCAAGGCAAATTATTTCCCAATGTTATCCTTTTATTGCAACAATTTTTCTATGTAACTTTCTTCACTAGGAAGATTTTGAAAAGCTTTGATGGGATCTGGAGAGGGGACAGGACTGTTGTTGTCACATAGATCCCAAGCACGAGAATGAACTAAATGTAATTAATATCGTGACTATTCTAGTGAGGTTTGGAATGCTTTGGAATGAATAGTAAATCTCATATTTCAGGGTTTATTCCAATCTTTAATTGAAGCGCCCAAGACCTGGGAGTAGGGAGTGAGATGGGATCAACCCAAAATCCAATGCAGCTGATGGCGGAATTGCTTTTGTAATTGTTTTAACACCATTAGATAAAACCCTTATTAGAAATAAGTATCTTAAAGTGTCCCTCATCTGCGTGTCCACTGCTGATCCTAAAAATATGGGGAAATAAAGAGATACATTCATCCAATTCCTGTGATCCTAAGTGGTTGTTGGTTTGTTTGGGTTTTTTGATAACAGAAGTAAAGCAGATTGATGTGTATTCCACCACCTACTGAATTCGATGGGTTTGTTTCTATCTGGGATAAATTAGCAAAAGCTTCATATAAACAAGGTATTGGGACTGTCATCTTGTGAAAACAAATCCACGATAGGAGAGGATTAACGTGCTTTTAAATTTGTGTTGAAAATGACAGGGACGTTAAACTGCTCAGCTCAACGTTCTGCCCAAAGGGGTCTGCAGACCAATAATGGCATGGAAGATCTTCCTGGAGATCTGAACTCACCCCACTGCTCTTAGGGCTGGTTCTTGCACTTTTCCAAACGTTCCAAAGTTTGCATTTAAGAGTCGTGTTGGTCACTTGTTGAAAGAAGATGTTCTGCCAATCGATGTCCCTGGCTCACCTGACTTCCCTTTGGTCACATCTTGGGTCAGCTTTGGAGAACGCACCTTTCTCCTCTTTGTGTGGATGGAAAAGGCTGGAAGGTGGATGGCAGTGCCTATTTGTGCTGCTTTGATGTAATTACTTTGATTACATTACCGGTTGCCTAGAGGCAGAAAAATAAGCTATCATTTCTTCAAGGTCCCAGCATAATGCCCAACTTCCCCGGGTTTCCATTTGTTCCCCAGTATCTTCAGAGCTGCGGATGCTGCAGAAGAGTGTTAACTTGGGAACAGATGGGAGAAAAACAGGTGAAATGGGGAAAACCCCACTTTTCCAGCCTTCCCACTGCTGGAATGTGTCTGCTCCTTCCCTGCCTGTTGTGAGCTCAGTGATGTTCTTGGGGACCCTGCAGTACAAGGTGTTATCTTGTCTATTGAGTTTATGTACTCACAGCTACAGCCAAACCCTGGAGGGGTTTTTTTTTGAGACATTCACTTGTTAGAAGCGTTCTGCTCCTGGAGGGACATGTACCAGTTGTCTAAAAAAGCGATGAAATAATTCTGCGGGTGGAATGTTGCGCAGAACGGCGCTGAGCAGGTGTCTGGCCCGAGGGGCAGCGGGAGCAGGGCAGGGATGCTGGGATGCAGGCGCAGTGGGTTCCGTAATTAACTACAGGAGGGAAGACGGGTGAAACCCCTTTGTTATTCCCTTCAGAGCCCGGTTTTGCTAACGCAGCACAGCCTACGCTTCTGACTCACGGTCTCTGCTGAGCAGAGGAGCTTTTCCTCCTCCTGAACGGAGCCGCTCGGCTCCAGGTCTGAGCAGAGCGACCGGGAGCATCGCTGGGGCTGCTCAACAGGCATCCACCTCCTCCTCTTCCTCGCTTTGCCTCTGCACGGCTGATCATTCAATGTTACGAAGCAGGCAGTGAAGGGAGGGAGGTCACCACCTCCTTCTGGCTTGTCTTTGTTAATCTGTTGAGTTTTCAGAGTAGGAACATCAAAATTAGAAGGTCCTAGATCTTGAATAAGTCAGCTAAACTGGTAATACTTCTGCACTGCGCCCCGTTTGGGTCAGCAGGGGGTATTTGTGCAATATAACTGTAACATATAACCGCTCTCCTCAGTTGTATGTATGTCAGGAGAGCAAGAGCAGGTTGGTCCATGCAGAGGAGGGTGAAGCCGCGAAAGGGAACAGCTGTGCCCCTGTAAGGTGCAATATCTGCCACTTAGGTGCCATTTGTGCGGAGGACAATGTCAATGTGGGCATGTCTAGCAGGTTAGCACAGCGTCTGCTTTGGTAGAAACAAGATTTGTTTCCTGACGCTTCTTAAGATGCCATTTGGGGGCCTCCTGTGCTTTGAAACCAGTTGTGTTGAATCACAATGGGTGTAATTGGTTCGCTGATGTACAGAACACCAATTTATATGAGCTGAATATCTATCCGATAGCTCCTACAGTTTTTCTGAAGTTACCTGACCTTCTCGTTAGCAAGAGGTGGAGACACCTCTAAGCTGCCACCACAGGCTCAAAGGCTGGAGATAATGGGATAGGGATGCTGTGATGTATTTTTCCCCCTGGTTCCCGTGGCAGAAACTCTTATCCGTGCATTGTGAGCAGCAAAACAGAGAGGCTTGCTCCCACTTTAATGTGAAATTCACTTATTTAGTCTTATAATTAGCTGTACCCGTGGGGTTGAATCTTCTCACACCTACTGCAGAAACTGGGAGTCAGGCACTGCGCTGCACAATTTAAATGTGATCTGAATCCATCAAGTTTTGGTGGCTCGAGTGAGCTGAATTGAATGTCAAGTGTCTGATTCCCAGCTCTTAAAACAGAGAGGCCCTACGGAAGGAAATGTGCCGTTCCCTAATAGGGCTGGACAAGGCTTTATAGGGTTGGTTATTGGAATGATCTGAAATCCCATTTTTGCTCCAGGGAACTGCAGAACTGATTATGATACAGCAATAATATCTCTTCACCAGAGGGCTGAGTGTGCTATAAATATTCATTGTGCCTCTGGTGTGATAGGTGAGAATAATTGTGTTTCAAAAAGGGAAAACCAGTGGACAGGGTGGGTTTCCCACTGTGAACCCCAATCCTTTGATGTGATCCTTTGTTCTGCAGGATTCCAGCTCAGCACAGTGCAGGGTAACAGTCCTTTTGTCTCCTGGGGGCACATTTTAGACTGCATTGATGGATATTTCGCAGGTTGTGTTGGGGAACCATCCTCACTGCATTTACCACTGGTTTTATATGGGTGTACATTGTGAAAAGGGATTAGTCTAAACCAGAATTGGGTGGTTATATTTCTGGTTGTTATTATCCTGAATGCAAAATTGAGTGCTATATATTTTAAGTGGCGCAGCCATATTGCTACGCTGTAATTTGGTCTATGGGCAATATTGAACAGGGACATGGGACTGGTCCGCCTGACCACGCAGGTGTCGGTATTGACGGGGCATATTTTAAATGTTAATAGGCACAGGTACCCAGCAGCTGCTCCCAACTAGCACGTCTCTTTGGGGAAAATCCTCAGCTGGTGCAAATTGAGAGCCCATCTCCTCCAAGGATCTTTCAATAGCTTGTAGCCAACGAACCTGTTCCTGGGCCATCCTTAAAAATGGGGTGATTCTGTCTACTTTAATCAATGTCCTTTCCTGGATCCTGCAAGGGATTAATACTGATTAATACCAGCAATAGACTGCGGTTGTCTTGTATTTGCTGCGTTTCTACACTGGCCAGCAAACATTCCATGAAATACAAGGGTGTCCACCCCTCGTTCCTTTTCTGCCTATTGCTGTTCTCCAAGGATAAATGCCCAATTTCCCTAAGGTGCCCTGTACATCAGGCAACTCGAGTCTAGTGATGAAGGCTGGACTTTCAGTCCTTTTATTCAGACATAGGCAACAAAAGCAAATGTTTGGTGCACATCAAATCCCATCCCAGCGAGGTTTCTCTCTCCCATGGCTTTTAGTGAGATTGTGCTACCTATAAGGCTTTGTATATTAATTATCAGACTTGAGATCAGTGGAAGCTCAGAGCTAAACCAGTTTTATGGCTGTGGGCTTTAGTTTCTCTGCCCTTTCTTTATTTGCAAAGTGGACCTGGTAATGTTCTGCTCCTCCCACCCATCACACCTGTAGCTCTGATTTGTTTAGCCTGGCCTTTCTTAATAAGAGCAATGGTTTCTGGTGTTGTAAGGGTCCTTGCTCAGCAGTTTAGCTGTGAAAAGGCCCTTTTTGTGATGGAAATGGAGTTTTCAGGGCTACACCCTGCCCAGTGCCATGCGGTGCAGATACCAGCTGGTCCTATGGGGCAGGAGCATCTGAAGCTTGGCAACTCAAAAAGGAAAAGCTTGTCAGAGAGTGGAATTAGGAGGTAAGTTTTCCATGCCACGGATAGAAACAATGGTTGGGTAAGAGGGAGTTTTTGCAGAGGATTGCGTGAGGCTGGGCTGTGGCTGTTGTGTAACTCAACGTTCTGCAGCAGCATGACTCCACTGTTCTGTTCCACAACATTTTATCACCCTGTGGATGCCAGGATTCGGAGATGGGGTGTTATCGATTGCTATTACAACAAGCTGATGTTCAGCCAGTTGAAAGTGACTTCAAAGAAAGCTCATTTTGCTGATGCATGGGGGTTTTTTTAATTGTCGTTTGTCCTTAAATCTGCTCTCGGTCTGGTGTGCTCGTGTTAGACTGAACACTGCAAGAAACTTCCTATTAAGTTGGCTGGTGTCAAGGAATTCGCATAAATAATGCTTGAAGTTTTCTGTAAGATGGCAGCAAAAGGTATTGCCCAGACTACTGGGAAAAGCAGGCAGAAAGGTTGACATTGTAATTCTTACGTTTTCGATGTGAAGTTGAGTTAGAGCATCATGAAAATAGAATCAAATGCATGGTTGGTGGCAGCATGGGGAGGAGCAGGAGCTGAATCCCAAAGCTTTGAATGAGTCAAGGGGTGTAATGGGGTGTAAATCCTCTGCATGCAAAATAGACTTAGAACGAATAGAAGAAAGTTAAGTGCATGTGAACATTTCTTCTGCTGTCGTCGTTGACTTGTGCTGCACAATGGGAGAATTAAACTCTAGCCAAAAACCCCTCTTGCCCATCACATGTGTCCAGATGTGCAACCTGGCAGGTTTTCCGGTTAGTTATGGTGAACCTTGAGAGATCCTTGCAGATCCTATGAAACAAAAGCTCTGACCAGTGTCACAAAATGGAAGAGGATTGGTTTTTTAAATGGTCGTTGGTTTTGCTGCAGCACATTGTGGTGCTACATATGAAAGGCAGAGCTGATCTCTACGTGTGGGTCTGGATTCAGGGCTTTGCTGCATTCATTGGAGAACAGTAGAAAACACTGGTGTTTTCCAGGGGAAAAATGATTTTTGTACTTGCAGTCTTGCAAGAGGTTTCATGTGTTTTTTCTGATTGGGAAAAGTAGTAAAAATCACAGGAAACAGCCCTAAAATCTCTCCACTACACTCGGGTCTGATGGACATCGCTCTCCTTGGAAAGGAACGGTGTTCTGAATATTTGGATCCTTTGGGCTTTGCAAAATTGGGGTGGAAATGATGCAGAGAAGCCCTCGAAATTAAATTTTCAAGATCTACTTGAGATTGCATGTTAGGAAAGCAAAGTGCGTTTGGAAAGAAATTACCCTGAGCCACAGGAGTGTGAATAAGCTGCAGCCTGGTTTATAAAAGCCTAAGTGGGACCTGAGTTAAAGCTGAGTACAAAGCTGGTGTCAGCCACGTTACCTGTTATTTTACCTGTTTTCTGTCACCTTTTTCCTATTAATATCAGTAAATTTCGCCTCTGAATTCAGTGGCAGCAGGTTCTGTTAGACCTGGGACCATGGTCTGTAATGACCCTTGTGTCCCTTTGTTTCCCTGTGGGTGCAATAGGGCTACAGATATTTGATGCCTTCTCCTGAAATATACAATTAGCTGCTATATAGACGGTAAAACGGACAATTAATATAATTATATAGGTGCATTGCCTAATGAAATGATTGCATCTCTTCTAAAGATGGAGTATTTAGTATGAAAGGCAAGCTGGACTGAATACCCCAAAAGTCCGAGCTGTGTAAAATGGCTATAGGGCGCTTGCATGCATGCACTTTCTAAAGCTGATTTTTGCTATTTAAAAAGACGCTGGTGGTGTGGGACAAGGGAGGGAGGAGAAGCAGGAACATATGTGTTTCCACCCCGGAGACAGAGCTCTGCGCTCCAACGGGCTGGCTGCCAAAGCCGATCTACGCTTTATCTGCAATGCATCAATAGCTTGTGCAGCCCTTTTTGGCACCGCTCTGATCGCCTGTGCAGAGATGCATCCTCACCAGCCCCCCCGGCAAAATGCTGCATTCATCCGTAACTCGTGGATTGCTGATGTTGTCCTGCGCTGAGATTGCTGTGTGCTGGAAAAACCAAAGGGCAAGCACTTTGGCTTGGAAGAAAACCTTTTGGGTTGAGGTTATCTGAAAATTAAAGTAGCTGTGAGGAGATACGCTTCATCTCTAGAAGTATTTTTAAGATAAAGCTACCCAATGCATTAAGAAGTTCTTGAATTGCTCTGTTAGAACCCCACGTTTTACATGGTTTGCGGGGATAAATGTAAATCTTTGGTTGATGCTTCTATGCACGTAAATCCGCTGTGATTTGAATGCTTTGTTTTCGTCTGCTTTGCACGAGGTGCGTTTGCATCGTTCTTGAGAGATGTGAAATCCTTTCCCTACACTAATATTCATGGACATGATGGGTGTTTTTCCTGATCTCCTAGGCGGTGTTTATTGTGATGGTCTGGCTGTGATAAGGTGTGTTGGTCAATCATGACAGTGCTATCTCTACAATGCTCCTTTAGGAACAAGCGATCCATTCGCCCACAACCTTCCCATGAAAACATCCCATGGTTTTCTTACAGGAGCAGCTTCTTGATCTTCAGAACTCCTGAGCATCTCAAAGCCAAGCTGAAATTAATGCCTAGGGATGCTGAAGATCAAAAATGTTTAAGGCTATTAAAATGTATAACGTTATGTTAGAAAAAAAGAAAACTGTGCTTTTTTGCACAGTGAACATTTTTCCTGACTTGAAGGTTGTTCATTAGGTATCTCTGGAGATGGAAGAAACAATAAGAGTGATTTAACAAGATTAAAAAAAAAGGCAGCAGCAATAAATCTGACCATTGTCTAGATTTCAGTTATCATATATTGTGGAGATAATGGCATATTAATGCACAAATCAATACACGGAATTAAAGCCAAATTCCCAGTTAGACTGCTCAGAGCTCTGGGAAACTTAACCTTGGTTTTTATCTCTATAAAAGAAAACAGTAAGGCCTGGTGGGAGGAGGGTGCTGAATGTCCTGCTGCTATGGGTTCTCTCATATTTAGCAAATAATTCTGTTTTCCTTAGATTTATGTCAGGAAGTAAGCAAGACAAGGCAATGAGAAGTGCGACGCCCTCCATTCAGAGCCTTAGACGCGCATCTTGCCGTGCAAATCATTTTCAGATTGACGCTGGCAGCAGAGTATCATTTAGCTCCCATTTGATTAAATGGAGCACATCTGAGCAGGACATGAAGCATCTTTAACAAGAATTGGTGGAGAACAGCGTCTTCACGCATGGCTTCTAATCCCCTCTTATGCCGAACGCGGTTCACGTTGGGCCAAGATCTCCATTTTTGGAGAAAGGGCTCATCATGGCTCTAAGTGCTTAACTGTTTATGACTAAACCGCTCCTCTGTTTTGTCCCTAAGTGGGAGCAAAGGAGGTAAAGCGAGGGACCAGACAGCGGATGGAAATTATGCAAGATTTGTCTGGCCTCAGAGCACCAAAACGGCATCGGCAGCTGCTGTACAAGCGGTTTGTCTTGGGCTGTTTGTGCAATATCTGGTGATGTGCTCGGCACTTGTTTTTGATACCGCATGGATCTAGAAACCAAGGGACGGCTTAAGCCATTGGGAAATTTGCCCCTGTATGTATGAAAAACATATTGAACTTCGCATGTTTAGGCTTTTGGAGATGCATCAGTGCCTTGATATATATCAGAGAAAGGAACATTCTAGTCTGAGCATGTCTCGTTCTCCTGCCTCTCTTTCCATCTCGGTGTGAGATGCAATTAAGTGACGGGCAGCAGGGTGTAGTTGACGATGGTTTGGTGATTCGGGCAGCCCAAGACCTGCTCCTAGTTTGGCTTTTGCTCTCTGGGTTTGAGAATTCCTTGCCATTGAACCATCTGTACCCCCAACCTGGTCCAAGCTTTTGCCCTTTACCTGGGCAAGGCAAACATCTACCAGACGGGACAACCTTGGCGATGGGGCCAAGGAAAGCCCAGGTTGACAGAAAACCCTACCTAGGCTGGGTTTAGAAACCAGATTTCTTGCTCAGTGCTCCCCTTCTTCTACCACAAACCTTTGGGGCTCTGTGATTTTAGTTTTATTTCTCGGTTTCATCCCTTTAACTGCAGGCGAAGTTTGAAGCAGCGGCAGTAGATGGCACTCTATCAATCCTGCTCAGCACATCGTGCTGGGCGTGGAAGGAGCTGGAAGGAGAAAGGTGGGTTTTGATGCTAGAATAGGGGTGCAAGGAGGCTGCGAGGAGCCCCCAGGGCTCTGCTGGTCTCATGCACCATATTGTCCCCAAGATTTCTTCTGTGCTTTTCTCGCTCTGCCTCTTTGTGTGATTTTTTTTTTAAAAGTTTATTTTTCTATTTCCCCCTTTCCTTTGAATAAATAAAGCCTTTCAGACTAACTCTGTTTTTCTTCGTGCCCATAAAATATATTCCATCTTCATCCAATGTGAAATAGATACTGCCCTTTCAGCCCGTTATTAATGATTTCCTGTTTGATTTTTGTAGCACTACAAATAATAGACTTGTACTCCATTGTGCAAACCCCTGCGCAACAGCGTCAGCAGCATTTTACACCCAAACCTCGTCCTCTGCTGGTTCTGCATCTGTTTGCAGCCACGTAGCGCAGGTGCAGAGCTGGAAAACTCTATAGCAGGATTATGAAGTGTGATGGATTTATCAGCCCTGTTGTTTCCTTCAAGTTAGTGACACTATTGTCTGAAAAACTGCCAAGTCAGCATTACTGCACTGGCCTTAGCTATTGGTAAAGGAAAAAGAGATTATAAACGGGATGGTTGGTTAAATTCTAACTCTTGTTTAGCACCTTTTAAAACTCTCTTGGAGGTCTCCGGTCATGTCTCTACACTGAGTTTTCATTTGCTGTATAGAAAAGGAGTTCTTCAGGGCATCTTTAAATGACTTTACGGCAATGGTTCTCTCCCAGTTTGTCGCTGTTTTCCTTGAGAAAATGCTACAAACGGGAGAAATCTCTTATCTGATTACCTGAAATTCAGCCAGGGTAAAATTGCAGATATTAATATTTTATTTTCTCATCAAGAAGGCGCTTTTAATAAGTGATGTAGTGAAATACCCCGGACCACGTATTTCCCGAGGGCTGCAATAGTAATTTGCAGAGGTTTCTCAGCTGAGGCAAAGAGGCACCAGTGAAATGTTTCTGCTTGGAAGGTGAGAGAATATGATGGTGGTTTTGCCACATGTTTTGGAGCTTATTTGCACACTTGCAAGAGGTAGCCAGGGAAGAGTCCATCTGGGAGATGAAATAACTGAAAGACATAGAAACCAAGCCAAAGTCTGCCCTGCAAGGTGATAATCTATAGTCATCTGGCCCGAGGAACAGAATTTAGTTAATGGGAACAAAGCTTTGTTTGTGGTGACAGTCGGTGACCTTCAAGGAGAGAATGAAGGTAATGTTATGCCCAAAGCATTTATTTGCACTGTTCAAAGCTGCCTTTCCCCCCACGAGACCCCCAGCAGGTCTGTATAACACCCTGGGGGGATTTTATGGAGGGTTTGATGGACTTCGATCACCAGCAAAAATGAAAAGGCTGTGTTGGTTCAGATAATAATTTGGAGGTGAATCTAAGGGCAACTGGAATGATATGGTGTGATCCTTCTCAGATGCCAGAGATGTATAATCCACTAAAATCCATTCAGAATTAGTCCATATAAGGTCTCATACTATTATCTGCAGGTCGCTGTCTTTACTCATTGAAGAGATACTGGGCTTAAACCTGTGGTTTTTTTAATCTTTTCCTCCTTATGTGACTTATTTTCTCTGTTGCCATTTCTTCTGATCTGTCCAAGCATGATCTCAAACTCCCTTCCATCCAGTTACCTTGGGCAGTTGGAATCTGAAGATGACGTGGGAAGGGTTGTAAAGTGAAACTGTGGAGCCCGAGGGAGAAGAGGAAAGGATGGGATGACTCAAAGGAGATATTGTCACTAATTCCCTTGTTAATGAGAATGAGTGGCTGGAGCTAATAGTCTTCTGGAGCATTAAGGCCTAAGTATATTATAATGGACCATAGACTTCCATAATGTGTGTAGACTTAATCCCAATGCAAAAAATAATGTAGCCCTTAATGCAGTAATAAGATTACATGGGTAGGTCCCAGAGATAAATCAATACAGGCTTCCCAAGTCCTTGCTCCCAGATCGTGTCCCATTATCTCCCATCCCTTAAGAGATGCGTTTTCCAACAAGGTGTCCAAACACGCTTTTTATGTTGTATAGTATGTTAACTCTAGTGCTGCAGCTTCAGTATAGCATGGAAGTGTGCATACACATACATATATTGATGGATGAAAGATGATTATTCAGTGTTCCACTTCGATACTAATCATATAGCATCCTTTCATATATATACTTAACATACCATGAACATGGATGAACAGCTTGAATACAAAATTGCTGAATTTAGTACCATTTATAATAAGGATACTTGTGCCATATTATTCTTCATCCTGCTCTGTGCCCATGTACAAACCTGGCAGAAACCTGTTCATCTGACTCTCAATAATTGGGAGTCAAAGTGGCAAGAGAAATACGAATTCCTTTGCAGCATCATTCCTCGCTAGTCTAAAGAAATGGCAAAACTGTGGGAAAGTGCTGAGCTATTTCAGTAAAGGAGCTGCTTTGAACTCCACTAGAGCCATGTGAAATATTTCTATTGACTTGAATCAGCTGTAAATCAGTTCCTTGCAAGCTGAGCCAAATCCTGCAACTCCTTAGTTGTATGAGTATCCCTTAATAACTCCCTACTACCGCTGCAATTCTGCGTCAATTATTCATCTTTGTTGAGTTACTCAGGATCAAGCCCTGTATTAGCTATGCAAAAATGTTGTATACTTGTTGCCCAAATACATACGACATTTTCTATCGGCCATATAAAATCACTGGAGAGACTAGGGCAATTGACACTATGCTTTTGTATTTTTTCGTCTTTCTACTACATATTTAGGTCATGCAAAGAGGTATAAGAATTAATTTAAGGCAGATTTTTTTTTAAAGAAAATCCATTTCATTTTATTCCTGTTTTACATTTAGATGGTTTTTCGACAGGCAGCAGATGACTGTTGATTCTTGAAAGGATTTGTTTCACGGGCATTGCTGGTACAATTACTGAATTGACGAACCGCAGTATCTGTCACTTCGAGATATCAAAAAATGCTGCGTGGACCCATTAACGCTCACCTTGGGTAAAGTGAGTCGCCGGATCGGAATTACCGTATTGATCAAAGCCGGTTAGTCCGATACCCTTGCCCTGCCTGTTGTCGCTATTTGCTGCTTCAGCAAAAAGTGGAATAAGTCCTTTGAGAAATATCTGTAGAGTGACTCACTCTCAGGAAAAGCTGCTTCCTGACATGTATTTATTCTATTTCTAAGGCAGGGAGCGGTTCTGTCCGCTCTAAAATGTGTAACTGATATAAATCTGAATGGCTTTGCTACCCGTCTGTACAGCTCCGTCGTCAGGATCCTGCTGAGTTATCACAGGTTTTCTTCTTATCAGCTTCACCTTTGCTATTGCCGTGTTTTAGGACGGTTGTTGAAGCCTCCAGGGCAAATATCCTGGATGTGTGGTGACTATGTTGTGAAAATAATGATATGCACATAATTAACCCGGGGCTGCTTAGCATGGGGCTGAGGAGCTCGTTCTATGTCCAACGCCAAGCAGAGAAGAGATGGTCAAGCCAAGGGCAGCGCAATCAGATAATGGATTGGAAGGTGAAGAACGCAGGAATCTGCTGTTCTGGCAGAATTGGCCCAAATTCCTTCATTCGCGTAAGAATTTGTTAAAGCAATACAGTTAATTGAAGTATTTTAACCTTCTTCGCTGACAACCATGGTTGTTATTCGTTAGTTAAGCAGTGGCCTTAGAGGAAATGCGACTCTGCTGTAGAAAGTAAATGGCACACCTGTTTCCTAAAGGTCAAACTGCTTTCTGCTGAGAAATGTGGAGCTTCTGAAGTTTTATAGAAGCGTTATCAGGGAGAACTTGAGTTAGGAGAGGGCAGGGACCACTGCATATGCATAGATCTTATTGAAAATGGCTTTGTATACATCCAACAGCGCTGTGCATCCCCACAGATCTTGAATCCTCTTCCTATGGTGGAAGAATTTTCCTTGTGTTGTAGGAAAATAACGTACTTTACCACGTTTGAATGCAAAGCGTTTGCTAAAGAAATGTTCCAAGAGCTTGCTATAAAGAAGTTATCCCGGAGCAAGATGTGATGTGAATATTAAAAAGAAAGAGAAGTTATTTCAGAATGGATCTGAGCAAATAATCTCATTTGAACATTTACTTTCCAAAATGGACCTAATCTACAAGCGCTGATGGTCTCTGGTACGTTGCTTTTACCTGCAAAGATCACCTGGGCAGTCCAAACTGAGCTGTTTTGATCGCTACACAAGCTGAAAAGATGTGGTCTTAGCAATTAGGTGCTCATAATAATTGCTCTTTGTGGCGGTATTTATGATTCTTCCAACAGCATAGTTGAACACGGATGAGGACATATGGGAGATGACCTTTATTGCAAACTACTCCAGGTTGTTCCCACCATTTTAAGAAATGGATTTGGAAATGATCTGAGTGAAACTCTAGTCCTTTCTTCTATCTGTTTGTATTAATTACTCTCAATCTAGAGCTTTCTTCGCACATATTCTTACTGAACTATACTTGAGAACTATTTTTTTAGTACATTTTGGCCTGTGACCGTGGAGAGGTTGGAAAAGGTGACGCGCAAGTGGCCGAGGTGCAGTAAATCTGCAGGTTGACTTAATCAGCTTTTGGCCACTCTTGGGCAGCTTCTGCTTTACTCACACCTTTTGCATTATTGATAATAAAAGCTCAGCACTGCCTATTAAAACCAGGAGAAGGAAGGCTTAACTGCAGGAAGGTTGGAGTCAGCTGAAAATAAATGTGACTTTACAGCTCCAAATGGCAATTCCAGCGTTCTGCTCCTCCAATCTGCCTCGCCAGTTTTATACATGGGGAGCAGAGCTCAGCTTTCTGTCGTGGATCTGGAGGATGAACACTGAGAGATCAATTTTAAAAAGCAAAGAATACAATGGTTAAAAATAAGAGCGAAGTTCAGGGGCATGGGGAAGCTCTTCATCATTGTGCTAAATGGATTTGCCTGGAAGCGTCAGTATTTGGCGTCTTGCCCAGCGAAATCTCGCACGCATTTGAGAGCTGACAAAACAATACCTGGTAACTCTCACAAATGGGTTTGTTTGCTGGAAAACAAGATGGGTTCTTTAAAAATCATGTAAAAAGTGTCATGTGTAGGCTGGGGGTTGACGGGTGTGGGAGAACTCCCACGTTCTTCCATGCACAGCAATAAAATGAAACCCTCTCCTTGCTGATTTAATACTGCGCTGCTGAACTAAACCTGATGCAACGAAATGCCTTAGAATGAGGTTAATATACGGGTTGCTTTGACTTGAGTGCTATCTTATGTGATCTTATAGGGCACTCCAGCATCTCTGGCTGCATATGGGCTCCATGCATTGAGATGGGGATCCCCATAGTCGAGCTAACTGTTCATATATGAAAATACAGAGCTACGTGTAGGGCTGCCTCTCGCTTCCCTTGCAGGTATCCTCTCCTCTTCAGTAAGAACAGCCCTTTGCATCAGATGAGGGATACAGTTTTCATGAGTTATTTTGCTTTGAAGTCACCCCTGTCATGTAGGTACAAAAGGGATTGTTCAAAGGCACATTTGCCTCGGGTAAAATTTTGCTGCTGTGTTCTCCCCTGGTACGTATTTGTACCTGCAACAATTCTTTTTCCCTGACTTCATTGGCTTCCAGTGGAAAATGTCCAGATTCTGCATCCTTGAAAATCTGCTCTTAAAGTTCTGATGATACCCAGTGAGGCTTCAGCTTTTAAGTTCACTGCACGTTACCCCAAGTTGTTCCACACAACTTCACTCTGCAGTAACACAAACCATAGTTCTAACTCAGCAATGCCCATATGCGTGTTTTTACTTCAATAAATGCAAAATTACTTACCTGGACTTTATAGAGGACCAACCTACATTCTGTTCGAGATGGTGTGAGAGCATCACAGCGTAGCTACAAAACAATGTCAGGAGTGTTTTTCTTGCGGTGCCAAGTGACTGAAAAGCTTTTAAAATGCTCATTCATTGATTCTTTGTGTTTGCGTTGGTGTCGTGATTTCCATTTATTGCATATGTGCTTTGTTAGCAGCGGAGACACAGAAATTTGTTACCTGTATTAAATCATTTTTGTCACTAGACAGTTTCTGCTTCCAACCCAGCTATCAAAGCAGACAGTTCACTGATTGCAAATAGGATTTCACCCTAATACAAAGAATTCAATTCTATTCCAGGGAAGACTTTTTCCCTTACATAGTTTGTCACAGTGATTTCTCTGCTAGGTTTTTACAAAAGGTTTTTCCTGTCAAACAGCATCACATCTCCATGTGCTATTGAATAAATTGAGGTACGATCCCATGCTGGACATACTGAGTGTGACATTTCGCCTAAAGAATAAGCTCTGACCCAAGTAAGAGCTGCTCTTAGTGCCTGTACCTTCTCGAACAGAAATGCATTTGTTTCCTGATAAGAGGGTTATGCCTTTTCACTTGACAAATATTGAACATGGAGCAAAGCATCCATGAATGCTCAGCTGAAATAACAGTGCTTTGATAATGTGGAATGAGCTGGGTAATGGGGATGGATTTTTTACTACCAGCCTGAAGACACCTGTCATAGAACCACTCTATATGTTGAATCAGGCCGTGATCTAGGAACTGATATCTTTGCTGGAGACAAAAAAAGATCATCTTTAAATGGCTACTTATCCATAAATGGATGAACCCCAGGTTCCAGTGTAAGCTGGGGAATGAGCTATTAGAGAGCAGTGTAGGGGAAAGGGACCTGGGGGTCCTGGGGACAGCAGGGTGACCATGAGCCAGCACTGGGCCCTTGTGGCCAGGAAGCCAATGGTACCTGGGGTGGGTTAGAAGGGGGTGGTCAGTAGGTCAGAGAGGTTCTCCTGCCCCTCTGCTCTGCCCTGGGGAGACCACACCTGGAATATTGTGTCCAGTTGTGGCCCCTCAGCTCCAGAAGGACAGGGAACTGCTGCAGAGAGTCCAGCGCAGGGCAACCAAGATGCTGAAGGGAGTGGAGCATCTCCCGTGTGAGGAAAGGCTGAGGGAGCTGGGGCTCTGGAGCTGGAGAAGAGGAGACTGAGGGGTGACCTCATTCATGTTCACAGAGATCTAAAGGGGGAGTGTCAGGAGGATGGAGCCAGGCTCTTCTGGGTGACAACCAGTGATAGGACAAGGGGCAATGGGTGCAAACTGGAACACAGGAGGTTCCACTTAAATTTGAGGAGAAACTTGTTCCTGGTGAGGGTGTCAGAGCCTGGCCCAGGCTGCCCAGGGAGGTTGTGGAGTCTCCTTCTCTGCAGACATTCAAACCCGCCTGGACCCCTTCCTGTGGAACCTCAGCTGGGTGTTCCTGCTCCATGGGGGGATTGCACTGGATGAGCTTTCCAGGGCCCTTCCAGCCCCTGACATTCTGGGATGCTGTGAATCATTCTTGTTTCACTAGAACTCTGCTGGGATCAATGCATCAACTAAAAAACCTAAGTGTTAGGTTTTCTAGGTTCATACAAGAGGCTGCTACATCTAATTGAGGGTAACGTCGGTGCAATAACTCGATCCAGCAGGGCCTGTGTGTGCATGAGGTGGGGAGGGGTTGTGAGAAGGCTGGGGACATGTTGGTAGTTTCCTGCAGTATCTGTCTGCAGTGTCCTTGCACAGCTGCTATAAATACCAGCAACAAGAGAGATTCCTTCACGCGAATTGCATGGCAGCCTTGAGTAGCACAGACAACTCAATTTCTTCTGCGTGCTTGCGCTTCAGCGTTGTTTTGGTCTTAGCTTTAAACCAGCTGCATTGTGCAATTTAGTATAGGGATAATGCCCGAGAGCTGCATCTTCCCCCTTGTTTGGGGTGTATGAAGAGCAGAAGGAGGGAAAGCTGGGGAAGGTGGATGAGATAAAGATGAGCATGTGCTTAATGCCTTTATTTCAGGGCATACAGCTATTTCTTAGCTCTTTCCAGTGGTGATTTGTGAAGGGTAAGAGCCTGGCAAAGAGCAAATGTGTGACGTGCTGGTGCAGACCTTTCAAGTCCCTTTCTCTTTCCAAACCGCAGAGGCTGTGACTTGTTCTTGCCCCCAGCTATAGAGCCCTGGCTGTTCAGCTGATGCTGTAGCAGATCTTGCCTTTATTTTTGCCAGGCCAAGCCGTGGGTAACAGCCAAGAATCACGGCTGTGCAAGCACAGCAGCCCGTACAGTACAGCAGGGGTGGTATTTAATTTGCTCCACTGACGGCTGGCACAGCTCGGAGGTGGAGGAGAACACAGCTGGCTCACAGCATCCTCGGAGCTGCCCCGCGTCCCTGTAAACCAATAACCCAGCTACACGCTGCTGACCCTCCCAGGTGGTTAATAACCAAGGAAAAAGACAAGCCTTTAATGTCTCTGGGTTTTCAGGACGAGGCTTTTCCATCGATAGGGTTGGACAGCTGAAATCCGCATCTGCAGGGACAGCAGATTGATCTGGTCCCAGTTACGGGTTTTGAGCACCAGTAACATCTGGTGCATGAGAAGCAGGGAAGGGCAGTATTGATATAAATCTAAGAGGTTGGGAGAACTCATTTTTACATGCACTGTGCTCTGCGATAAACTGTTAACTCTTTTCTTTCTCTTTCCTGCGTAATCCAGGCCTGTTGTAAAGCAAAATCCATTCGTATTTGTCTGGTTCTTTGTAAAGCCTTCAGGAAAGATTAAGCATGGCTGTAGATTGATTATGTGTAAGTAACAAGGGATGTAACTTAATCCTGAATATGCTCCTGTTTCTTCTGGCAAAGGAAAATAAAACTCTTATGTACTCATCTTTGATTTTCTATGTGATCTTGCAAGATGATCTTGCAAGACAGCTGTAAACTGCTCTTTTTTTCTTTAATTAAAAAGAAACACCTTTCATATCAAACTGGAAGAAGGGAAGACATGGGAAAATGAGTTTTCTTCTTGCATGACTCATTCTCCCAACAGTAGCTGCCCAGGGAAATTACACAGCTTTGAGAGCTGGCTCAATCAAACAAGCTCGTGCTTAACTTCACATCCCACTGAAACCCAGAGAACTAAAGGATATGTCCAAGTTGAGCGGGCCAGATTTTCCTCTGCAACACATTAAACTGCTCAAATAGTGGAGAAGTATCTAAAATTAGGTGAGCAAACACGAGCTATTTCAAGCAATGATACGTTTTTAGAGTCTGCAGGTTGTAACTGATGCACTTCAGGACCTGGGTTGTCTTTAGTCCTTCCTACCCTCTCACCCCAAGGGACCCTTTCCCTCTCACCCCAAGGGACCCTTTCCCTCTCACCCCAAGGGAGGCTGCCATGGACGTGGTAGGAAAATTCACCCTGTTTAAAGCCAAAGTAGCAACAGCTATTATAGTATTTTAACACCTTTCTTGCACATTTCTGCTCTTGCAGCCCATACCATAAATTAGAAGAAATTAAAGATCCTTAGGGCTGTGAATGATCTCCCAGTAAGATAAACCAGTTCTTAAGCATGGACTGATGTTGGCTTGGAATAAAGAGCTGGAGTTCGCTTCTTCACCATAGTCAGTGTAACACAACTGTCTTGTGCCTTGAAGTAATAGCTGTGATTTTTCCATATTCAGCACTTTATATATTCATTCTACAATGTGAAATAAGACGTTGTCTTTGTGTCCCTCCTCCTCATTGCTTTTTGAAGAGCAGGATTCTGGCTTTGCCACGGGGCAGGCAAAGATGAGATCAAGCCTCACTAACCTACGGAGAGCAGAGGGGAGGATGCACTTATCACTGGGTAAAAAGGGGAAATACTTGGTGAAATCCTGTTCTCGTGTGCTGAGCTGCAGAGACTTTCATCCTGCATCAGGTATTCAAGGGCAGAGTAGATGCTGGGATGCAACAGATGAAGCTGGGACCTGATGCATGGGGAAATGTCCTGGTTTTCTTTAATACACTATAAGGGTCAGACTGTAGCTGCATAAACAAATAGAGTTCTGCTGCAGCATAGCACCACTTTACAGCTGAAAATAATATTCTACGGCTCATATTTAATGAGATTTGGGGAAGTGAAAGCAATGCAGAGGGACCAGAGGTGGTTGTTTAGGGGTCACAAGCAACCTTCTGGTTTTGCATGTCTGAGCAAATACTCAAAAAAACCCAAAAATATATCTGAAGTCACAATAATGATTTAATTAATGCACTTGTTAATTGCATTTGGAACATAATTTTGGAGACATGTGGAGCACAGAAGGAGAAAGACGGAGGCTTTTAAAAATGCATGAGGAGCCAAAGCTGCAGGAGCAGAATTGCAGATGAAGAAGAAAAGCAGAGTCACCCCATGGTATTTTGCGGATTAATGCGAGTTGCTGTGTCCTTAAGAGGTGATTGGTTATATGATACATAAACTGTTCTTCTAGCCCAGCACGGCTGAAAGGCAGGATACGCGCACTAGTCTTTGTTAGACTCCTTTAACTAAATACTATTCTGGGATGCTAATGGCTACATAGGGCATCCTGCAGTAAACCTGCTTTGTGCTTTCTTCTAAGTTAATTGTGTGAATTCTCCATTCATTATCATTAGAACGTTAAAACACGACTTCCTTCTTCTGAACCTCATGGCTGCCCAGCTCTAGAACTGAGATATAGCTAAATCTGAGCTGAGTAAGTTTTGGAAAAGCTTGTTGAAGCCTTGTTGTAAGGGCAGGGCAGGTCCTGCTGCCTCCCATCCCTTGGTTTGGAAACCTGGGGTACCCAACATCGCATGGTGAAGATGCCTTTGTGGTCGCAGTGGGAGCCTGCAGAAAAGGAGGAGATGGATTTAGACAAGTGACTCATCCTTTTTGTTGGAGGATTTCTGAAAACACCAGAGTGATTTAGAAAGACGAGGTGCGCCCAGTTATGTTGAGTCACTTAAAGGAATTGAAGTGGGATTTCCAAAAGCAGCTAAATTATAGTGTTTTTCACCGCGGAGACACGCTACACTGATTTATTGCATTGAATCATCTGGAAAATGCAAATATCACACTCCTCAAATAATAATTAGAATCTACAATGTCTTAATGTGTGAGGAGGTATCGGCTGGATTTGCTGACCTTTGGAGAACAGAGCTCACAAAGTTTAATGTCACAGTCAAGGCCCCTAGAGAGAGATTTGGTGACGAGGGTTGAGAGGGAATGGGGTCTTGAAGTTCAGAATATATGGGGTGGAACACAGTGGGTAAATCACCATTCAGTTTATGCTCCAATTTCACCTTTATGTGTGAAGCCATGACGGGGCATTTCGCCCTTCTCAGCGCCTTAATGTAGAGCTGGTGGAATGAAGTCTTTCCAGCAGAATTCCTGTCATTAATAAATAGTAAAGATGCATTTGTGATGACAAGGATTAATTTTACACAGAGATGTTTCACCTCATACTTGCAGCTGCGTGATATTGTGCTGAAATAGATGTAGAATAGCAACAAAACCTTCCTCGCTCCCTTTTTCTTGGACCCTTTTGTCTTCATTTAAACTGATGTTATGATCAGGAGCTGTAATGAAAGAAAACGTTGTTTATAGAATGGTTGTTTTCAAAATTTATATAATTACCCTGTGGGTACAAATAATGAGTCCTAAGAAATTTCATGTAATCTTTAAAAAAAACCCAAAACACCCCACACCACCTCATTGCGTTAAAATTTAGACAGATCAGCCTTATAGTCTGAGCCAGCCTGCTGCAGAAGATTAATGCCTTAAGACATGGCTGTAGTTACTTTTCACGCTAAATAACATACCCCTTGGATTTGATTATCCGTTGTATTTATAACGTGTTCGCTCAAACAATTATTATTCTTGAACTACAGCCAATTAGTTTCTAATCTAATTTCACTTTGCGTGCTTACAAAAACGCTGCCATTGCTTGTTTCCGTGAATGCTGCAGATTACATTTTCCTAGACAAAGGCGTGCCCATTAATCTTATCATTTAATCCTGTAAAATATGAAAACACTGAGTCCCAGCTCCTGAAGTCCTGGGGCAAGACCCCTAATTGAGACCATGGAGCAGACACTTTGGTTTCATTCCTCCCGTACCATGATTTTGGGGCTTGTTGCTTCGGTAACTTCAGACTATGAAATATTCAACCAGAGTTGAATAGAAATCTCATTTCAGAAGTGTTTCTTTTATCAAAAGTAGTTTCCATCGCTTCCTCAAAATGCGTCACTTTTAAAATACCAAAGCGTATTGCTGTGTTTAAGAAAGAGGAAGTTTTCGAATAGGAATATTATGAAGAAAATATCTTCTCTTTGTTATTTGAAATAAAAAGGCGAGAAGAAAGCAGTTTTTGCTCCTACCTATGGGCACTTCTGCCTCAGCCAAGATGAGAAGGTCCCAAATTGCTTATCCAGGCAGGATTATTATTTCCACTTTGCAGATCTAGTGCTTGTTTGAGATGCCAGAGCTGGCTCAGTGTCTTCTGCATCTTGATGTGACAACTCAATGGGAGGACATTAACAAAACACTCATAGTGCTTTCCAGGGACAGCCAGAAACTGCTCGTTTTGTCCATCTCTAAATGACCCGGCTGCCCCTGTGAATAGAGATGAAGGATTAACACTCATTGCTAATTGAGAACCGTTCTGGTGATTTAGTTCTGAAGGAAATGTTGCCCTTAGTCTCAATATTTTGGGGAGGATCATCAGGGAAACTCCTGTTATCGGAAACAACCCAGTCAATGAGGGTTTGTCGCTGCATTAGCATCAGCCTGGCCTGGGGTGCTGATCTCCACAAGGCTCACGTTGGTGTCTCTGCACATGATCTAATTCTACCCTCATTAACTCTCCAGGGGATGTCTCATTTGGGTCAAGATGTCAGAGATGCCGCATAGCTGAGTTAGCTCCCAGCTTTTCCTTAGGAGAAAGCATTATTGCTTTTTTCCCCCTTTTTTTGATCAAAAGGTTTGCGGCTTTCCAATGGAAAAGCAGTCTTCTGGGAGGTGTGATTAAAGCAGACAACCTCCTATAGCTGACAATCCCTGGTGCCACGTTTGGCTGCCTTTGATTTCGTATCCTGAAGGATCAGATGCCCCGTCCCACCAGGCAGACCTGAGCAAACCTTGTCCTAAAGCTGTTCTGAGCTGCTCCCCATCCTTCGCTTTATCTTCTCTGCCTCATTTTACACTGATAAGCACCACGGGGGTGGTGGCAAAGGGACCTGCAGAGTGCACAAGTGGGGGCAAATCCACCATCCTGGTGAGTTTATCATCCTCCCCCGCTCAGACCAGAGTGTAAAATAGCTCTGATTCTCCTCCTTCTGAGCTGGAAACACCAAGGTGTTTTGCCGTAATTATTTCATATGTTATAAAACCATAGTGCTTTTTTTTTCTAGGAGTGTTGGATGCAGAAACAGCAGCATCATAAACACGTGGGGTTTTTTTCTAATGGCTTAATTGCTTTTTGGGTCAATATTCACCTCCTTCCATCATGTTATCCTCTGCCCTCTGGGTACCACCGCACCATGACTCTGTAAAACTGGTCCCTTCGTGATGGTCAGCAGAACCAAAAGAAAAGTTTCTGAATGTGAGAAGGGAATGGTAGGACCCAACAGCTGAGGTCTGTAGTTTTTCGGCAACTTTTATTTGGTGCACGTGGATTGAATGAGCTTGGTTGAGCTTTCTACCACCTAATTCTGTCTCGGGAGGTCTCATTGCAAGCATTTGAAGTATCACTGTGGCAACAAGGTCAAGAGATGACTACATGCACTGTTCTTTCCCAATATATCCATGATGAACCAGTTTCTCCTTGTCCTGGGAGAAAAGTCAGCAAAGGTGCTTCTGACCACAGGGATTTCATCAGGAGCTTCTTCCTCGAGCTGCAGCTTTACAGATGCAGCACACAACCCTTTTAATCAAACACCCATCCTCGTAATCAAATGCTTGGCTTTTAGAGATGTCACCTTGTGGAGCCTGATTAGATTTTACTCTGCTAGAGGATGGAATCAATTTTTCTTCTAGTTGTTTGCTAAGAGGTTTTTTATTAATAACGCAAATGGAAATTCGCCTTGGAAGGTCTATAGATCTGGTTCTTCTTGCCAAGTCTATGTTCTTGGCTCTGTAGCTGAATCAGTGATGACTTTGGCTTGTTCTGAGCCTTGGTTTTCCCTACATCACTTTTTCTCCTGCCAGCTCCTCATCTGTAGAATGCAAGTAGCTCTTCCCTGGACTCATAATCCCTTTGCTATTGTCAGGTATCGAGTTTGCTGGCAATGATGTGTAGACAGATCCATCCCGGTAGGATTTGTCCCTTGGGGTTTGCTTAACATAAGAGCTCAGCTCACACAAGTCCAACTTGAGAAAAACATGCAAATACATTGAAAACCCAAACTTGGACACTTAAAAAGCAAGCAGGGCTCCCGAGGGTGAAGGCAGGGCTGTCTGGATTAAGCGGCTCTGACATATTGCGTGACTGCTTCTTTCTAGAGCTCCGACTCATTTATACGGTAAAACATTTATGTTTTGCAGCAGCAGGGCGTGTTTGCAGAGGTGAAGTTGCTCAGGTAGAAAATGCAGCTGTGGGCTTCCGTCCCCTGTAGGCAGCAAACCTTGAAACCTCTGCATGGGATGTATAATTGATAGGGGCTGGTGTCCCCGTGCAGGCTCCATACATTAATGCATGATCTTCCCAGGCCTCACGGGGTTTGGATTTATGTGCAGGTGATGTGGGGTAAATCTGTGGTGTCAGCTCTTCCGTGCACATGCTGATCCTGCAATAGATGTGAGGTGGTTTGGGTTCTTACACCAGGGAGGAAACTTTTTGCTTAGGGATAGGAGTGAGCATGGCGTGGTTGGTGTCCTGAAGACTGACCTCTGATTTTCACCTGCAAAGTTGTGTCTGTGCCACTGTCTGTATTTGTAAGAGAAATGAATAAACGGAGCGGAGTTGTGTGTCGTTTGGCTGTAACTTGGGGACAAAGCAGATGCAGCAACGCAAGGGTCGGTAAATTGGGGGGTGATGCAGCAAAGCAGGTTGGCTGGTGCCCATCTGACTTCAATCCTGGAATATAACAGCAGCAGGAAATACTTAATGGAATTCACTAATTTGATCAGTAATGGAGGGTGCTCCTCTGTGGAGAAAGAAAACGGGCTCCCCCCAGGTTAAGCTGCAGCAATAACTAATTATCTCATTTTACCCATTGCTCTCTATGCCCATAAGTATTCAATCATTCTCGTTTAGTTCTGGCACCGTAAGGATCTGTCATGTAATAATTTGGTTTACCTGTAGCCACTTTGATAAAGTAAACGTCAGGTGGCTATTCCTGGGCATTTTGCTGATGATCTGATCACTGAAAAAAATGATGTTCAAACGTTTCTGTATTGATTAAATTAGCATAAAGGAGTGAAAGTTGCATACGCTGCCATAAATTAATTGACTTGTGATTTATTATTTGTGTGTGTGCGCTTGTGACTGCTGTAGAGATCCATCCTAACGCCCGTTGTTGAATCCTTTATCGATATTTTCATTTAGGAATAATATATCCAGGTCTATATTTGTTGATAAGAGCTCTACTGATGGTCAAAGATGGGCACAGATTTAAAATTGGAGGGTGCCACATGTGAAAACTCTTTCACACTCTGAATACAGCAAGAAAGCATCATCATACAGAAATCACCATATATTTAAGAAATAGCTCCTGATCCATCAGTCTATTTGAATAGCAAGTAATTGTAGCTTTTCCTTCTTATTCTGATCAGATGTGGAGCTCTCCGCATATGTCGTGAATCCTAATTCTAGATGGTGATTTCTCGGTGTGTATTTATAAAGCTGCACAGCTCTGTGGGTACCAGGTCTGTGTGGATGCTGTGGGTGAATTAGGAATGGTTAGTCAGGCTTTTTAGATCTCTTTATCACATCTGAGAGCTCATTAAAACAAAGCAAATGCAATCAATCAAATTTCCTGGTAAAATGTGACAGGCAGTTCCATCAGGGGATTAAAATCACACATTCCTGGAGGGGCTGGGAAGCAGAACAAGCAAAGCTCAGCTCAAATCCCTTGTTCTTATTGGGTATGCAGCTGCAAATTCACACTAAACTGGTGGCCTCTAGGTCAAATCATATTGTAAAGGTAAAGAAAAATCAAGGTTTATTCTGGTTTTGGTTTTCATTTCAAGCACAATGTGTTTTCTTTAGGTTTTTTGAATAGCATGTGAGATAAACTCGGGTGTATGTACCCCACAGAAGGGAGACTAAATGTATGTGAAGCTGTTTGGCAAGGCCGTATAACAAACAGCTTTATGTAAAAGCTAAATGGCTGAGGAAATACATTAGCATTTGTCACCAGCCACTTTCCATGTGATTTACTTATTGTCCAGAATTACACTGTGCAAGATCTCTAGTAAATATTGGATTTTGGTGCAAATGTAAGTTTGTTTTTTATTCAGCCTTGAGCTTGCCTGGGCTATAAATCATTACCTTAGAATTTTTTAAAATAATCTCAAGGAAATTCAATGAGATTTTAGCCTTTGGGTCCTTTTTTGTTCTTTGTCTCATATGTTCTTGTTTCCTTTGTATTCAGTGCACAACAGTAATTCCTGCTTCATCTGGCTGGTTTCGAATGCGAGCGCTTGACCCCAGCACTTGCCCCTCTTCCCGGGAATGCCCAACATTCCGCAAAATAGGATTTGACTCTATTTATGGCCGATGGTTTGGGGTGAGGTTCATGTTTTCTATATGTCCCCAACTCTCTGAGATGATCTGAGGTTCGCCTCTCAAAAACCATTAATGGCTATCCCTGGGTGGGCAGACTGAGGATTGAATGGCCAAAAGTGATTTCTACCAGCTCCCCAACCCAAAAAGTGTACATTTTTAGACAGATAAAAGCCAAACTAGCAGGGATTTGTTAATGGGAGCCTCAACGTTGCGTCTTATCCAGCTGGAGATGTCTCTTTTGTGTTCTGTTTTATGCACTTTCATCACCTCTTGCCAAAGTTGCCAATACATGGCGCTCCTTCTAGTCCCAGAGTCTGGTGTCAACCCAAACCAACGTCTCTGCGGTATGTGTTGGTATGCTATTTATTCATGGAAATTGCAAACCTGCAGGCTTTAATAATGCAAGAGATTTGTTGCTCTATAAGCCCTGATGTAATTGTTATAATAAATACATACTGTAGGTAAGCATACGCTGTAAATTAATATGACTTCTAGGTTTAATTTCAGTTGGCTGGGGAAAAGAAACACAACAAAATGCCATGCATGTCTTTACCCTTTGATTTACTTTGGCTCCAAATATAAACAAGGCCATTTTTCAGATGCATGAGTCGAAATTGGAGACACAAATCTTGCCTTTTAATGACTTTGACGTCACTTTGTCCCACAAACCTCCACTTTACATGTCCAGAGTCTTAATCCGAAAGGAGCATTTTCCAATGCGGATCAGACAACCCTGATTGTTACTTCTTTCATCTGCTTGGATGCCAGAACACGAGCTAGAGTTAATTGGCTCTGCGTAATTAAAGTCAATGTAGCTACGCCAATTAACACCAACATTGCACAGGGATAGAATAAGGCAGGCTCCTAAGCTCTACATACCAACCATTAACTTCTGTCCAGTGCTTAATTCTTATTTAAACCAAGCATTGCAATGGGAACTCCACACCCTAGCAACGTGGTTTATTACCCATTAGCTTTTCCTAAAGCTGCTCCTAAAAGGTGCTGAGTACCTCCAAATGCCTTTAAAGTGGGATTTGAAAGGCATCCCTACATCTCAAGATCTGGCCCTATAATTCCTTTGATTTGGGAGGTACCTTTTCACAGCCTGGTGTGTCTGCTTCACTTTTCAAGGGATTTGCTCATCATTAGATCTCGGTCTCCTGTGCACACAAAAGCGAACGCTACCAGCGGAGCTTTCAGAGTTGCACGAGCTACAATGACATATTTTTCCATAAGCGAACTCCTGCTATTTGTCAGGCTTGGGAGGAAGAAAAAGCCTCCAAGAAACTAATTGAAGGTTTGCATTGGGAATTTGAAATAAAGACCGGAGGCGACCGTTCCCTTGAGTTCGGGGCTGCGCTCCACTTCATCGTTAGGAAACGTTAATCCACGCGATGCAACTTTCATGGAAAGCATTTGTTCTTTTGCACGAATAAAACCACCGTAAAGGCCGGAAGAATTTAGCGAGCTCAGGGGAAGGGTATTGAAGGAGACTCGGAGCCTTGGATCAATGCAATAAAAGTTGTATGATGCTTTGCAGATGGCTGGGCTAACTCTCCTCGTAGCATCTAAATATAGACAAGCGGTTCTTGGAGTGGCGACAGTTGTAGGGATCCACCAAACGGGATGGAATTTCATCACTTTACACCAGCAGCGGAATATTTTGTGATGGAAAGCAATAAACTGGAAGTAACTCAGGTATATTTGTGTTGTTGCCCTGAAAACACACAGTGAGAGCCTTTAAGCACCTGCACCCTCTGCTCCCCCCATCTTTATTGGCCTTAATTCCCACAATTCTGGGTACTCCGCTCAGCAGATTCTCGGTGTTGTCTGGGCTGTGATGGGGAAACCACCAGAGGCAACAGCTTTAGTGGTGAGAAAATGCTGTTTCTGAAAGCTGGCGAATCATCTGAGAGACATAAGGCAAATCAAACAGCCTTCTGAGCAACACGCTTCCTTGCATCATGATGATTTTGGACTTTATAATCTACAGATTAACAAGCAAAGGTACCTGTAGAGCAAGAGAAAAGAGAGAGAGGAAAGGCAGGCACAGTTGCGATGCACGTGCACATATTGAATTATTTTATGTATCAAGCTAATTACTGTAATGAAAGGATAATAACAATCCTCTAGCAGCCTGTGAGATCGCTTGATGACATACTGAGCATCTTTCAGTCTGCCACTCCTTTAATCCATATTTAGTTGACGACTGATGAAATACAACGCAGAGCTCTTTGTTACGAGCCCTTTTATTGCAATAATTTGACTCGGGTTGCTATTTATTATCCAGCTCCTATTTTAGTTCCTGATTGCTTTGTGCTGTATGGATGCAGTGAGTGCTTAGAGTAAAAGCGTGCACTTTGATTTCTGCTCTGGCTCCATGCACAGATGGAAATAACCACAGTGATCAGTCCAGGTTCAAACTCCACTTGTGCACCCGACTTGCCGCGTCCGTTTTGGAGACAAACGGACCTTCAGGCGCTGAACATAATTTTGTGTGTAATTCTAACAGGGTGGGCATTTCCTCCCTGACAACTGCGCCTTGAAGCAAGAGAACTGATGGCCCATGTAGCTAATACGCTGCTTAGAATTGCGCTTCAGTGCTATGCACAATAAATGGAGCAAAAAGCGCTTGGTGCTGACTCAGTACAAGCTGAGATGGTGTGAAGTTGTCTCTTTGCCTCTGACTTGCCACATCCATCACATTAACAGGGTGTGCGTCTTCAGAGGGAATATGGTGAGTTACAAGTCATGAACTGCTCAGGTGAAGCTGGTTGAGGTGCCACCACCACCCTACTAAATGTTCAGTTCACATAGGGAGGGAGTAAATGGGAGCTGAATTAGTAGGGGTGACACGTTGCTGTGGTGTAAATGACAACACAAGCCGCAGAGCAGTGCAGAATCAGTCCCACAGAGTGGAGGAGCTTATAATGCACCCTAAAAATCACTTCCTTCCTGGAGGCACTCGGGATAGATCCCTGAAGTCAGTACAGAAATCAAGGCAAGCACTCTGAGTGCTGTTTTCCCCTGGAGAACTGGATGTGGTTTATTCTGGGATATGAAATACCAGTCAGAGCGGAGTGTAAGAGACAACACGATTTGTGAGTCTACAATGCTCCATTTTGTACTTATTGTGATTATATTTTTATTACAACCCCCCTGACCTTGACTAGCAGCATTTAGCAAGCCTGTGTTTCCGTCGGTACTTATCCAGGAAGGTGGTTTTTTATATTAGACAGGGAGCGGATGCTGCAAGCATTCACAGCAGAGCTCCAGAAAATGACAAAATCCTTCATTAACACAAGAGGCTGCGGTGTGGTTCGTTCCCCATAACGAGCAGAGTTGTTAAGTGCCTGAAATAGTTTTGAGAGTGCAGAAAGCAGGAACTAATGGGGAAAAAGGTTATGAAAGAACATCTGTAATGCACGGCCCTGGGGCTCTGAGCCCATCACTGGATTACTTATGGCTCTGTGGCCCAGAAAGCATACGAAGGGTTAAAATTAATGCTGGGTGTAACATTTAGCACAACTACAGCCCTGTTTGGTTGGGGACCTTGCACTGATTTACTGCGCTGCAGCAGGTTCTTATGACCAGGGTTGCTGCCAGGTCCTGCGCATGGGGGCTGCACCCAAACCGCCTCGTTCTGCAGGGGAGACACACAGCTCGGTCATAATAGTGCTGTGGTTTGTATTCCGAGCAGGCCTGCGAAGATGAGAAAGGGATTTTCCCCAAAGCACAGAGCAAATCAGCTGCTGCAGCAGCAACTCGGCTTTCCCAGCATGAGCTGCCTCAGAGGAGGGGGCGACCCTTCCTGTGCAAGGACAAAACGCTTACAGATCTGCAGAAATCACAACCTATGAGTGGCTCTTTGTAGAAGACACCTTGAAGTTCTCTTGGTATTGCAATTGTTGCAGAAAGAGCCCAGGCTTTGGCGTTGCCGCACACAGCAGCGGGATGCTGAGGGTCGCTACCCCAAAATAAAAGCGGTGCTGCTTCCACTTGCAGGTTTGGGCTCCCTCCAGGCTCAGTGCCCCAGCACACCCAGCTCTGCTGTGCTGCTTTGCAGGCTCCGAAGCAGCAGAAATTGCTCGATGTACATTAAGGCGAAATTTTAACCGCCCAGAGCAGTTTTCTTGCTGATCCATTCGTCTAGCCTGCTGCTGCTTGCGTTATTTTTAAACCCTCGCAGTGTAGTGGTAGTGAGGGGAAGGCTGCCTTAATTACTGCAGATAAAATAAATCAGGGAAATCTCATTGCAAATGCAGGGAGACGAGACAAGCCTAACTACAGCTCCCTGAGTCATCCTGCCAATACGGCTATTTCATTGCAGTCTGGGGGAGCACAATGCATATTCAGAGATGCTGGTAAGAGGCATTGCAGGCTTTCAGGTCCACGGGATGTCTGCTCCCCTCCTGATGGCTCCAGGATGCAGCTGGATGCGGTGATGCTCTCTTGGATGAGAGCTGCCAAAATGAAGAGGTTGTGCATGGAAAGGCTGCTGGATACACAATCTTAAACCCAATTTTCCTTTGTGGTAAGATTGATGGAGAGACTCTGTCATATGCATATCTTCAGAATACCTGCTTATAAACTGTTTTAAAATAGTTAAGAAATACGTCAGTCACTGGATCCAGTGGTGTTTTGCTAATTTGGGTGTACAAGTAAATGAATTGGAGGTAGGAAAACTGCATTGCTAGAGCAGTGACTTCAGCTATAAGGGAATCTCGTGTTCATTCCCAGCTCTAGCACTTGAATAAGCCACCTTCTTTCTCATTACATCAGTTTTTGCGCCTTTCCTCTCCCTGAGATCACTGTAAAACCTCCTGGAGAGTTGGCAGCACCCAAACCACGTCCTTGGACGCCGGTACTTGTCCTGTGCAGAGCCTGGGGGGACAGCTAAGGTGGAAAAGACAAGGACAAGAGGTTGTGTCAGCGTAAGGATGGCGTTGGCTGCTTTAGTGGAAGCTAATGCTGCAGGTATAGAGCGAAATCCAAAAGGCTTCTGCATTGTGCAAGATCATTTCCAGTCTGGAACTGGGATTCACCGCTCTGTTCCACCCTCTCATGGTGTATACAGCTGTAACCCCTATTTGCACATCCACTCCTTTTTTAGCTGGTTCCTAAGTGTAAATTGTCAGTAAGTGGTTTGATTTTCTTTATATTTAGTGGTTTTTCCCCCTCTCTCCTGTGGCCTACAGGAAGTTCCCTCCCATCTGTTCCCACCATATGTTTTTGATGGCAGTTTGCACACCGGGTTAGAACCTGGGGATGATTGGGACATTGCACGGCAGGTTTTAAAAATAACTTCTCTTGGCAAAGTGGGATTTAGCTGCACCTAGAGGAGAAGATCAAGCTGCTCCATGCATTCCCATCCCCAAGAGCACAGAAAGATTTTACGCCAATAACACACGAAAAATCGCAGATTAATCATACTCATGCATTGCCGGTATCTGATGGGCTGACCTGCCAGGCTTAGGGCTGCGCTCACACACTGCAAGGCTGCATGAGCCTTGTTTGTTTTAATCCAAACAACCCCACTTTAAAAATTCATAATAACAAAATAATAATTAAAAGACTTAAAGTACTGTAGTAAGGTTGGGGTCTGTTGCTTTTGCTTGTAGCAGAAGGTGAATGTATGGAGTTCCTCTACCCCATTGCAAGCTCTGTATTTCTTGTCTGCTAAATGCTACCGGTTTATTTTGTGAAACCGAATTTAAAAAGCAGCCTCTAGAATGATTTTCAGAATTAATCCGAATAATCCAAGTCTGATATTATGTAAGTTTTCCAAAGGCACAGCAGCCCCATGAGCTCTCAGTGCTGTGGTTATATCTTTAAATCTCTTTATTCTACGGTAGATTTTTTTTTTCCCATATAGAAAACCCCACCCATATCTCTGCAGTATCTGCAGCATGAATTAGAAAGTCCATTGGGACATCTAGGTCAGCATGAGCAGATCTGACATCAGCCTGCAGATTATGCCCACAATCAACAGCGCTGCAGTGATTTCATTTCCCTCCCCCTCTTTGTACTGGGGAAAAATCATCCTCGAACGGCAATGCTAAGAAATGTTCAAGTGCCTCTATAGAGAGTCTTGTCAAAATGCCATTGTCTGCATCAGAAAAACCTCCCATGCCTCGCCTGTAGAGAATATATATATAATGCAATAATGTATATTTGCTAATGGAACTCAGAAAGCCGGCAGAGGGATGGAAGGGGAAGGAAGCTGGAAGCTGATGGTGATGCAGAGAGGGAAAAATAAAACTATGTTATCAGATAATAAGAGCGTTCAGCAATAGAACCAGCGGCCAGATTCAGAGCTCAACTATATAAATGACTCTGTCCCAAATTGGTGAATCTATACCAAAATACCACTTCTTGCTCTGTCCCCTCTCCGCCAAACAGGCCCTACCTACATCTTAAATTTTCCTCCCCTAGATCAGTATATTAAGATATAGTTCTGAATTCTCTGATTTCCTGTGCTTTTCACAACCTCGGGGGCTGTCTCGTCCATCCTTGCGCTATTTTTATGATACTCTAATTATTCCAGCCTCGGTGGAATTATGCCTGATGTATCCTAGGGTAAACTAAACTCGAGCTCCCCAGTTCTAAACCCAATTATACATTGGTGTAATCCACTGGAATTAACCTTAATTTACCAGTTGTACCCTGGGGCAAAATTGATCCCAGGATGCTGGTAGAGCAGCTGGGAATAGTCACGTTCACTGGGAACTTGCTTTGAAGTGAGGTGGAAACCTTAAAGATGTCAGTGTTCCCTGTAGAAAAGGAACTTGTGGTTTATCTTTTCACTGTGGAGCAGGGCCAGATTTAAGCCGTGGAGATGCTGCGATGCTGGCAGTGGGATAAATAATAAATCCAAGCCAGATGGGATGGGTGTTTCTTAATCAAAGGGCAGTAGCGGACGGTCCCTTTGTGTCACCTGAGCGGTGACACGCTTGGATTCCCGTCCTGAGGAGCCTTTGTTCCCTGCAGAGCCCCATTAGCTTCCCGCGGGCGGGCTGGTTGCGGACTTTATCTTCTGCTAGACGCAACCAGAAGTACTTTCTTTTATTATTTTCCTGACTTGAACACCTTCCAGTGCTTGGATGCAGTAAAAATGACATTTAGAGAGCAAATTGGGACATAATTCTCAGTTCTGATATGTATTGGAATAGAAAGCTCTGCGGAAGAGCAAAGTAAAAAATATCATTCTAAAACCTATAACCTTTCCGTCCTGTGAGAAGACAAATGTTTTTAAGTTTCTCTGCTTTTATAAACGCAATGCTCTAACTTTGCTCTTGCTTTTTTGCTCTTCTGGAAACTCCAGTATGACATGAAAAGGATGGCGGCTAAAGATCAGCTGGCAAATTAATAATACTCCTCTTTTAGCCTCCTTTTGCTTTTTTCTTCTGATTATGGGTCCAAGATGGGGGGAATAAAAGCCTTGGATGAGATTGTAAAAGGCTTTCGTTAGCATATTTTTCTTGCCGTGCTTTGCACATTCCATGCGAGTAATGGAAACACAGGAGGGCAAATTTGGTACCTTGATGTAGCTTCTGGATGCGCAGATCCAACAGAAAATCTGTCTTCAATGACTTTGAGTCCTTCAGCAGGAAATTTAGATCCCTACACTTAAATGTCAGGATTAACTCCATAATTTGATAGGGAAGCACAAGTAGTGCCAAGTGCACCAGGCTTGGAAATGAAGCCGCTAATTCTGCATACGGGGGAATGAGCCTTGCTGCTGCAGAGCACTGAAACGGTGGTAAAACTGGTGATCCTTGCAACAATCCACGTCTTTAGTTTTCCCCTTTAAGCCTTCACACTGTGACTTAAATAAGTGCCACGGGGCTCCCAGGCTTGGGGTGAAGTTGACCTACAATGAGTACGGATCATGTAATTTTTGCAGCACCTGTTTAATAGCTGCAATTAGAACAAAGCGCCGGGACTCACCTGGAGCTCTGAGCCATGCTGGGAAGTGTTCGTGTTCGCTTTTATTGCTGTGTGACTGTTAATTCTTTCTCTATTTCGTATTCTGGAACTCCATTAACTGAAGCACCTTTCTCTCGTGAATGCAAACTGTGCAATGCAGTTTGCGGTATTAAAGGCCATTGGGCTGAATACGCCCAAAGAAGATGCCATATTGATAGATACAACTTTAAGGACCTGGCTAGATCATTAACTGGTAATGAGTAATTTTCTCCCAATTAGTGCGCTGCAGCTACAATTAAACCCTCTACCAAGGGGGCTTCTGCGTTCCAAGGCACGGGGTTGTTCTCTCAGCCTTTCCAAGCCCTGGCAGGTCAGTCGATGCTTCCCTGACAATAATGGAACATTAATTTAGTCTCTTTTTCCCCTCTGAGTTGTATTTGGCAAAGCCAAGGTGCAGCAGGACCTGCAGATTGACTTTTCAAACGCATTTGAAAGCGGCGCTCTGAGTTTGCAGGTGTGCTCTGAGCACACACGGTACACGGGGGGGAATTCAGCGACCTTTGCGTGCCGGGATCCGGGGGTTTCTTATGTACTCAGCCTCCCTCTTAAGTTCGTAGTTGGAATTATAACTAAACCTAGAGCTGAGCGAGCACCAGAGCTGCAGTGGGGCTGATTTCCAGTCCTGCTCGCTACAAATGAAGTGAAGACAACCACAGAGCCTACAACTGGTAATAAATTATGTTAAATGAATCCCAGACTCTGTGCAAGCTTTTAGCGCTGTCTTTCAGTGCTGCCCTCCAGCTCTGAAGTTTCAGCATTTTGTTTCAAGAACTGTTGAACAGGAACAGTTTTACATTATAAAACCCCTGAAATCCATAAGACTGTCCTTTCTTTGGCTCCCTGTGTATTCCCGACAGGTTGTGCTGATGCTCTGCAGTGGAAAGGGGGAGGATTTCCCAAACAGCAGCATCCAGCTGGGACCGCTGGTGCTTCAGACGCTCAATAGAAGAGGTTGGGGTTTCTTAATATTTTATTGCAACCACAAAGACTTTGAGCGTGTGATTTAGTTGCATTTTTAGAGCTGAAAATAATTCAATTTGAAATAATACTTTTGCAATTAGAGCAGAATAAATCCCAAGCAGCAAGACCCCAGCTACACCAATCGCTGTGCAAACCATTGTCCCAGAGAGATGCTGGATGGAGCAGACCAGGTGATGGATGGAGAGGGTTCAATTCCTGAGCCATCACAGTGAGCAGGGAAAGAGGCTGCGACTTGTTACTCCAGTTGTACAATTCAGCCCCACGACAGCGATGTCTCCGGCTGGGAGGTTGTTTGGGGAGTGATGTTGATTCGTGGTTACATGGTGCTCCGGTTCCATTGCCACAGCGTTTGCGGGATCCGCTGGAATCGCTGATGCGCAGCTTCCCCTGCGCTGCGGGTTCAAGGGCAATATCACACCATCCTAAAACAGCGCTGCCACTCGGATTGCTTTGGTTGTCATGTTGGAGACAAAGTGCCGTGAGCCTTATTCAACACTTAATATATTATCTATTTA